>NW_027361890.1:22647500-23247500 GCF_039654945.1 Dendrobates tinctorius
CCTCATTGCTCTGTATAGCGCAGTATGCGGTGGCCAAAATACTGTATGGAGTAATATACTGTCCGTTTTTGGAGCTATTGGAGAATTTAAAATGGATATCAGTCATGAGATGTAAGAAGTGAAGTATTTTTCATTGTACTATACCGCTATTTCTCTGCCGTATCAGAGGATCATGAATTGTGGCATGTGTTAAAGGAGCCCATTGACACTCTTTGGCCCTAGGCCCACAAAAATCTGGAGCCAGCCCTACCCCCCCACAACTTTAGCCAAATAACCACCAGTTTTCAATGCCTAACTATTATTATAAAGTAAATTAAGGTTGACAAGCTTAAGTAATAAGAATTTATGTTGTTGGCATTAAAATAGGCACTGTAGGTGTGTTTCCTGTCCTCCACTCACTGCCGACTTTTCTTCCCCATTGACTTGCATTGGGTTTTGTGTTTCAGTCAGCCTTCGACTTTTCACGATAATCTGCCGATTTCGTTCGACCCAACTTTTGAGAAAGTCGGGTTTCATGAAACCCGACTCGACCCGAAAAAAGGCAAAGTCGCTCATCTCTAGTGGGCACACTTTTCAGGTATTATAGAATTAGGCTTTAAAACCTCAAACCTCTATAGATTATACTGTGTTTATGTGCCTTGATTTTAGATTGAAAGAACAAAGCAATGTATAGTAATGTAATGTACTTTGTACTGAGAAAAGAAAATGGATCTTAGCACACATAATACATTAGTCATAAAGGGAAAAACAGTATTCGATTTGCTTTATTTTTAAAGCAAATCTGCATGAAAAACTGTCCCAAATTGCTGCCGGCGAAGAACGAAAAAAAGTGCAATCTCTATAAAAATCACCTTCCACAATATACTTGTAAAAGTCCTCATGCCATAATGGAGTTGCAGCAACTGTTCCCTAATAGTATAAGAGGCCTTTACATGTACGTATCCGTTATTGACAAGGACAAAATGATTATGCTCATAGTTGGCCATCTATATATATAATTGCCTTAAATTGTCTGTCATCCACTTCCATCTGGATGTCCCCGAATCCCACAATCCACCGTGCCGTACCGGAAATACACCGACCGCCATTTTGGAACACCCAAGTGATGCTGCTTGGATCCAGGATGCAGCTGCTATCCCGAATGCCTCTGGGATCCAAACAGCCACTTGGATTCAGGCCTCCGCTGCGATTCCAACCGGCGCTGGGATCTCAGCTGCCGCTCGGATCCAGGCTGCCGCTGCGATCCCGAACGCCGCTGCGATCCCGACCGTCACTGGGATCCTGGCCGCTGATGAGCTTCCTGCTTCTCCAATCCCTGGTTTTGCAATGTCCTGAAACAGCAAGACCCGGCAAGTCGCAGTGATCGATCCGCTTAAGGCAAATCTTCTCCTCTTCCCAGAATGCACCGGAAATATGCAGATGAGCTTCCTGCTTCTCCAATCCCTGGTTTTGCGATGTCCTCAAACAGCGAGACCCGGCAAGTCCCAGCGATCAATCAGCTTAAGGCGACTCTTCTCCTCTTCCCAGAATGCACTGGAAATATGCAGATGAGCTTCCTGCTTCTCCAATCCCTGACAGAGTAAATGCACAAAGTAACCTTTTTTTCCCTTGGCTGTGTGCCAAGGGTGGTTTTGCCCCCGGTGGCCATTAGGGTCATTGCACTCTGGTTACCTTAGTTTGTGCACGTAATTATGTAACAGGTGTGTTTTCTCTATAAAGGAGTATCTGGTGTGTTGATCACTGTTGGTGATAAAGTTTCTTATTTGCAAGCAAGCTTGGGTAAAGAATGGAGCTGAAGGAGAGCCACTGGCAGCCCAGTCAGAGTGCCGGAGTAGCAGCTATGGTGTCTGCAAGGAGGGCTGGCATTGCTTGGTGGAGTGGCAGCTATGGTGTACAGCTGCACTCAGGATGTTGGACTCAGTTGCGGAAGGCTGGACTCAAAATGTTGGACTCTTTGGTAGAAAAGCTGGACTCATTTGCTGTACTCTGTTCCTGGAAAGCTGCATGCAGGTGAAGACTCTGTTTGCTCTAAGGCTGCACTATGGTGCTGAGAAGAGTCCAGGACAACAGTCAGAATCCTGGAGTGGTAGCTATGGTGTCAGCGAGGAGTTCGTGGAAAGCTTGGTGGAGTGTCAGCTATGGTGTAGAGCTGCTCTCAGTTTCAGGACTCTTTTGCTGAAGCTGCACTCAGGCGCTGAACCCCGTTGCTGTACAGTACACCCAGATGTTGGACTTTGTGGAGGAAAAGATGCACGCAGGTGGTGGGCTCTCTGTTGGGAGCTTAAGCAACAGAGCAAAGCTAAGTGGTGTTCCCCTGTTTTGTAATTTTTCCTTATGTGTGTTTAGTACAGTGGTGGGATTAGTTTCCGCACCGACCAATTCCCTAGTGAGGGTTTAGGTGCAGGGCGAGCTAGGGATATTAGGTGTCGAGATCGACGCCCGGTGCGGAACCGGCCTAGGGAACGTTAGGAGTGTAGAGACACTGACTCAGGGGAGTGCAGGAGGTCTCCACTTCCTTGTTCCCTATCGCAGGGCCACCATTGTTATTGTTACCCAGATTTTCCCTATTCCCTTGTCTTATTGTATTAGTTACCGGCCTGCGGGCCGCGTCACATAGGACAATTAGGCTAAGTGCACACGTACCGGAACTCTCGCGGAAATTACCGCGAGAATTCCGGAATTCCAGTCCGCGGGAAAATCGCATTTTAAATTCCCGCGATTTTCCCGCGGAAAAACTAGCATTTTGCAAGCGTAATTAGCTTGCAAAATGCTAGCGTTTTCCAAGCGATCTGTAGCATCGCTTGGAGAACTGATTGACAGGTTGGTCACACTTTTGTGTGACCAACTTTTTACTACTGAGGCCGCCTATGCAGCATCAGTAGTAAAAGATAGAATGTAAAAAAAAAAAAAAAAACGGTGTTATTCTCACCCTCCGATGTCCCGCGCATCCGTTCCCAGTAATCCTTTGCGAAAATGCCCGCAATGACGTCGGTAATTCGCGATGACGTCGCGCAAATGAACGCGAGACTTCGCGATCCCGCGAGAACGGACGCCATCGCAAGCATTTTCGCAAAGGACTACTGGGACCGGAGCGTGAAGAGAAGCGGGAAGGCTGCGCGGGACGTCGGAGGGTGAGAATAACAATATTTTTTATTTTAAATTCTATTTTTTACAGGGATATGGTACCCAAAGCCCGGAGGACAGTCTCCTCTCCTCCGGACCATGGGTACCATCCGCAATTGTTCTGCTTACTTTCCGCATGGTGTGCACAGCCACATGCGGGAAATAAGCGGAACAATGCATTCCTATGGGTGCGGGATCGCCGCGATTCCGCAAATTATGAGCATGCTGCGGTTTTTACCGCGAAGCGATTCCGCCGCGGTAAAAACCGCAGCATTAGCACAGCATTGCGGAATCCCATAGGAATGCATAGGAATGCATGGGATGCTTATTTTTCGCGTTTTCGCGGCAAAATCGCGTGGTTAAAACCGCCGCGGAAACGCAAAAAAAATGCAACGTGTGAACTCAGCCTTACACGTGCCGTGTCCTGTTGTATCAGTTACCGGCTTGCTGGCCGTGTCACTCAGGATGGGGCACGTGACAATTATAATGCCGTATTTTAATAAAGGAACACTAATGGCTAAAGGACATCTTTAAACACACCTTTTTATAATAAGTAATATGTGCATATAATATACTAATGCTCTATTTAAATTCCAATTCACAAGAGTTTGTAAAAAAATCACACCCTGTCTAATGATCAATGAACGTGCATCTATTATCACAAGTCATGTGGCTAAACAATTGCCTCACTCACATTCTATTACCAGCTTAAATTCATTATGTGTGAGTCACACTTAACATGGTATTCAATAGACGGGCATTTGTTATCCTGAACCCTCCCTGAGGAGGTGTAACGAAACACACGTCGGGGTTGAAGTAGCATGGCTGGGACATCACATGCTGGGTGAGATATTTCTGTTACTCTGTGTCAGCAAGGCTTGCAGTTAGCCGCGCGGTTCGGGATAACAAATGCCCGTCTATTGAGTACCACGTTAAGTCTGTACTCTGTGAACAGCCAGCTTCTTTAGCAATGACCTTTTGTGGCTTTACTCTCCTTTTGGAGTGTGTCAATCACTGCCTTCTGGACATCTGTCAAGTCAGCAGAGCAGTCTTCCACATGATTGTGGAGCTTACTGAAACGGACTAAGGGACCTTTTTAAACGCTTAGGAAGCCTTTGCAGGTGTTTTTTTGTTAATTATTCTAATTTACTGAGATAATGACTTTTGGGGTTTCATTGACTGTAAGCCATAATCATCAGTAGAACCATCTCAAGGAGGATCACAAGGAAATGGAAAGCAACCATAGATTGTTTTTGGAGAAATATTAGAAGACTTGTGTGGAGATCTATAGACGGGATAGATTATGGACAAACTTGTAGACGTTAGTAGTTTAAACTGGACTCGCTGGGGAATTGGAAGCCACTAAAGGAATTTGTGAAGGGGAGAAATGAAGTGGTGATGGGAGATTAATTCATACACAAGTCCGTGAATTGCAATCCCCTAGATCTTTCGCCTGCTTATTTCCCAATGTTTTCTCACTTTATTCCACAGTTATTCTGTTTCCTTCTACAAGACAACCACTGACAACATTTCCTAAAATAACTTCTTTGTTTCCATAGATTTTTTTCCAGATTAGAGTTTCTACACACTATGAGCAAATGTGGTTATGGTGGCGCTTTAGTTGTGGAATAGATGGTGATTGGGTAAAGAGTCCACTTTAAAAAAAACAGTACAAGGAGAGAACCCATTCAGGGACTGAGCGGGTTAACAATAGATTGGATTACTAGTGGGTTGGCGGTGTGCTACCCGATAAAGAAAGTAGAATATACAGAAAACAGTTGGTTACCTTTATTAGAAGTCATCAATTCACGCATTGGTTTTCAGCTCCGGACAGGAACCTTCGTCAGGTGTTGTCCAAAGCCAAAAAACGGTTTGTGAACTGAGGACTTCTAATAAATCGAATCAACTATTCGTCATTGTTACGTGTTACAGAACCACTCAGCACCCAGAATATGTTGTGCAGTTATATGTATGTATAATAGGTTCTATGTGAGATGCATGTCCCTAATGCATCAGCCCACAGGCTGTGCCCCTGGGCAGAGGGGACACGATATTCTCCTTTTGTCCGCCCTCCCCCCACCTTTGTAATTCCCACAGTAAACATCGGCAGGCTCCGGCCACCTGCGGCTTTTGTAATGCATGTCTGGCCAGCCGCTTTTCTATTGGCCTGCCCTCTGAATCTGTGTGATATATTCTGTGTCCTGTGAGTAAAGTGTTGTCAGACTGGAAATATGTGGAGAAGCAGTGATCTTTTATATTCGCCCATGTAACCAAGGAATTCCAGCCAGCATCATTCATTCAGACTCCAGCCAATGGAGAGCGGACCTCCGAAAACACGGGGTGGTACTGAAAGAGGTACCCCAGCTTGGGTAGACCCCGTTACACTGGTGGCAGACAGCGGGATTTGATACCCCTTCTACAGGTGGAAAGGAATTAATGGAAAATAACTACCAGAAGTTAAAGAGGACTACATTAAAAGATCTGGTGGAAGCCTGAGGGTTGATCGCCAGCAACAAAACAAAAGCGGATTTGATAGCAGCCATCATGGAACACGACAGTGCAGCGCCCCCCAATGTGAATGTGGAGGAGACCGAATTCCAGAGGGAGGTAAAGAACAGACTGGCGTTCTATAGCCTAAACCCTGCAGTAGAGATCGTACGAGAGGTGATGGCTGATGTGCATACTGATCTGAAGGAAAAGATGGCCGAGCGGACCAGGATAGAGCTAGCCAAGATGGAGATGGCAGAGCGGACCAAAGTGGAGCTGGCTAAGATGGAGATGGCAGAGCGGAGAGAGGAGAGTCAGCGAGCAGGGGGAGCTCTGGCCTTCGACCAGGTACCTTCAACAGTAAGCCACAAAAAGATCCAGTATAATGCCTTCCGACAGTTGGGAGAGGCAGAGGAAGACATTGATGGCTTTCTGCAGGACTTTGAGCGGCAGTGTGCCCTTCATCAAGTGAAGCCGGAGGAACGGGTTCAGATTCTGGCCAGCAAGCTGACAGGCCGGGCAGCGGACGCCTATCGCACGGTACCTGATGAGGACTGTATGGACTATGAGCGGATCAAAGAAGTGATCTTGGCCCGATATGCGCTGACACCAGAGGCCTACCGCCAAAAGTTCAGCGGACTTATAAAATGCATAACCGATACCCACGCTGAATGGGCCTGTAAATTACGGCGGTCACTGCTACAGTGGGTACAATGGAGCCAAGCAACCACTAAGGAGGACGTCCTCCAGCTCTTCCTGTTAGAACGATTCTTTAATGGACTAAACCCCGAGACACAGGAATGGCTTTGGGACAGCGGCCAACGACTCTTGAGGAAGCCGCTCGTCTGGCCGATGAACATCATGATGCCAGGAGGCCACAGTTGTCCGGATCAAAGGTGGTCACTAGGGGCCCGCCCATGGACCTGGAGGGCCCCGAACCACCGAAGATTGTAGGGGGACCAGCTAGAAACCCGGCCTACCACAGTCCCCCTGGGGCGCGATGCCACACCTGTCGTCAGCTGGGCCACCTGCAAAGACAATGCCCCAACCGGACTCAGCATACCCAGTGGCCAAAGGCGGGAACAGCTACCTTCAGCCGGGCTGCTGTACACTGCTACCAAGGCGAAGCTGACCCGGCATTGGGGGCTACGGTTAACCAAGGGGTGGAAGAGATGGAGGAAGTGCTGCATGAAGTAGACCCCATGCAGGCAGCCCGGGCAGATAATCGACAACAGCATCGACAGGTCGTGTGGGTTAATGGGAAACGTATGCAGGGACTAGGAGATTCCGGGGCAACTTTGACCCTTGTGAAGCCTCATCTCGTCCGGGACCAAGAGAAGATGAACCGGACAGTGGCAGTCCGTGTAGCAGGGGGAGCTATACATCGACTACCCACTGCCAGGATTCACCTGAACTGGGGAGTCGTGGATGGCCTTGTTGAGGTCGGCTTGATGGAAGATTTGCCTGCAGACGTCTTGCTGGGAAATGACTTGGGGCCCATGTTGTCAGCATTCTCGGTGGCCCCTCTGGCTGAGACCTATCCTGTGACCACCCGGAGACAAGCTCGAGCTGTGGAGGCGGAATCACACTCAGAGGAGGCCCAGGTAAGACATCCCAGCCCTGCACATATTCCCATAGCCAGACACAATTCTTGGGCCACCCCAGATGAATTTAATAGGGAGTTACTTGAGAATCCTTCAGGGGAAGAGTCTTGAGGAGATCATTTGCATATTCCCAGTGCCTTCTGGGATAAGTGAAGAGTCTCCGCGAGCTCAACGATCATTGGGTTTTGGCCGTTGCAGCTGAAAAGAGGAAATCGGAAAAACCGCGCGCCGATTTTGGCTCATCTTTCATCGTTTTTAAGAAATCTCAAGATGGAAGAGGCCAGGAGCCATTTGGTGAGCTGCATTTCTTGCTACATGTTCACAGATTTACCAGTGGAAAAGCCAAACTTCACATGCCACAAATGCAAGCTTGTGACCCTGTTGGAGGAAAAGTTGCAAAATCTCGAAGAGAGGTTAGCTACATTGAAGATCATTAAGGAAGGTGAAGAGTTCTTGGACAGAGCAGAATTATCTCTTCATGTTACAGAAAGAGAAGAAATTCGAAGTGCACCTGAAGAAACAGAGGAATGGAGACATGTGACCCAGAGAAGCAGGAGGATCAGGAGGCAGTCAGCACCCATACTGCTCAGAAACCAGTACCAGGCTCTCACGCAGGAAAACGATGAAGAAATACATCAGGATAAGACTTTGCCAACAAACAGCAACCTTGTATGCCTTCAGAGTCCTCCTGGATGGAGAAAGAAAAATGTTGTGAAGAAGAAACGGAGAGTGGTGGTCATGGGGGATTCCCTGTTGAGAGGAACAGAGGCCGCTATCTGCAGACCGGATATAACTTCAAGAGAAATGTGCTGTCTTCCAGGTGCAAAAATTAAAGATGTGTCTGACAGGATATCAGGACTCTTCAGACCTACAGATGACTACCCATTCCTGCTACTACATGTGGGGACAAATGACACCGCAAGAAACGACCTGGAAACCATCTGCAGAGACTTTGAAGACTTAGGCAAGAAAGTGAAAGAACTGGGAGCGCAGGTGGTCTTCTCTTCCATCCTCCCAGTGGATGGCCATGGAACAAGGCGGTGGAATAAGATTCTGCAGGTGAACAACTGGCTACGTCGATGGTGCCGTCAGCAACGATTTGGATTTCTGGATCACGGAGTGAACTACTTATACGATGGACTACTTGCTAGAGATGGGGTGCACCTTACGAAGACTGGAAAGCAGGTATTTGGAAGTCGCCTTGCTACACTTGTAAGGAGAGCTTTAAACTAGAACAACGTGGGAAGGGAAGCAAAAGACCAGAAAAAGCCATACACCTGACAAATGCTATTGAGAACTTTGCTATTAGAAGTGGAAAGGAAGAACAAAGACGAAAGAATCTAATTAATAAAAATATTGGAGAAAGAGAAACCAATCACAAACTAAAATGTTTCTATACTAATGCACAAAGCATGGGCAACAAACAAGGAGAGTTGGAACTACTAACACAGGAAAAGAAATATGATGTCATTGGAATCACTGAAACTTGGTGGGACAATACACATGATTGGAATACAAGACTAGAAGGATACAACTTATTTGCAAGAAACAGACTTGATAAACGAGGAGGGGGTGTCGCATTGTATGTTAGAAACGCGTATATCTGCACAGAGATTGAAGCTTCAGAGACTGGGAGTTCTGTGGAAACTGTTTGGGTAAGAATACAAGGACAGAACAATGGAAAGGACACCATTGTAGGCATTTACTACAGGCCACCTGTGCAAGCTGAAGATATGGATGAACTCTTTATGCATCAAATGGCCAAGTTCTCCAAAAAATATGACATAGTTGTCATGGGAGATTTCAACTATCCAGACATTTGTTGGGAATCTCTCTCAGGCAAAACTAACAGGTCAAGGAAATTCTTATCCTCTCTTGCTGACAACTTTATCTTCCAAAAGGTAAGGGTGAAAACAAGGGGAACTGCTACCTTGGATCTAATTCTTATAAACAGGGAGGAAATGGTTGAGGAGGTAAAAGTGGCTGGGACCCTAGGAGGTAGCGACCATGCTATTTTAGAATTTTGGATAACTAGAGGAGGAAGACCTGTGAAGACTCAGACGTCAAGGTTAGATTTCAGAAAGGCAGATTTTAAGGGATTCAGAAAGAGAATTGGAGGGATCCAATGGCTGGATATCCTTAAAGACAAAAATGTCCAGGAAGGATGGGAAATCTTGAAAAATGAAATTCTCAAAGCACAGTTGTTAACAATTCCGAAAAGAGGGAACAATAGGAAGCATTTAAGGAAACCAGGATGGATGAACACAGAACTTAAGCACATGCTAAAAAGGAAGAAAAAAATGTTTATAAAATGGAAAGAGGGAGGCATATCTAAAGAAGAATATAATGCTGTCTGCAGAACCTGCAGGGCACAAATCAGATTATCTAAAGCTGAAAATGAATTGAGGCTTGCAAGAGATGTCAAAAGCAATAATAAAGGATTTTGGGGATATGTCAAAAGTAAAAGAAAAGTCAAAGATGCTATAGGATTTTTACAGGTTGAAAATGATGAAATGGTAAGACAGGATGTTGAGAAGGCTGAACTTTTAAATTCCTATTTTGCATCTGTTTTCTCTCAGAAAGGAAATGTAACATCAACTGTTCTTCACTGTCCTATTAAGGGAATAGAAGAATCCAGGATATCTATAAACAGAAAGATAGTGAGGAAACGCTTAGCTAACCTAAATGAATTCAAGTCTCCAGGTCCAGATGAATTACACCCCAGAGTACTGAAGGAGATAGCAGAAGAAATTTTTGAACCCCTCTCCATAATCTTTGAAAATTCTTGGAGAACAGGAGAAGTGCCAGAAGACTGGAGAAGAGCAAATGTTGTTCCTATCTTCAAAAAGGGGAAGAAGGTGGACCCAGGCAACTATAGGCCGGTGAGTCTGACTTCTATACCAGGAAAGATCTTTGAACAAATTATTAAACAACATGTATGTCAATACCTGGATAAGAATGAAGTGATTAAACAGAGTCAGCATGGGTTTGTAACTAATAAGTCATGTCAGACTAATTTAATTTCCTTCTATGACGGTATTACTGATTGGGTGGATCAAGGAAATGCTGTAGATATAGTATATCTTGACTTCAGCAAAGCATTTGACAAAGTCTCTCATACAATCCTTATTGAAAAAATAACTAAGTATGGAATGGACAAGGCAACTGTTAGGTGGATTCATAACTGGCTTAGTGATCGGACCCAAAGAGTGGTCGTAAATGGCTGCACATCCAGTTGGAAGAATGTCTCAAGTGGGGTACCACAGGGCTCTGTCCTGGGCCCTGTATTGTTCAACATCTTTATCAATGATTTAGATGAAGGAATTGAGGGTAAACTGATTAAATTTGCTGATGACACAAAGCTAGGAGGGATAGCTAATACTAGAGAAGAGAGAGAGAGGATTCAAAAAGATTTAAATAAACTGGAGAAGTGGGCAGCAACTAACAGAATGGTTTTTAACAGGGAGAAATGCAAAGTACTACATCTGGGCAATAAAAATGAAAAAAGCATATATAGAATGGGAGGAATAGGGCTAAGTGACAGCACATGTGAAAAAGACTTGGGTATACTAATAGATCACAGACTGAATATGAGTCAACAGTGTGATGCAGCAGCAAAAAAGGCAAATGCAATTCTAGGATGTATTAACAGAAGCATACAGTCTAGATCACGTAAAGTCATTATTGCCCTCTACTCCTCTTTGGTCAGACCTCATCTGGAATATTGTGTCCAGTTTTGGGCACCACATTTTAAAAAAGACATCAACAAACTGGAGCAAGTTCAGAAAAGAGCGACCAGAATGGTGACCGGTCTGCAAACCCTGTCTTATGAGGAAAGGTTGCAGGATTTGGGAATGTTTAGTTTGCAAAAGAGAAGACTGAGAGGAGACTTAATAGCTGTCTACAAATATCTAAAGGGCTGTCACATTGTAGAAGGATCAACTTTATTCTCATTTGCACAAGGAAAGACTAGAAGCAATGGGATGAAACTGAATGGGAGGAGACACAGATTAGATATTAGAAAAAACTTTTTGACAGTTAGAGTGATCAATGAGTGGAACAGGCTGCCACGAGAAGTGGTGAGTTCTCCTTCAATGGAAGTCTTCAAACAGAGGCTGGACAGACATCTGACTGGGATGATTTAGCGAATCCTGCTTTGAGCAGGGGGTTGGACCAGATGGCCCAGGAGGTCCCTTCCAACTCTACGATTCTATGATTCTATGATTCTATGATTCTATGGAGGGATATTGTGGGAAGGCACAGGAGGGGAGAAGAGTACTGGAAGGGGAACAGTTTGTATGGAAGCAGGGACTCCTCTACCGGATCACAGAGCAGCACCACACAGGGACGACCCCCACTATAAAACAACAGCTGGCAGTTCCCAAGAAGTATAAGCAGGAGTTACTGCGAATCTCTCATGATATACCCTTGGCCGGGCACTTTGGCGTCAGTCGCACCAGGCATCGTCTGACACAAAACTTCTTTTGGCCAGGGGTAACCTATGATGTTCGTCAGTACTGACAGACCTGTGACAGTTGTCAGCGCATTGGCAAGAGGGGGATCAATGCAAGGCCAAATTACGCCCCCTCCCCATTGTGGAGGAACCATTTAGTCGAGTAGCGGTCGATCTGATAGGGCCATTAGCCTAACCCAGTCCGTCTGTGAAAAAGTATATATTGACAGTGGTAGATTATGCCACACGGTATCCAGAGGCGGTTGCGTTACCTAACATACTGGCAGAGACGGTGGCGGCCGCCCTGCTCCAGGTTTTCTCATGGGTTGGATTTCCACTGGAGATTATCTCAGACCAGGGTACCCAGTTTACAGCAGAGGTGACCAACCAACTGTGGAAGCTGTGCGGCGTAAAGTCCAATAGAAGCGCCCCGTACCACCCGCAAACCAATGGGTTGTGTGAACGCTTTAACGGGACATTAAAACAGCTCATTGGGACTTTTACCAGGACCTACAGGGACTGGGAGAAATTCTTGCCACACCTCCTCTTTGCCTATCGGGAGGTGTCCCAAGAATCCACGGGGTTCTCCCCATTCGAGCTGGTATACGGGAGATGGGTAAGGGGACCCCCTAGACTTAGTGCTGGAACACTGGGAAGGGGAGGGCCTCATAGAAGGGGTACCTATTGTACCCTGTGTGCTGGAATTCCGGGACCGCCTACAGGAGCTGACCCAGGTTGTACGTGAGAACCTGCAGGAGACACAGCAGCGCCAGCGCGTATGGTACGATCGGAGGGCCAGAGAGCGCACTTTGGAAATAGGACAGAAGGTCCTGGTGTTAGAGCCCACTAAGCAGAATAAGTTTCAAGCTGCATGGCAGGGGCCCTACCAGGTAGTGGGGAAAATAGCCGACACAACCTATAATGTCGCCGATTGTGACGACCCCAGGGTTATCCGCATGTTCCACGTGAATATGCTGAAGCCCTACCGGGAGCGCCCTGAAGAGGTAATGGCCATCTGTGCGCCTGAAGCAGAGAATTTAGCCGGACTTCCCTTGCCGGATGTCTTAGGGGAAAGGACTCAGTCTAAAACATGGGACCAGGTACACTTGGGTGAAGACCTAGGCCCTCGGGAGAGACAGCAGGCGGAGGCGTTGTTGAGGCTGCGACAGAGGATGTTTTCAGAGAGACCGGGGTACACTCGCATGGCACAACACAAGGTTGAGACCCAGGATCAGACCCCCCTGCGACAAAACCCCTTCCGCGTCCCTGAGTCTGTACGAGAGGGGATGCGACAAGAGATACAAGAGATGTTGCGTTTAGGGGTCATTGAAGAGTCAGATAGTCCCTGGGCATCCCCCGTAGTGTTAGTGCCCAAGAAGAATGGGACTACACGGTTTTGTGTAGACTATCGTAAGCTCAATGAGAAAACAGTGACGGATACATACCCAATGCCGCGTGTGGATGAGTTGTTAGACCGGCTGGTGGGGGCAAAGTATTTGACCACCATCGATCTATGCAAAGGCTACTGGCAGATTCCCCTTAGTCCTGACGCTATTCCCAAGTCAGCATTTGTCACCCCATTCGGCTTATTCCAGTTTCGAGTTATGCCATTCGGGATGAAGAATGCCCCGGCGACCTTCCAAAGGCTAGCTGACCGGCTTCTGGATGGTCTCCAGGACTATGCTTGTGCCTACCTGGACGACATCGCCATCTACAGTGCGACATGGGAAGAGCATCTAAATCACCTAGAGACAGTATTGGACAGGATCCACCAGGCCGGAATCACCCTGAACCCAAACAAGTGTCACGTGGGCAAAGCAGAGGTTCAGTATTTAGGGCATTGGGTGGGAAGTGGGAAACAGCTACCAGAACGAGCAAAGATTGAGGCCATAGCCAAATGGCCCATCCCACGCACTAAAACCCAGGTCATGGCGTTTCTAGGGACAGCGGGGTATTACAGGAAATTCGTTCCCAATTACAGCAGCGTAGCCAAGCCCCTCACTGATTTGACCCATAAGAACCAACCCCTCCAGGTAACCTGGACCTCAGCGTGTGAGGAACCCTTCCGCCAACTAAAGGAAGCCCTCACCAATACCCCTGTATTGGCCGCACCCGATCCAACTAAACGTTTCCTTGTTCACACAGACGCTTCTATGTTTGGATCGGGAGCAGTACTGAGCCAAGTCGGGCCAGACGGCCAAGAACACCCGGTAGCTTACCTGAGTCGGAAACTACTGCCCCGTGAAGTAAGCTATGCGGCCATCGAGAAGGAGTGCCTGGCGGTAGTATGGGCACTCAAGAAGTTGCAACCATATTTGTATGGACGACAGTTTTCCCTCCTAACGGACCATAATCCCCTAGTCTGGCTTAATCGGGTCTCCAGAGACAACGCCAGATTGCTGCGGTGGAGTTTAGCCCTACAACCTCTGGACTTCACCATCCACCACAGACCCGGCAAACAAAATGGTAACGCCGATGGACTAAGTCGACAAACGGAAATTGTACCAACCCCATAAACTTCAGTCATCCCCAAACCGATCCGTTAAGGATCAAACTGTGTATGCCGATCGCGTCGCTGAAAAGGGTAGCCGTGTTATGTGTTACAGAACCACTCAGCACCCAGAATATGTTGTGCAGTTATATGTATGTATAATAGGTTCTATGTGAGATGCATGTCCCTAATGCATCAGCCCACAGGCTGCGCCCCTGGGCAGAGGGGACACGATATTCTCCTTTTTGTCCACCCTCCCCCCACCTTTGTAATTCCCACAGTAAACATCGGCAGGCTCTGGCCACCTGCGGCTTTTGTAATGCATGTCTGGCCTGCCGCTTTTCTATTGGCCTGCCCTCTGAATCTGTGTGATATTATTCTGTGTCCTGTGAGTAAAGTGTTGTCAGTCTGGAAATACGTGGAGAAGCAGTGATATTTTATATGCGCCCATGTAACCAAGGAATTCCAGCCAGCGTCATTCATTCAGACTCCAGCCAACGCATAGCGGACCTCCGAAAACACGGGTGGTACTGAAAGAGGTACCCCAGCTTGGGAAGACCCCGTTACAGCCATATTCTACTTTCTTTATTGGGTAGCTCTCCGACCCCCGAACACTAATTGCTTCTACACTTCTAGACTCAGACTCTGCTGGGGGCCCTTTTTGTCAAAAGGACCCTGGGAAGTTGCACAATCCCTGACTGATTCCTGCCCTTGTCCCATGGGAAAACAAACCAGTCATTTCCGTGGTGGCAATACTTCTTTAGCTATGGGACATAATCCAAAGTTCATGAATGTATTTCATCTATTGGAACCACATGAATTCTAATACTTTTGTGAGCAGTCTACAATAATAGAAGTTTGGGATTATGGTAGCATTTAAACATACCTGGGGCACCACAGGGTACTGCCAGAAATGTTAAGAAGCAGAAACAATGGAATATGGTGAAAGTTGATGCCGAGACATGCCATAGAAAGAAGCTATTGTCCACAGAATGGTAAGTAAGAATAAAATAAATCTCCATGGAAATTATTTCTTTCATTTTATGGGATAAAAAATATACTGGTGTCATGATTCCTCCACTCAGTGAGTGATTGTTTTGCTGTCCTATGGAAAAGGGTTGATGCTGAGTTACCAGGGTTTTGATTGACAGTTCAGCTATCCAGTCTTCGTGATGGGCCTGCTGAGCTGTGGGTGCTTTGATTGACTGGGAGATGTGGGAATTTCTCCAGGTGTTCTCTGTTCTAGAGATTGCCTAAGCTATTTAATTGAGCTGCTTGTCTTTGATCCCTGTCAGACGTAGTTTTGCTTCTTGATAAGTATTTACCCGATTCTGTTCCGAGTTCTGATCTTCCGCTGCCTGACCATTTTGCTTTCCTCTGCTATCTCCTGGTATTTTGACCACAGACCTTGACCTGACTTATGCCTTTGCCTTTTCCCTTGCTTTTCTACGTGCTCTTATGGCACTGACCCCAGAACGTCTGACTTCTCTGCCTCATGGTCTGGCCTATTTGCTTCGTTAAACCAACAGATCTGCTACACATGATCTGATCAGCTGTTTCTTAATAGCCTGTTTAGATAGGCTGACCACTCCTCTGATGTGCACAGAATGATCAGTGATAAATTGTTCCATGCACATAACCTATCATTGTGCTCAGCAGCACTTCTCCTGTTTACACAGTCTGATTTGCTGCTGAGAATAAATATTTTCAAATTGGCTTACTCATCAGAACATCCAATGAACAAGCATTTTGCTTGTTTGTTTGGAGTTATGCAGCCTGTTAACACTGGTTGATTTTCAGGAAATGCTCATTCATGATAAATGTCTAGCATAAATGAACCTTTAGTGGACTTGCCTGTCCTATAGCTAAAATTTGTTCACCTGCGTACCATAATCAAACTTATAGCTTTCCGTACAGTGTTTGGTGTTAACATTTCTGCAGTTATGATAGAAGTCACTTGCGTTGGCTGCCGGTTATATAGATAAGTCTTCAATTACCGCATATTCAGACATGTTCTTTTCTGCCTGGATCTGTTTCTCATGATTCCTATCTATAAGGATTCAACTTTGACCTCGCAATGACCCTTCTTTCTGTCATGATATGAACATGAACATTTTTTTTATATCAAATTGGCCTTGTCTGTTTCTAAAGAAAAGAAACCTCCATTTATAAAGCCTTAGTATCTCTTTTTATCCTGGTATGAGTTCACTCCAAGGTGTTTTGACATTTTGTTCAGTAGAAGCTTTTATCTCTTTTACTGCTGTTATACATTATTCCTAATCCCCATGTAGATTTCAGAAGGTAATGCAATAAAATTAATTTTCTTTCTTATAGACTGGGCATTTGCCATTTTAATCTCCAGAAGCAGTTTACAAACTTGCCAATGGAAGATACATTTGCTCTCAGCAAAAGCCAGGAGGACATATGCTAAATCATTTTGCTGAAGACCAGGTGCATGCATAGAAATCTGACATGTAGCCCTATAGCAAAACTCCGAATCCCCCACCCTCAAAAAAAACATATTTGGCCGAGTCAGGTTGGGTTGTAACAAGGTGGCACGGGGTGGTAGTCATGGGCGACTTCACTAGGTCACAGTCAGTGAGCACCCTGGCCCCTTGCACATGAAAAGACAGTTCTAATCCCAGTCCCAGATCACAGTTGGTTACCTCCATAGCACAGCGGCTCTCCATGCTGGAACGTCATCCCTGGATGTGAAACACATCACATTTTTTAGATCCCAACAGTGGCAACTTGTTTAATAGAGATGAAGTAGAGAAGAAGATAACAATGGAATGTAGATAAAAGGTTAGATTGTCCCAGCAACAGAATGCAGGAACAGTTACAGTTAAATATTTGGGACCAGCCCAGCATGAGAAAGAGAAAGGTTTAGCAAAAAGTGGAAGCATTTCCTTGTTTTAATCAGACAGTCAGATAGTGTTGGTATGTGAGGTTTGTGTCAAGTTTGAGTTTAAGCTGCAGTAAGCTGGAGGTATGTGGAGCACAAAGTGTTCACACAGTATAAAGTGGTACCGAATCTCCTGCAGACATCCCTGTAATGTCTGGGGCCTATGACTCGAACTAGGTGCTGGGAAGTGTGCCTTATTCCCTTCCATACAGAGGAAGTTGAGCAGGGAAACACATAAGGGAAATGTAGCTGATCTCGGTAGTGCTGTGGGACTGGAGGGGAAATCCTTTGGGCTGACAGGATGATCATGTGTAAGGATTGTCCAAACTGAATAGGAGAAAAGGCTTGAAATGTGCTGTATTTATGAAAGAACTGGAAGGTGCTGTGTCTGAAAACTGCGTGATAAAAACTGCTGTACCTGAGTTGTCTATTAAAGTTGCATTGCTTATAACAAATGGGTGTCCCCTGATGTATGTGCAGCCGATCCTAAACCACAGTATGTGGATGCAAAGGAGGCCTCTGACCTGAAAGTGAGTACACTACATTGTACACTTCACCATACTGATGAACTGAGACACTGTATATTTGTGGGGGCCCGGATGTGGAGAAGCAGCACCTCGCCCACTGCAACCACCCTGGGCACCTAACATTGCTGACACAGTTAATTCCCCATACACAGTTTCCCCCATGTACAAAATATGATGCCCTCACAATACTCAAACACGCCTCCAGAGTGTCCCCAATACAGTGTGATACCCTCACAGTACCTGCAACACAGTATGGTTGCTAACAGTGCACCAACAGAGTATGATGCCCTTAATGTTGCTCAATATAATGCCCCTGTAACCATTGTGTCTTGCACCCTTGGTTGCTCAGATATTTAACTGAGTTAACAGTCCCAGATAGCTATCAGTCATAGTTTTAGCACCGTGTAGATTGTTTTCCCTGTGCCTAATTCCTTAATTATTGATCTATCGCTGCCTGACCTTGGACCTCGTGCTGACCATCCATTTGACTAATCCTTTACTCTGATCCGCTATCCTTCCAGTATTTTGACCTTGGACCGTTACTTGACTACGCCTTTGTTTCTTCCCTCTCTTTGTGAAGTACTCTCCTGGCTATTTAACCTCTAAGTCCTTGACTATCCCAACTCATGGCTTGTCCGAGATAAGCGGCTCAGCGCCACAGTGTCCCCAAACTTAATTTGATGCCCTCATACTGCCTGACAAATTACAATGCCCCGACAGTGCCACTAACACAGTATGATGCCCCATCAGTGCTCTACAACATGGTATTATGCCTCCACGATTTCCCTGCAAACATCATGATGCCCCCGAGTGCCTCCAAAACAATAAAAGCTAACAAAATTAAAAATAAATAAATGCTACCTCCCTATTTTCCAGGCTGAATGGTGGAAGCAAGGCCCTGCAACACTATATTAAGCTGCATTTGCATCCCCAGGATGCAAATATTATTGAATTTGTGATACTAGGCAAGTGAGTGTGTGCTGTTCTGCACTAAGCATGACTAATTCATAAGCCTCACAGTGTCTATATGGTCTAGCACTATGTGGGGTATTCCACTGTTTTGATCTATTACTGGCTGCTCTTTAAATATAGAAATTTGTTTCTCATCTCTACTGACTACGAGCAGGTAAATTATCTGATCCTCAGTAACTACCATACAGCAAGTGGCTACATAAACTTGCAATAATCTAAGGGTCCGTTTACACTGCAAGATTATCATGAATGAGCAGGTGCAATCGATTCACAATAATCCTGCAGTCTAACAGGCTGCCGATCACCTCATTGATGAGCGATACACTTGCTCACACTTGTCAGCGTGAACTTTCCACAATCAGTGATGGTTTCGGTAGCCTTGTCATCTGCTGGTGTAGGTCCACTGTGTTTTATCAAGACCAAAGTCAGCCCAGCCGTCTACCAGGAAATGTTAGAGCACTTCATGCTTCCCTCTGCCGACAAGCTTTCTGGAGATGGAAATTTAATTCTCCAGCAGGACTTGGCACCTGTCCACACTGCCAAAAGTACCAATACCTGGTTTAAAACCAACAGTATCACTGTGCTTGATTGGCCAGCAAACTCACCTGACCTTAACCCCATAGAGAATCTATTGGGTATTGTCAAGAGGAAGATGAGAGACACCAGACCCAACAATGCAGACGAGCTGAAGGCTGCTATCAAAGCAACCTGGGCTTCCATAACACCTCAGCAGTGCCACAGGCTGATCACCTCCATGCCATGCCACATTGATGCAGTAATTGATGCAAAAGGAACCCCGACCAAGTATTGAGTGCATTTACTGAACATACATTTCAGTAAGCCAACATGGCTGTAAGCCATAATCATCAACATTAACAGAAATAAACACCTGAAATACATCACTCTGTTTGTAATGACTCTATATAATACATGAGTTTCACTTTTTGTATTGAAGAACTGAAAAAATTAACTTTTTGATGACATTCTAGTTTTTTGAGATGCACCTGTATTTTTTTGTTGTACAAAGATCATTTTATAAATAGGACTCACACTGCCAAAAATAATTGCAGTGTATGAGCACTGAGCGATTTATTAAAGCCTGTTCAGCAGTCATTTAACCCTTTCCTGACATGTGCCGTACATGTACTGCTCTGCGGGAGCTGCATTCCCGCAAACAGCAGTACATATACGGTGGCACTATCGCACGGCCTCACACTGAGCGTCGCGGTGATCGGGTGCCGGTGAAAACTCTGTGTGAGAGCTGACACCCCGCAGCAACACTCACGATCGGTTCTAGCACCAATCATGGGCATTTAATCCCTCTGATGCCGCTCTCAGTAGTGACAGCAACATAGAGGAGTATCGCGCAGGGAATGGGTTTCCTGCACGCTTCCATCAGGACAACGCGATGTGATCACGTCGTCCTGATGGTCTCCATGGAGACCCCCGGCCACAAGATGGTCACGGGGTCCTTCAGGGAAGGTGGCATGTCATTGCCTGCATAGAGCTGGCGCTGAGACGCCTCCTCCATGTCAGATACTGGTCTGATGCCCTACAGTGCAGATGCATCGCAGAACATCAGATCAGCGATCTGATGATATACAGTAATGTTCCATCCTTGGACAATGTTAAAAAGTTAAATATTAAAAAGTGTAAAAATATAATTTAAAAAATCCCCAAAAAAAGATAATAGAAACATTTTTCCAAAAAATACATTTATTTATGTAAATAAAAAAATAAACGATAAAAGTACACATATTTGTCCTTAATGACCCACTCTATAAAACTGTCCCACTAGTTAACCCCTTTAGTGAACACCGTAAAACAAATAAAAAATAAGGCAAAAAATAATGCTTTATTATAATACTGCAGAACAAAAAGTTTAATAAAACACGATGAAAAAGACAAATGTAAATAAAAATGGTACCGCTGAAAACAACATCTTGTCCCGCAAAAAACAAGTTGTCATACAGCTCCATCAGCCGAAACATAAAAAAGTTATAGCTCTCAGAATAAAGCAATGCAAAAATAATTATTTTTTCTATAAAATAGTTTTTATAGTGTAAAAGCGCCAAAACATAAAAAAGATATAAGTTGGGCATCTCTGCCATTGCACTGACCCAAAGAATAAAGCTGCCTTAACAAGTTTAACAGACATGGAAATGTAGAAAAAAGCCTCAAAACGCAGTTACTGAACTGCTGGTTTTTGTTCATTCTATCTCCAAAAAATCGTTATAGAAAGCAATAAAAAAATGTCATATGCCCAAAAATGGTGCCACACATCAGCTCATCTCGCAAAAAAAAAGCCATAACACGACTTGGCCGAAATGTAGAAAAATTGTAGCTCTCAGAATATGGTGGTCCAAAAAAGCTGCTGTTAACAGTGGTAAAAAGATTGCCACCGGTTACAGGTGTCAGCAGATGAGAATACTACTCTCATCATCCTACACCTGTCCTGGTCTCGCTGATGGCAGCCAAAGCAGCTGTACGATGATGGGAGTATTCACCAGCCGGCACCAGTGCCATAAATAAATAAATAAAAATGGCGTGGGGTCCCCTCTATTTTTGACAAGCATGGCAGGCAAAACCATCAGTTGAGGGCTATAGCCCCCATCCATCAGCTTTATTTTGGGTTGTTATCAAAAATAGAGGGGTGCCGACTTCGATTTTTAAAATTATTTAAATAAATAATTTTAAAAAACGGTATAGGGTCCCCCTCATATTTGACAATCAGCCAAGCTATTTACTTTGAGATATTTATCTATCTAATTATTTTGGGTACTATCTTGTATGCATGTGTGTTTTTTGTATATTTAGTGGTATGTTTAGGGTTCCTTAGGGGTACCAGGGATGCCGACGTTGAGCTGGGGTGCCATCATGTCTACAACCAGGGTGTCAACCTCCGCTGACAGGCAGGGGAAGTGCTAGGGCTTTTCCAGGGAGAGATTAGCCCTAGCTCTAGTCATTATGCTATCTCTGTTTCACACATTTTGTTGCATTTTTTACATATTTTTTGCACCCTAAGGCTGTGTGCACACTCTGCGGATTAGGTGCGGATTCATCCGCGCGGATTTTGTAAAATCCGCAGGTGAAACCGCAGGTCAAAAGACCTGCGGTTTTACCTGCGGATTGCTCTGCGGTTTGGCCCTGCAGTTTTTCATCTCCTCAATAGAGGAGATGGCAAACCGCAGGGGAATCCGCAGAAAGAATTGACATGGCAATTCTTTCTGCGGATTGAAAACCGCAGATAATCCGCGCGGAAAATTCCGCACCGTCTGCACTGCGGTTTTTGATTCCCATAGGGAATCATGGTACTGTACACCGCAGCAAAAGCTGCTGCGGGTCCGCAGCGGCCAAAACCGCTGCAGAACCACAGCAAAATCCGCAGCATGTGCACACAGCCTTATAAGCAAATTTTTGGCCTGTTAAATGAATTAATAAAAGTCTACTTTTTAGAGTTTTTTTTTTGGTTGTGGTGTTGATTAAATAAAGTAACCTTATCATTACTATATGGTTTTTCTGTATTGTGAACCCTAGTTTGGTGCTAAATAAGATTAGTAGAAGAGAGATAATGCTTATAGACATTGTCGGTGTTAAAATTAGTTCATTGCTTGATTCGCTGTTAACTCCTCCTGCTGTATGCTACATACTGTACACTGATAAATAGAGTCCAAATGGTCGAAAATTTTTACTTAAACCGTATTGTGAAAAAATCCTTTATGGACAAATAATATATGCATTTAAGGGGCAAAAATCTGCAAAGATGCTCTGCTCACATCTGTCGACGCTGTTGCTCAGTTTTTGTAAGCCCATTTTTTTTAGACGAGTCCTTTCAAGAATAAGGCAATTATATGTTGTCTGACTAATAGCCCTCCTAGTGATCAGGATTAATGTGTACGGGAACCTGGCAACAAGTACAGGTTTTCCCTCCAGCACCACCTGAGGTGAACTGAAACAATACAGTTTTTGTAAAAGAATATTCAGAATTGAGAGTCCTCATTGGTTGATACCTTGTAATGGCTAACTGAAAAGATGGTAACACATTGCAAGCTTTCGAGACTACTCAGGTCTCTTCATCAGGCAAGACCTGATGAAGAGACCTGCGCAGTCTCGAAAGCTTGCAATGTGTTACCATCTTTTCAGTTAGCCATTACAAGGTATCAACCACTGAGGACTCTCAATTCTGAATATTCTTCTATCTACTGGCTAACACGGTACAAAGATATACATCTTTCCTGTATCAATACAGTTTTTGTAGAAATTAATGGGCTGGCCACATAATGCGCAGACAAACTGGATGGGAGAGAACTAGAGCTCTTTGGTATTTTGCTGGCATAGTACTCAGATCTTTAAATTTGGATATAAATGTAGTAGGAGTTATTTTTAGAGTATGGAAAAAGATATCATGTTTCCAGTATGATTGGACTTGAATCATCTAGTAAAACTATTAATACAATCAATGAAGATCTTGGTAACTGAGATGTATTAAACATGTCATTGTCACTACTAATTTTTACTTCTAAGGTGAAGTGAATTATTAAAGTAGTCACAGGCGTACCAGGAGCACTGTCATTGCAACCAGGAGTGGCGAGTCTGATGTCTCTGGGATCCCTCAGACTCACGCTAATAAAAACGTAGCAGATTAATTAAATTTTTCCATGACAAGAACAGCAACACAAAATTGAGATCAGTGGTTTGCCTCTAAACTTCCTTTGATTCTGAAACGCGGGATTAAGTAGATTTTATGTAATAAGAGGACACAAAAACAAGTTTAGATAATGTTATATAATTGATCTACAGCTAAGTTAGATTAATATGAAAAATTTAAAAAACTAAACTATTGTTCCTTATAAGCGTTCTTGCATTGGGAATATTGGCAGCCAGCATTTTTGCTACTCTGAAGCATCTTAAAATCTCCTAACATTTTCTGTATGAACCATTCATGAAGTCTGATATGGTTAGGGAATGCAAGATCACTTTGTCCGATTCGTCAAGGCTGGAGATTTTCTCTTCTTGATGATGATGCATAGTGGAGTCAGACACACCTTCTTCATGAACAGTGCACACCTTTAAATGAAATCAGGAGTGGCTGACAAATTTCTTGCACTTCCATGCATCTTACCACAAATCGTATTTCATTTCGAGGATGGAGTAAGACTTCTGGCATAGGGAATACCACTGCTGGTTAAGAACTAATGTAGTGTGGTGACATTCATGACTTTAATGAGCGGTACCACGTGACCGCTGAACACAGGCGCCAGAGACCATGGGTGAAGCAGAGGGGCTGCAGAGACTGTGCCAGGAGGGGGTAAGTATATGTGACAGCTGCGCTCCCCCTCCCCCGCCGACCCCCTGGCGTATATAACTCGAGTATAAAGCTCCCATCACACATAACGATGTCCCAGCGATCCCACCAACGATCTGGCATGGATGGGATCGCTGGGACATTGTTAGGCTGATCGCTGGTGAGCTAGACAGCCCCAGCGATCAGGACCAGCAACGCTGGATGCTGGTTTCTAATGTAAACGTCGGGTATCCAGGAGCTGCGGCTCCTGGATACCCGCTGTTTACCTTGGAAACCAGTGTGTACGCCAGTTTCCAAGGTAAACAGCAGGTATCCAGGAGCCGCGGCTCCTGGATACCCGACGTTTACATTAGAAACCAACGTCCAGCGTCGCTGATCGCTGGTCTCTCGCTGCCACACGCAGCAATGCATGCTGGGCAGCGGGAGACCAGCGATCGATAAACGGCCCAGGTCGCTCGAGCACGATCAGTGATAACCGGCAGGGGGCCGGTCGCTGATCCCCGTCACACACAGCGATCTCGCTGATGTGTCACGAAATCAGCGATCTCGCTAGCGAGATCGCTGTGTGTGACGGGACCCTAAGCCGAGAGGGGGCACTTTCAGCCTTAAAAAATGGACTGAAAATCTTATACTTAATATATCTGGCTTATACTCGAGTATATACGGTATTAACTATTTTGTGTGACATAACTTTCTGGTTTAAGAGCATGAAAACTAAAAAATTTTCAAGGTTTCTGCCAAATTTCCAATATTTCTGGAAATAAACGCAAGTCATATCAAACAAGTTTTACCACCTTAATGAAGTACAATATGTCACAAGAAAACACTCTCAGAATTGGTGGGAATCGGTTGATGCGCTCCAGAGTTATTACCTCATAAAGTGACACCGGTCATAATTGTATAAATTTGCCTAGTCAGGAAGGTGAAAACAGTCTTCGGGTGAAGGGGTTTTTGTTTTTTAAATGCAGAATCACAACATTTCTTTGCACAATGAAAGCAGATTACAAAAATACTGCATCAAATTCACATAAAAAAATACATAAAAAAATGGATAAATTCATTAAAAATCAACAAAAAACCAACAAACACAGCAGATTGCATTTGCGTATTTTGTTGAGAATATGTGCAGAAAATGTGAAAAAACACAGTAGAACAATGCATTTCTGTATGTAGGAATATGGAATCAGAGACCTTAGTAATAAAGAACCACTCCAGTGGGTTTTTTTTCAGTAGTGCATAAAATCTAACCCACCTGCCCCCGGTCATATACTTACCCTTCAGTGTCTTCACAGTTTTTTCGGTGCCGCTTCAGTCCCCTGCGCCATCTTATGAGTGCAGCTTCCGACTGTCCTGAAGTCACAAGCAATTAGCAGTTTCCTCCAGACTCGAACATGTCAAGATTTGATTCACAAAAAACCCCAACAGCATAATTTCCCACGCTTTCAAACATCAAAGAGCTAGCTAATGTCTTTGTGTGGCCACCCAGGCCTTCCCATAATGCCCTGCAGCTATGACATTTTGCGGATTATCATACCTTGTACAATGGTGGTCAGTACCTGGGCCATCATAGATCAGTGGTTCCCAGTGAAGCATAGTGTGTATGGTTGTCTCGCTTTCTATTTCCAGAATCAAAGGCGGGCTACTAAAATGATAAATGGAGTTGGTTCACTACAATACCCAGAAAGGTTATCAAAATTAGGTCTATTTACTCTAGAAAAGAGAAGACTTAGGGGAGACCTAATATATATGTACAAGTATATCAGAGGGCAATACAGAGATCTCTCCAATGAACTGTTTGTACCAAGGACTGTGACAAGAACAAGGGGGCATTCTCTTCGTTTGGAGGAAAGACAATTTCTGCACCAGCATAGTAGAGGGTTCTTCACGGTAAGAGCAGTGAGGCTCTGGAATTCTCTTCCTGAGGAAATGGTGATGGCCAACTCACTGAATGAATTTAAGAAAGGAATGGATGCTTTTCTTGTGAGTAACAGTATAGAAGGTTACGAATAACAGAATATTATAGGTAGATGGTTGACCCAGCTTAGGGGAAGGAATTTTTTTCCCTATGGAGAAAATTGGCTTCTACTCTGTGGGATTTTTGCCTTCCCCAGGATCAAGAATGCAGAACAGCTGTACTAAAAATAGGCTGAACTAGATGGACATAAGGTCTTCCTTCAGCCTTCAAAACTATGTTACTATGTTACCATGTTACTGGGTAAGTCTCTCTCTATTGTGTAGTGTAAGCTCTTATGGTCAGCAGGATCCTCTCTTTTTCTCATTTCTAGTGTGTAAACTTTTCTAGTCAGCATTGTCCTCTCTCTCTCTTTTCTGTAGCGTGTATTCTCTTATGATGAGTGGGTTCTTTTCTCCCCCTCTCCTGTAGAGGGTAAGCTCTTATCAGCAGGTTCCTGTCTCTCTTGTACAGTGTAAGCTCTCATGGTGAGCAGGGTTCTCTATCTCCCTCTCCTGTAGAGTGGAAGCTCTTTTCGTCATCAGGGTCCTTTCTCTCTCTCTCTTTCTTGTCTATAGACTGTAAACTATTTTGGTCAGGAGGGTCCTCTTTCTCTCTCTCTCTTCTATTGTGTACAATCTTTTATGAGCAGAGACCCATCTCTCTTCTGTAGAGTGTAAGCTCTTATGGACAGAAGTGTGCTCTCTCTTCTGTAGACGGTATCCTCTCATAGTCAGCGGGATCTTTTTCTCCTCTAAAGTGTAAACTCTTATGATAAGTGGGGCTCACTTTCCCACTCCTCTGAGATTTGCATGAATTTGTTTTTCACAAATCAAATTTTTTGGTAAAATTCAGCAAAGTCATGAAATTCTAATTTCAAAAGATCCTCTTCATCTCTAGTCCTGGGGGAAGAGCTTAATGGTCTCTACTAGAGATGAGCGAATATGTTTGAAAAACGATCGCAAAACATAAATTCGGCACGAATATGGCACATTCGGATATATGTTCAGAATCACGAGCAAATTGAAATCGGGAAAAATCGGTAACATTTGGTAAAAGTGCAGGAAAATATTTGCGTTGCCGCTACAGTATTTTTCGCACTTTGAGTAGGATAGTGGTGGTGTATGATGAGCGGGGGGCACGTGTTTGATTAGATTAGGGGTCAGAAGAGCTCAGAGGAGAGGCGTGCTTGTAAAATTATTTTTTTCTAACTGTATGCATGCGCATTGTGGATATCCAATCAGGACACAGGAAACATCTACAATGTCCAGACACAACGGCTTGTGCCATAGGCTGCTGAAATCATATGTCCCTCTCTATATAAGGAGTGGACATCTTGTTTTAGTGCTATTTTATCAGTATCATAGCGCAGAGAGGCTGCTCCTGACACTGGTCCTGGGTGCTGATAGATTTTAGTTAGTTAGCTAGGCGGTGCTTTCTAACGCTGGAGTCACACTAACCTGCGCAAAATACGCTCCGTATTTTACATGCGTAATACGGATGAATCACCACTAAATAGTGGTCCGTAGGTCATCCGTAAGCAAGGTGAGGTCGCGTATTTTGCGCATGTGTGTATCCGTATGCAATCCGTATGGCGAGATTTTCTCGCAGCCTTGCAAAATGAACATTTAACGGTTTTGAGGCCTGCAAACAATTTAAATCATTAGCCTGCACCCTATTTAGACACTCAGAAACAGGTGGCTGCCTACATTCTGTACATTTGTCACCTTGCTTTCACGAGGTGTGTTGGTGTTCTTTGTGCAGCATGGCAGAGGGTCTGACATTCAATACAACTGAGCAGGTTCTCTTTAC
Source organism: Dendrobates tinctorius (assembly GCF_039654945.1). Classification (NCBI taxonomy): domain Eukaryota; kingdom Metazoa; phylum Chordata; class Amphibia; order Anura; family Dendrobatidae; genus Dendrobates; species Dendrobates tinctorius. The sequence continues at coordinate 22,675,131 of NW_027361890.1, forward strand.
CTGGCTTTTGTCACGGCGCTTTGGCCAACCATATCCTGTGATAGTGGATCCGGGTAGGAGGAGACGCATGTGGGTACATCCACTTTTGAGGTAACGACTCACAAGAGGTCATTTTCACCGCCTCTTTTCGTCTCTGCAGGAGCATCCGGAGAAATTTTACCAGTACTGTCGAATGAGCATTTCCACATTTGATCGCCTCTTGGAGACAGTGCGCCCTGGGATCACCTTTCAGGACACTATGATGCGCAAAGCCATATCTGCAGAGGAGCGACTTCTACTCACAATACGGTATGTACTCCACAACCACATTCTATATGTTCATAATGTGTGTGTTAATTTATGTTTTTTGGCCTTCTTGGACAAAGTTTAATACCCTCATCTTACTCAAAATATGTTTCACCTGACACAGCAGAATGTTACATCTAATATGTCCTGCATATCACTTAGTCATTGTGCCACCAAATATGTGTGTGTTGTTCTCTCTCATTTCCTAACAAGTTTGGTCGGCATGTAACTGATTTTTTTTTACTTTAGCCATTCTAAACTGTACTATTTCTGTTGTTCTACAGCTTCCTGTCCACTGTCCTGTCTTATGCCGCCCTCCACCATGAGTTTCTCATTGGAAAGTCAACCATTTCAGGCATAGTGAGGTCTACATGTGCACAAATCTGGACAAGACTCCATCAGGTGGTCCTACCCGAGCCCAGGATGGAAGACTGGTTAAGGATTTCAAGGGACTTTGAGGAGGACTGCCAATTTCCAAATTGTATTGGGGCCCTGGATGGCAAACATATCAGGGTGCATAAGCCGCCGAACTCAGGCTCCCAATTCTTCAATTATAAACAATACTTTTCTGTTGTATTGTTGGCTTTGGTAGACCCTCAATACAAGTTTATAATTGTTGACATTGGGGCCTATGGAAGGACGGGAGACTCTAGAGTCTTCAATACTTCCATAATGGGTCGGCGGCTACGCACCAACCAGTTGGATCTACCACCACCACGCCAGCTACCAGGCTCCCCCGAACAATCAGTCCCTTATGTCCTTGTGGCAGATGAGGCCTTTCAGTTATCACGCAATGTCATGAGGCCATATCCCCGGCGCAACCTAGACCACAGGCGCAGAATTTTTAACTTGCGCCTATCACGTGCTAGGCGACTGGTGGAGTGTTCCTTTGGGATTCTTTGTGCCAAATGGCGGGTACTCCAGTCTGCCATTCAGTTGAGTGAGCAAAATGTGAATGAAGTTGTCAAAGCCTGTGTTGTTCTGCATAACTTCACCAGGATACATGATTGTTCCTCCTCTGATGGTGTTGTGCGTAGGCCGGACAATGTGCGCAGGGTGAGACCACCTATCATCCCTCAACGTAGACCGCTCTCTGGCCTCAAAGTGCATGATATATTCACGAATTACTTTATCTCACCTGAGGGGGCAACTTCTTGGCAAGAGAATGCTGTGTCTATGTTATAATTTGTTTCTTTAAAAGTGTGTCTAAATATATATTACTCAAGCCTTTATGATTCTATGACTGTTTCATTGCATTGGTTGGTGTCTGTTAGTATGTTGTGAGGGATTGTGAAAAATCACACAGCGACGTTAACTAGAGTAGACAAATTTTTAGTTTTGCCTTTTTTTTTTTGTTTTGCTTAAAGGCAAACATGATTTTGCCATAACACAAATTTGGCAATGGCCAAAATGACCCTTTGTGCCTTCTTTAACTTGGTGTAACATTAACATTACAGAAAAAAACTGCAACAAACATTATGCAATAACAACATTGCTGCATGCCTACATTAACCTTGATTAGGCAACAAAGGGTGAGCTCCATCACCTACATAAAGTCAATAAGATAACACTCACATTTCCTCATAATGTTATCCAATCATAGAAAGATTCCACCATGACAGGCAAGGCTACCTCAGATCTTTCACACAGATATTACCTGTCTGTAGAACAGACAATATTTAAGCATGCTATACTGGAAAGGATGAAAATACAAAACTCACTTGTTAAGACATAGAGAGAGCGTGATATTGTGAATGCTGGTCGCCTCAAAATGTTTTACTAGAGATTGCTAACAACAAAGTTGACTACTTAACTAAAGGCAAGCACGCCTTTCCTATGTGTTAGCAAGTGACTAGTGTATTTTCATCCTTTCATGTAACAGTATAGCGCATTTAAATATTCTCTTTTCTACACACATGTAATATCTGTGTGAAAGGCGTGAGGTAGCGTTGCCTATCATGATGGATTGTTTCATATGTTTGGAAAACATTGTTTAAAAATGTGAGTGTTAAATTATGTTCTAAATGTTGGTGAAGGAGAACACCTGTTTTTTTGTCTAGATTAGAAGCACCAGTTACATGTCACTGGACATCTCCAAACTTTTGAATCATAAATCCTCATATGTAGGGGAAGGGGAACATGGAGGACCAGCCTGTGGGTGCTGCTGGACATTGTGGGCAACATCGCCCTGTGTGGGGCCATACTGTTGCCCATGATGCTGTAGTTGTCCAGCCTCCTGGGCCTGTTGGGGATACTGGCCAGAGTAATGATGATGGTGAGGGGCTTCTTGTTGGCTCTGGTAGGCCCATGGCTCATACCCACCAAGATAGCCAGATCGTCCCCAACCAGGTTGGGACCAGCCTCCAACACTGGGTGGGTACAAGTGGCCATATTGGTGGGGTAGGCTTGAGGAAGACATTTGGGGCTGCGGAATAGAAGGATGGGTAGGGGGAGGAAGGGGTTGAGGTGTTGGCCCACATATTAGGGGCTGTTCAGACCCTGCTTGAGCAAGCATCTGTGTGGATGGTCTCATGCGCATTAAATTTCTTGGTGAGAGCTGCCACCTCTCCAGAAATTCAAACACCTCATATGGGGTATTGGGGGGGTGCTTGCATCAAGCAGGATCTGAATACATCCCCTAATACGGAGCCTGACCTCACGGGTAAGGGCACGGAGATAAAGGGTGAGGCTACGTGCATAGGCCTCCTCACCATCATCTGTAGTGACTCTGGACAAGTAATTCAGCACCCCTGTGTCCACATTGGTCCTGCTCTCTTGAATGGTGACCTGGTGCCTTCTTCTTATTCGCCGTGATGCTAGAGCAGCCTGTGGGGAGGGCCTGATCTGGGCAGTTGGGCTGCTGCTCAAGTTGCCCGGCTCTTCCAGGATGGGTGAGGTTGCAGCAGCAGACCGTCCTGGTGGTGTGTTGTGTAGGGCAGCCATTGTGTGTTCTGGTGATGCCTCCTCTTCAGCCATCCTTCTTGTAGGGGGAGAAGATGGGCCAGCCACCTCATCCCCTACAGGATCTATAATGGGCTCTGCCTCTGAGGCCGTTCCTCGATCCGTAAGGCTGGATTGAGTTCTGTTATGAAATAGAACAGAGGCAAAAATACATCAATATTTTTGTCCCTGTAAAGTATTTGTGTAATGTTTTTGTGTCATGTGGTGTGAGGTATGTACTTATGGTCTCAGAGCCAGAATTGGGGCGAGGAAGTTCAGCCGGTCATAGTATATACAGTGGGGCAAAAAAGTATTTAGTCAGTCAGCAATAGTGCAAGTTCCACCACTTAAAAAGATGAGAGGCGTCTGTAATTTACATCATAGGTAGACCTCAACTATGGGAGACAAACTGAGAAAAAAAAATCCAGAAAATCACATTGTCTGTTTTTTTTTCATTTTATTTGCATATTATGGTGGAAAATAAGTATTTGGTCAGAAACAAGCAATCAAGATTTCTGGCTCTCACAGACCTGTAACTTCTTCTTTAAGAGTCTCCTCTTTCCTCCACTCATTACCTGCAGTAATGGCACCTGTTTAAACTTGTTATCAGTATAAAAAGACACCTGTGCACACCCTCAAACAGTCTGACTCCAAACTCCACTATGGTGAAGACCAAAGAGCTGTCAAAGGACACCAGAAACAAAATTGTAGCCCTGCACCAGGCTGGGACTAAATACTTTTTTGCCCCACTGTATATTTGCGCTTTACATGGCCAGCATCCCCACTCCTGGACCGCTGCTGGCGTTCCCGGCGGTACTGGTCCCGGATGCTTCTCCACCGTTTCATCACATCTTCCACTGCAATGTGACAGGAAAGATTGCCAAAATCACATATTTGAGAGGTCACATTTTCTACCAGTAGTCTAGGCATGGGGCCTTCTGGGGTGTGCGTTCTACCCATGGTGGCATATGTAATTGGGCCGATACCCAGGGTCTCATTAGCTCCACTGAAAATAATTTTATTGGCTAGGAGGATGAGGAGCTTGTGGCCTAACCCCTAATTATGGCTGTGTGAAGCCACGTGTCACATCCTAATGTAACGGCCTCATGAGGCTAATAAAAGTACATGCACAGGAAGGGGGGGTGCTGATTGTAGATTCATTTTATAGCGCGCGCTAAGGTTAATGATATTTTTATGGTTGCACTTACGAATTTTATGCTGCTCATCACGTGGTCTGTCACCAAAGTCATGGTACATCTGGCGACAGATGCGCCTCCATGACGCCTCCTTTCTTGTGCGGTTCGCATAGTTTGCGTCGCGTGGGTCCCATATTTCTGGACGCTCCTGCACCAGCACAATGAGCATCTCTACATTAATATATGTGGACGCCATGCTGCTGCTGTACTCCGTGGAGGCTCACTTCCTGGATGTCTGGAGCGGTTTTTGAGCTCATTTGCATGTCTAGGCTTCCTGATGATGGATTGGCCCATTTCCTGTTCACCAGCCAAAAGACCTGCGTATTGCTCGCAGGTCACACGTGTGTTCCATGTGTAATCCGTATTTTTTGCGCACCCATAGACTTGCATTGGCGTACTATGGGCGTAGTACGCTGACAATCGCAGCATGCTGCGAGTGGCACGGAGCGTAGGATACTGAGGAGAAATATACGCCTGGTGCGAGTGACCCCATAGAAAATCATTTGTCCGTGTCTAATGCGTGCTTTTTAGATAGCTAGTGTCCAGTGTGGCTGTGAAATCAATCTTCCAGCAGAATTTTTTTTATTGTGCCATCAGTAGTGAGGTCCACAGATAAAGGCAGTAGGGCACATTTCATAGAAGTGTGTTGTGCATTGCTTCTATTGTGCTCCATGCACCGAGTAGATCTTTCAAAATCAATTTTTTTCAGTTGCTAAATGTGATTCAGCAAGGCATATCTTACATTGTCATTTAGTGCCGCATAACTTAATCTGTGAGCTGAGCTTTTCCAGAGTCAAAAAACTATTTTTTTCAGTAGCTAACGTGATTCTGCGCGCCATATCTCACCTTGTCGTTTGGTGGTAGTGAAATTCATCTTTGTGCACATCTGTTGCAGACTAAAAAAAAGTATTTTTTTCTGTTACAAACGTGATACAGCATGCCATATCCCACCTTGTCATAAAGTGGTGGTGAATTTCGTGTTTGAGCACAACTGTTGCAGAGTAAAAAACCTATGTTTTTCTGTTACAAACGTTATATAGCACACCATATCCCACCACCTCATTTTGTGGTGGTGAAATTCAGCTGTGTGCAGAGCTCATGCAGAGTAAAAAATACGGTACTTTTTTCTGTTACTAACATGATACATTAGATGAGATCTCAGTTTGAAATTGTTTGGAGCATATCTTTTATGTTATTCAGGGCTCATTCACAGTAAAAGAAAATACTTTCGTCTGTTAGTAATGTCATACAGCAGGCCACATGTCAGTTTGAAATTTGTGGGTGCTGATATTGTCCTCCATACAGGAGTACACATGATGCAATCAAAATTGGTTTTCTCACTATCATGCTGCCTAAAGCAGGCTACATTTCATCTTTTCATTCTTTGGTGAAGATATTGTTCTCCATACAGGGGCACACAAGATAAAGTATTAATTTGTTCTGTCATTACCGTGCTCCAAAAAGTTGGCCACATCTGCGGTTGTAATTATTTTGTGCTGAGATTCTGCTGTATCCAAGGCTTGTCCACTGTAATTTTTTTTTTCTGTTGCTACTGTACATAAAGCAGGCCACATTTTACATTTTAATTATTTTGGGCTTGTATTGTGCTCCAGCCAGGTGTCCACATTTCACAATATAAATTATTTGTACTAATGGTGTGGTCCTGAAACCATGCCTTATTTCAGCATTGGACAGTGCTTGGAGCAGTATTTCTTATTTAAAGTTTGATCAGTAACTGGTGGATGAGTGACAGGTGTAGGCCTGGTGCTCTGAGAGCTCTGCCAAATTCAGGCAATACAAATGAAGGAGACCCAACTTGGAAAGCAAACATTTCCAAAAATTATGGCCAGATACCACTAAAAAGTGGCATCAATTTCTATTAATTATTTATTTTTACTCACATACACTTAGGTATATATTTGGACAGAGACAACACTTTTCTAATTTTGGTTCTAGACATTACCACAATGAATTTTAAACCCTTAATCCCCAAGGGTGGTTTGCACGTTCATGACCGGGCCAATTTTTACAATTCTGACCACTGTACCTTTATGAGGTCATAACTCTGGAACGCTTCCATGGATCACGGTGATTCGACATTGTTTTCTCGTGACATATTGTACTTCATGTTAGTGGTAAAATTTCATTCAAATAACTTGCGTTTATTTGTGAAAAAAACGGAAATTTGGCGAAAATTTTGAAAATGTCGCAATTTTCCAACTTTGAATTTTTATGCCCTTAAATCACAGAGATACGGCACACAAAAAACTTGATAAGTAACATTTCCCACATGTTTACTTTACATCAGCACAATTTTGGAACCAAAATTTTTTTTTTTGTTAGGAAGTTATAAGGGTTAAAAATTAACCAGCAATTTCTCATTTTTGCAGCACCATTTTATTTTTACGGACCACATCACATTTGAAGCCACTTTGAGGGGTCTATATGATAGAAAATACCCAAAATTGATACCATTCTAAAAACTGCACCCCTTAAGGTGCTCAAAACCACATTCAAGAAGTTTATTAACCCTTTAGGTGCGTCACAGGAATTTTTTGAATATTTAAAAAAAATGAACATTTAACTTTTTTTCACAAAAAAAAATTTCAGGTTCAAATTTTTTTTATTTTACCAAGGGTAACAGGAGAAATGGGACTGCAATATTTATTGTGCAATTTGTCCTGAGTACGCTGATACCTGATATCTGGGGGTAACCACTGTTTCGGCGCATGGCTGAGCTCAGACTGGAAGGAGCGCCGTTTGACTTTTTCAATGCAAAATTGGCTGGAATTCAGATCGGACGCCATGTCACGTTTGGAGAGCCCCTGATGAACCTAAACAGTGGAAACCCCACACAAATGACACCATTTTGGAAAATAGACCCCCCAAGGAACTTATCTAGATATGTGGTGAGAACTTTGAACCCACAAGGGCTTCACAGACGTTTATAACGTACAGCGGTACAATTAAAAAATCATATTTTTTCCACAAAAATGATCTTTTCACCCTCAATTTTTATTTTCCCAATGGTAACAGGACCCTAAAAGTTATTGTGCAATTTGTCCTGAGTACGCTGATACCCCACATGTGGGGGTAAACCACTATTTGGGTGCATGGCAGAGCTCGGAAGGGAAGCAGCGCCATTTGACATTTTTGGCTGGAATTGAGATTGGACACCATGTCGCGATTGGAAAACCCCTGATATACCAAAACAGTGGAAACCACACACAAATGACACCATTTTGGAAACTAGACCCCCCAAGGAACTTATCTAGATGTGTGGTGAGAACTTTGAACCCCCAAGGGCTTCACAGAAGTTTATAACATACAGCCGTACAATTAAAAAATCATTTTATCCACAAAAATGATCTTTTCACCCTCAATTCTTATTTTTCCAAGGGTAACAGGACCCTAAAAGTTATTGTGCAATTTGTCCTGAGTACGCTGATACCCCATATGTGGGTGTAAATGACTATTTGGGCGCATGGCAGAGCTCGGAAGAGAAGCAGCGCCATCTGACGTTTTTGGCTGGAATTGAGATCGGACACCATGTCGCGTTTGGAGAGCCCCTGATGTACCAAAACAGTGGAAACCCTCCACAAATGACACCATTTTGGAAACTATACCCCCCAAGGAACTTATCTAGATGTGTGGTGAGCACTTTGACCCCTCCAGTGCTTCACAGAAGTTTGTAACGCCCGGGCGTGAAAATAAAAAAATCGTATTTTTTCCACAAAACATGATCTTTTAGTCACCAATTTTTTTTATTTTCCCAAGGGTACCAGGAGAAATTGGACCCCAAAAGTTGTTGTCCAATTTGTCCTGAGTACGCTGATACCCCATATGTTGGAGTAAACTACTGTATGGGCACACGTCGGGTCTCGGAAGGGAAGTAGTGACGTTTTGAAATGCAGACTTTGATGAAATGGTCTGCGGGTGTCATGTGCGTTTGGAGAGCCCCTGATGTACCTAAACTATTGAAACTCCCCACAAGTGACCCCATTTTGGAAACTAGACCCCCCACGGAACTTATCTAGATGTGTGGTGAGCACTTTGAGCCCCCAAGTGCTTCACAGAAGTTTATAACGCCCGGGCGTGAAAATAAAAAAATCATTTTTTTGCCCCCAATTTTTTATTTTCCTAAGGGTAACAGGAGAAATTGGACCCCAAAAGTTGTTTTGCAATTTGCCCTGAGTAGGCTGATACCCCATATGTGGGGGTAAAACACTGTTTGGGCGCATGGCAGAGCTTGGAAGAGAAGGACCACCATTTGATTTTCCAGAATTGGCTGGAATTGAGATCAGACGCCATGTTGCATTTGGAGAGCACCTGATGTGCCCAAACAGTGGAAACCCCCAATTCTAACTCCAACTCTAACCCCAACACACCCCTAACCCTAATCTCAGCCCTAACCCCAGCCCTAACCCTAGCCCTAGCCCTAACCCTAGCCCTGGCCCTAACCGTAGCCCTGGCCCTAACCCTAGCCCTAGCCCTAACCCTAATGGGAAAATGGAAATAAATACATTTTCTTTTCATTTTATTATTTTTCCCTAACTAAGGGGGTGATAACGGGGGGTTTGATTTACTATTTATGGAGGTTTTTATGTTTGGCAGCTGTCACACGCTAAAAGACGGTTTTTATTGTAAAAATAGTTTTTGCATCGCCACATATTGAGAGGTATAATTTTTCCGTATTTTGACCCACTGAGTCATGTGAGGTTTTATTTTTTGCAGGATGAGTTGACGTTTTTATTGGTACCATTTTCGGGCATGTGACATTTTTGATCGCTTTTTATTCTGATTTTTGGGACGCAGAATGAACAAAAACCAGCGTTTCATGAATTTCTTTTGGGGGGGTGCGTTTACACCGTTCCTCGTGTGATAAAATTGATAAAGCGGTTTTATTCTTCGGGTCAGTACGGTTACAGCGATACCTCATTTATGTCGTTTTTTTATGTTTTGTCGGTTTTATGCAATGAATAATATATATAAAAAATAATTATTTTTGCATCGCTTTATTCTGCGAGCTATAACTTTTGTATTTTTTCGCTGATGATGCTGTATTGTGGCTCGTTTTTTGTGGGACAAGATGATGTTTTCAGCGGTACCATGGATATTTATATGCGTCTTTTTGATCGCGCGTTATTGCACATTTTGTTGGCCGGTATGATAATAAGTCATCATTTTTTGCTTCGTTTTTTATTTTTTAAGCAGTTCGCTAAAGGGGTTAACTAATGGGACAGTTTTATAGGGCAGGTCGTTACGGACGCGGCGATACCAAATATGTGTACTTTTATTGTTTTTTTTTTTTATTTACAAAAAATGAATTTATTGGGGGAATATTTTTTTTTTTCTAATTTATTTGGTGATTTTTTTTTAAATTGTTTTAACTCTTTTTTTTAACTTTATTACATTGTCTCAGGTGGGACATCACTGTCCTGTGACAGATCTCTGATCTGTCACATCACAGATCACTGTGACAGATCAGCGATCTGTCACAGGCAGTGCATCCGGCTTCCTCGTGCCTGCGCTTTGCAGGCACTGAGGAAGCCGGCTCCCTGCAGGCCCCCGAAGGTCCTGTCGCCATCTTGGATTCGGGGGCCTGCAGGGAAGGAGCCCCCGCAGCAGCGCTGCACATTGTGCTGCCGTGGGGGGCTCAGGGAAGCACCCCCTCCCTGCCGATGCTTCCCTTTAACCCCCGGTACACCGCGATCGCTATGACGTACTATCCCGTCCCTGGGAATTAAGTCCCAGGGCACATGAACGGGATAGTACGTCATATGGGATTAAGGGGTTAAACAAGACAGATGCAGATGCCGTTCAAGTTCAGACTTTCAGCTTTCATTTGAGGGTATCCACATTAAAATTGGATGAAGTGTTTAGGAGTTTCAGCTCCTTAACATGTGTTTTTAATTTCATGCTGTTTCTCTTTTATCTAGTTTGCGATATTTCGTCTCTGGAACTATCTTGTATGCCTGGTCCTTGGAACCCATAGAAATAATGGGACATGGAGCTGATTGAATCCCTTGATATCTGCTGTACAGCCAAATTTATGAAGAATGACAAATTATGTATTGAAACTTTTGGATCTTTTAATATTTATGAATTCATGTGGCCATTTAACCAAAATGAAAGTTGTTGTCATTTGTATTACTGAGTATAATGTGTATATTTAATGTCTCTTTAATATTTTGATGCTATGCAGCGTTGGGATGAATTGTGGGCACTATTTGCCCCTAAACAACATGGTGGCGCTGTATGTTCCTCACTAGTGCGCATGTCCCTGGTGTGGCCGTCGTTGTAGGCGTCACTTTCGGTATCTTTGTATGACGTCGCGGTTCACGCAGGTGCAGTGTGGATTGCGTCGCCATCTTAACGCCAGGGGCGTCGCTTGATGCCGCTCCCACTGACCCACGACATGCGCCACCAATGGTGAGTCTCGGCCGGACATTTAAGACGTATGAGAGGGACACCCAGTACATCCGGTCCCCCCGAAGAAGCTACCGCGAAACACACGTAGGGGCGCGTACCTGCTCATGGACTCCAGCACGGGTAATTGATTACTATACTTTCCTCATCCCATCCACGTTCCCTATCCCTCGGGCACTTTAGCCATGTTAATACTAGATGGATGGTGACATCTTGGTATGAGATACGAGAAGGAACTAATATGCTGTGGATAGAATAAGTAACTGGCCCTCCATGTACTATATTTGATACTGCACAGGCAACATATATGATACTTTGATGCTTTTTTACTACTATGGATGATTTTATCATGATGTATACGCTGTATATGGTGGTTTTTGCCCATTCATCCACTCAATGCCGACTTTTATTTCCCATTGACTTGCATTGGGGTCGGGTTTCGGATGAAACTTCAACTTTTTTTTGCCCTAGTCGGACAAGTTTCATCTGAAACAAATTTTGTTTCATGAAACCCGATCCGACTAAAGTCGCTCAACTCTAGTTGGCACTATATAAATAAAGATTATTATTATTATTAGATACAGAGGTTTGTCCCACAATCCCTGGGGATTCCAAGACTTGGTGTCTATTGAACCTTTGGTGTCTAGTGCTTTAGTTCTCCATCCCTTGGTGTGTAGTAGTTTATTTCTCCAACCCAAGTTGTTTAGCAGTTTAATTCTCAAACCCCTGTTGTCTATTAGTTTATTTATCCATGTTCTGGTGAGTATTAGTTTAGTTCTCCAAATCTAGCTGTTTAGTCATTTATTTCTCCAACCCCTGTTATCTAGTAGTTTAGTTCTTATGGTGTGCAGTGCTTTAGTTAGCCAACTTTAGGTATTTAGTAATTTATTTAACCAATTCCTGTTGTCTAGTAGTTTAGTTCTTCTTCTTATGCTGTGTAGTGGTTTAATTCTCCATCCCCAAATGCCCTGAAAGCTTTAAGGATTCCAAGACTTGGGATGCAGCTTTTTCCCTGCCTTCCCCCACAGCCACCAGAGTCACCCAGTGCACAGTCAGCGAGATGTAACGCTAATGTCCATGGCTCCTTGTCCAGGTGTCAGTGTTGAAATGCACCCTATCACACATATATTTTTATCAATGAATGGGTGATGTTGTCTGCGACATGCTGGTGTAGCTCAGACACACCTTTCTTAGAGAAGTAATGGCACTGGGCAACTGGTACTGGGGGACTGTAATGGCCATCAGTTTTCGTAAACCATCTGTATCCACCAGGCGGAAAAGCTGCATTTGCGTTGCCTAAAGATTGGATTGGCCATCCAATTATCATAGAGATCACAGGATGGGAGTCATGCAGAACCACAGGCTATGATCTTTGGAGCGAAGAGCTCTGAACTGGTCCCTATCATCTAGACAATTACATGATTGGGAGATGATCAACCGAGAAGGCTGTAAGTTGTTCACAATAATTAGTTATCGGAAAACTAAAAGTGAGCGTATGGCATATACACCTCCGGATTAAAATGCATTGAACATGTGTATATACCGCCGTATGATCATTGCTACCTCCACGAAAACACCAGACTCTTTGCTGCCACCACCAATTCTGATTTTAAATAAATAAATAAATACAGGTTGATTGTATGCCATTCTTCTTTCGAGGCTCACACCATCAGGGTCTTCTATCCTCTCTCCCTCCGAGTAGCGGTCATATACTGTCCCCCAGTCTCACCCACCCACTTCATTCACCACTGGAAGACTTCAACAGCCCCACCAACTGCACCCCAGCTTCTATCTCTATCCACTCCTCGTGGCCTCTGACAACTTTCAACCTGTGAGACACACAAAGACGGTAACACCCAAGATCTGGTCTTTGTCCGGCTCAGTTCAATCTCCTACCTAGATAATTCACCTCTTACCCTTTCTCCCCCATGAAATTAGGAGTAGCTACAGCTTACACATTTTAGGTGCTCTCTCAAAACACATCTCTTTAGGGCGGTCTATCACATTGACTATTCTCTACTTCTCTGAACAAAATTCGCCATCAAACTCAACCGTACCCAAAAGTGTCATGCAGCCTTTATCTACACCCATAACCTCTTACTAGCAGAGTCTTCATTATTTTTTCTTTAATTATTTATTGGAATATTGTTAACGTTGTAACTTATGACTGTTTTATATTAACTGCTGACTTATAAAGCTCTGCGGAATATGTTTGCGCTATATAAATGAAGGTTATTATATTTTAGTGCAGTGAGATTCCCAGACTAATGCATGTTGATCGCACATGGAGCACCCACAGGGCCTTAGGTTACTTGTTATCGTGCCGGTCAGTTATTAAAGGGGATGTTATGGCAGCTCAGCTAAGCTACTTCCATCACCAGCGACGCCCACTTCCTAGAATGTGTGTGTGTATATATATATATATATTAAGAACCGGGTGCCCCAGAAGCATCCAGCTATGGCGGCGCACACCGTCCTGACTAGGCAGCTCCAGGGAATCACACAACGCGGCAAAATGCTGTGCTCCGAACCGCGAGTCAAACTCCGCCCACTGGTGATGTAAGCGGAGCTGAGTCACGTGACCAGGACGCGGCGCCAAGAGCTGCCTCCTGGAATGCCCCAGAAGCCGTCCAGGGGGTGCGTGCGCACAGTGGACACCCTGGGCAGCCGGAATCTAAGCAGCAGCACCAAGAGGCTAGATGCAAGAGGCTATATTAACCCTTACAATGAAATTAGCCAGTTCACACATAAGGTGCCCACTTAGTGCCACATCCTTCAGGTGAGGGGTGCAGAAAACTCCCGGGTAGATCGGAAACACCTTTTCAGGACTCCCTTTGATGTTCACCTTTCCTGGCCATCTCACTGCGCTGATCTTTACCTCACCTACTCAACACCTTTACAAACAGTGACCCCAAGCCAGCAGCCACGGACTCTGTCAGGCGATGTTCTCAGTGTCCCCTTGCTCCTATCTGGCTGCCTTTTTAGGGAATGAGTGTGGTTGCGGCTGAGGCACTTACAGTTACCTCAGCCTCCGGCTTTCTAGCTGAGCCTGGTTATTCTCCACTAGTCTTAGGGGCCAGCTCCCCCACTGCGACCTGGTCCCTCCACTTCTGGATACGGGCCCCACGGGTGGCTTCCACGCTACCCATGCCCTAAGGACCCCTTTTATCTTCCTAGGAGCTTCCTTCAGACTTTCCTCACTACGCTCTGGCTCTTTCTCTTCCTACTCTCGTCCTTCTCCTCCGCTGTCCTGTCACCAACTGCTCACTGACTGAATCTTTCCAGAACAATCTTACCTCAGCCTTAACTCCTTCCCCTTACTATCACTGCTCACTCACTCCCACCTCCTATGCTCCTCCCCTTTTTCCAACCTTTCCCACTCACTCCCCAACACCCTTTACCATCCAGCCAGGGATGAGGCCTTCCTCCCCAAGGGTACACCCAGATGCCCTGACTGAACTGGTGTGTGCTGGGTGCGAGTGTTAGAGTCTTGGGTAGTGCTCCCTCCTTACCTGAGGGTGCGGTACCACACCTCTGGTTGAGGTGCAGTACCTCTGTGGCGACTGGACCCTCAGGGGCGCCACACACATGTGCCAGTTCATGGATGTAGTAATCAAATTATTGCATTTTTTTCAATGTACTCTGTCATTTTTAACAAAGTTGGCAGATAATATGTGTTGTGTCATTTTTGGCGGTCTGAAAAAAAGATCCAGGCTAGGCAACTGCAGACCTAGGAACGCTGCTGGTCACTGACATATTTGGGGCTGATGATGCAGTGCTTGTTGTGGTTGCATAACCCTGTGTCTGTGCGGGAAGCTGCAATGTAACCTCCTCCTTCACCTCTGCTATGCTACTCAGCTGCATGCCTCTGAGTTTACACAAAGTGTGATCTACTACCTCATCATCATTCTCTCTGTTCTCCCACTTCTCACCCTGAGATCCACTCTCCTCTTCCTGCCCTGACAGCACAGTACAGTACAGTCGGTGTTAACGTCTGTTAATGAGAGTTTGGATTCTGCTCAGACCCTACTTTGCCTGGTGCTGGATCAAACTTGGGCATCAGTGCTGATGATTTCCTCCTTTTGACTCTATGAATCTTTGGAGCACATTTCTGATGCCCATGGCATAGAAATTGTGAACAGATCTGCAGACTCAGCCATCTGTCGTTCCCTACAGTCAGTTGGGCAATTGGAGAGTTGTGACAAGGAGGAAAACAAGAGTAATTGGGGTGCCACATCTGAGGACTGCACTGTGTGTGATGTTAAGGTTGAGGAAGAAGAGCAGAGGCCACTTGGTGCAGAGCTTGCTGTTATGATGAGTCACCGAAGGAGGAAAAAACAAAATACCAGCTAAGTCCAGAAAAACCATAGAGGTTGGCAGCTATCGGATTGCAGACCCCTGAACCTATCCAACAACTAGCAGTAGCCGTGGGGGGTTCCTACGGTGCCCTAGACCCCTCGATCACAGACGGAGAACTATATAGCCTAAAGACAGAAAGGGGAAAAACTAAACTGCCCCAGAGCAGACCCCAAAGCAATAGGCAGCCCCCAACATATAATGACGGTGAAGCAAGATGAAAACACTAACACAGATAGAAAGATAGGTTGAGCAAATGATGGGGCCCAAGCTAACTACATAGGACAGGATAGGAAAGCTGCTGTCTGCCATCTGCAAAAACCCTATCAAAATGAGCCAACCGACTGATAGGAAAAACAGGCCCTGAAGTCGCTAGGCTTCAAAAGATTATATCAGCACTCAGGTATATTCTGAAGACAGAGCAAAAGATCAACAGATCAGAGACAAAAATGCAATTCAGCTCACCCCCTGCCGGGGATGGCAGAACTCCCAAAAAACAAGGCAAAACAAAAACAAAACTGAAGATTACAAAGCAGAGCAGAAAAACTTAGCTTTGAGATGCAGGAATCAGACTGGTCTCCAAGAATCCAGCAGGAAAATCACCAGCTAGGAAGAAGGGCGTCGGCAGCCTTATATCCAGTCCTTAATTCCAGCCACCCAGTTATCATCTAGCTGCCCAGGTGTTTGGTAATCAGCCTCACTACCTTCCTTCACCAGAGGAGGGAGTTCATCAGACCTCAATGATGAAGGGAAAAATGAACTCACAACAGCTTGCCATCTACTGGAGCACGTTCTTTCTGGCCCTCATCTACAAAGCATACCGCTGTGCGGCTGGCAAAGAAAGGGAGTTGAGTAGCCTGTCCAGTAACAAAATTGTAAAAATCCTGCCCAATTGCTCACTGCAGCAAAGCAAATCTACTTCTCATCCCTCATATTATACCTGTCTCATAACCCTAAACATCTATTCAGTACTTTCAATTCTCTCCTCCGTCCACCAACTCCCCCTCTCTCCTCTCATCTCAGCTGATGACTTTGCCTCATTCTTAGAGCAGAAAATTGACAACGTAAGGAAAAGCTTTTGCTTAAAAACCCCTTCACGACCTGTGACACAGCGTATGCGTCATGAAAGTCGGTGCAAATCCGACCCATGATGCATACCCTGTGTCATGACTTCAAAGCCCCCCTGCGGGTCGGGTGACTGGGGTCAATGAAAGGTCACCTGACCCGCAGATACAGGGGTCTTTGTAATTCACCACAGGGGGTGTGGCTTCGCCCCCACGTGGCGACGATCGCTCTGATTGTCTGTTAAAAGTGAAACAGCCAATCAGAGTGATAGTAATATTTCATCAATGAAAATTAATGAAATATTACAATCCAGCCTTTGCCGATGCTGCAGTAGCATCGGACATGGCTGGAGACACCGATTCGACCCCCCCCACCGGCGATCGCCCCCGCCACTGAATGACAGCGGCGATCTGCCGCCGCTGTCATCATCTGCCCCCCCTCCCTTTCCCTACACTCCCCGCCAGCTTCCGATCCCCCCCTCACCCCCTGGTACCTTCTGAGTCCCCCTGTCGCTCCCGAAGTCCCGCGGGTCCGGATCATGGGCGCCGCCATCTTGGAGAATGGCAGGCGCATGCGCAGTGCGCCCGCCCGAATCTGCCAGCTGCAGATTCCATTCTTTCATATTGATCACTCTCACAGTGATCAAAATGAAAGAAAAAGTAAATAAACCCCCCCCCCCCGATTATCACCCCCATAGGTAGGCACAACTAACATAGTATCATAGTAACATAGTTTTGAAGGCTGAAGGAAGACCTTATGTCCATCTAGTTCAGCCTATTTTTAGTGCAGCTGTTCTGCATTGTTGATCCTGGGGAAGGCAAAAAACCCACAGAGTAGAAGCCAATTTTCTCCATAGGGAAAAAAATTCCTTCCCCTAAGCTGGGTCAACCATCTACCTATAATATTCTGTTATTCGTAACCTTCTATACTGTTACTCATAGTTACTCTAAGAAAATAGAGAAAATATTTTTATTTTTATTTTTCCATTAGGGTTAGGGTTAGGGTTGGAAAGAGGATTAGGGTTAGGGTTGGAAAGAGGGTTAGGGTTGGAATTAGGGTTAGGGTTGGAATTAGGGTAAGAGTTAGAGTGGAATTAGGGTTAGGGTGGAATTAGGGTTAGGGTTGGAATTAGGGTTAGCATTAGGGTTAGGGTTGGAATTAGGGTTAGGCTTGGAATTAGGGTTAGAATTAGGGTTACGGTTAGGCTTGTGGTTAGGGTTATGGTTAGGGTTGGGATTAGGGTTAGGGGTGTGTTGGGGTTAGGGTTATGGCTAGGGTTAGGGATGTGTTGGGGTTAGGGCTGTGGTTCGGGGTGTGTTGGGGTTAGGGTTGAAGTTAGAATTGATGGGTTTCCACTGTTTAGGCACATCAGGGGGTCTCCAAACGCGACAAGGTGCAACCATTGATTCCAGCCAATTTTGCGTTCAAAAAGTCAAACGGTGCTCCCTCCCTTCCAAGCCCCGATGTGTGCCCAAACAGTGGTTTACCCCAACATATGGGGTATCAGCGTACTCAGGAAAAATTGCACAACAACTTTTAGGGACTAATTTCTCCTGTTACCCTTGGGAAAATAAAAAATTGGGGGCTAAAAAATGATTTTTGTGGATAAAAAATGATTTTTTCCATTTTCACGTCTCTGCATTATAAACTTCTGTGAAGCACTTGGGGGTTCAAAGTGCTCACAACACAACTACATAAGTTCCTTGGAAGGTCTAGTTTCCAAAATGGGATCACTTGTGGGGGGTTTCCACAGTTTAGGTACATCAAGGGCTCCGTAAATGTAACATGATGCCCGCAGACCATTCCATCAAAGTCAGCATTTCAAAATATCACTACTTCCCTTCCGAGCCCTGACGTGTGCTCATACAGTGGTCATCCCCCAGATATGGGGTATCAGCGTACTCAGGACAAACTGGACAACAACTTTTGGGGTCCAATGTATCCTGTTACCCTTGTGAAAAAAAAATTGCGGGCTAAAAATAATTTTTTTAGAAGAAAAAACATTATTTTTTATTTTCACGGCTCTGCGTTATAAACTTCTGTGAAGCACTTGGGGGTTCAAGGCGCTTACCACACATCAAGATAAGTTCCTTGGGGGTATCTAGTTTCCAAATGGGGTCACTTGTGGGGGGTTTCCACAGTTTAGGTACATCAAGGGCTCTGCAAATGTAGCATGACGCCCGCAGACCATTCCATCAAAGTCAGCATTTCAAAATGTCACTACTTCCCTTCCGAGCCCCGACGTGTGCCCAAACAGTGGTTCCCCCCCCACATATGGGGTACCAGCATACTCAGGACAAACTGTACAACAACTTTTGGGGTCCAATTTCTCCTGTTTCCCTTGTGAAAATAAAAAATTGCGGACTAAAAAATATTTTTTTAGGAAAAAAAATATTTTTTATTTTCACGGCTCTGCGTTATAAACTTCTGTGAAGCACCTGGGGGTTCAAAGTGCTCACTATGCATCTAGATAAGCTCCTTAGGGGGTCTAGTTTCCAAAATAGGGTCATTTGTGGGGGAGCTCCAAAGTTTAGGCACACAGGGGATCTCCAAACACGACATGGTGTCCGCTAACATTTGGAGCTAATTTTCCATTCAAAAAGTCAAATGGTGCTCCTTCCCTTCCGGACCCTGCCGTGCGCCTAAACAGTGGTTTATGACCACATATGAGGTATTGGTGTGCTCAGGAGAAATTGCCCAACACATTTTAGAATCAATTTCTCCTGTTGCCCATGTGAAAATGAAAAAACTGAGGCTAAAAGATAATTTTTGTGAAAAAAAAGTACTTTTTTTTTTAGGATCAATTTGTGAAGCACCTGGGGGTTCAAAGTGATCACTATGCATCTAGATAAGTTCCTTGGGGGGTCTAGTTTCCAAAATGGGGTCACTTGTGGGGGAGCTCCAATGTCTAGGCACACAGGGACTCTCCAAACTCGACATGGCAACCGCTAAATATTCCAGCATATTTTCCATTCAAAAAGTCAAATGTGCTCCTTCCCTTCTGAGCCCTGCCGTGCGCTCAAACAGTGGTTTATGACCACATATGAGGTATCCCTGTACTCAGAAGAAATTGCCCAACAAATTTTAGGATCCATTTTATCCTGTTGCCCATGTAAAAATGAAAAAAATGATGCTAAAAGAAAATTTGTGTTGGAAAAATTAAAATGTCCATTTTTTCCTTCCACGTTTCTTTAGTTCCTGTGAAGCACCTGAAGGGTTAATAATCTTCTAGAATGTAGTTTTGAGTAGCTTGAGGGGTGCAGTTTTTAGAATGGTGTCACTTTTGGGTATTTTCTGCCATATAGACCCCTCAAAGTAACTTCAAATGTGAGGTGGTCCCTAAAAAAAATGGTTTTGTAAATTTTGTTGTAAAAATGAGAAATCGCTGGTCAACTTTTAACCCTTATTACTTCCTAACAAAAAAAAAATTTGCTTCCAAAATTGTGCTAATGTAAAGTAGACATGTGGGAAATGTTATTTAGTAACTATTTTGTGTCACATAGCTTTCTAGTTTAACAGAATAAAAATTCAAAATTTGAAAATTGCGAAATTTTCAAAATTTTTGACAAATTTCTGATTCTTTCACAAATAAATGCAAAAATTATCGACCTAAATTTACCACTAACATGAAGCCCAATATGTCATGAAAAAACAATCTCAGAATCGCTAGGATGCGTTGAAGCGTTCCAGAGTTATTACCTCATAAAGGGACACTTGTCAGAATTGCCAAAAATGGCCAGGTCATTAAGGTCAAAATAGGCTGGGTCATGAAGGGGTTAAAGTCCCCACAACATGTCCTCAGAACTACTCAACTCTCCTCCTCCAAAACCAACTTCACCATCAAAGAAGATTAACTTTCCTCTTTACTCTCCAAATCACATCTTACCACCTGTGAACTTGACCCAATACCATCCCACTTCATTCCAAACCTTACCACAGTCTTCATCCCAAGCCTAACCTACTTCCTCAACCTGTTACTAACAACTGGTG
This sequence comes from Dendrobates tinctorius, assembly GCF_039654945.1. Classification (NCBI taxonomy): domain Eukaryota; kingdom Metazoa; phylum Chordata; class Amphibia; order Anura; family Dendrobatidae; genus Dendrobates; species Dendrobates tinctorius. The sequence continues at coordinate 22,695,392 of NW_027361890.1, forward strand.
TCTTCCTCTCATGATTCAAACATGCCTCGATCACACCCATCTTCAAAAAGCCCTTCCTTGACCCATCCTCTGTGTCTAGCTTTCGCCCCATCTCATTTCTCATCTTATTTCTCCCCATTGCTCTTCCCCTCTCCCCATCTGCTACCCACCTTTTATCTCTAACCTCCTCGTTTGGCCTTTCACAGCCTACTAATTCTCCAACGCATGAAAACGGAAACTCCCTTGACTTGGTCTTCTCCAGGCTTTGTGCAGTGGATGATTTCGCAAACTCCCCTCTCCCACTCTCTGACCACAACCTTCTTTCATTCTCTATCAAGAACTGCCAGGCCGCTCAGGTCACCCCCCCGCTGTCCATACTTATAGAAACATACAGGCCATTAACACCCAGAAACTTATGAAGAATTTGCAGTCTTCATTGGCCCCTATCTCCTCCCTCTCATGTCCTGATTCTGCACTGAAGCATTACAATGAGACACTTCAAGGTGCCCTGGATGAATTTGCACCTCCTGTACATAGAACAACAGGACACAGACAGTGACAACCCTGGCACACCCTGCAAACATGTTTCCTGCAGCGGTGCTCCATGTGTGCCGAACGTCTGTGGAGAAAATCCAATCTACACGAAGATTTATCCATTATAAGTTTATGCTTAGAACATACAACACTGCCCTTCACCTCTCCAAACAAACCTATTTCAACACCCTCATCACCTCACTGTCCAATAACCCTAAACGTCTCTTTGACACTTTTCATTCCCTGCTCAACCCAAGAGTGCAGGCCCCAACTACAGAGCTTCGAGCTGACGATCTAGCCAATTACTTCAAAGAAAAAATTGACCATATCTGACAGGAAATTATCTCCCAATCACCTCATACCATGCACTGTCCACCCTCCCCCACTGAATCTAGCTCACTCTGATTTTGAACCAGTCACAGAAGAAGAAGTAAGCAGGCTCCTTGCATCTTCTCGCCCAACCACTTGCACCAGTGAACCATTTCCGTCACATCTTCTCCAGTCCCTTTCCCCTGCTTTCATCACTTACCTAACTAAAACATTTAACCTCTCTTCTGGTATCTTTCCCTCCTCATTTAAGCATGCCATCATACATCCACTACTTAAAAAACCATCCCTTGACCAAAACTGTGCCACTAACTATAGACCTGTCTCTAATCTTCCCTTCATTTCTAATCTCCTGGAACACCTGATCCACTCCCGTCTGATCCGCTATCTCTCTGATAACTCTCTTCTCGACCCTCTCCAATCTGGTTTCCGCTCTTTACACTCTACTGAAACTGCCCTCACTAATGTCTCTGACGATCTATTAACAGCTAAATCTAATGGTCACTATTCCATGCTAATTCTGTTGGATCTCTCTGCAGCATTCGACATGGTGGATAATCAGCTCCTCCTCACTATGCTCCGCTCCATCGGCATCAAGGACACTGTTCTCTCCTGGTTTTCCTCCTATCTCTCTGACCGCTTCTTTACTGTATCTTTTGCTGGCTCCTCCTCCTCTCATCTTTCACTTACTTTTGGGGTTCCTCAAGGATCGGTTCTAGGTCTCGTCCTCTTCTCTTTGTACACGGCCCCTATTGGTAAAACAATCAGTAGATTTGGTTTCCAGTACCATCTCTATGCTGATGACACCCAGTTATGCGTTTCCTCTCCTGCCTTTTTAGAAAACACCAGCGATTGTCTAAGCACTGTGTCTAACATCATGTCCTCACTATATCTGAAACTGAACCTGTCAAAGACTGAACTCCTTGTGTTTCCTCCCTCTACTAATGTACCTATAACCGACACTGCCATTTCTGTGTGTGGTTCCACCATTACTCCCCAGCAACATGCCTGCTGTCTTGGGGTCATACTTGACTCCGAACTTTCCTTTGCCCCCCACATCCAATCACTGGCTCGCTCTTGTTATCTGCATCTCAAAAACATTTGTAGAATTTGACCTTTTCTTACCTTTGACTCTGCAAAAACTCTTACTGTTTCTCTTATTCATTCTCGTCTGGACTATTGTAACTCTCTTCTAATCGGTCTCCCTCTTACCAAACTTTCCCCCCTCCGATCTGTCTTGAATGCTGCAGCCAGGATCATATTCCTCGCCAATCATTACACTGATGCCTCTACCTTGTGCCAGTCCTTACACTGGCTACCCACACATTCCAGAATCCAGTACAAACTTATTACCCTCACCCACAAAGCACTCCATGGCTCAGCACCTCCCTACATCTCCTCCCTCGTCTCAGTCTACCACCCTACCTGTGCCCTCCGTTCTGCTGATGACCTGAGGTTAGCATCCTCAATAATCAGAACCTCCCACTCCCGTCTCCAAGACTTTACATGTGCTGCACCAATTCTTTGGAATGCACTTCCCAGGTCAATATGATTAGTCCCCAGTCCCTACAATTTTAAGCGTGCCCTGAAAACGCATTTATTCAGATTGGCCTACCGCCTCAACACATTAACCTAACTTTCCTTGTGTGGCACAGTCAAAAGTATTAACATAACCAGGTTCCCCGTATCATGTTCCCACATGCTTTATACATCTACTAGCTGAAGAGCCCGGCGCTGCCCGGGCATAGTAACTAACTGTGGTTAGTTATAGCAAATTATAATTATCCTCCATCCCATAGTCCCGTGCCCATATACCCATCATACATATCCATGATCCCATAGGCCCATGCCCATATACCCATCATACATATCCTCCATCCCATAGTCAAGTGCCCATATACCCATCACACATCCTCCATCCCATAGTCCCATGCCCATATACCCATCACACATCCTCCATCCCATAGTTCCATGCCCATATACCCATAATACATATTCACTATCTCATAGTCGAGTGCCCATATACCCATCACACATCCTTCATCTCATAGTCCCATGCCCATATACCCGTCATACATATCCTCCATCCCATAGTCCCGTGCCCGTATACCCATTATGACATGATAATCACCATGGCAACCGTTATGACATAAACGTCCCTATTGCAACCTATGATGAATGGCAACCATTGTGACATCATAATGAAGGTCGGGGCTTGATGCGCACACACTTTTTCCCCATTACGTAGATAGCGGCAAAATTGTTTGGTGAATTGGAACGCGCGGGGTTAAAATTTTGCCTCACAACATAGCTTAGGACACTCTCGGCGTCCAGACATGTGGCTGTAGCTGCGACGGTGCGGATGCCTTTCCTGGACATACACACATATATACACACACACATACATACTGTACCTACACACACTTGAGCTTTATATATTAGATTAGCCCTCTGTGTCTATACTGTTACACACTTAACATTATGGCTTATCCAAACAATCAGGGCAATTGTTACCACCCACCTTTCGTATCTACCTTTTTTCCTTATAGATTGTAAGCTTGCGAGCAGGGCCCTCATTCCTCTTGGTATGTGTTATGATCTATGTGATTATTGCTATGCTGTAATGTCTATCGTCTGTACAAGTCCCCTCTGAAATGTAAAGTGCTGCGGAATATGTCGGCGCTATAGAAATAAAATTTATTATTATTATTTCTCCTCTATGCCTCCAAAACTACTGGAACAACCCGTCCATTTTGAACTGTCCTCTCTCCTCTTCTCTTGTTCCCTCTTTGACTATTTACAATCTGGCTTCCGGCTGCACTATTCCACTGAAACTGCCCTGACTAAAGTCGTCAACGACCTACTATCCGCAAATTCCAAGCGACGCTAGTTTGTCCTCCTCCTTCTCCTGGACCTGGCATCTACCTTTGACACCATTTCCTCTTACTGCAGACTTTCTGATCTCTTGGCATTACAGACTAGGCCCTTTGTTGGATCTCCTCGTACCTAACAGACAAGACAGTCAATGTCACAAACTCACACACCACCTCCTCATCTCACTCCCTAAGTGTTGGTGTCCCCCAAGGTTCAGTTGTAGGCCCAGGCACTATGCTTAGGGCGTGCACATGCTCCCTCCCTCTTAAAGAGACCGCCCGCATCTCCTTAAGGTGTCCACATCCAATAACTGTGCATTACCTTCTCTTTAAGGCTCCTCCTCCAATATGGAGGTGCCTGAGCAATGTTGTTAGTTTGCCATAGGAAAAATAGAAGTGGATCCAACTCACTCACAGGGCTTATTTAAAAATTTGCAAACTTTTTATTGGGTTATCCTTTAAAAATTCAAGATTACAAACAGACATGTCCGATTGCACAGCAATGACAGGGGGTGGTGTGTAATGAGACCATACGCGTTTTGAGCAACACTGCTTTTGAACACTGATTGCCATGCATACTTGCTAGTTGTCAGGTTCCCCAGGTCCGCATGTCTGCTTGTCTACCCTGTACCCATTTGCACGTACCTGTCTGCGCTCTTCTGTCCATCAGCCGGTCCAGCCTGCACCTACCAACGCTTTTCTGTCTAAAACCTGGTCCAGCCCGCACCTGCCATTGCCCATTTGTTCAACACCCAGTCCAGCCTGCACCTGCCAGTGCCCATCTGTCTAACACCAGATCCAGTCTGCACCTGCCGATGCTCTCCTGTTCCTCAGCCGGTCCAGCTTGCACCTGCCAGTGCTCATCTGTCTAACTGCAGGTTCAGCCTGCACCTACCAGTGCCCATCTGTTCAACACCCAGTCCAGCCTGCACCTGCCAGTGCTCCTCTGTCTAAAACCCCATCCAGCCTACACCTGCCAGTACCCAACTCTTCAACACCTTGTTTAGTCTGCACATGCCAGTGCCCATCTGTCTATCACTTGATCCAGCATGCACCTGCCAGTGCTCATCTGTCAAAAAGCCGGTCCAGTCTGCACCTGCCCGTGCTTTTCTATTCCTCATCTGCTCCCATCTGCACTCGTGGGTCCAGTGTCCCTACAGTGCCTGCCTGCATTCTTCATCCCTCCTTCGGGCTGTACCAGCCTCCTTGCTCTAGGGGTCAGCTGCCACCCTCTGTAGGTAAGCACTGGAATATCACTTGGTACCATCTCCTTGTCCTTCGTTGGGTCGTGATGTCACCTGCTGCCGCTTATCTGTGGTTGGATTTGGTAGGCCACCTAGTTACACACCTCCAAGCTTTCCAAGAGCTATGGCACAATGGTTCAACCTCCTTGCCCGTTACAGTCTTCATCTGCTGGGTTGGCTGTAGTGGAAGAGGTGTCGGTCCCCATTATACTAGTTCTACCCTATTGCAATTGATACTATTTTGGTGGCGTCTGCCACTAATTTTTGGAAATGTGTAAACTCCTGGTTGGGTCTCCTTCATGTGTGTTGCCTGTAGCAGTAAGCCTCTTACACCGGCACACCTCCACTCCCTGTGAGTCAATTATCCATGTTACTATCCTTAAATTTTTCTGACAATAGTAGTCTACGAAACTGATATTTGTGCCACCTGAGTGTGGATGAGCATGAAAGCAGGTTGAGCTGTTGCATGTGGTATCAGGGCTCCAAGCACAGCAGGCCTACACTGATCTGTCACCCACCTAGTCTTACTTTGATGTTCAATTGAAAGCTGTAAATGGTGGTCCAGACCCTAATACATCATGCATGGTTGATTGCTGCCGTGCCATTCTAAAATTTGTACTGTGGGTCAATTGTGGCACTTTCCTGGTGTCTGCTCCTAATTTGATGTGTTCTGTCAGCTTTTGGGCCCATTAGAAGGTGTTGTGCATGCGTTTCTTTTTTGCCTCCCATTGATTCGAATGGTGTTCGGCTGTGTTCAGTGAAAATTTGACAAATAATTCGGCAAATATTGCAAAATTTGCGATCGTAATCGGAACCGAACATTGAAATATTCGCTCATCTCTAATCTCCACTATACTAGGTATCAATTATTAGCCAATAAACAAATGAAAAAGGAAAGTAGTTATATTCATATTTATCAATAACCAGAGGCGTAGCTATAGGGATTGCAAAGGTAGAAGTAATTTCTGAAGTTGCCTTAAGGGGTCAAAAAACTTCTCCCGCCACATAATTAGACACTTGTATTTTAAATGGCACAAAACAATTGGGGTCTTTGTTATAAATTTTACATTGCGGTCAAAAACCTTCAAATTCAGTCTCCGAACATAACATTTAATTTAGTGTAGGTGAGTAAAATCTCTTCTCATGTTCAGTTGCATTCATTGTCAAACTGTCAAATTCTCATATAGTGTGTGAGGCCATTTTCAGCAGTCATACTGAAACTTGGCAAGTGGTGCTGTATTTAACACAGTGTGAGAAAATGTATTTTATGAAGAATTCTTGATTTTATTGAGAAACCAGCTGGTGGATAATATATTTTTTCCCGCAAAATGAACACTCCTCTAATAACCTAAGCAATTTACTTTCCCATAGAAAATGACACATACCCAGGAGGATGGAAATGCTTCTATAGTAATTTGTCTAGCTACTAATGCAATTATATAATCAATAGTTTCTCTAGAGACTCATAGAGACCTATGGTTTCATGCTGCATTGTTGGGAAGTTTAACTATTCTACTTAGGTTTCCTATTTACTCCCTTTTAAAGAGATTATGTGGTGGGAGTTATTGGAATGTGTACTATGGAGATGTCAGACTGGTCTTCCTAGAACATAGCAAAGGTAATTCAGAAGCTTGTACCAAAACTATACAGAACAAGTGAATATCTAATGGTCTCCTCAACTTTACTGCCACACACACAGATATTAATAAAAATAAGATTCATTAGTTTATTTTTTTTAAATAATCCCATAAGAAATACATATTAGTGACAACTAATGATTATTGAGCACTAAAATGCTCGCGTGCTCGGTGCTCGAATTGAGCAGGTCAGACACTTGGACGGCTCGACGTGAGTACCGAGTAAATGGAAGTCAATGGGAATCTCCTGAATTTTTCTAGAAGACCCCAACAGGAGGGCTGGGGAGGCAGATAAATCACTGAAATTGATGGAAACAGTGCTCAAATGGAATGGGAACTGCATGGAGAAGATGCCAGGACGCATCTCTGACTCCCAGGTTGCTGCTGTGAACAATGTTGTCAGAGTATTACGCCACTTTTACGGGCTCACACTAAAACATACAAAACTGAAGATAAATTGGATTTTACAGGAAAAAAAAATGCTAGAAACATTTTTTCTGTATAATGACTTATATATAAAGCAAAATTAAAAAGCGAAAAAAAAACCACCTCCTCCACCCCTTAATAGCCGGGCCATCTCTCTGTATTTCCCTGTTACCTATGACTATTGTAGATGACATTTTAGAGGGGAAATCAAATTACACCAATTGTTAGTCAACGATAAACGTAATTTTAACATTTACAACCTTATTTGGGTATGTGGGGTGTGCGACATGGTCAGACACATCTTGTTTAATTTATGAAGGAGGAACTCTGAAACTCACAAAGCCTATGAGGACAATGCAAGAACTGCCAAAAATTAGAAGAAAGAGGGACTCCAATACACCCTGTCTTGGACATAAAGTAGGGCCTCATACACATTCTGTTAAAATTGTTAGGAAGTTGGACTCTTAAGACTCATAAAGCCTACGCACTAAGCTAAGTACAAGGGCAGCCAAAAATTAGAAGTAGGGACTGCAATACACCCTGGAAGACATTTAGAGAAGGGCCTGAGAAAACATTTTTTCCCATTTTTAAGGAATTGGACTCCTAGACTGATAAAGCCTGTGCACTAAGTGCAAGGATTGAAAAAAAATTACCTTTGGGGGGCATACATATATACACTGCCCAAAAAAATGAAGGGAATACTAAAATACCACATCCCAGATGAAATATTCCAGTTGCAAATCTTTATTCATTACATAGTGGAATGTGTTGAGAACAATAAAGCATAAAAATGATCAATATAAATCAAAATGAATATCCCATGGAGGTCTGGATTTGTAATGATACTCAAAATAAAAATGGAAAATCAAATTACAGGCTGATCCAACTTCAAGGAAATGATGCTCAGTAGTGTGTGTGGCCTCCACATGCTTGAATGACCTCCCTACAACGCCTGGGCATGTTCCAGATGAGGCGGCGGATCTTCTCCTGAGGGATCTCCTCCCAAACCTGTATTAAAGCATCAGTCAACTCTTGGACAGTCTGGTGGATGGAACGAGACATGATGTCCCAGATGTGCTCGATTGGATTCACGTCTGGCGAACGACTAGGCCAGTCCATAGCATCAATGCCTTCGTCATGCAGGATGCTGACACACTTCAGTCAGAAAAGGCTTAGCATTCTCATGCATCAGATGGAACTTAGAGCACCTGTATATAGTCTCACAATGGGTTTGAGGATCCTGGTATCTAATATCAGTCAGGGTACCTCTGGCTAGCAGATGGAAGGCTGTGCGGCCATCCCTATAAATAACTCCCCACACCATTACTGAACCACTGCCAAACCAGTCATGCTGGAGGATGTTGCAGGCAGCAGAATGTTGTCCATGGTGTCTCCAGTCTCTGTCAGGTCTGTTACATGTGTTCTTTGTGAACCTGCTCTCATCTGTGAAGAGCACAGGCTGCCAATGTGGAATCTGCCAATCTTGGTGTTCTCTGGCAAATGCCAATCGCGCTTCATGGTGTTGGACTGTAAGCATAACACCCACTTGTGGACATTGGGCCCTCATACCACCCTGATGGGGTCTGTTCCTGAAAGTTGGAGAAGACACATGGATGTTAGTGGCCTTCTGTAGGTCATTTAGCAGTGATCTGGCACTGCTCCTCCTGTTCCTCCTTGCACAAAGGAGAAGGTAGCTGTATTGCTGCTGGGATTTTGCCCTCCTACAGCACCCTCCACGTGTCCTAGTGTACTAGCCTGCTTCCTGGTTTCTGCTCCATTCTCTGGACATTGTGCTGAGAGACACAGCTACCCTTCTTTCCACAGCTCAGATTGATGTGCCATCTTGGATAAGCTGCACTATCTGAGCAATGTCTGTGGGTTGTAAACACCAACTCATGCTACCGTAGGGGTGCGAGCAATGACAACATGCAAAAGTGACCAAAACAACAGCCAAAAATGATGAGAACAGAGAAATGGTCTGTGGTGCCCCACGCAGAACCAATCCTTTATCATGGTTGTCTTGCTAATTGCCTATCATTTCTACCTGTGGTCTGTTCCATTTGCACAGTAGCAGGAGAAATTGAGTCACAATCGGAGTTGCTTCATAACTGGACAGGTTGTTTTCACAGATGCGTGATTTACTTTGAGATACATTTTGTTGTTTAAGTGTTCCCTTTATTTTTGAGCAGTGTATGAGAGAATTGTAGAGATAGGCCTCATACCCATCCTGTAAAAACTATGAAGGAGGGCATCAGTCACATACTGGACATATTAAAAGAAAAGATCGCATGATGACCCTCTAAAAATTAAGAGCAAGGGCTGCCTGATGACCCTTTTAAAATTATGAGCAAAGGCCACCTGTTTACCCTCTAAAAATTATGAGCAAGGGCTTCATGATGACAATCTAAAAATTATGAATGAGGGCCGCATGGTGACCTTTTCAAGATTTGCAACAAGGGCCGCATGATGACCTTGTTGATATGGCGCAGAGCAAGAAAAAGAGGAAACCATGAACCATAAACCCTTTTTTCGGTGAGAAGGGGTGCAAGGAAATACACCAGAAAAAAGGGAACAGTTGAATTGGCTTTATGTTCCGCTGCTGTCATAGAATCATAGAATCATAGAATGATAGAATCGCAGAGTTGGAAGGGACCTCCTGGGCCATCTGGTCCAACTCCCTGCTCAAAGCAGGATTTGCTAAATCATCCCAGTCAGATGTCTGTCCAGCCTCTGTTTGAAGACATCCATTGAAGGAGAACTCACCACTTCTTGTGGCAGCTTGTTCCACTCATTGATCACTCTAACTGTCAAAAAGTTTTTTCTAATATCTAATCTGTGTCTCCTCCCATTCAGTTTCATCCCATTGCTTCTAGTCTTTCCTTGTGCAAATGAGAATAAAGTTGATCCTTCTACAATGTGACAGCCCTTTAGATATTTGTAGACAGCTATTAAGTCTCCTCTCAGTCTTCTCTTTTGCAAACTAAACATTCCAAATCCTGCAACCTTTCCTCATAAGACAGGGTTTGCAGACCGGTCACCATTCTGGTCGCTCTTTTCTGAACTTGCTCCAGTTTGTTGATGTCTTTTATAAAATGTGGTGCCCAAAACTGGACACAATATTCCAGATGAGGTCTGACCAAAGAGGAGTAGAGGGAAATAATGACTTCACAAGATCTAGACTGTATGCTTCTGTTGATACATCCTAGAATTGCATTTGCCTTTTTTGCTGCTGCATCACACTGTTGACTCATATTCAGTCTGTGATCTATTAGTATACCCAAGTCTTTTTCATATGTGCTGTTGCTTAGCCCTATTCCTCCCATTCTGTATATGCTTTTTTCATTTTTATTGCCCAGATGTAGTACTTTGCATTTTTCCCTGTTAAAAACCATTCTGTTAGTTGCTGCCCACTTCCCCAGTTTATTTATATCTTTTTGAATCCTCTCTCTCTCTTCTCTAGTATTAGCTATCCCTCCTAGCTTTGTGTCACCAGCAAATTTAATCAGTTTACCCTCAATTCCTTCATCTAAATCGTTGATAAAGATGTTGAACAATACAGGGCCCAGGACAGAGCCCTGTGGTACCCCACTTGAGATATTCTTCCAGCTGGATGTGCAGCCATTTACGACCACTCTTTGGGTCCGATCACTAAGCCAGTTATGAATCCACCTAACAGTTGCCTTGTCCATTCCATACTTAGTCATTTTTTCAATAAGGATTGTATGAGATACTTTGTCAAATGCTTTGCTGAAGTCAAGATATACTATATCTACAGCATTTCCTTGATCCACCCAATCAGTGATTCCGTCATAGAAGGAAATTAAGTTAGTCTGACATGACTTATTAGTTACAAACCCATGCTGACTCTGTTTAATCACTTCATTCTCATCCAGGTACTTACATACATGTTGTTTAATAATTTGCTCAAAGATCTTTCCTGGTATAGAAGTCAGACTCACCGGCCTATAGTTGCCTGGGTCCACCTTCTTCCCCTTTTTGAAGATAGGAACAACATTTGCTCTTCTCCAGTCTTCTGGGACTTCTCCTGTTCTCCAAGAATTTTCAAAGATTATGGAGAGGGGTTCAAAAATTTCTTCTGCTATCTCCTTCAGTACTCTGGGGTGTAATTCATCTGGACCTGGAGACTTGAATTCATTTAGGTTAGCTAAGTGTTTCCTCACTATATTTCTGTTTATAGATATCCTAGATTCTTCTATTCCCTTAATAGGACAGTGAAGAACAGTTGATGTTACATTTCTTTCTGAGAGAAAACAGATGCAAAATAGGAATTTAAAAGTTCGGCCTTCTCAACATCCTGTCTTACCATTTCATCATTTTCATCCTGTTAAAATCCTATAGCATCTTTGACTTTTCTTTTACTTTTGACATATCCCCAAAATCCTTTATTATTGCTTTTGACATCTCTTGCAAGCCTCAATTCATTGTCAGCTTTAGCTAATCTGATTTGTGCCCTGCAGGTTCTACAGACAGCATTATATTCTTCTTTAGATATGCTTCCCTCTTTCCCCTTTATAAACATTTTTTTCTTCCTTTTTAGCATGTGCTTAAGTTCTGTGTTCATCCATCCTGGCTTCCTTAAATGCTTCCCATTCTTCCCTCTTTTCGGAATTGTTAACAATTGTGCTTTGAGAATTTCATTTTTCAAGATATCCCATCCTTCCTGGACATTTTTGTCTTTAAGGATATCCAGCCATTGGATCCCTCCAATTCTCTTTCTGAATCCCTTAAAATCTGCCTTTCTGAAATCTAACCTTGACGTCTGAGTCTTCACAGGTCTTCCTCCTCTAGTTATCCAAAATTCTAAAATAGCATGGTCGCTACCTCCTAGGGTCCCAGCCACTTTTACCTCCTCAACCATTTCCTCCCTGTTTAAAAGGATTAGATCCAAGGTAGCAGTTCCCCTTGTTTTCTCCCCTACCTTTTGGAAGATAAAGTTGTCAGCAAGAGAGGATAAGAATTTCCTTGACCTGTTAGTTTTGCCTGAGAGAGATTCCCAGCAAATGTCTGGATAGTTGAAATCTCCCATGACAACTATGTCATATTTTTTGGAGAACTTGGCCATTTGATGCATAAAGAGTTCATCCATATCTTCAGCTTGCACAGGCGGCCTGTAGTAAATGCCTACAATGGTGTCCTTTCCATTGTTCTGTCCTTGTATTCTTACCCAAACAGTTTCCACAGAACTCCCAGTCTCTGAAGCTTCAATCTCTGTGCAGATATATGCGTTTCTAACATACAATGCGACACCTCCTCCTCGTTTATCAAGTCTGTTTCTTGCAAATAAGTTGTATCATTCTAGTCTTGTATTCCAATCATGTGTATTGTCCCACCAAGTTTCAGTGATTCCAATTACATCATATTTCTTTTCCTGTGTTAGTAGTTCCAATTCTCCTTGTTTGTTGCCCATGCTTTGTGCATTAGTATAGAAACATTTTAGTTTGTGATTGGTTTCTCTTTCGCCAATATTTGTATTAATTAGATTCTTTTGTCTTTGTTCTTCCTTTCCACTTCTAATAGCAGAGTTCTCAATAGCATTTGTCAGGTGTTTGGCTTTTTCTGGTCTTTTGCTTCCCTTCCCATGTTGTTCTAGTTTAAAGCTCTCCTGTCATCCGGTAGGGTTGAAAAATCTGGGCCAATCAAGGCCTTGTTCAGTTATTATATCCCTGGCGGCACTAAAAACCCGCTCTGACAAAACACTAGCGGTAAGGCAGGCCAGCACCTCCAAGGCGTAGAGGGACAGTTCATGCCACGTATCCAGCTTGGATACCCAATACTTGTACTGCAAAGAGGAATCATGGAGGATGCGGGCACAGTTGGCTAAGGACTCCTTCACCATCTTTCAAAACTTTTCCCTCCTTATCAGACTATATCGTATATCTTGGTCTGTTCCAGACCTTTGATATTGTTCCCCTGCCTCTGTTGGATCTGGTGTGTGTCTCCCTCATCTCCCCTCCTTGGTTGCCCAAAGATCTATGACCTCTACTGCTAGCGTTGTCTGATGAGAATTTCTGTACTAATTGTTCTACTAAGGCCATCTGGTATTGCACCATTTTCCTAGCCCTCTCTGCCGCAGGAAGAAGAGATAGAAAGTTCTTCTTGTAGCAGGGGTCGAGATGGGTGAACAAACAGTAATCAGTGTTGGCCAAAATGCTTAAAACGTAAGGATCATGGGAAAGGCAGTGGGACATAAAGTCATTCATGTGTGCCAGACACCTAGTTAAGTACCAAACATCAAACACTAACATTTCACTCTTTGTCCGGTTTCCTGTTCAGGTTCCCCAGTCTGAAAAAAGTTTGTTGAAAGGCTGCAGCGCAGCCAATCAACAAACTTTTAGACTGTGGGAACTTCCTGAGCCATCACAGCCATGCCAAATATTGGCATGGCTGTCATTGGCCTGCGAATCACGTGACCTGACCTGTATAAAGGCTGGATCATGAGGGTCGCCACCATTATGCTCTCGTTAGTGTAGGGATAGGAGCGCCTGGAGCGAGGGACAAATTCTGACTGTGCACTCTGCAAACACAACACTGTGTGTACTCTGCAACTCCTATATGTACTATTTTTGTGATAAAAGCCGCTGTGTGTACTCTGCAGACCCATATGTGAGAGTATTGTGGTAAAAGTCGCTGGTTGTACTCTGCACTCCCCATGCACCCCTCACCTGTTGAAGTACATTCCTTTAAGCTACTGTGTGTTCTCTGCACCCACCAGCTGTGGGAGTACTGTCCTTATGAGCCGCTATGTGTACTCTGCACCCCCTGACTGTGAGAGTACTGTCCTTTAAGTAACTGTACGAAACAATCACTGACCTCAAGGAGACCAGTCAAAGAAAACACTGCGGTAGTGCCGCAGTGTTTTCTTTGACTGGTCTCCTTGAGGTCAGTGATTGTTTCGTTATGTTGGTCTACTAGGCATTGCTCCCACCTAGCCAGAATCCTACTCCACACTGATGAGGGGCAACACCCCGAAACAGCTGTCTGTGGATGGATACCTGGCCTTGGTATTTCCCTTGTCATATCTGTAAACTCGTAAAGAGCTGGATATTGACTTAAAGGGCCACTTAATATGGTGGTAATGGTGGTTTCCGAAAGGAGCCACCCCTTGGATAGGTCCTTCCCTGGAGGAAGATCTGGCTAGTTCCGTGTTTGAGACTCTTAAATGATTCTCCACGGACTTTATTTGCATATTCCTTTAAGTAACTGTGTGCACTCTGCACTCCCCGCTTGTGGGAGTACTGACCTTTAGGCTACTGTGTGTACTCTCTATCCCCAACCTGTGGGAATACTGTCCTTGAAGGTACTGTGTGTACTTTTTACTCCTCACCTGTGGGAGTACTGTCTTTGAAGCGGCTGTGTGTAGTCTGCCCCTCCTGCCTGTTGAAGTACATTCCTTTAAGCTGCTGTGTGTACTCTGCACCCACCAGCTGTGGGAGTACTGTCCTTATAAGCCGCTGTGTGTACTCTGCACCCCCTGACTGTGAGAGTACTGTCCTTTAAGTAACTGTGTGCACTCTGCACCCCCAGCTTGTGGGAGTACTGACCTTTAAGCTGCTGTGTGTACTCTCTACCCCCAACCTGTGGGAATACTGTCCTTGAAGGTGCTGTGTGTACTTTTTACTCCCCGCCTGTGGGAGTACTGTCTTTGAAGCTGCTGTGTGTACTCTGCACCCTCCTGCCTGTGGGAGTACTGTCTGTGAAGCTGCTGTGTGTACTCTGCACCCTCCTGTCTGTGGGAGTACTGTCTTTGAAGCCACTGCGTGTACTCTGAACCCCCACTTGTGGGTGTACTGTCCTTGAAGGCACTGTGTGTACTCTGTACCTTCATGCCTGTGGGAGTACTGTAATTGAAGCCGCTGTGTGTTTTCTATTAGTCTTTGTATTGGCATCAGTCACCTCACTGCAATTAGTAGGGCCCAAAAAAATATTTTTCAAGCCTGGTGTGTGTACTCTAGCAGGTTTGCAAATCAGTATATCATATCAGCCTTCTCGATGCCATTTATAGGCCCAAAAATAATTTTTAAGGCCTAGTGCATATCTTCTAGTACTTTTGCAACTCTATATATCACATCAGCTTTCGCGCTGCCATTTGAAGGCCCCGAAAAAGACTGTTTCAGGCCTGATGTCTGTTTTCTAGTAGTTTTGCAAATCAGTATATTGCATTAGCTTTCTTGTTGCCATTTCTAGACCCGAAAAATAATTTTTAGAGCCTGGTATGTGTTTTTTATTACTTTTGCAACTCAATATATTGTATCAGCTTTCTCGCTGCCATTTGTAGGTCCTGAAAAAGAGTTTTTCAGGCCTGGTGTCTGTTTTCTTGTAGTTTTGCAAATCAATATATTGCATCAGCCATGTTGCTGCCATTTCTAGGCCCCCCAAAAAATGTTATGGCCTGGTGTCCATTTATTAGTAGTTTTGCAAATCAATATATGGCATCAGTCTGGTCGTTGCCATTTCTAGGCCCCAAAAATATTTTTTCAGGCCTGGTGTGTGTTTTTGAGTACTTTTGAAAATCATATTACACCTGCCATGTAATTGCTATTTCTAGGCCTCAAAAATAATTTTTAAGCCCTGGTGTCTGTTTTCTAGTAGCTTTGCAAATCAATGTAACACATCAGCCTTGTCGCTGCCATTTCTAGGCCCCAAAAATACTTTTTCTGGCTTGGTTTCTGTTTCCCAGTACTTTTGCAAATCAATATATCGAATCAGCCTTCCCTTTGCCATTTGTAGGCCTCAAAAATATTTTTTAATGTCTGGTGTGTGTTTCCAATACTTTTGCAAATCAATGTATTGCATCAGCCTTGATGTTGCCATTTGTAAGCTCCAAAATAATTTTAAGGCCTATTGTCTGTTTACTAGTAGTTCTGCAAATGAATATATGGCATCAACCTTCTCGTTGCCATTTTTAGGCCCAAAAAATAATTTTTAAAGCCTGGTGTGAGTTTTCCAGTACTTTTGCAAATCAATATATCGCATCAGCCTTGTTGCCATTTGCAAGCCCCCAAAATAATTTTTAAGGTCTGGTGTGTGTTTTCTAAGTACTGTTGCAAATCAACATATCTCATGAGCCTTGTTGTTTGCCATTTGTAAGCTCCAAAATAATTTTAAGGCCTGGTGTCTGTTTACTAGTAGTTTTGCAAATGAATATATGGCATCAGCCTTCTCATTGCCATTTCTAGGCCCAAAAAATAATTTTTAAAGCCTGGTGTATGTTTTCTAGTACTTTTGCAAATCAATATATCGCATCAGCCTTGCCGCTGCCATTTTTAGGTCAATAAAGTACTTTTTCAGGCTTGGTATCTGTTTTCTAGTGGCTTTGCAAATCAATACATTGCATCAGCCTTATTGTTGCCATTTATAGGCCACAAAAATGTTTTTAATGTCTGGTGTGAGTTGTCTAGTACTTTTGCAAATCAATATATCGCATCAGCCTTGTTGTTGCCATTTGTAAGCCCCTAAAATAATCTTTAAGGCCTGGTGTGTGTCTTCTAGTACTTTTGCAAATCAATATATTGCTTCATCCATGTTGCTGCCATTTCTGGGCCAGAAAAATACTTTTTCAGGCCTGGTGTCTCTTTTCTAGTAGTTTTGCAAATCAATATATTGCATCAGCCGAGTCGTTGCCATTTCTAGGCCCCTAAAATCATTTTTAAGGCCTGGTGTGTGTTTTCTAGTAGCTTTGCAAATTATAATATATCACATCAGCCTTGTCGTTGCCATTTCTAGGCCCCAAAAAAAACTTTTTCAGGCCTGGTATGTTTTAAATGTTCTTAACCTGGGCACCACCTATATAACAAAGCATCTGAATTCAAAGCATGAGGTGCAGTGGAGTACACACTTTATAAACAATGACAAATCTGTGCCTCCTCCTGCTCCCTCTTCTGCCATTGTCTCAGCCTTTTCCTCAACAGGGTTAACCTGCCTCCCTGCATTTAGAGGATGTGACAGCATCACCACCACCACCAGTGGCTATAGTAGGCTGTGCTATGCTCTGTGATGTAACTGAGAAATTCGCCTGGTCAGACCTGAGATCTTGTTAGTCGACTTCTATAACTGATGTAACTTCTGCTGCATGTAAAATAGCAGCAGATATGTTTTTGCCAATTTACACAAAACATTTCCCAAATTGTTTGAATTCAAAGGGTCCAGCAAATTCTCTAAAATTTGCTAATTTCAAGTCCCCACAATGCAGAAATATGATCTTTTCATGCCAAAGCTATTGGAATTGTGATAATTAACTTGTGTTTTAACCTTTTCTTCTTGGTGTAGGCATTCTCATTGTGTTTTTTTAAATAATAAAATGATAAGTAAAGGTAATCTTTTAGCATTAAAGTAAAGTGAAGTTAATTCTCATTCAAGCAATTGTGAACTAGTTGTATTCCATCAAGATAATACCTGGGACTTTGTCTGATGCACTCAAATTTTTATCATCAGTGCTTTACCAAGGAAATCTTGAAAACATAACTTGTCTAAGAGACTTGAGAAACACTGTTGTAGACAACCTTTTGTTCTACAGTCTACTACCTTTTTGCTATTTCAATGTCTTAGCGACCAATCTTCTCCATGCAATTCTCTAGAGAAGACCTTTGCTAACATTCATAGACTATTCTATTATTAGTGTTAAAAGGTTTGGGAATATAATATGTTCTCTTTGTTGAAGCAAGTCATAGCAACCCTCTTGAGAGACCAATACAAGGTCTGGGTTAAAAAAAAAAGACAAGTGACAGTCAATATGTGCTAGTGACAGATAATAACAGATGTCTATGGGTGAAAAGCGGAAGGTCTATAAGATGAAAAATACAGTAGATAGTGTTTGAGGAGGTAATTATACTTTGTATGCTCTCTTTGGATGGTATTTGAACCAGGATTTGTAGCCTTGCCACATGTGATTGAATCCAAAAAAGGAGAAGATCTGTGTGGAACTGGCATGTTCTCCACATTGTAGCATGTTTTTTCTCCAGGTTCTTGACTGGTAATTGTCTTTCTATGAAGATGATCTTAAAGTAAAGGGCAACATCCACACAAGACCAGCCTAAAGACTTGACAGGACTAATTACTATTTGGGACAGGACTAATAACTATTTGGATTAGCAGGTTCTACATTTGTCAAGTCAGTTCAATTGGAGATTTTGTGTAATATATGTTTAAGATAGATAAATTAGATTGCAAACCCCACTGGGAACAGGAACAGATGTGAGTAATGGCATAATCATTCCTTGTCTCCATGAGTCCATATTGAAGGAATTATAGAGTGTTCTCACGTATATGTCCCTTAATCTACCTGCTAAGCATGTCACTGTTTCTGTCCTTTATGAACAAGTTGCTTTCCATTAAAATCAATACTATTTGTGAGATTTCAAAATAAAAATAGAGAAAAGATGTGCACTGATGATAAATAAATCTAGATCGGGTGCTACAGAGATATATCATCTTGTCAAGATTAGAAAAATATCAGACATAATGATAAAAGGATAAAAAGAAGGCATGTTACATTGTTATGTAGCTAGGAAAATGGGTGATTCTTCTTCTTCTGAGACTTATCTCCTTTGGTGTAAATCTGACCTCATGTGAGGAAATGGATGATCCACACATTCCGTTGCCCCCTGCCATTTAATTACAAGCCTCAGACTTGGGGGTCATTGATACATGCAGTCCTTGGAATTAATTGAGCCACAAAGCATGGCATTTTATGTCAAGTCTTATAGTTTCTCTTTGATATATGACATTTACAAGACAGCAGGGAATGCCCCAAATTATCTCCTTTCTGCTGCTTAATTTAACCTCTTCCTCCCCCAGTGACATTTGGATTACATTAAAGTCAAGGAACTGAACATCAGATCTACAGAACTATTTCTAGTAAATGTCACTAGTAAACAATTTATACAGCGTGGCATAACTTATTCTACCTATGTCATCATATATTTCACACCAGGTAATATTTGTTTGCTTACTCTCCTACTAATGACTTTGCATATATGACTTTAGGATCTCCGACTGGAGCTATGGATATATGTAGAGTTTTATGAAATATGTTTACGATAGAGATGAAAAATTTAATTTACACTGCTATTGTCTGGCACCCAGTCCTCTATGGAAGGCAGTCTTCAACTACACACTCATGGGCCGTGGTCCAGCATTCCAGCGCTTACCAAGTTCCACAACATTGGCTGAATACTTGTGAAATCAAATGTTTGATATAGAAAAGCAAAAGAAGCAAAAATAAAGTAAAAATTTGTGACGAAAAGAATGAAGTCCATCATTGTGGCTGTGAGCAGCATGATGACCCTTATTCCATATTTGGTGCTAATGGGAACGTTAACCATATCTCATGAATGACAACGCATAATGTCTCTCCCCATTAGGCGTCTTCACATATCAAGGACAGCTGATCACTATCCAGATACACAATATACAGTTTTCAGGGATTTAAATACCTAGAAAGTTGATAATATGAGCACTTAGCTGCATTTATATGAACATTTTCTTAAAGGGATATGACATTGGATTCTTATATATTAGTACTTTTGTGCATTGGCAAGAGACCTGCCAGTAAACCCAAGTCCAGTAGGGATAAGCTGTGCAGATGACTACTCTCCCTGTTCACAGTAACATAATTTTAGAGCAAAAACATGGATGCCTAAATTGCCCAGTTCAGATGAGGCCTGATTTTGCACATGGAGGAGGAGAACATGAATGCTAGAGACCATCCACATTTAGGTGCATGTACCTTGATGTGGTTGAATGATTTTTGCCTTTTTCCTCAAAAAATGTTAACTAAATACCGTACATTATTAATGCTTCCAGCAATAGCGGAGTTAATGTATTCATTAATCTCAGTGTTCATTAATCGCAGAGAAAGATAGAAAGACGATAGACAAAGAGCGGTAAGTGGACGGCCAAGCACCCTTCACTGGCACCCCATATGCATAAAAATTGGATAAGGGATTACTTTGGAATGGATGCATGGAATTCAATCTGGGGGGAACACATATGTCTTTATAGGATTTAGAATGCTATGAGGTCCATCCATCTAACTAATATGCAGGGTGGGGAGGGGGCAGGTACAAACTTGCACTGGGTCCCTTGGACTGCTCTAAATTACAATGGCCTACCATAGATGTTTTTGGTTTATAGTACAAATACCTGCTGGCAAGTTCACTTTAAAGAAGGATGGAATGCTAATTTTATTATTTGCAGGAATAATCTTTAGATATACAGAAACTCAAGACATAATCCAAAATTTGCAACACTGGTCTCTTCACACTGACATTTAGTGTCTTTCCAGCAGGAACATAGATGGGGGATTGCTGGTGAGTGTGTTCTGGCTACTGGTTACCGGATAATCACCAAAAAGCTACTCTGTTTTGCCTAAGGTATATAGATATAGGGTTAGATATAGGGATAGGGTAACCTGCTTGAAAAAGGTCCGCACCCTTTTTGGACTGAAACGTTGCACTGAATGGGCACATAGCCCTATGGGCTGAATAAAACACCTTCATATCTTCTAAGGCGTTCTGTTTTCCATTTTTTTGATGGATATTTCAAAGGTTTGGTATATACCTGGGAGCGTGCACCCTCTTTTCTTTTGTATTTTTTCATTAAATATAGGGTTAGATATAGGGATAGGGTAACCTATACTTAATCTTTTCAATGGGTAAAGTAAAGTCTTGTTATGTTCAAGTTTCCATTGGCTTGGAGGGCAAAATAGCATGGTATGAGGTGTTTCTCTATTAAGTAAAAAATATGTAAACCTGATTGATTTCATTATAAGTCAATTATAGTTGTGAAAATGATTTGCATGACTTTGGTCCATGCAGCTGGTCAGAGCAACTTTCTAGTACATCCTAGGCACTTCCTCTGATTAGCAGGCCCTGCAACTTTATAAAGTTATGGCGTGATGCACGTCATGATGTAGCCTTGATGTGGCGGGGGTCTCCTAACTTGAAGACTTGCAACGGAAGTCTGCAGCTAGTAGAAGTTCACTTTTTTCTGGCCCGGCTGCCAATGATTATATTATTTAAGTAGTCACTTGACCAGGATCCTCCTAATGGTTTTGCTCAAATATAAAGCCAAGAGAACTTATCATATCTGTGATAATTCTATTAAAAATGGGAGCCAAGACCATAGTGTGTGTGAACAAAGATAGAAAGCAGAAAGCATGGCAAGAATCACACATACAACTTCTAAGGCCACATGCGCACATTGTGTATTTGGTAAGTTACTTTTATCAGTATCTGTAAGCCAAAACCAGGAGTGGAACAATCAGAGGAAAAGTATAATAGTAACATGTCACCACTTTTGGATTTTTTAGCCACTCCTGGTATTATAAATACTGAGGTAAAATACTGACCAAATACTCAATGTGTGAAGGTGGACTAAAGCAATTTTTTGAGCCCAAAGCAGAAGTGGAAACATAAGCCCTATTAACATGAAAGGGTATTATCTGCACTCCCAAACACAACCTACAGACAACTGTGTCACTGGTTGTAGAAAGAAGTAGACTAGAATCCCAAGAAATCCCTTTAAAAGGTACCAATTGACTATTATTCATCACATAAAATGGCTGCCAAACTATGTAGAAGTAAAGGAACCAGACGTTTCTACAAACTACAAAGAGCTTAAAATGAATGCAGCTCGGCATGGCATCTATTTCTTGTTTTTATTTATGAGATGCCTTCAACGTATAAAACTATATATGTCAGGGGGTAATTGGAATAGCACAGTGTTCTGTAGATATCTAGAGAAGGCTTTAAACCAATAGCAGAGCTAAGAGGCTTCGAATGATTGAAATTTATAAGATAAGCTCTAAACCTGGAAGAATACAATTTCAATTCCATGGCTGTTTACAATTACAAAGACGCTTTGGTTGCAGACACCTCATCTGGTGCCCATACTGGATCCAGCTCTCTATACTATTCTAATATATTGCATTAGGGACTGCTCAGATTTTAATCTGGATTAAGGAAGTCAAGTGATGTCAGTTTTATATTCCCCGGGTATAGAAAATCAGTTTACGAGGCAGATGTATAGTTTCTGAAATTATGAAGAATCCGCACATTTCCATTTACGACATTATTAAAGGTTGCAAAACTATTGATAAAAAGCAAAGTTCAGTGGCAGCCTTTTCCCAGGGATAAGTGAGTAGCCTTAGAAGAGATTACATTGATAATGTATTTTAATCAGAGGCTCACAAAACATTTCTCATTTTTAATCAACTTACTTAAAACAGTGCATTAGAGATTGGTTACAATATTTCAACATCTTGTGTTGGTAATTATGGAAATGAAGGATTATGCGTGAGGCAAATTTCAGCTGCACATGAAAAAAATTCTCGCTGGAAAAGCCTTCTGTGGCAATACATACTAATTAAGACAAATTTAATTACTCAGCCTGCAATTCATGCTTAACAAATTATAATTGGAAACAAAACAGACGTGCAATGTGAAAGGGTACGGCGCAAGTTGTGAGCTGTTCAGAATTCACGTCTCTAAAGTGTCGCCTGCTCAGAATTGGAAACTGCAGCGGGAGTATCACCTCACAGTTAACTCTTGGATCCTAACACTTTTTGTAGAAAGCACAAACTATATACAGACTAAACAAGTCATATCAGTAACAGAGCAAAATCAGTCTGCTATGTTGAAAATATTCAGCATTCTAGATATGTAACCAATAACATGTTTCTATGTTAGATTTGTTGTCATGTAGATAGTTGTCTTTGACTATTTCCCTTTTTTGTCCCGATGTCATATAAATCGGACAATCCCTCTCCTAATCTGATATTGGGCATATGCTGCAGATATCCTGCTTAATACCCAATTTATTAGGTCAGCTTCACATATGTGAGTTGACATGGAAAGACCACAATTTCCATACCAGTTGTGTGTCTTTGGCCTGAAATCGATAGCCTCATATACTGTATGCCTGAGACTGTTGAGTTTGGATCAGGAGACTTACTGTTATGATAGTGTAGCAAATCACTTGGGAAAATAGGTAACACATTAAAAATGGCAAATGACCCTGCCAGTTCCTGTACAGACTAGGGCTCTTAACACCGCAATCCCTTGCTTGTGCTTACTAAGTGAACTGAGATAGCCATAACCACAGACTAGATGGTGGCTACTCAGAACTATGCTACCTGAAAGGCTGTCAAGCATTTCATGTTCCTCCTATCAACCGGAGGGTAGAGCAGAGTGCAAGTTACCTACAGAATGGAAAGTGTGCTGAAATAGAAAGAGAACCCAAAGTGAGTAAAACAAAGCATGAAATACAAAATAAAGGATTAAGTATGTACTGTTAGAAAATATGCCTACTTCGTAAAAGGAAGCAGAAGACAGGTGTATGGTAAAGTACAAAAACAGTAGAGATATAAACCCAAGCTGGTCTTTCACTGACTGGATTACACTACAGCAGTAAGGCTGGACATCAAAATAAGATTATCAAGAGCTGAAAATACCAGCAGGGGAAAATCACACATACACATAAAACCGCACCAGAAAGGTGATAAGGCAGACAAATGAGTAAATCATAGAATCATAGGATCATAGAATTTTAGAATATAGTTGGAAGGGGCCTCCTGGGTCATCTGGTCCAACCCACTGCTCAAAGTAGGATTCACTAAATCATCCCAGACAGATTTCTTTCCAGCCTCTGTTTGAAGACTTCCATTGAAGGAGAACTCACCACCTCTCGTTGCAGCCTGTTCCACTCATTGATCACCCTAACTGTCAAAAATGTTTTTCTAATATCTAATCTGTATCCCCTTCCATTCAATTTCATCCCATTGCATGTGCAAATGACAATAAAGATGATCCTTCTACAATATGACATCCCTTGAGATATTTGTAGACAGCTATTAATTCTCCTCTCAGTCTTCTGTTTTGCAAGCTAAACATTCCCAAATCCTGTAAACGTTCCTCATAGGACATGGTTTGCAGACCGGTCACCATTCTGGTCGCTCTTCTCTGATCTTGCTCCAGTTTGTTGATGTCTTTTTTAAAATGTGATGCCCAAAACCGGACACGGTATTCCAGATCAGGTGTGACCAAGGAGGAGTATAGGGGGAAAATGACTGCATGTGATCTAGACTGTATACTTCTGTAATGAATGAAAACATCTGTTACTTTGAAAAGACTGAAGCAAGGATAACAGAGTCTTAACACCCAGAGAAAGGTGTATAAAGGGTTCAAACTCAGATACATGACATTTACAGTACCTCTTGTCGGAAATCACAGTCCACACTTGGATCATGAAACTCAGATGTGTGAAGTTGGCCCTAGAAAATAAAGTCACACAAAGAAGTGGCCTTGCGCGATAGTAATAAATTTATTTGGAAATTAGGGGGTTATAAACACTTAAGTTTTCAGTTATTTTGTCCTATTTGTTGTTTGCTTCACTAAAAAATGTTCACAGTTGTAGGCATGTTCTTTACACGAGCTGATGCAAACCCTAAAAAAAGTGAAAATCAAAGTTGTGAGGTAGCGAACACGAAAAATGCCAAGGAGGTGAATACTTTCGCAAGCCTCTCTATGCTAATTGACACAGATTTGCCAACAACATATTGGGGTGAAGCAATCATGACAGCTTGCTATCTTCAAAACAGATTAGCAGGTAAAGCTACTGGGAAAACTCCATTTGAACAATGGAACAGTACGAAGCCTGAACTATATCTCATATTAATAGTCAGAAGTAAAGTATTTGTACATATTCCCAAAGAAAAATATACCAATTGGAATATCATGCAAAAGAAGGTATCCTGGTGGGCTACAGTGAAACCCAGAAAACTTATAGAATCCTGCACCCAGAAATGAACAAGGTCATAATAAGCAGAAATGTAATAACTGATGAGAACTTCGTATTACTCAAGTTTAATGACATCACACCAGTAGTCCAGCTAAAGCTGCAGTAATCTCAGTCACAATTTCAAAATAGATTCTCCACTGAAGAAGCAACAGAAAAGTCAGATGAACCTGAAGTCAGGTGATCGTCAAGATCAAACAAGGGTATACCAGTTAAGTGTCTATCTTACTTTGCCAAAACACTACCTGAGTCAGAGCCGCAGTCATGGGATGAGATTTAAAAACTACCTGTCCATGAAAAACTGAAGTGGATTAAGTCTGCTAATGAGGAAATGAAGTCTGTTCATCAACTTCAATCACATTTTCTCCAGATGCTAAGCAGATCACAATCAGGACTCTAATGGCTAAAGCTGCTGTACAAAAGATGCTTGTCAGACCTTTGGACATAAAAACTGCCTTTTTAAATGGTGAAATTGAAGAGGACTTGTACATGACTCAACCCGAGGGTTATATCAAAGAAAGTGAAGAGAGTCTTGTTTGCAAACTACAAAAATCTGTCTATGGTCTTAAGCAATCGGCAAGAGCATGGAAAATGAGCAATGTCTTATTGGAAGAAGGATTTAAAGGAGGTCAAGCAGATCTGCGTTATACAGAAAATGTATAGCTGGAAATTGGATGTTTATTCTCTTATATGTGAACGATGTGATTATGGTTCACCAAGAGGAAACAGAAGATTACCAGCTTTACTGTTCGCTGGAAAATTGGGGCAGTAACTGTTGACATCACCATTTCCCTCCCCTTTTGGGTGTTCTAGTACCCCTGGGGAAGAATGAAGAGTAGCATCACAGGGCAGCGCCATTTTGTGGGTGACTGCCATGTAATCTGCTATCACCAGCAGTTACTGTATCGGAAGCACAGCTTGTTACAGAGGAGCAGAAGACAGTGGACTCAGCAGCATCATGGACCAGAGGAAGCGTGAAGACATCTGGTGTGTATGGAGCAGCAGTATCGGAGCAGGAGCTGTTGGCAAGCGCTCTCTCCCATCTGTCTCTATCGGCCCAGTCACACATAGCGATCTCGCTAGCGAGATCGCTGCTGAGTCACAAGTTTTGTGACACAACAGCGATCTCACGAGCGAGATCTCTGTGTGTGACAGCGATCAGCGACCGGCCCCCCTTCCGGTATCGCTGATCGCTGCAGGAAAGCCCAGGACATTTCTTTGGTCGCTGGGCTCCCGCTGGCCAGCACGCATCACTGCGTGTGACCGGCGGGAGCCCAGCGATCAGCTCGTAACTAATGTACACATCGGGTATCCAAGGGATGTGCGTCCCTTGGATACCCAATGTGTACCTTGGTTACCAAGCGCGCTGATGCAGGCCTGGTGGGCAGGCTGTGACTTCTGCTCCCTCGGGTGTATAGCACCAGCCTGTGCTATACACCCCCACCCCCGGGAATGGACGCCTGCACCGGGCCGCGCGGCTGGCCCCTGGGGGCCCCGGTTGTGCTGGTAGTTGCCTTGGTACAAGGCGCAGCGGCGCAAACGGGCCTCTGAATTTCCCCGGGATCTTCTGGTTACGCCCCCTGTAGTGCGCGGAGGATTGTGAGAGGATCGTTCAGTTAGCTACCAAGCGCGCTGATGCAGGTACCTGGTAACTAACGTACACATCGGGTATCCAAGGGACGCACGTCCCTTGGATACCCGTTGTGTACGTTAGTTACCAGCTGCCTGCATCAGCGCGCTGGTAACTAACAGAACACAGCGATGCAGCGCGCCTGGCATTGCTGTGCTAATCGCTGGTGAAGCTGTCTGTTTGACCGCTCACCAGCGATCACATAGCGACTTACCAGCGATCCTGACACGTTGATATAGTTGTTGGGAGCGCTGGTAAATCGTCATGTGTGACGGGGCCTTATATGTCTCTCTCAGCCAGACTACATGTATCTCTCAACCTCCTCCACAATGCCTGGCCATTAACTGCAGACCTGCAGTTCCTTCTTATCTTATCTTCCTGAGGTATGAGTCACAGCTCCTGCCAAAAGCTCCTGCTCTGATAATGCTGATCATACACTGTTCCTCCTTGATGTCTTTGCAGTGTCTGCTACTTCTCCTGCATGCTACTCCTGTCAATCTAGGATCTGTTCTGCTGGCAGATCCTAATGACAGGAGACAAATCGAGCACAGTCAACAGCCAAGGGCTTCTTGAAAATGGCAGCAGAACACTCCTATGACCATGGTCTGCCATATTATGACACTGAAAGTGTCATGCTGCAACTGTGAAAGCAAGATGTCAGCCCCCAGTGCCTTCTTTAAACTCCTACAACACACAAAATATGTTTCAAATGCAATCAAAACTTCATTATAACAGCATGTTATGCTTCATTACATTGATTTATTAATGATCTACAAACACGGTACCTTCCCTTTAAGTGATTGTAATCAACAAATGGCTATTTGTTCAAGCTTGGAGAAAGTTCAATTTATTAGTCTAGCAGAAAACAGGTGGCTGCAGCCTTGTCATCTACAGAAGCAAAGTGTGTCTGAAGCCAGTGTAAGGTAAGTGTTCATTTGAGTAAACCAATTAATGGCTACTGTGTTATCATGCAGTTTTACCACAAATTATCACAATTTTTAAGTTGACTACTTGTCTATGTCCTGGGAGCCATCACTCAAAGGCCTTGGGGGCCCTTTCAATGGTGCTTGTATTGGTATAGCAGTCCTATTAGCTCTATAAGTTAGGAATTCATACAGAAAGGCCACAGGTGTAAGAAGCTACAAAATAATTGAAGAAGGGACTCTTGGCTATGTTAAGAAGGTAAAGGCTGGTGAGGAGGGAACCATAATGGTCTGCTGCTGCACTTTATAGGGAACCTGACAGCATGATTTATCCCTATTAACTAATTACAACCCTGCATTTATCATTAAACACTGGTTTCAAGCATCCTCAAATTTAAGGGAAAGTTGCTAGTGAAAACTTAAAATCAGTATTTTAATCTTTAGTTACTGCATATGCTAATTACCTTGACTAGTTGTAGTGGCATGTACTTAGTACTGAACAGCCCACCCAGCCAATCTCACCCCCATAGAGACATGGCTATAGTCTCTGTATTACCCCTCTCTTTTCTCCCAGCATACTATATCACACAAATACTTAGTGGCCTCTGTGATGCCCAGTGACCCGACCTATGAGCCATAACCCTGGCTTCCCACTGCAAACCCAATGCCTGACCGGCCAAGCTCTTCCCTCAGCAATCCTTTATAGTGCTGAATCAGTAGGTAGTGGCTCACACAATGAACTTCTACTATGTGTCACCACTTGCCGGCTCAGCACGATACACAGCAGCACAATACAGCTGCTGTGTGACTGCAAACACAAAGGCAGGTTCAGGTCTGTGTCATTGTACTGAGCCAGGAAGTGGGGTTCAGAAGTGCTGGAAGTGCAATGTCTCACCCCGAAACATTAGCAGCTCATTTGCATATGATTTCAACACTGGATTTCTTGGAAACTGCAAAATGGACATATACAATCAATATATGGATTTAATTAGCATGAAAGCACCTGTAAATACATGACATCAGCTTTAGGCATAAAATCCTTATGACAAGTTCCCTTTTAAGAGAATGACCACTACTTGGATAATCCCTTTGTAAATACCAAAGTTACCTGAATACCTTATAAACACGACAAACATTTTTATTATGTTCTTCTCACAATGGATTCAAAATGCATATACTCACCTCCTACACCGATGCTGTCCCAGCGATGTCGTCACCGGGTTTCCTCATGCTTACATTACATTATGTCCCATGAGCACTGCAGCCAATCTGTAGCTGCTAATGAGCTGCGCTGCTCACATAGATGACCGAGTTTCATCAGAGAAAAGTATGAGCAATCAACCCATTAGCAATCGCTAAGTGATTGCAATGTTGACGTGCCATAACAATTTCACGCAAAAGCCAGGTGATCGGATGGAATGGTACTGTTGTAGGTGATGAAAGTAAGGTTTCTCTATTTTAATTGGGGGCAATATAATTTAAGAATAGGTTGTCCATAAAGTGGTAACCCAGAGAAAACTGTATCAGACAATTCTGAGGAATCTTGTCATCCAGTGTAGGACATTACTTGTAGAAGACCACTGGATGTTCTGCTCTTACAAAGTTCTTCGATATTGTGTCGATTGTGGTGGGTTCTAATCACAATTGATACAATTGTATAAGATGTAAAATTAGCTTATTTTCATATAGTTTACTTCTAGGTACCCCCAAATCTGTGAGATTTCCAAGCTTCCAGCAGTGAAATGATTGGGAGAATAAGCTTTGTACAGAAGGAAGTACCGTATTCAGTTTACATGCGTTGGATGTAAAATCAACGAGCTGTTTATGAGCAAACATTTCTCTGAGCTAGAAATATAAAAATAAATTAGGTATTTGGGAGAGCGTGAAATACTCATCAGAACTGAGCCCGGCACTAAAAGAAGCTGCTCAGCAAATCAACAACCCTCGGAGGAGCTGCAAAGTATGCCACAATATGAAACCTCGGTTAGTGAAGATGGCAAAGGAAAAGCACTTGAGCGACTGACGTCTTCTTCATGCTCCAAGGAGGGTTTTAAAAAGCTGATAAATAATTGAAAGTTTTTCCGTGATTGCGTAGTTCTGACACCAAGCAATGCCATAACACAGAATTATTAAAAAACTAAAAATACTATAAGTGACACAGAATTCCTTATAAGTGAATCCAATCTTACGATGTTATAGCATTTGTATCTTTATTGTAGACATTGAGGCAGTCAATATGAAATGAGCTTTGGTTTAATATTACGCCTTTTCATTTGGAAAACATAAAAAAAGCTTGGAGAAGGAAATGCTTCTGTATTTCACAGATAACATAGTTTGAAACAGAGGAGAACAGCAATCTGGAAAAGTCCTCATCGGCCTATTAACGGCAGGCTTGGCTTTTGTGTATTGACGGAGACCTGACAGTCAACCCAAGTCTGGTAGGGAGAAGCTGGACAGATGACTGCTCTCCCGTTTAACAGTGATATAATTTTAGAGAAAAAACATGGATGCCTAAATTCAATACATTCGCCCCTGATTGATGAGGCCGTGGTTAAGGCGGAGAAAGTCACAGTTTCTTTCGGTACTCAAGCACACATTAATTAGACCAAATTTACCACAATTATTGTACTTTATAAAAAAAAAATATTAAAATATAAACTTTAATCGATCATTTAAAATATGTACAATTAAATATATAAAACAAACACCATTAATATTATAAAGCTTATGGAGACACGATCTGATCCCTGTTCAGTCTCTTAAACTTTCTCCTGGCTTGCAGGTGAGGTTGGCACCCTAGACCTGCTTAGATGGCGCCCCCACTCTTTAACGGCTGATCCTGCTATCCCTGTTATGCCCTATAAAGGGAAGGGATGAAAGAATATGGATACTACGTGCTAGTGTTGTTACATGGAGAAACCATATGTGAAGGAATAGTCACATTGGACATTTGATTATAGTCGGGACAGCGATATTACGTAGTCAAATCATAACAGACTAAACGCAAGATTCCAACCTAGATGGATATCAGATGAAACCACCCAATAAGGCAACTGGACTTAATTGGTCACACATTGCAAGGCAGTCAAAAAGACCCCCATAGAAGGCATCACATATAAAATAGAGCTTCTTTATGTATAGTCTCAGATGAAGCTCATTGCCACCATTAGAATGCTCATTGCCATATAATAAACTCAACACATTTCCCCTTTTCCAAAGTTTCATCAGGAGTGATGATTTAGTAAGAAGAAAAATACTTAGCTTATTAAATGTAGGGACGCCATTTGGTAAGGCCCTTATAGTTGTAGAGTATGTGCTCTCAGGGATACTGTGCAAACTGAAGAGTCAGATCCCTTTTATATAGGTCGCATACAGCGGTGTGCATTCCAATTACATCATACAGCTTACCTCAATGTTTGCCACTGCCAACCATATTGAGGTTTGGAGTGCTTCCTTATTGGGGGTGTTGCTAGTCCACATGTGATAGTGTGGTCAGCTGATGCTGCGCATGTCCGGAAGAGACATTGCACTTCATGATGCGCTCCACTCAGCCTGAAGTATTTTTCACCCGGTCGATGGAGGAGTCCGAAGCCGGAAGTGCATCACATCCAGCCTTTGAAGTGTGTCACAATGCGTTCCTTCCCCTGGAAACCTGGCCTCTTAATATATTCTAATGCATTCCACATCATCAGAAGTCCATCATTGTGGCTGTGAGCAGCATGATGACCCTTATTCCATATTTGGTGCTAATGGGAGTGTTAACCATATCTCATGAATGACAACGCATAATGTCTCTCCCCATTAGGCGTCTTCACATATCAAGGACAGCTGATCACTATCCAGATACACAATATACAGTTTTCAGGGATTTAAATACCTAGAAAGTTGATAATATGAGCACTTAGCTGCATTTATATGAACATTTTCTTAAAGGGATATGACATTGGATTCTTATATATTAGTACTTTTGTGCATTGGCAAGAGACCTGCCAGTAAACCCAAGTCCAGTAGGGATAAGCTGTGCAGATGACTACTCTCCCTGTTCACAGTAATATAATTTTAGAGCAAAAACATGGATGCCTAAATTGCCCAGTTCAGATGAGGCCTGATTTTGCACATGGAGGAGGAGAACATGAATGCTAGAGACCATCCACATTTAGGTGCATGTACCTTGATGTGGTTGAATGATTTTTGCCTTTTTCCTCAAAAAATGTTAACTAAATACCGTACATTAGTAATGCTTCCAGCAATAGCGGAGTTAATGTATTCATTAATCTCAGTGTTCATTAATCGCAGAGAAAGATAGAAAGACGATAGACAAAGAGCGGTAAGTGGACGGCCAAGCACCCTTCACTGGCACCCCATATGCATAAAAATTGGATAAGGGATTACTTTGGAATGGATGCATGGAATTCAATCTGGGGGGAACACATATGGGATAAGCTGTGCAGATGACTACTCTCAAAAAAATGTCCACAGGACCAGGGAAGAAATATCAAAAGTGCAATCATATAATCCCTTTAAAAACATGAAACTTTAATAAATTAAGGTAAAAAACACCCCCCTAGTGCAATAACACAATTAACAAACTCTATACAATAATAACCTACGATAGCCCTACACTAGCCTGCTGTCCCTTCCTGACAGTGGAGGTTGGCACCCTAAAAGGTACGATTATTTGGCGCCCCCACTCCACGGCGGCTGTCCCAGACTCGCCCTAAATGACCCTTATAAACTACAATTGGGAAAACAATAAGCAAATAAAAGAGATGAAAGATAGTCCTTAATAAAATACACAGGCTATTAATGTACAATATATAAAAGACAGGCTATTACATGTAAACATAGAGAAACCTCTTGTATAACCAATAGATAGTAGCAAGTCTTGTGTTTTTGGGTATTAATAGACCACAAAAAATATAGATTCCATAAGCTACCGGTAGATAGTGGCAATCTTGTCATTTTGGGTATTAATAGACTGCAGAAAACATAGATTCCATATGCATGAAGCAAGGGCCGACAGACAGACTCCCACAGAAGGGTTCTTTGGCAATCCACTGCCTCGAGTAACCGGCTCACGCTGTCCCTAGCAGCCTGTTGCCTGTGATCGATGCTGTCACTTCATCACCCTTTCTCTAACTGCCCTTGACACTTCCCGAACTTGGCATTTAGGCCGGAGTCACACTAGCGAGAAATACGGATGAGTGCTATGCGAGAAAAAAATCGCATAGCACTCGTCCCAATGTTAATCTATGGGGCAGCTCCCATCATCTGATTTTTTCTCACCTGAATTATACGTGAGGAGGAAATCGCAGCATGCTGCGATTTTCACCGTATTATGCCCGAGACTCGCCAATGCAAGTCTATGGGTGCGAGAAAAAAACGGATTACACACGGACCATACATGTGACTTGCCAGAAATACGCACTGGTGTCCTTTAGAAAAGCCTGCAATTCAGTGCGCTATACTGTAAAATCACACTGACATGTTAAAATAGAATAGATAGAATACATGTATACATATAGTATAGGTATATACAGTATATATATATATATATATATATACAGTATATATATATTTCATAGAGATCTAGATAGCAGAATAGGCTAAAATTTAATTGTCGGCATCTGTAAAATCATTACAGAACCCGACAGGATATGAGACACGGTTTACATACAGTAAACCATTGCATCTGTTAGAATTTTATATGTCCCTCACTAATAATGTTAGTAGTGTGTGTGTGTGAGTGTGTGTGTAAGATTTTAGAGCTGTAGGTGTTAAATTAAAGGATTAATTCATGGAAAAAACTGGCGTGGGCTCCCGTCCAATTTTCTCCGCCAGAGAGGGCCAGCCAGTGACTGTGGGCAGATATTAATAGTCAAGAGAGGGACCATTGTTTTTGGGCCTGCCCTGGCTAAAAAAATCTGCCCCAGCCACCCCAGAAAAGGCGCATCTGTAAGATGCGCCAATTCTGGCACTCTTTTCCCATTGCCCTGTAGCAATGGCATATGGGGTAATGAGGGGTTAACGTCACCTTGTTATTGTAAGTGTCAGGTGTACCTGTCCTGTGTGACACGACCCGCAGGTCGGTAACTGAATCAAGAAGAGAAAAGGGGAACACCGGGGAAACAGTTACAATGGTGGGCCCTGCAATAGGGAACGGGGATGTGGAGACCTCCTGCACTTCCCTGAGGCAGTGTCCCTAAACACTCCTAACATTCCCTATACAGGCTCTTCACCTGTCACCGAGCAGGATACCTGAATCCCTCACTATCTCTGCACCTATCCCTTGCTAGGGAACTGGATAGTGCGGACACTGGTCCCACCGCTGCACTAATACACATGAAGGAAAAAGGGGAAAACACCAAAACACTTATCTTTCTCTGCTGCAGCCATAAGGCAGCAGAGTGCAGCACCAGATCAGCTTTCAGCAGTGGCTAGACACCTCAGAGCCAGCTGCTACTTTCACCATCTTTCTCTGCTGCAGTCACCAGGCAGCAGAGTTCAGCACCAGTTTCAGCAGTGGCTCGACACCTCAGAGCCAGCTGCTACTTCACCAGGTTTCAGCAGTGGCTCAACACCTCAGAGCCAGCTGCTCACTTCACCGTGGTTGGAATCCAAAAAGGAACTGCTATAACCAACACCTGCTAATACACCATGTGACCTTATATATCAAAGGAGGAGTGGTCACATCAGCAGGGAAACCAACAGACATGCAATAACACAAGATACACATGCAATAACAAGATTTCTCTCGCGCATCACCCCTACTCTGGAACTCTCCACCACAACATATCAGACTCTCACCTACCATTGAAACCTTCAAAAAGAGCCTGAAGACCCACCTCTTCCGACAAGCCTATAACCTGCAGTAACCACCGATCGACCAAACCGCTGCACGACCAGCTCTACCCTCGCCTACTGTATTATCACCCATCCCTTGAAGATTGTGAGCCCTCGCGGGCAGGGTCCTCTCTCCTCCTGTACCAGTTATGACTTGTATTGTTTAAGATTATTGTACTTGTTTTTATGTATACCCCCCTCACATGTAAAGCGCCATGGAATAAATGGCGCTATAACAATAAATAATAATAATAATAATAACACCTATGGCCACCGGGGGCAAAAACCCACATAAAGCTCCCAGGCCTGAAAGGGAAAAAAAAAAGGTCCAAATGAGGGAATCCCAAATCTGACACAGATCCAAGAATTGGACAGTGACAGTACCCCTCACTCAATGAGGGGCCTCCGGACCCTCAACACCGTACCTCACAGGACCACCGATAGTGAGGACACCTTGTTCCACCATAGCTCACTTTAGCACTCATCTGACACTCCGGTTCGTGGCAAGAGAGGGCAGATGGTGGTGACGACGTATACTCTGGAGGTACTACAAATCTCCAGAGCGCCGACCTGGGGAATGAGCTAGGCCTACGTATAACAAAGGGTAACTATTGTGAATTCACTTTTTGGCCTACCTCTGGTTGCTGGTGAAGGAAGTGGAGATGGTTATATTGACAGAGGGGTCGTGAGTTCTCTTTCCGGGCTCCCTCTGGTGGTTACAGGAGGTAATGGAGCTGATCTAATAAACAGAGGCCTGCCACCTGATAATGAGGACGATTGGACATTGGGACTGGATTTAATATAGCCGACTCCCTCTATCCCTGCGGGTGATTTTTTTCCTGCCTCCTGAGGTCTTAGTTTCCAGCTCAGTCCCTGCATGCTCAAGCTAAGTGTTCTTTTGCTATTGTTCACATTTGATTTGGTTTTGTCTATTTCAGTTTTGTGTGGTCACCCATCCCCGGGTGGGGCTGTGCTGAATTTCCATACTCATGTTACTGTTTGTGCCAGTTTGTTTTTGTCCCTTATTAGATTGGCCTCTCTTTACTCTGCTTTCAGAATATACCAGAGTGCTGATATAGTGGGCAAAGTCTAGTGACTTCAGTATTTTTTCTATCAGACGTGTTGGGCAATTTTTGCAGGGTTTTTTGTGTGATTGCAAACAGTGTCTTTCCTTTCCTGTCCTGTCTAGTTAGTTTGGGCCCCATCATTTGCTCAGCCTATTTTCCTATCTGCGTTTGTGTTTTCATCTTGTCTCACTGACAATATATGTTTGGGGCTATCTATTCCTTTGGGGTCTGCTCTGGGGCAGTTTAGATTTCCCCTTTCTTGCTTTAGGCTTATTTAGTTCTCCAGCTGTGTCGAGGCATTTA
The DNA here is from genome assembly GCF_039654945.1 of Dendrobates tinctorius. Lineage (NCBI taxonomy): Eukaryota > Metazoa > Chordata > Amphibia > Anura > Dendrobatidae > Dendrobates > Dendrobates tinctorius. The sequence continues at coordinate 22,730,992 of NW_027361890.1, forward strand.
GAATCATCGTAGGTACGCTCCACGGCTGCTGCTAGTTGTGTGGATGGGATCAGGGGTCTGCACTCCGCTCAGTTATCAACCTTTCTGGTTTTCTGTGGCTTAGCTTGGTCTTGCTTTCCTCCTCGGTGACCCAATCATAACAGGTAACTCCAGTTGATAACTCACTGGCACGAGAATGGCAGGCACCTATGCAAACACATACACACCCAGGTCCGGACCTGCACGTTTATTGTCATTCATTCTCTTGCCACCAAATGGTGAACTCCTAACAGAACCGACAACAGAGGGTGTCGCCCTGTGTCATAACACTCAAACCCCCACAAGGACCAGAGGTAACCACTCCTCTCTGCCCTCCCTCCTATGAGGACTCCGACTCTGAGGGGCAGCTTGTGATGAGGGTTGCGACTTTCCCCTACTCCCTGGCAGCACCCCTGCTGCCACTACTGGAGAAGGGGACGAGGATATGGAGGAAATATACACTCCCTGGTCATCTTCCTCCACACGACCAGGAGGGGGTGGCTTCTTAGATAGTATAGAAGTTTCAGCGTGAGCCTCACGGACCAAATCAACAGTCTGCTCACCACAGGGATGCGCCCCCTCACCTCGGGGAACATCAGGCAGCACCATGGGGACACCAACTCCTCCCACCTGCCTGGGTGCCTCCACATGTATGAGCAAGTCCTGCTCCCTAGCAGGGACTACAGGGGGCATATTTGCCAGAGCCGCAATTGGGAAGGGAAATATGAAGGAAATACACTCCTCCTGGTAGTCTTCCTCCGCACGACCATGAGGGGGCGGCTTCTTCGATGGTATTGAAGTTTTGGCATGAGCCACACGGACGGAATTATCAGTCTGCTCACCGCAGGGACGCGCTCCCTCACCACAGGGAAAATCAGGCAGCACCTCGGGGACACCAACTCCTCCCACCTGCCTGGGTGCGTCCTCATATATGAGCAAGTCCCGCTCTCCAGCAGGGACTACAGGGGGCATATTCACCAAAGTCGCAAATTGGGGTTCTGGTTGAGCCAGAGGGGAGGCCCCAGACCCTGATAACTGCTGCTGCTGCTCCAACACACCATGCAGCTCCTCACTTTCCTCAGTGAGGACCAGAAACAATTGATCACAGGTCTGTACTTGGCCCATGGCTCACCAGAGAAAATGTATGGTTGGTTATAAACTGTCACGTGTACCTGTCCTGTGTGACATGACCCGCAGGTCAGTAACTGAAACAACAAAACAATGTCACGTATACCTGTCCTGTGAGACACGACCTGCAGGTCAGTAACTGGATCAAGAAGACAAAAGGGGAACACCGGGGAAACAGTTACAAAGGTGGGCCCTGCAATAGGGAACGGGGATGTGGAGACCTTCTGCACTCCCCTGGGGCAGTGTCCCTAAACACTCCTAACGTTCCCTATACAGGCTCTTCACCTGTCGCAGAGCAGGATACCTGAATCCCTCACTATCCCTGCACCTATCCCTTGCTAGGGAACTGGATAGTGCGGACACTGGTCCCACCGCTGCACTAATACACACGAAGGAAAAAGGGGAAAACACCAAAACACTTATCTTTCTCTGCTGCAGCCACCAGGCAGCAGAGTGCAGCACCAGATCAACTTTCAGCAGTGGCTCGACACCTCAGAGCCAGTTGCTACTTTCACCATCTTTCTCTGCTGCAGTCACCAGGCAGCAGAGTTCAGCACCAGTTTCAGCAGTGGCTCGACACCTCAGAGCCAGCTGCTACTTCACCAGGTTTCAGCAGTGGCTCAACACCTCAGAGCCAGCTGCTCACTTCACCGTGGTTGGAATCCAAAAAGGAACTGCTATAACCAACACCTGCTGATACACCATGTGACCTTATATAGCAAAGGAGGAGTGGTCACGTCAGCAGGGAAACCAACAGACATGCAATAACAGCTATGGCCACCGGGGGCAAAAACCCACATTAAGCTCCCAGGCCTGAAAGGGAAAAAAAAAGGTCCAAATGAGGGAATTGGAGTGTGACAGTAAGGTGACATTAATCCTGGTTAATAATGGAAAGGTGTCAATAAGACACATATCCATTATTAATCCACTAGTCAGAAACGGGTTAAAAAAACACACATTATGAAAAAAGACTTTGAATTAAATACATACAGTTTTTTTCATCTTTGTTACACTCCCAATCCATTCAAAGCCATCGTTCTCCTGTAAAAAAATCCAAAATAAAAAAAGCAACAATATCCATACCTGTCCGCCGTACAGTCATGTCCCACGCTGCAATCCATCTGAATGGGTTAAATAGTTTACAACCGGGAGCGGTCGCCAATGCGACCGGCTTGGCTGTAAACCATGGAGCAATGACTGAGAAGCTGCCTGCAAAGCCTCCCCGCCTGACTGGAGATTAACTTATTAGCGTGGGAAAGTTTCTGAATACTTTCCCATGCTGTCAGTTCACCTCAGGTCAGGAAGGGAGTTTGCGCAGCCTCACTGACGTCAGATGGATTGCGGCATGGGACATGACTGTACGGCGCACAGGTATGGATATTGTTGCTTTTTTATTTTGGATTTTTTTTACAGGAGAACGATGGCTTTGAATGGATTGGGAGTGTAAAAAAGATGTAAAAACTGTGTGTTTATTTATTTATTTAATTAAAAGTCTTTTTTCTTAATGTGTGTGTTTTTTAACCCCTTTCTGACTAGTGGATTAATAATGGATAGTTGTCTTAGTGACACCTCTCCATTATTAACCAGGCTTAATGTCACCTTACAATAGGAAGGTGACATTAACCCCTTATTACCCCATATGCCACCACTACAGGGCAATGGGAAGAGAGCAGGTAAGTGCCGGAATTGGCGCATCTTACAGATGCACCTTTTCTGGGGTGGCCAGAGGCAGATTTTTTTAGCCAGGGGAGGCCCAAAAACAATGGTCCCTCTCTTGGCTATTAATATCTGCCCTCAGTCACTGGCTTGCCCTCTCTAGTGGAGAAAATTGGGTGGGAGCCCACACCAGTTTTTTCCATGAATTAATCCTTTAATTTAACACCTACAGCTCAAAAATTTTACACACACACTACCAACATTATTAGTGAGGGACATATAAAAAAAATAATGGATATGCAATGTAAACCATGTCTTATATCCTGTCGGGTTCTGTAATGATTTTACAGATGCAGACAATTGATTTTTCACCTATTCTGCTGTCTAGATCTCTATGAAATATATATATATATATGTATATATAAATATATGTGTCTCACTGGCATATATATATGTATATATATGTTTTCACAAATGTTTGATGCTATGGACCCATTATTTGTCCATTTTGCAAAGCCGGTGAGAAAATCTCACCGTACGGATTCCATTCGGATGCCATACGGATGTCACACGGATATTTTGATGCGAGGAAATCGCATACTTGCATCAAAAACGGATTACATATGGATCACTGTTCATGAAACGTTGATGTGATTCTCGGCTGTAAAAAAACTGACCGATTTTTATACGTTGTGTGTGACTCCAGCCTAACTCTAGCTCCCCCTCCCTAATCTTGGTCGGCTGTCACAGTTACCCCTATCTAGGCTGGACTGCTGCCCAAGAGGGTTTTACTCTTAGACAACATACATCAATATAAAATACATTTAACCATTTGGGGTGTCAAGGAGTAGAACATCACCTCCATCACTCCTACACATGCAGCCTCTTTAAAGGGAGTATGTCATAATAAATGACCTATAGTTTAAATCAGGGTCTTATATTAGAAGTATTTTGTAAAAATGTTTTGATGTAAATTGTTTTTTTTTTTCAATTTATCAGATCACTGTGTATATAAAAAACGAGAAATCTTTTACCACTGGCCACTATGCCTTATACTGGACTCATAGTTCCTGTTGTCTATATTACCACAGGTATGCTTACAATGAAATATAATAGCTTAGGTAATTATTCTATACAAACAAATAGGATGTAAGATAGAAACAAAATCAACATGTATCTTGCTGTAAACAAAAATCAATAGTGCATAAAAAATAACATAGGGTACTTAGTAAACACTGTTTTTGATAAAAAAAAAGTGCCATCCTATCAGCCTCAAGGTGTACTCAATTGGGATGCCCCTAACCTCCAGTGTTGAAACTTAACAGGTATGAAGTCTCCTCCTAACCTCCTTTTTTGCAAGCTAAACAATCCCAGATCCTTTAACCGTTCCTCGTAGGACATACTTTGCGGTACACTCACCATCCTGGTACCTCTTCTCTGAACTTGATCCAGTTTTTCAATGTCTTTTTTAAAATGTGGTTCCCAGAACTGGACACAGTATTCCACATGAGCCATATGCAAATTAGAACGGAATACATTATTCCTGCATCACAAATGGTCCTCTAAAACTATGTCACAAAGGGACCAAGAAAATTTCCAGCTTGGAACCCTCACTGAATGCTAGCATACAAAAAAACAGAGTGTGGATCCAAAAATATAGATAACAAATTCAATATTTTATTAGATATAAATATCGCCACATAAGATTTCATATACATAAACAATAAAGGGTCCAAAAAAGAGGGGAAGGAACAAGCAAGGAAGTATGTAAACCGGGCCTTAAATATATATATGTAGAGGTGGAGAGGTCAGTGATGTCGACGGGGCATTCCCCCTGACCCGCTCCATCATAGACTGCGGGATGTGACACAACTTCCGGCGCTTCATAGCAACACACGTGCCGCTGATTAGGTCACATGTGGGCATACTTGAGGAGTATATTTAAAGTGGTATGGACACATCTAGGACACGCCCCCCCCGAGGAAGCCAACACGAAACGCGCGTTGGGGCTGCTTGTTCATGGATCCTTAAAAGAGGGACTATGGGTAAGAGTGGCTTTTTGTTACCTCCTTAATTTTTTTGACATCCTATGCTGTTTTCAGCAGGTTTTGTAGCTATTAGGATTTTTTGAATATCTTATGCTGTTTACAGCGTGTTAGGCAGCTTTTATGGAAAAACTTTTTTCTGTGTTTGCACTTTGCTACAGTATTGACCCTCACAGGATAATGCTATTTGTTTACATGTTGACACTTGCACTTTTGGCTGCTGCTAGGATGTACTCATTTTGGCTATATTAGTGCTGCTACCTCCCCACCTCTACATATATATTTAAGGCCCGGTTTACATACTTCTTTGCCTGTTCCTTCCCCTCTTTTTTGGACCTTTTATTGTTTATGTATATGAAATCTTATGTGGTGATATTTATATCTAATAAAATATTGAATTTGTTATCTATATTTTTGGATCCACACTCTGTTTTTTGTATGCTAGTAAGGAGGAGTAGAGGAGGACAATTACTTCATGTGGTCTAGACTATATGATTCCCTTAATACATCCTATGAATATCTTTGTTGCAGACATTTTTGTGGCTGCTCTATTCCTCTCAATAAGACGTGCAGAAATCGATGAGCTTGCCCCCAAAGCACATTTAAATGAATTGGATTGAATTGCAATGGCAAATATTTCTGCAGCAAAAATTTTCAACATGTGAATATACCCTTATGATATGGAAAGTAATCTGAAAACACTATACATTTAATAATACATAAATAAATTGCACTAAAATAATGTGTGATTTTTTTCGTACGAGAGAAAACATCTTTTCCAATCTCAGCTACTTAAAGTCGTTTTTTAAACTTTTTTTTTCTAGAGAATGATGGATACTTGGGGCAGCTCTACTGGTGTACAGCTCAGAAATCACATGTTCATTCATTCGTTAAAATCATTCACTTGTTAAATTAATTCACAAATCCATTTAATTATATATTTCTTTCCTTGCATTTAAATATAATGGAGGAAGAAGTGGTGTTGGTGCAGAGACATTGAATATTAATTAGCGAATTAAACATCAGAGCGGAGTGATGCAATATAAGTAATTATTAGGGGAATATAATAAGATTCTCTAATATATTCTTAGAGATCACCCATCAAAATGTATTGTTTAGGACTGGAATGAGGGTTATTGATTAGTGCATAAAGGAGGAGAAAAAGTGTCTGATAAACAGGGAAAGAGGCATTTTTATGTATTAGGATATCTTTTAATTTTTCTTATCTCTGCCTGTAGTATTGTATGGAAAGTTTGTTGAAATGACAGTGATGGGACAGGGATGAAGGTGTTGAGTGAGAATAAATGTAGACCTGTGACTATAAGGTATGGCTAAGATATTTTAGTACGCAATGTATATCAAGCAGCATGGGTAGAGAGATGGTCCAGCTTTCTTATTTCATTATACCCTATTAGAAAATGATTAGTTATTACAGAGATTTAAAGGGAATCTGTCACCCCATTTTAGCGCTATAAGCTGCGGCCACTGCCATCAGGGGCTTATCTACAGCATTCTGTAATGCTGTAGATAAGCCCCCAATGTAACCTGAAAGAGAAGAAAAACACATTAGATTATACTCACCGGGGGGTGGAGTCGGGTGCGGTGCGTGTCGCGGTCTGGTCCAGCGCCTCCCATCTTCATACAATGATGTCCTCCTCCTTGCTTCTCCTTCGGCTCCTGCACAGGTGTACTTTATCTGCCCTGTTGAGGGCAGAGCAGAGTGCTGCAGTGCGCAGGCGCCGGGAAAGGTCAGAGAGGTCCCGCACACTGCAGTAGTCCCGAGGGAGAAGCAAGGAGGAGGACATCATCGTATGAAGACGGGAGGCGACACCCATCGGACCGGACCGAACGCCGGGGTGAGTATAATCTAACTATTTTTTCTTATCTTTCAGGTTACATCGGGGGGCTTATCTACAGCATTACAGAATGCTGTAGATAAGCCCCTGATGGCGGTGCCGGCAGCTGATAGGGCTAAAATGGGGTGACAGATCCCCTTTAAGGGGTTAGGTTTCTCCTTGTGGAGAGTGAAATTCCAGGTCTGGCACACCAGTATGTAGTATGCCAGACCTGGCATGTCACTCTTCACAAGGAGAAACCTTACCCCTTAGATCCGAGTCTTAGCCTCTCAACCAGCCAAATTAGATCTCATACTTTGTACTGATGAGGTGCAATACCCTGAAACACTGTGTGCACAAATTGAAATTCTGATTTTGTTTTTATCCTAAGTCATATTTCAAGGCTCATTAAAGGGTTGATTATGTAGTATTGCTACTTCCAGTAGGTGGTACTAGAGTTCAAGTTCCACTTGCATAGTTAATACAGAGGGATCGTGTAAGCAGGATACTCATCTCTTGGCCAGAATGGGGAAAAGAGAAGATTGAGTTGATGAGAATCAAATTATAGTCAAATTTTGTGAAATTTGCAGATGAATTTGAACAATTTGTAATTTGATTTGCACGAATTGCTCAAAGAATACCCACCGCCTTTTTACACATTGCAAAAGATTGTAAAGAAGACTGACATGATCTCTGTCTAGCACAACCATATAAAATTGGGCTTCTCTTTAATTCCTTACAGCTATCACATTACATGGTATAGCGCAGCCAATCATGAGGCACTACCCTAACCTGTATAAAAGCCTAAGAAAGGAGTGCAGCAGCCATTTTAACCTGATTTTAGGATAGAAAGAGTATGAAAGAGTCCACAGATCAGCAATACTGTAGTGACAGGAAGAGAATGTCCTTAAACATTGCAAAAATACTCAAAACAGTAATGTGCTAATTAACTGCAGCAGTAAAATAGGTGATAGTAGTAGTCTGTGAATAATACAGAAATTCTATAGTGAGAACAAGAGAGATAGGAGAGGTCCAAACAGTAGTGCCAGACTTAGTGCAGAGCAGGCTGTCAGTTATTGGTGGAGCATGGTTACAGATGCTTCTCACTATGCATTGAAAGGTAACTTGTAAGCAGGTTACTTGGATGCAGCGGCACAGAGAATGAAGAGACAGTGGTACTTAACCAACATTATTTATTTAACTAACAAAAAAAGGAAAATCCATTTGCAGTATAAATATATATTTATATATACACAGGGTGGGCCATTTATATGGATACACCTGACTAAAATAGGAATGGTTGATGACTCAGACTGGTGCGCTGAATTTGCAGAATGGGCAGAACAAAAATTGAAATAGGACCCTCAGTTTACACAGAACATTATGTTCAGTGATGAGGCAAACTTTTTTGGTTGGGCCATTTAGATGGATGTACCTAAATAAAATAGGGTACATCCAGAGTAGGGTGTCGTGGAGTCGTAGTTGTTTTTCTCCAGGGAAAGTCGAGTTGATCGGGAAAAGGCGTTCCTGAGGTAAAAGGACCTTTTTCAAGCATCACAGAAGGGACAAGAAGAATGACCAAGATAGTTCCAGGAAATTTAAGTATGGATTTATCTACTCTGAAACACTTAGCAAAACACAGTGCATTTAACCCAGTACCCCCCACTACACCCAAATCTGCAGAATTGCTGTGGTTTGCTTTTTGGAGCACGTGGTCATGATGGTTTGCATATAGCCAGATGGTTGAACTTTAATAAATCAACCAAATGAGATCACATGCTTGCAAAACTGATTTGTGCTTATTAAGAATCACTGTGTAAGACAGATTCCCCAAATTTCCACTCCCAGTGCTGTGTCACTAATTTGCAAAGAGTTTGTGCTTTCCAGACACAACTGGCAGATAATGGTTAATGCGATATTCATAGAGATGAGCAGATTTGTGTGCTTGAATCGCAACTTCTGGAGATGAAAAATTATTGTCTTGATATCGCTGCACAGCTGACTCAGTCTAGGGCAGAGATCAAAGCTTTTAAGGACTAGGCAGCAGTTAGTGATGCCATAATTAATCAGTTGAGATTGGAATGTGAAACTAGGTTCCAACTGATAACAAGTTTGCAAAATATCATCAATTATTTTTAAAACATGTTGCCGACCGTCTCTTTGTACCTGACACCCAGGCCAGATTCCCTGCCAATTATTCCCTGTGGAGGGAAAAAGGGGGAGTAATGGAATAAGCATGGAATTAAGTATTTTAAATTTTGATCCAGTTTATAAATGTAAAGACAAGTACAAACTTTCTAAAGTAATAAGAAAATGTAAAATTAAAATTGTTAAAAGTGCATACTTAGTAATGGAACAGTTTAAAAGATCTAGACAGAATGACGTATGTTCTGTGTGAGGAGCCCTAAAGCAAGCATGATGTGTTAGATGTTATACCTGTGCTGGCTCCGGTCATATTGCCAGGTACTTCAAATTGTCAGGGACAAAAACAGAATGGAATTACTGCTCTGTTAAATGTTACATATGTGGTCACTTTGGACATATTGCAAGGAATTGTTATTGTGATGAGAACAGGCATGTACGCAGACAGAATAGCATTTTCTCTTAGTCTCATGCGCCCCACCATGTGCACTGATTATAACCTGGAAGGAAAGGGTACATTTGCTCCTTAGTGAGGCCTTGATTTAAAGGGAATCTGTCACTATAAGATTCGGCCACAGCCAGTAGGGGCTTATCTACAGCATTTTGTAATGCTGTAGATAAGTCACCGATGTAACCTGAAAGATAAGAAAAACGAGTTAAGGCCCCGTCTCACTAAGCGATCTCAGTAGCGAGATCGCTGCTGAGTCACAACTTTTGTGACGTAACAGCGATCTCACCAGCGAGATCGCTGTGTGTGACAGCGATCAGCGAGCGGCCCCCCTGCCGGTATCGCTGATCGCTGGAAGAAACCTCTGAACATTTCTTTGGTTGCTGGTCTCCCGCTGGCCAGCATGCATCGCTGTGTGTGACAGGTCCCGACCAGCGATCAGGTGTAAAAAATAATAATAAAAATAAATATAGTTATTCTCACCTTCCGACGTCCTGTTCAGCCATCCTGCCTCTCTCCACGCTCCGGTCCCAGTGATCCTTTGCACGAATGACCGCGAGATGTCACAGTCTCGAGGGATAACAAAGTCTCGCGGTCATTCGTGCAAAGGATCACTGGGACCGGAGCGTGGAGAGAGGCCGGAAAACTGCGCGGGACATCGGAAGGTGAGAATAACTATATTTTTTATTTTTTTTATTATTTTTTACAGCGATGGCCAGCGATGCCGCACGCTCAGCATCGCTGTGCTGATCGCTGGTGAAGCTGTCTGTGTGACAGCTCACCAGCGATCACATAGCGACTTACCAGCGATCCTGACACCTTGATATCGGTGTCGGGATCGCTGGTAAGTCGCTTAGTGTGACGGGGCCTTTAGATTATACTCACCCGGGGGTCCGGTCCAATGTGTGTCGCTGTCCGGCGCCTACCATCTTCATACGATGACGTCCTCCTTCTTACTTCTGCTGCGGCTACTGCGCAGGCGTACTTTCTCTGCCCTGTTGAGGGCAGAGTACTGCAGTGCGCAGGCATCGGGAAAGGTCAGAGAGGTCTGACGCCTGTGCACTGCAGTACTTTACTCTGCCCTTAACAGGGCAGATCAGTACACCTGCGCAGGAGCCACAGCAGAAGTAAGGAGGAGGGCGTCATCTCTAGAAGATGGGAGGCACCAGACTGGACCGCGACACCCACCCCCCCGGTGAGTATAATCTAACTTGTTTTTCTTCTCTTTCAGGTTACATCAGGGGCTTATCTACAGCATTACAGAATGCTGTAGATAAGCCCCTGATGGCGGTGGCCGCAGCTTATAGGCCGAAAACAGGGTGACAGATTCGCTTTAAACCCAGTACATCCAGGTGCAGCAGAGTTTCTAAAAGGCCTGTACTGTTTTTTTATGTATACGGCTGTTTTGTCTTATTACTTTATTTGACTTTTATTTACTTGGTTTGTTCTTTTACAGTTTAAATATAGTGTTTGACCTGTGAGGCTCAGACAGGTGGCAGAAAATTTTTATCTGAGGTTAATTTTGAGTGCAATTCTTAGTTCTTAGTATGGTATGCTGAGAAGTGAATGATGCTTTTTTGCTTGTAATCTTTAATTTTAGCTCCAGTTTTTCAATAGGATTCAAAAGTATAGTAGCACAGACAGTAGAGAAAAGTAGCTGCAAGAGTTGTATGTTACTCTTTTGAATTGTGAAAGACTGGAGAGTGTGTATTCAGTAGGTTTATTTGCTGGTACTCTTATTTTAGCTCTAGTTTTTTTCAATAGGGTTCCAAAGCATAGTAGCACAGATCACGGGGATAACAGCTACATCGACTGATCTACTGGTTTTGTTGCATGGACAAAGATAGGTAGATAGGTGTGGACAGATATACAGTATATTGTGCACCTAGACCTTGAAGTTCAAGCGAGTTGTGGTTGCCTGCACATCTTAATCAGAGGTATGAGGCAACAGGGAGAACAGAACCTTGGGATGGACAATTTCATGATGAGGAAGGACACCTTTCCTTAGGGCCCCGTCATACATAGCGACGCTACAACGATCCTGACAATGATACGACTTGGTATGGATTGTTGCTGCATCGCTATGTGGTCGCTGGTGAGATGTCAAACAGTCCGATCTACCCAACAACGCAGCAACGATACGGCGTGCCGTAGCAAACCTTTGTAACGATGTCGGCGGTCGTTGGGACCCTGTCACATTGCAGCTACTCTGACGATTCACACCTCGATGAGGGATGTACTGTGTGGCGCTGTATTCACACAGGCATGGATTGCGTTCCCTTTTTAACGCCCTCTCAGCTCCGATTGATGGTCGCTACCGCGTCCTGATTGGCGGCCTTGCCTTTAAAATAAGGTGACATAGTAGTGCTTCAGTTCTTTGTTCCTGACCACATGTGTCCTTGGCTTGCTGAACCTAGTAGCGTTCACCGGCTGTCCTAGCAGCGTTCACCGGCTGTGACTCCACATCTATTGATCAGACGCCTAAACTCTGTGTTCACGGTAGGTATCTTTGGGGTCTCAAATGTGTTTCCATTTGCTTAATTTATAGGACACCTAACAATTATCAGCTATTATTGCTCTGGAGGGAGAGCTTGGCTTCTATCTGTGTATATATGCTTTTGTATGGTCAGCCATTTTAGTTGGTAAAAGCACGTTTACTGGCACGCCCGCTAATAGAATGGTATGCAATTTTGCATCACACGTTGCATGTAGTTTTAATATTTGCAATTTTGGTTTTGTTGAAACTTTTATAATATTTCTCCTTTTTTTCTTTCAGTTTGCTCCATCATGAACAATGCGCAGTGTTCGGTTGTGGTGGCTGCCTTGTTGGTTGAAGAAGCTCGGCGTCGAGATGAGGCCCAGATGCTGGAGAGGTGTTCTAAAAGAAAACGTTGCATGTGGACCAGAGAATGGCTGCAGAGGAGGTCCAAATTGTCGCACATGCAACTAGTGAGAGAGTTGCAGGATAAAAATCCACATGATTTCCGGAACTATTTGCGGATGTCTGAGGAATCGTTCATCTATTTACTTGAGCAAATTACTCCACTTATTGAACGGAGGGATACAAAAATGCATGCTGCCATCCCAGCTGATGAAAGATTGGCAGTCACGCTGCGATTCCTGGCTACCGGACGCTCACTTCAGGACTTGCATTTTTCTGCTGCTATTTCAAGGCCCCTGCTGAGTGCTCTTATTCCAGAGATTTGTAGAGCTATTTTCAAATGTCTATGGAGCTACATGGAGTTTCCAAATACAGAGGAGGATTGGAAAAAGATTGCCTCCGATTTTGAGGAACTTTGGCAGTTTCCTAACTGTGGTGGGGCTTTGGACGGCAAACATGTCCGCATCACACAACCACCCAACAGCGGGTCCTATTTCTTTAATTACAAGGGCTATTTCAGCATCATCCTGATGGCCCTTGTGAACGCACACTTTGAATTTATTTATGTGGACGTGGGCATGAACGAAAGGGTTTCCGATGGTGGATTTTTGGAGCATGCACATTTTGGAGAACGTTTATATAGCTCAGACCTTCACTTGCCTCCCAACTCCGAGACTAGTGGAAACCTGAACTTTGCTTTTGTCGGAGACGAGGCCTTCCCGCCTCATCCAAATTTGCTGAAACCGTTCCCCCAAAACAATCTAATGGTTGAAAGAAGGATTTTCAACTACTGCTTGTCAAGGGCACGTTGGGTGGTTGAAAATGCCTTTGGGATCATGGCCAATTGATTCCGTGTTTTGCACACGCCTATAAACATGAAGCTGGAATCAATTGACTCTGTAGTGTTGGCCTGCTGTGTGCTTCATAACTTTCTTAGGCGGCAAGATTCCAGTGCGTACTGTCCACCTGGGTTCGTGGACTCTGTGGACCAAACTAATGGCGAAGTGCAGCTGGGTGAATGGCATTCAAACGAACCGGCAATTGCAGGCCTTCGACCATTGGGACCCGACAGATACACCCACGATACCAAGACCAACCACGACAAGTACTGTGATTATTTCAATGGTCCTGGTGCTGTTGCTTGGCAGCATCAGCACTGAGTACAACACCGTTTATTTTTAAATTGTTTAAAAATTTTAACTTTTGTGTTTAATAAACTAAGTGTTTTAATTAGAAAAAGTTTATTTTCTCATTCTTTGTGTAACATACATTTTCAGGTACATATCAATCTACACAGATACATACACACATATACCGTTACCTAAATAAACACATACTTACTCACACACATACTGATAGGCATACATATATATTCTTTATCCTATTAATATGTGCCTATTTTACAAAAAAAAAATATAAAGTGCTCTCAGTGAGAGAAACAAAATAGGAATCTTGTGGGTATGATACCTTTTAATGGCTAACAAATAATAGTGAATGTTGTTACAAAGCAAGCTTTCAGGACTGCTTATGTCCCTTCATCAGCCTGAACTATTTGCTATACTATAGTGCTGCACAAGTACCCGCATAGTACCTGCACAGCCCAGTATAGTCCTTGAAAAGTCACTGCAAAGGCCAGCACAGACCCGCATAGTACCTGCACAGCCCCGTATAGTTCCTGCAAAGGCCAGCACAGACCCGCATAGTACCTGCACAGTCCCGCATAGTCCCTGAAAAGTCACTGCAAAGGCCAGCACAGACCCGCATAGTACCTGCACAGCCCCATATAGTCCCTGAAAAGTCCCTGCAAAGGCCAGCACAGACCCGTATAGTCCCTGAAAAGTCACTGCAAAGGCCAGCACAGACCCGCATAGTACACGCACAGCCTCGTATAGTCCCTGAAAAGGCCAGCACAGACCCGCATAGTACCTGCACAGCCCCGTATAGTCCCTGAAAAGTCCCAGCAAAGGCCAGCACAGACCCGCATAGTACCTGCACAGTCCCGTACAGAACCTGCAAAGTCCCTGCAAAGGCCAGCACAGACCCGTATAGTCCCTGAAAAGTCACTGCAAAGGCCAGCACAGACCCGCATAGTACCCATACAGCCCCATATAGTCCCTGAAAAGGTCAGCACAGACCCGCACAGTACCTGCACAACCCTGTATAGTCCCTGAAAAGTCCCAGCAAAGGCCAGCACAGACCCACATAGTACCTGCACAGTCCCGTATAGTCCCTGCAAAGGCCAGCACAGACCCATATAGTCCCTGAAAAGTCACTGCAAAGGCCAGCACAGACCTGCATAGTACCCGCACAGTCCCGTATAGTCCATGAAAAGTCCCAGCAAAGGCCAGCACAGACCCGCATAGTACCTGCACAGTTCTGTATAGTCCCTGCACAGGCCAGCACAGACCCGTATAGTCCCTGAAAAGTCACTGCAAAGGCCAGCACAGACCCGCATAGTACCTGCACAGTCCCACACAGCCCTGTGTTTATATTGATTATGTATTTACTATGGTTGGTAATAAGGTTTATTTAATCATGCACCTTCTTCTGGGCGCTGCCTCCTCAGCATTCAGTTATTTACCCGGTGCCTGTGGTGTAATCTTGTTTCTTGGGCATGCACAGTTAGCGCTGCCCATCCACTGACATCACATGATGTCTTCCTTCTCGCGCCTGCGTGAATGCGCTGCCTGAGATCCCGCCCCTCAGTCTCTTCTGATTTATTTACACTGTGGGGTGGGATCTTGGGCCGCGCAGTCGGGTAAATAACTGAACGCTGAGGAGGCGGTGCCCAGAAGAATGGAGGAAATGACTGATGGCTATGAGGCGTCTGTGTCCGGGGGGAAAGACCTGCCCCCGGACAAACTAGAGGTATGAGTGACAAATTATAAAAACGATTCTTTCAGTCGTGGAAGGGACCCCAACTAAAAGAGCCACCTTGACAGAATGCAGCATTAGTGCTGCACAAGGTGGCTCTTTTAGTTAAAACCGTCTGGGAGAGGTGACAGGTTCCCTTTAAATAAATAGTGTATATTTATCTAGCAGTTGTGCGACTGGTGAAAAGCCTGCAGAGATATGCAAACGTCACTATTTACCAGTAATTTCTCTGAGTCTGCTGTTGGCATGTGTCATAAGAGTGATTTAACAAAAAATGACTGCTGTTGGTTAAATAAATAGCGAATCTTTATTTTATCTAACAGTTGTGTGACTGGCACAAAGCCTGCTGAGAAACTCAAATGTCACTATTTACCAGTGAAAAAATTTTTCCTTAGTCTACTGTTGGGGTGCATCATAAAAGCGATATAAAAAATATATCTCTATTGGTTAAATAAATAGCTTATATTTATCTAGCAGTTGTGTGACTGTGGCAAAGCCTGCAGAGATCTGCAAATGCCACTACCTATCAGTAATTTCCCTGAGTCTGCTGTTTGTGTATGTTATAAAGGCGATATAAAAAAATTCTATTGGTTAAATAAATAGCCTATATTTATCCAGCAGTTGTGCGACTTGCGCAAAGCCTGCAGAAATATGCAAGCGTCACTATTTACCAGTGCCACTAATTTCCAAGTCTGCTGCTCCCGTGTCTCATAAAGGCGATATAAAAAAAGTTACCCTGCTATTAGTTAAATAAATAGTATATATTTATCTAGCAGTTATGCGCCTGACCCTTATTTAACAATAAACAGCAAGTGCTAGTAAAAGGATACAAAACAGGGTATTTAGTTGATACGTTTTTTGCAAAAAATGTACGCCAAGCCGCTCTACCAACGCCAAGGTATACCCATCAGAGCAGTCCTAACCAATCTATTTAAAACCTGACCATGTGAACAGTACCTAGATGAGCAGGGTTCAGAAAGGTAATGTCTGATGTAGACATGCTGTGTGAGACGGCTTTATATGTGCATGGCCCACATGAGAGGGGTGGAGACCTCCCAAAAACTTGTAGACGCAAGAAACCAATAGAATACAAACACATGGGCCATGCACATACAGTGAACAAGTCAGTAAGACAGTGTTCACACCACCAAGAGACTGGAACACAGAGAAACACAATACAACAAACGTATAAAAATACTCTGCTGTAAAAAAATTTTTCACAATAAACAACAAGTTCTAGTAAAAAGATGATAGCAAAACAGGGTATTTAGCTGATACTTTTTTGCAAAAAATGTACCATGTGAACAGTACCTATATGAGCAGGGTTCAGAGAGGTAATGTCTGATGTGGACATGCTGTGTGAGATGGCTTTAAATGTGCATGGCCCACATTACAGCAGAGCATTTTTTCAAGTTTGTTGTATTGTGTTTCACTATTACCAACAGTCAGCTGATGCGTCATGTGACTATTTAAAGGATGGTGGAAGTGGTCACCACCCACATCAGCTGACCAGCAACAAAGCAGCTGCCAGCAAGGAAATTGACGCTAATGGGTTGCCCGCCAGGGCCGTGGGTACTCGGTACCGGGCCGGTATCTCAGGGGGAAGTGTCACAGTAGCGGTGACCCGGTCTGTGACCCTGGGCGTCCATGTAAAAGGGGGTAGAGTGATGGGGATAAAGTTATTAAGATGATTCGTGATGCCACTTGTGGTTTCTGGTCAGTTTGACCAGCGCTGCAGGGTTGCTTCTCTTGGAAAGATTGTGTGGTGCAGCAATGATGTTGTAGCCTTCCACAGGTAGGGCTGTAGTCCCAGGGCAGAGTAGACGAGGTTGGCAAATGTGGAGATAGTGAGGAGAAGTAGATGGTGAAGTGTTAGGCACAGAGATGTAGCAGTGCTGAGTGGATTGGTGCAGGAAGAAGGCAAGGAGACAGATGAATGCAGTTCCAGTTCTTTTACTCACGTCCTTGGCACAGACAGGTGCCCGCATCCATGCCACGGTCTCCAGATCAGGGGCTCAGCCAACTCCCAGGCAGATGGAATTAGCCTTTCCAGCTCTCCCTTTCATGTGCCTGTTCTGAACATCTCCTCACTAGCGCTTTTACTGAAGTACTTGTGGTTGTGTGTTAAACCCAAGTTCCTCCTTTCAGATGTTTCTTCGAACTCTACTTGTACGGTAGACAGCTGTAGCCTGCTTCGGGGACTCCTTGCTATCAAGTCCCGGCTCACTCACGTTGCTGTTGTTCCCCCAAGTCTTAGGTGGGAATAAAGTGGTGACAACTTCTATTCCTCCGGTGTGTGCTGCAGGAGCATCAGTATCCATACAACCTAGGGGACCGGACCTCGGCCATGCGCTTAGAACTTGAGGAAGGGCTCCACTCCGACCCTAGCCCTTAGTTCTCTTCTTCTCCTTACGTTTTGCACTAATCTTTCTTCCTTCTGGAGAATCAGGCTTTCTATTTCTCTTTCCTGTGCCAGCAGCTTCAGGTCACTGAAGTCTGCTGCAGCACCTCCTTCACTCCATACCTCTCAGGGGAGCTTCTCTCACCAACTGACCTATTTCCTAATGTTCTCCCGCTCACTTGTGCAATCTAAGCTACATCCACCTACCAGCACTCTTCGTGTTCCAAGCAGGGAGCCATGAAGATTGCTCTGCCACACTACTGAGTTTGTTTGGGATGCAGGTGTTGGAGGCTGTTCAGGTGTTCCCATCTACCTCGAGAGTGGGATACTACACCTCAGGAGGAGGTGCAGCACCTCTGTGGCGACTGAACCCTCAGGGGCGCCACATACCCTCTCTGTTAACCGCAGTACGTCCGCGGGCTGTAAACAAATGAGTAGAAAGATGTTACATAAGGAACATACAAAATTTTTAAAATGCATTTTAACAAGTAACAATTTTTAAACTAAACTTCCCAATATGGGAGGCACTGATTCTTAAACGTTGCAGAACAAGTTAACAGACTACCTATAATTTAACATTTTACCTAATTTAAAGTGCTATTGGCAGTAACCGTTGCTAAGAAGTTCACTACCAGTTCAAGTATTACCATTTTCACTTCAACACATTTTTCTTTTTGTCATTCACATCTCCACTTTCTGCTGTTTCTTCTAGACCCATAGGTGACAATCGCTAACTCCTGGTTCGTCACCAGAATTCAAAATTTTTATTCAGAGTTTCACATTTTCTTTTATTAAAACATTACTACCAACTAAATTCTATAGAAAATCTGTTCTAATGCCAAAACTATACTCTACTGCTATCAACATTTTTATTAAAGACTACAACTGCAACCTATTCTTGTAGAAGAAATGCTTTCACTATAAAATACTAAGCATTAATTATTAAGACATTAAGGGCAATCATTCTTGGGTGATATAGACACTGGTCCAGCCAGGATGTCTTGCAGTGTCCTTGGAATTGGAGCAGATCTCCAGGTCTGAGGTAGTCCTTATTTGGGAGAAGATTCATGTAAAACCAAGAAAGAGCACCTTAAGAGGCGCAAACTATTTACAGAAAAGTTTGTGAATCATTTCAAGTTCATGATCACTGCAGTTCTGATTTCAATGCAACAAATGCCAAAAACTAGGCAAAACTGAAGAAAAGAAAAATCAACAATGAGGGCACAACGGTGCCCATACCCTCCTGGGTAACAGTTCAGTTAATTTGTAAGCATGTTCTTTTACTGGTGGTCCCCTCCTGGGGTGGTGGAAGCGGGCTTCTTTTGCGGCTTCCAGGGGAGATTTTCAGGATGTCCACGTCCTGCTGGTGGATTCACAAATTGCAGGTACTCCTCCTGTTGGGCTTTGGGGATGGCTGCCTGTGCAGAAGGGGTGGCAGCTGGTTTTTGAGCAGTAGCTGCCTGTGAGGGTAGCACAGCAGCTTCAGCAGTATCTCCGCTGCCCTGGTTTTTGGTGTGACAGCTGGTGGCACTGCTGTCTGTGGAACTGCAGGGGTTGCAACCTGTACCCAGGGGTGCTTCACTTCCGTGGATGTGGCCTGCTTGGCCTTGCTGGGTACAAATACAACGGTGGGGACTGCCTCTGCTGGTGGAACATAAGCTTTGTCCTTTTTGTATGCCGCTATGAACTCCTCTGGGATGCGATGCACGTTCAAGGCATACCAGCCACGTAGCCCCTCGTGCCGGGTGAAGGTGACGTAATCTCCCGGGTATAGATCACGAGCGGAGTGTCCCCTCCGGGATTCTACATCCCTCCGGCTGACAAAAAGGTTGAGATCCTCTGGGGGTCTGAGATGAAGCCAAACCCCCTTTCCAGATTGAAGTTCAGGACCTGACCCCAGCCGGCCGAGTCTCGGGGACCGTAGTGCCCGGCGCAGGCCTTTTCTTTCCGTTCCATGTCAGGGCCCAGCACTGCCAGTCTCCGCTGCTCCTGCTGCTCTGCTGCCAGCTTGTGGATAGTTTGCTGGTGGTAAGGCTCTTGCTCCTCCAACTCTTGGGGCCGGCCTCTACCCACCGTGGACAGGGGCACCACTGCCAGGGGTTCAGGTGTGTCCCCCCAGGGACTGGTATCCCGGTCCCAGACTAGGTCCAGCACGACCTGCCCGGACATTGGAGCAGATGGGCACCCGTTGGTCTCCCCAGTCGCAGGGGCGGCGGACATACCTGGCACCTCTGGGCGGTGTTCTGTCTCCGGTACAGGCACTAGACGGCAGCAGGTGGCAGCGGTGGTTGTTGGAGCTGCCTGGTCAGCGGGCAGTGATGGTGGTGGAGCAGATGCTGACTCTGGGTCTGCAGGGGCCTCCGGTGGGACCTGCGCAGCCGCGCTAGGTCCAGGCAGGAGCGCAGTCACCATCTCCTCTTCAGCTCCCAGGCCCTCAAGTAACTCCTCCTGGCAGGCAGCGACGTCTGGCTGTGGTGCCAGGGTGGAGGCAGCAGCAAACGCTGGCGGCGATGTTACAGATGCTGCTGAGGTAGCAGATGCTACAGGCGTTGAGGCTGGTGCAGCGGTGACGGGTACTGGTGGTGGAGGTACCGTTGGCGCAAGCCCCTCCTGGGCGCGCTGCAGATTCATGGTCCACAGAGCCTCTTGTTTCAGCCGCAGACGGTGGGTCAGCTGGGCAATTTCTTCCTCCAGCTGCTGGCGGTCCATCGTGGAAGCAGGATCGGAGCCTTCGGCTAGTGCGCCGGGGAAGACAAGCTCAGCCTCCTCGAGCTCTTCAGTTCTCCGTGCTTCCTCCAACATGGCGTCCTGGCATTCCCTCTCCTTCCTGGGCTCCTTTCCCGCCACAGGGCTTTGCTCCTCCTTCCTGGGACGGCGTCTTCTTCCTCTGCCTCCATACCAAGCCAGTATTCGAACCCCTCTGGTTTTGGGCCATGTTGCTGTTGCATAGAAGTTCAGGCAGGGGAGGCCCAGGACAGTTCACGCTCTTTTCTTAGGGCCACCCATGTTGTCACGCCCTTCTTCACCACGCCGGCGGCCATTTTGAGAGTCCATTTTACAGTCTATCATTTTGGTTATTTTGCACATTTTCAGCAATTTTAAGTCCAATAAATCTTCAGCACACAGGACCTGGTGATACCGGGCTTCGTCATCCTGTTCATGATGCCAAAAATGGGTCGCCCGCCAGAGCCGTGGGGTACTCGGTACCTGGCGAGTATCTCAGAGGGAAGTGTCACAGTAGCGGTGACCCGGTGTGCGGCCCTTGGCGTTCATGTAAAAGGGGGTAGAGTGATGGGGATAAAGTTATTAAGATGATTCGTGACGCCACCTGTGGTTTCTGGTCAGTTTGACCAGCGCTGCAGGGTTGCTTCTCTGGGACAGATGGTGTGGTGCAGCAATGATGTTGTAGCCCTTCACAGGTAGGGCTGTAGTCCCAGGGCAGAGTAGACGAGGCTGGCAATGAGGAGATAGTGAGGAGAAGTAGATGGTGCAGTGTTAGGCACAGAGATGTAGCGGTGCTGAGTGGGTTGGCGCAGGAAGACGGCAGGAGCGATTCCTCACAGACTATCACAAACAATGGTATGAGTTCAAAGATATTCTTAAAAAACAGTGGAATATCCTCTTAAAAGATCCATTATGACCCAGGTAAGTTCAGCCTAAAAAACAAAAATGACAGCAATGGCTTTTTCCTTGCATCTTTTGCAAGGCCTGCGCCAAATTAATAAAGGCTTAAAGATTAAAAAATCATGACAGTTCTAAATGACATTCACAAACACGTTACGTGTCCTCCAAAGGTGTTATATACCATGCCACATGTCCCTGCAACAAAGTGCATAATGGCCTCTCCAGTCGTGAGTTGAAAATTAGGGTCTGGGAACACTGTTTGGATATTGTAAAGTCTAAAAGCTATCCATAGACACTTCAAAAAGTTCCACAACTGTAATCCGTTTTTGCTTAAAATCAGGGGTATTTATCTGATCACTCTTTGCTTTAGAGGAGGGGATATAGGGAATTGTTTAACCAAACAAGAAAGCAAATGGATATACGCCTTGCGCACTCTAACATCCCAAGGACTAAATGAAAACTTTGGGTTTGGAGCATTTTTAAGGTTTTTTATGAATTTAGTCTCTGTTTCTGTTATTAGGATTCCTGATTAGTCAAGGCAATGGGTATAAGTTTTTATTTTATTTTTTAACTATTTGTACTTCCCTTTCCTTTCTTCTCTTTATTAACCCGTTCCTGACATCCGACGTACTATCCCGTCCATGGGAGCCGCGCCCCTATGCCCATGGACGGGATAGTACGTCTACCGCGATCAGCGGCGCCCACGTGGTGAGCGCCGCTGATCGCGGCCGGGTGTCAGCTGATTATCGACACGTTAACCCCTTGCACACCGCGATCACACCTCCAGGCCCCCGAATCCAAGATGGCGACGGGGGCCTTCGGGGGCCTGGAGGAAGCTGGCAAGAGGAAGTCTTCTTCATTGCCTGTGACAGATTGCTGATCATCAGCATCATCAGCGAAAAAATAAAAAAGTTATAGCTCGCAGAATAAAACGATGCAAAAATAATTATTTTTTATATAAAAGAGTTTTCATTGCATAAAACCGACAAAACATAAAAAAACGACCTAAATGAGGTATCGCTGTAACCGTACTGACCCGAAGAATAAAACCGCTTTATCAATTTTACCGCACGCGGAACGGTGTAAACGCACTCCCCCAAAAGAAATTCATGAAATTCATGAAACGCTGGTTTTTGTTCATTCTGCGTCCCAAAAATCGGAATAAAAAGCGATCAGAAAATGTCACGTGCCCGAAAATGGTACCAATAAAAACATCAACTCGTCCCGCAAAAAATAAGACCTCACATGACTCGGTGGGTCAAAATTCGGAAAAATTATAGCTCTCAATATGTGGTGATGCAAAAACTATTTTTACAATAAAAAGCGTCTTTTAGCGTGTGACAGCTGCCAAACATAAAAACCGCCATAAATAGTAAATCAAACCCCCCGTTATCACCCCCTTAGTTAGGGAAAAATAATAAAATTAAAAAAATTGATTTATTTCCATTTTTCCATTAGGGCTAGGGTTAGGGCTACGGTTAGGGCTAGGGTTAGGGCTGAGATTAGGGTTAGGGGTGTGTTGGGGTTCGGGTTGGAGTTAGAATTGGGGGTTTCCACTGTTTGGGCACATCAGGGGCTCTCCAAATGCAACATTGCATCTGATCTCAATTCCAGCCAATTCTGAGTTGAAAAAGTCATATGGTGCTCCTTCCCTTCCAAACTCTGCCATGCGCCCAAACAGTGTTTTACCCCCACATGTAGGGTATCAGCCTACTCAGGACAAATTGCAAAACAATTTTTGAGGTCCAATTTCTCCTGTTACCCTTAGGAAAATAAAAAATTGGGGGCAAAAATATCATTTTTGTGGCAAAAAATGATTTTTTTTATTTTCACGTCCGAGCGTTATAAACTTCTGTGAAGCACTTGGGGGTTCAAAGTGCTCACCACACATCTAGATAAGTTCTGTGGGGGGTCTAGTGTCCAAAATGGGGTCACTTGTGGGGAGTTTCAATAGTTTAGGTACATCAGGGGCTCTCCAAACGCACATGACACCCGCAGACCATTCCATCAAAGTCTGCATTCCAAAATGGCACTACTTCCCTTCCGAGCCCCGATGTGTGTCCATACAGTAGTTTTCTCCCACATATGGGGTGTCAGCGTACTTATGTCCAATTTCTCCTGTTACCCTTGGGAAAATGAAAAAATTGGGGACTAATTGATCATGTTTGTGGAAAAAATGCGATTTTTTTTATTTTCATGCCCGGGCATTATAAACTTCTGTGAAGCCCTTGGGGGTTCAAAGTGCTCACCACACATCTACATAAGTTCCTTAGGGGTTCTCGTTTCCAAAATGGGGTCATTTGTGGGTGTTTCCTCTGTTTAGGTACATTAGGGGCTCTCCAAAGGCAACATGACACCCGCAGACCATTCCATTAAAGTCTGCATTCCAAAACGTCACTACTTCCCTTCCGAGCCCTGACGTGTGTCCATACAGTAGTTTTCTCCCACATGTGGGGTGTCAGCATACTCAGGACAAATTGGACAACAACTTTTGGGGTTCAATTTCTCCTGTTACCCTTGGGAAAAAAAAAAAATTGGGGACTAATTGATCATGTTTGTGGAAAAAATACGATTTTTTTATTTTCATGCCCTGGCATTATAAACTTCTGTGAAGCCCTTGGGGGTTCAAAATGCTCACCTCACATCTAGATAAGTTCCTTAGGGGGTCTAGTTTTCAAAATGGGGTCATTTGTGGGGGGTTTCCACTGTTTAGGTACATTAGGGGCTCTCCAAAGGCAACATGACCCCCGCAGACCATTCCATCAATGTCTGCATTCCAAAACGTCACTACTTCCATTCCGATCCCCAACGTGTGCCCATACAGTAGTTTTCTCCCACATATGGGGTATCAGCATACTCAGGACAAATTGGACAACAACTTTTGGGGTCCAATTTTTCCTGTTAGCCTTGGGAAAATAAAAAAAATGGTGACTAAAGATCATGTTTGTGGAAAAAATACGAATTTTTTATTTTCACGCCCGGGCGTTATAAACTTCTGTGAAGCACTGGGGGGTTCAAAGTGCTCACCACACATCTAGATAAGTTCCTTGGGGGGTCTAGTTTACAAAATGGTGTCATTTGTGGTGGGTTTCCACTGTTTAGGTACATCAGGGGTTTTCCAATCGCAACATGGTGTCCGATCTCAATTCCAGCCAAAAACGTCAAATGGCGCTGATTCCCTTCCGAGCTCTGCCATGCGCCCAAATAGTGGTTTACCCCCACATGTGGGGTATCAGCGTACTCAGGATAAATTGCACAATAACTTTTAGGGTGCTGTTACCCTTGGAAAAATAAGAATTGAGGGTGAAAAGATCATTTTTGTGGAAAAAATATGATTTTTTAATTGTACGGCTTTATGTTATAAACTTCTGTGAAGCCCTTGGGGGTTCAAAGTTCTCACCACACATCTAGATAAGTTCCTTAGGGGGTCTAGTTTCCAAAATGGTGTCATTTGTGGGGGGTTTCCACTGTTTTGGTACATCAGGGGTTTTCCAATCGCGACATGATGTCCGATCTCAATTCCAGCCAAAAACGTCAAATGGCGCTGCTTCCCTTCCGAGCTCTGCCATGCGCCCAAATAGTGGTTTACCCCCACATGTGGGGTATCAGCATACTCAGGACAAATTGCACAATAACTTTTAGGGTCCTGTTACCTTTGGGAAAATAAAAATTGGGGTGAAAAGATCATTTTTGTGGAAAAAATATGATTTTTCAATTGTACCGCTGTACGTTATAAACTTCTGTAAAGCCCTTGTGGGTTCAAAGTTCTCACCACATATCTAGATAAGTTCCTTGGGGGGGTCTAGTTTCCAAAATGGGGTCACTTGTAGGGGGTTTCCACTGTTTAGGTACATCAGGGACTCTCCAAACGTGACATGGCGTCCGATCTGAATTCCAGCCAATTTTGCATTGAAAAAGTCAAACGGCGCTCCTTCCATTCTGAGCTCTGCCATGCGCCGAAACAGTTGTTCCCCCCCACAAATCAGGTATCAGCGTACTCAGGACAAATTGCACAATAACTTTTGCAGTCCAATTTCTCCTGTTACCCTTGGTAAAATAAAAAAAATTGAACCTGAAGTATTTTTTTTGTGAAAAAAAGTTAGATGTTCATTTTTTTTAAATATTCAAAAAAATTCCTGTGACGCACCTAAAGGGTTAATAAACTTCTTGAATGTGGTTTTGAGCACCTTAAGGGGTGCAGTTTTTAGAATGGTGTCACTTTTGGGTATTTTCTATCATATAGACCCCTCAAAGTGGCTTCAAATGTGATGTGGTCCTAAAAATAAAATGGTGTTGTAAAAATGAGAAATCGCTGGTCAACTTTTAACCCTTATAACTTCCTAACAAAAAAAAATTTTGGTTCCAAAATTGTGCTGATGTAAAGTAAACATGTGGGAAATGTTAGTTATCAAGTTTTTTGTGTGCTGTATCTCTGTGATTTAAGGGCATAAAAATTCAAAGTTGGAAAATTGCGAAATTTTCAAAATTTTTGCCAAATTTCCATTTTTTTCACAAATAAACGCAAGTTATTTGAATGAAATTTTACCAGTAACATGAAGTACAATATGTCACGAGAAAACAATGTCAGAATCACCGGGATCCATAGAAGCGTTCCAGAATTATGACCTCATAAAGGTACAGTGGTCAGAATTGTAAAAATTGGCCCGGTCATGAACGTGCAAACCACCCTTGGGGGTGAAGGGGTTAATGTTTACTTTTTCCTGAATGACCCTTGAGGTGGACCTGGCCTCCATTGGTTCTCTCCTCTTCTATATTCTACAAAACATCACAACTTTATCAAAGCCGAAACTGAGGTTGTATTTTGCTCCCTCTGGGTACAATGACAATGGAATCTGAATGGAACCAAATGATGACTGCTTTCCACCCTCCTTAGCACCTCCCATAGAACTTGTTATATACTGTGAGGAACTCCATGCTCAAGCCTTGATAAAGACCATCGTCTTCATCATGTTGTAAGAAGAAATATTTCTTTGTGTCCAGAACCATCTACAATTGACTTTTCGGTGAATATGGTCACAAAGCATTTGGAAGTTGACTTAGCATATGACGTTATATGACCTTTTTTCTGGCTATCACTGTAATTGTGCATTTTATGTATTGCTCTTCTATCTTTTTATGTGAGCACATCATCACCTCCTTGACTCTGCACCTCGGTCTGCCGCTGCTCCCTGTTCAGGGCACTCATCTCGTGCCTTGCACGCTGTGCCTGTGCAGCAGCCGGCTCCCTGTGTGTCCCATCCTGCTTCTGAGCATTCAGTTCTCTCTCCTTCCCCCACCTCCTGGCGTCCTGTCGGCAAGTCTAGGGCACGTGCGCACGCCCCCCTAGCTTCTTAAAGGGACAGTGTGCATTTTTCAAAATAAGCAATTATCCAATGGCAGCGCGCTGGCTGCTATTTCTGGCCTCTCCTCCATAGGGAGAGCGCCGGAGCAACGAGTATCAATCATTGCTACATCCGGTTCTGTTGCTAGCCTGTCTGCGCTGCGTAGCAGTCTCTGTGCATTTTCTTATGCTGTCTGTCTCCACAGAAATATCTGAATCCTGATAACCCTGGTTATACCTGCAATCATCTGGGCGAAAGCCATCCCGTTCTGCCAACAGCCATCCGAGTCCGAGAACTGAGTAAAGGTTACCGGCTACACACCATCTACCTGGATCCAGGACCCATCTCAGTACGAACTCTGCTGTCATTTCTGTTATCCCTTTTAGTCCCGCTGGGACAGCTGCCACATGTCCGGGGTCTAACTGGAGGTAGCACCTGTGTCCTCCGGGTATTCGATTCTGGTCCTGTCTGAGGGGCTTTACTACGGGTACCCGGGGCTCACTAGTTATGCCCCCTTGGGAACCCCCCGGACCGTGGTCCCGAGGTTCCATTTCAAAAATAAAAAACGAATGTGAACTTCACCATCTCTGCCTCCGCTTTCATTTGTTACAATAGGTCTCCCACTAAACCATATCCAGAAGATAGACACCCAACCAGGAGTGTTCACATTTCCAAAAATTACTGGCAGTCACCACACGTATCAGAAATCATGGAAAGTCTACTACTAAGGCAGATAGATGAAGCTGCAACCCATAATAAGGTCCTTGTTATGGGGGACTTTAACTACCCAGATATTACCTGGGAAACAGAAACCTGCGAAACCTATGAAGGCAACAGGTTTCTGCTAATAACCAAGAAAAATTATCAGCGGCTGCCAAGGCCAACAGGATCATGGGGTGCATTAAAAGAGGTCTGGATACACATGATGAGAGCGTTACACTGCCTCTATAGAAATCCCTGATTAGACAGCACATTGAGTACTGTGTACAGTTTTGGGTACCAGTGCTCAGGAAGGATATAATGGAAGTAGAGCAAGTACAAAGGAGGGCAACAAAATTAATAAAGGGGATGGAGAAACTACAATACCCAGAGAGATTAGCAAAATTAGGATTATTTAGTCTAGAAAAAAAGAGACTGAGGAGCTATCTAATAACCATTGTGAGGTAGCGCTGTCATTTAAGTAGGGGATCACTCGCTTGGCAGCCACAAAATCAGATCCGGCACAGGTTTTCCATAAACTCAGAACGGTCCATGCGGTTTATTAAACATCATAAACCATGACCAGCAATATATAAACGGCGTAGCATCCATGACAGAGCTTCACTCTGTTAGCAATGTCCAATATGCAGGCTTTTCAGCCTCACAGTTATATCTCACCCCGTCAGGGTTCTCTCATGGCTGCTTCTCTATACTGCAGACATTCATTCCCTCCAGGGAACTCTCAGGCACTTGCAGCCATTAAACACAGCGTCCGCAAGTGCTGTCAGGCAGGAAGCCCCATCTCAGCGGGACATTCCACACTGGACTAACCAGGTCCCAGCATTCACCCCCATGTGACCTACCCTGGCCACATTATATGGTCCATAGCCACGCCCACCGGGTTACATTACTCTGACCTCATCACAGGTCCTTCAAGCCTCTACATACTCTTTACAATAGTGTTTTAAACACACCCCCTGAGTGTGTTTGTAGGTAACCAGGCCCGCCCATCTCTCTAGTTACCTGGAGACTTCTCCCTTACACATTGAAACAACACCTCAGCAGTATCACTGCTGATCAACACATAAGTCTCCATCCCAAAGCCACCCACTTTGAGATACATACTGGCCATTCAGTATTCTGCCATTCATCCTTTCTCCTGGGACATCCACACAGCACCCCCTAGCAGACTCAGTGGTTACTACACCACATACCTTCCCCCTCTGTTCAAACTTGTGGGGTTGAACACACAACATTACACCAGGGTCTCGCGACCGGGCACTCACTACACCTTGCCCCACAGGTCGAGAAAACCGTCTCCATCTGTCATACGGCCTCGTTCCTACGTTAGACCTCCCCCGCCTCCAGCGGTCAGAATATCGGTCATTGGCTTTGACCCTCCAGTCACGGGTCTGTCTGCATCGTCAGACACTGATTAGTCACCATCCTTTCTCTATCTAAGCGTCTTGTAACAAATGGTACCCCACCAATCTAAGTTTACTTTTCAGTGCATTAACCTCACAGTTCTTTGCATCTGCTGTCTCTGTAGCAACCTCCAGTTCACACTGTAATCTACGGTGCAACGTATTGGCACGTTGAGCCTCTTTCTCTGCTTCTTCCACCTGGCATTTCATCTGTTTCAGACGCACATCATTTCCCTCCGCCAGGTCTTGGTACTGCACAGAATTACGCCTTTCATCACCCATTTGCCTTAGTACAACCTTCAGTTTTTTCTCCGTACGACGTACTTGTTTGCTAGCAGATTGTCGCGCTTTAATTTCTGCATCAAGCTGTTCCTCCAGTAGTGCAACCTTTGCTTCTAAGTCCTTATTCTGGCAAACTAATTGCTGACAGGCATTCTCATTCTTCTGAGTCTTAATACGTTCTGTCTTCAGATCAGCATCCATCTGGTCAACCTGAAGTGTGGCCTTTCTCAGCTTGTCATTGGCTAATTCAACGTTAACATGTTCTTCCTCCACTTCTTCAAGCTGAACAATGCGAGACTCTAACCACCTCTTTTCTTCCAAAGCCAGAGCACCTTCACCTCTCTTGTTGGCAATCACATGAGCCAGTTCATCTTTTTCCTGCTGTACTTGTCTTTTAGTACACTCTGCAGCAGCAAGCTCCATCTGCAAACGAATCACCTCTGCTTCCATACTTTTCAGTTTCTTTTTGTCTTCACACTGTTCCTCACTCAGGCCTGGCCGCTGTAAATCTTCATCCCACTTCTTCTCCCGCAGAAGACCTCTTCCTCTTACAGTTTTTGTACTCCTACCTCTTCTCTGAGGGACTTATTCAGACCTTGCCACGATGCCAGGTGACCTTTGAGCTCAAAGACTTCTTTCTCTAGCTCATCCAGTCTGTGCTCCCATTCTCTCTCAGAGTCACAGTCACCCCTAGAGTCTGAGTCATGCCGATCATCCGAGTCAACCCTCCAGTTACCCTCTGACCGTGTGTCCACTCCAGTCACCTCATTTCCCAGCCCACTATCTGTCTTGTCACAAGACGTCAGGTCCGTCAGTTGGGCAGATGTACTTCTTTTCCCGGTCAGTTCTACCTCTGACCTGTCCACGTCAGGAGCTGTCACTGTCTCAGTGTCTGCTGGCTCCACAGTCGAAACGTCTCCATCGTCCGACCATACGTCATCAAGAAAAACAAAGTCCCGGCCCCTCTCCAAGGCATAGACTAAAGGCCCTTTTACATTTAGCGATGCACCAGCGATCCGACCAGCGATCCGACCCAGTCAGGATCACTGGTGCATCGCTAAATGATCGCTAGTGAGCTTTCATACAGAAAGATCTCACAGCGATGCAGCAGCGACGCAGCGCACGATACTCACCTTTCACACACAGCGATCCTGACGTCCTCCCGCCCGCCTCCACGCGTCGCTCGTCGTCACAGCAGGAAGCCCAGCAGGAAGCAGACGACGAGAAATGGAGCCGGACATTCTCGCGCGATCAGCGATGGACAGCGGGGGAGCCGGTCGGAGGTAAGTATCACACATAGCGATATCGCTAGCAATATCGCTATAACGTCACAAAAGCGGTGACGTTTTAGCGATATTGCTAGCGATATCGCTTAGTGTAAAACCCCCTTAAGTCCCGTGGTATCCCGCCCCTTGGCAGACACCACCTTTGGTCCCCTCAAACATTACTCGGTCTACTGCATAGTTCACCATGACCCCATGTTTACAGCGAACCCTGCCGTTTTTCTCGGTCAGAGAAAAAACGAGCGGAGTTCCTCTCAGAGTCACCTGATTCTCTGTATCCAGTCTACCAGAGACTCCTTCCCGCTGCAGCATCACGGTACACACCTGTGGCCCATCATTATCTGGAAAATACATGCTGCACTCCTCAAAACTCATACAGACACACTGCGGTTCCCCAGACATACCCACTGAGGCAACCAGTGCTGCCATTTCCTGAACCACCCCAATTTTGGTCACCGCCCCCTCCTAGTACTCCACCCCTTTTTGGGTTACCACCCCAATTTGGGTCACCGCCCCCCTCTGGGACTTCACTTCTTTTTGGGTTACCACCCCAATTTGGGTCACCGCCCCCCTCTGGGACTTCACTTCTTTTTGGGTTACCACCCCGATTTGGGCCACCGCCCCCTTCTGGGACTCCACCCCCTTTTGGGCTACCACCCCGATTTGGGCCACCACCCCCTTTCGGGATTTACCCATGTCCATTGTACCCGTCTTCTCAGACCACAGTTCACACAACACAATTTGTCTCTTTTACGATATCACACAAGTCTTTGTTGGCACGACCACAGCTCCTGCTGTCACTGATCACTGACACCACTGGCTGCTGTTCACACACAGCGGCTGGTGTCCTCTTTGTAACCCCGCTGAGTTGCAGGAAGCCGCTTGTCCCCTTCGTAACCCCGCCGAGTTACCAGAAGCTGCTTGTCCTCTTCATAACCCCGCCGAGTTACCGGAAGTCGCTTGTCACCTTTTTGACTGCCACTGAGCCACCACAGGCTGAGTTGAGAAAGAAGAAAAAAAAACACACAAAAAACTCACGTGTCCTGTCTGTGTGCTATTCAGGACGTACCGTCTCCGCCTGAGACCGTCCAACACACAGGGTGCACCGGGTGCTATTCAGTGAGCGGCCCGCCTCCCAGGGTTTCCCATCACACCGGCCTCACCAGGTCCAGGGGCTCAGTGGGTGCTCTTCGGGACATCCGTCTCCTCCTGAGGCTGCCCAACACTCACACCTCACCAGGTCCAAAGTCATACCACGTGCTCCAGGGATCCGATTCTTCTCCTAGAATCTCCCAACACTGACCCTCCAGGATCTTGCTCACTGAACCCTCCAAGTACACAGTCTTTCCCACTGATCCAGGTCAGTACAACACAAACACCTGTCTGTTACCTGTGTCGGCTCCACAGGTCCTCAGATACCTCTTCTCCACAGAGGCACCCTATAGCAATCACCAGTCTCTTTCTCACTGACCACGGTCAATACAACATGGTTTTCATGACTGTCACCTGCTGGCCGCGCAGGTTCTCGGACCCCTCTACCGCAGAGGTATCCTATAAGTCTCTGTCTCCTGGGGAAACAGCCGCACTGGGCTCACCGATCCGGACAGTGGCTTACTCACTAGGCCGCCCCACGGTTCCAGAACCACAGCCAGGCAGTGGCTTCCTCAACCGTCAGCCCTCCTGGCTCAGCGTTGCCAGCACTGCAACATGCGTTTGGAAACCGTTGCCCTTGGCAACCAAATCTTGCAGTCCTCTTCCGTGGCCCCTAGCAACAAGGCTGCAACACTGTCCATAGCTTTCTCCAATTGTGAGGTAGCGCTGTCATTTAAGTCGGGCGGCATGGTGGCTCAGTGGTTAGCGCTGCAGCCTTGCAGCGCTGGGGTCCTGGGTTCAAATCCCACCAAGGACAACATCTGCAAGGAGTTTGTATGTTCTCCCCGTGTTTGCGTGGGTTTCCTCCGGGCACTCCGGTTTCCTCCCACATTCCAAAGACATACTGATAGGGAATTTAGATTGTGAGCCCCATCGGGGACAGTGATGATGATGTGTGCAAAACTGTAAAGCGCTGCGGAATATGTTAGCGCTATATAAAAAATAAATAAAATAAAATAATAAATAGGGGATCACTCGCTTGGCAGCCACAAAATCAAATCCGGCACAGGGTTTCCATACACTCAGAACGGTCCATGCGGTTTATTAAACATCATAAACCATGACCAGCAATATATAAACGGCATAGTGTCCATGATAGAGCTTCACTCTGTTAGCAATGTCCAATATGCAGGCTTTTCAGCCTCACAGTTATATCTCACCCCGTCAGGGTTCTCTCATGGCTGCTTCTCTATACTGCAGACATTCATTCCCTCCAGGGAACTCTCAGGCACTTGCAGCCATTAAACACAGCATCCACACGTGCTGTCAGGCAGGATGCCCCATCTCAGTGGGACCTTCCACACTGGACCAACCAGGTCCCAGCATTCACCCCCATGTGACCTACCCTGGCCACATTATATGGTCCATAGCCACGCCCACTGGGTCACATGACTCTGACCTCATCACAGGTCCTTCAAGCCTTTACATACTCTTTACAATAGTGCTTTAAACACACCCCCTGAGTGTGTTTGTAGGTAACCAGGCCCGCCCATCTCTCTAGTTACCTGGAGACTTCTCCCTTACACATTGAAACAACACCTCAGCAGTATCACTGCTGATCAACACATAAGTCTCCATCCAAAAGCCACCCACTTTGAGATACATAACGGCCATTCAGTATTCTGCCATTCATCCTTTCTCTTGGGACATCCACACAGCGCCCCCTAGCGGACTCAGTGGTTACTACACTACACCATGTATAAATATATAAGGGGACAATACAAATATCTCTCAGAAGATCTGTTTATACCAAGGAATGTGAAGGTCACAAAGGGGCATTCTCTGCGCCTTGAGGAGAGAAGTTTTTCTACCAACATAGAAGAGGATTCTTTATTGTTAGGGCAGTGAGAACCTGGAATTCCTTGCCTGAGTAGGTGGTGATAGCGATCTCAGTCAAGGGGTTTCAGAGAGGCCTGGATGTCTTCCTGGAGCGTAACAATATTGTATCTTACAGATATTAGATTCTTGAGAGGGACATAGATCTGGGGATTTATTCTGACAGAATATAGGCTGAACTGGATGGACAAATGTCTTTTTTCGGCCTTGCTAGCTATGTTACTATGTTACAAAAGTGGCATCAATTTCACGAGAGTATAAATAGTATAATAGGGACCGACAGGTCTTCCACCACACCCAGTCCAACAGATGGACACTCAACCAGGAGTGTTCACATTTAAACAAATGAGGGCCTTACACCACAGAAGTTGCATCAATTTCACGAGAGTAGAAATAGTATAATAGGGACCGACAGGTCTTCCACTACACCCAATCCAACAGATGGACACCCAACCAGGAGTGTTCACATTTCCAAAAATTAGTGGCAGACACCACAAAAGGGGCATCAATTTCACCACAGTAGAAATAGTATAATAGGTGATATGTTGCACGTCTGTACTGCGTTGTTCCAGGCTATACGACATGACATACTGCGACAAGGTTCGATGCTGCTGCCACAGTCACTGCAAAATGTGCAAAGTGGAATTCCACCATGTTGGCACATCGCATATCAGCCTGTTAACTGGCATGGACAAAAACCTCTATATTGATGCAAGTCGATGTCCAGAGGGGTGCAAGCGGTGGAAATGAGTACACAGCTTATGTGCTTTTTGGAGCAGATCACCCAGGCCAGGATAGTGGTGGAGAAAATGCTGTACAACCAGGTTGAGGACGTGAGCCATGCAAGGCACATGTGTGAGCTTGCCTTGCCGTTGGGCCACAACCAGGTTCGCACCGTTATCGGACACAGCCTTCCGTCGATGCAGGTTCAGCAGAGACAGCCATTGATCAAACACAGCCTGGAGAGCTATTCACAACTATTTTAAAGTCAGGTCCCCTACTGTATGACACTAGGAACAGAAGAATTTTTGTGGCCTATGTATCAGGCCTCTATAACACACTAGATGCTACAAACTATTTTAAAGTCAGGTTCTCTACTGTATGACACTAGGAACAGAAGAATTTTTTGTGGCCTCTGGATCAGGCCTCTACAGCTTGATTTTAACCCAACATAATGACAAAGTGTAATACAGTGAGCTGTCTAAGTTCTTGGAACTGAAAAATTATATATTTTTTTAATGTGCCTTAGATCTGCAGACAGTTTCATATCACCACAGCACAAAATGACAAGGTGGGATACAGCAGGCTGTTTCACATATAGCTAGTGAAAAAAATGTTTATTAGAATGCTATACTCGTGCATGGAGCACAATAGAATCAGTGTGCATCACACTTGTAGGACATGTGCCCTGCTGACTATATCTGTGGACCTCAGTAATGGCCAAAAAAATTGCTGGAATGTAAATTTAGCAGCCACACTGGACACTAGCTTGCTACACTATCTGACTGACATACTGTACAACCACCTAGCTAACTAGCTAAAATCTGGAATTCAGCAAGTTTTTTCACATTTAGCTAGTGAAAAAATATTAATTAGAATGCTATACTTGTGCATGGCGCACAATAGAAGCAGTGCACAACACACTTGTAGGACATGTACCCTGCTGGCTTTGTCTGTGGACTTCAGTAATGGCCAAAAAAAAAGTGCTGTAAAGTAAATTTAAAAGCCACGCTGGAACCCGCTACACTATCTGACAGATATACAACCGCCTAACTAACTAGCTAAAATCTTGCTGTTAACAGTGGCAGCGTCAGGAGCATCCTCTCTGCTCTGCTACAATGTCAAAATGGCGCTAAAACAAGATGTCCGCTATTTATATGGAGATGGACATGTGATTTCAGCAGCCAGTGACACAAGCTGTTGTGTCAGGATATTGTGGGTGGTTCCTGCGCCCTGATTGGCTAGCCGCAATGTGCACAAAGTTAGGGGAAAAAAAATGACTGTTTACAAGAACGCTGCACCTCTGGGCTCTGCAAACCCCCTCCCCTCATTAAACACGTGCCACATGCTCATGATACACCACCATTATAGTTGCTAAAGTGCTGAAAATATTTTTGTGGCAACGCAAATATTTTCCCTCACTTTTTTCCGAATGTTACCAATTTTATAAAATTTTGCTCGTGTTTCCGATCGCGAATCCGAATGTGCCATATTTGTGCTGAATACATGTTTGGCAATCATTTTCCAAACAAATTCGCTCATCACTAATTATCACCATCAACATATCTTCACCTTGAGCCCATTTGACCTTCATTGGGTTCACTTTGTTTGCATGCACACCAGTCACGTAATCTAACATCTTAGTTGCCTACCTTTTGTACTATGCACCCAATGCACTTTATTGCTTTAATTCATATTTGCTATAACAACAAGTCTCTTACCTTCATTATCCCACCACACACTAATTTACTTATTTGCACTTAACCTTTTTAAGAAACACAACAACCTCATACTGCTCTTACTTCTTACATGTTCTGCCTACTTTTACTGTCTATATTACACACAGGTCATTCATCTGCAATAACTACTAATATAGTAAAAAAAAATATATATGTCGTCACCATTTATTTAAATATTTAAAATGCACGGCACACTTTAATCTCAAGAGCCATCATTTTCCCATCATTAAAGTCCTATAATCATGCAATTTCAAATACTTGTTACCTCCATATACTTTATTTGCTTTCCCACTTACAGATCTCTCACAGCTTTACAAAACCCCTCACATGCTTGGCATGCCCTAGGGAAGTGCACATGCACGCACTGCGGGCTCATTCATGACATGAGATGCTGTGAACTTAATGCGATCGCTGAACATTCACGGTGCCTTGGTGGGTGGAGTGAATCATCGGCTGCATTGTGTGACCGCTGTCTCATGACATCTTTTATTCATGAGTGCCGTCAGGGGCAGACATACAGCCGCTGCAGCCGTTGCCACTGCATCGGGGCTTGAAAATGGATGGGGGCCTCTGCAGGCAGGGGCGTACTGCCCATAGTAGCACAGTATGCAGCCACTATGGGGCCACTGAGTCAAGATTATGGTCTGGAATTGAAAGAGGCCCGTATCGGACCCTTCTCATTCCCACTCGTAATCAAGTGTATACCCAGAGATGGGGAGAGAGCGGCGCACAGAGTGCAAGAGCTCAAAAAGGGGACATGTCATGCAGGGAGAGACACGGGCCAATAAACACTTTCCTCACCAGATTGAGGAGAGAGCTCACTGGCTGCTGTCTCTGTCCTCATGCATGGCACATCCCAATGGTGAGTGCTCACCTGTAGTCAGGGACCACACAGCACACTGGGGACAACTGTGGAGGAAAAGCAGGACTTACAGTGTGTATTCTGCTCTCTCCACTGTTCTATTCCCAGCAGGCTGCAGCATCTCAGAGAAGAAGTTGGGGGAGGAGGCTCACTGCACAGGACAGCATGGCCGCTGTAGGGGGCTGATATCAGTGCTCTTTGCTCTGTGTCCCCATCCCCCACAGTCATTTCTGCAGCCTTCTCTAGCTGATCTCTGCATTATGTGGTTGACCTCCTCCACAGCTCATCTAAACACCTGAGGTCACAAATTAGTATGTGCACATATGTGTGTGTACACTATATGTATGTATATATGTATGTGTGTATCTGTGTGTGTATATATGTACGGTATATGTATGTGTGTCTCTGTGTATGTGTGTATGTATGTACAAAAGATGCATCTTTGTGTATGGACACTGGGTACAGAAAATATTCAGACCCCTTTAAATTTTTACCTCTGTTTCATTACAGCCATTTGTTAAATTCAAAAAAGTTAATTTTTTCTCATTAATGTACACTCTGCATCCCCATCTTGGCTGAAAAAAACTGAAATATAGAAACGACTGAAATATCACATGGTCATAAGTAGTATTTGCCCAGAGATTTAGGTCACGTGCTGTCCATGTCCATTTCCTTGTGATCCTCCTTGAAATTTTTCTACTCCTTCATTGGAGTCCAGCGGTGTTTAATTAAACTGATAGGACTTGATTTGTAAAGGCACACACCTGTCTATATAAGACCTCACAGCTCACAGTGCATGTCACACCAAATGAGAATCATGAAGTCAAAGGAACTGGCCAAGGAGCTCAGAGACAGAATTGTGTCAATGCACACATCTGGCCAAGGTTGCAAAAGAATTTCTGCAGTACTCGGGGTTCCTAAGAGTGCAGTGGCCTCCATAATTCTTAAATGGAAGAAATTTGGGACCACCAGAAGTCTTCCTAGACCTGGCCGTCCAGTCAAACTGAGCAATCATGGGAGAAGAGCCTTGGTGAGAGAGGTAAAGAAGAACCCCAAGATCATTGTGGCTAAGCTCCACAGATGCAGTAGGGAGATGGGAGAAAGTTCCACAAAGTCAACTATCACTGTAGCCCTCCACCAGTCTGGCCTTTATGGCAGAGTGGTCTGACAGAAGCTTCTCCTCAGTGCAAGATATATGAAAGCCCACATAGAGTTTGCTAAAAAAAACTCATGAAAGACTCTCAGACTATGAGAAATAAGATTCTCTGGTCTGATGAGATGAAGATAGAACTTTTTGGTGATAATTCTAAGTGGTATGTGTGGAGAAAACCAGGCACTTCTCAACACTTGCCCAATGCAATCCCAAGAGTGAAAAACATGGTGGCGGCAGCACCATGCTATGGGGATGTTTTTCAGCTGCAGGGACAGGATGACTGGTTGCAATTGAAGGAAACATGAATGTGACCAAGTACAGAGATATCCTGGCTGAAAGCCTCTTCCAGAGTGCTTTGGACCTCAGACTTGGCCGAAGGTTCATCTTCCAAGAAGGCAATTAGGCTAAGCACACAGCTAAAATAACAAAGGAGTGGCTTCAGAACAACTCTGTGACCATTCTTGACTGGCCCAGCCAGAGCCCTGACCTAAACCCTATTGAGCATCTCTGGAGAGACCCGAAAATGGCTGTCCACCGATGTTCAAAATCCAATTTGACGGAACTGGAGAAGATCTGCAAAGAAGAATGGCAGAGGATCCCCAAATCAAGGTGTGAAAAACTTGCTGCATTATTCCCAAGAAGACTGTACTAGC
This sequence comes from Dendrobates tinctorius, assembly GCF_039654945.1. NCBI lineage: Eukaryota > Metazoa > Chordata > Amphibia > Anura > Dendrobatidae > Dendrobates > Dendrobates tinctorius. The sequence continues at coordinate 22,769,189 of NW_027361890.1, forward strand.
TCAAAAGGGTGCTTCTACTTCTATTCATCAAAGGGTCTGAATACTTATGACCATATGATATTTCAGTTTTTCTTTTTTAATACATTTGCAAAAATTTCTACATTTCTGTTTTTTTTCAGTCAAGATGGGGTGCAGAGTGTACATTAATGAGAAAAAAATGGAAAAATTTCTTTTGAATTTACCAAATGGCTGCAATGAAACAAAAAGTGAAAAATGTAAAGGGGTCTGAATACTTTCCATACCCACTGTATATGTGTGTATCTATGTGTGTGTACATTTGTGCATGTACAGTATGTGTGTATCTGTATGTGTATGTATGTACAGTATGTGTATATTATGTGTTTGTGTGCATCTATGTACAGTATATGTGGCTATCTATATGTGTGTATGTACAGTATGTGCGTATACGGTATTTGTGTATGTATATGTGTGTATGGCATGTGTATGCTATATGTGTATTTAAGTATGTATGGTATATGTGTGTATATATGTATGGTGTGTGTGTACGTTATTCATGTGGTATGTATGGTATATGTGTGTATGTGTATGTGTGTATGTATGTACGATGTATGTATGTATGGCATATGCACGATGCATGTGTGATCCATTGGATCATGAATAGCTTGCTGATTACTGGGGTTTTGACCACTGGGCCCCCCAGAGATTCTGAGAACAGGGTTCTGCAGTCTCGTCCTGGATTGAACAGAGTTGTGCATGCTCGGCCTTTGCTCTCTCCAATATCTATAGAGCTGCTGAGCTCTACGCTCAGCTATTTCCATCAATTCCATAGACATTGAATAGAGCAGATACCAGTTGACACAGATGCTAGACATATAATGTAATAAAATATATAAATGGTTGGGCTCTGCTGGTTTCCAGTAGTTATCACGTAACCATGAGGATGCGCTTTGCACACTTGCTGTCATGTGCCGACTAATGTCAGCCTTGTCTGTAGTTTTCTATTCACTGACAGCCAACACTAGTTGTCACCTGACTGCACTTTAGCTAGCAGAACCGAATGCGAAAGGATATATTTATTTATCACTCACCTAACAGTATATATATCCACCTCAGTGAAAAAATATAAATATATATATTTTTTAGAGATGTGGGGAGGTCCAAATAGAACTTTTGCTATGTGCAAAGCTATCTCATGGCTTTCAGTATCATCTTTATGCTGATGACACACAGATCTACATCTCTGGACCAGATATCACCTCCCTACTAACCAGAATCCCTCAATGTCTGTCCACTATTTCATCCTTCTTCTCCACTAGATATCTGAAACTCAACATGGACAAAACAGAATTCATCATCTTTCCCCCATCTCACGTGACCCCCCCTACGAACCTATCAATTACAGTAAATGACTGCCCACTCTCGCCAGTCCCACAAGCTCGCTGCCTCGGAGTAATCCTTGATGCTGATCTCTCCTTCAAACCACATATCCAAACCCTTTCCACTTCCTGCCGACTTCAACTCAAAAATATTTCACTCATCCGTTCATTCCTCACCCAAGAATCTGCAAAAACCCTAGTCCATGCCCTCATCATCTCTCGCCTTGACTACTGCAACCTCATGCTCTGCGGCCTCCCCTCAAACACTCTCGCACCCCTCCAATCTATTCTAAACTCTGCTGCCCGACTAATCCACCTGTCCCCCCGCTATTCCCCAGCTTCTCCCCTCTGTCAATCCCTTCACTGGCTCCCAATTGCCCAGAGACTCCATTACAAAACCCTAACCATGACATACAAAGCCATCCACAACTTGTCTCCTCCATACATCTGTGACCTCGTCTCCCGGTACTTTCCTGCACGCAACCTCCGATCCTCACAAGATCTCCTTCTCTACTCCCCTCTTATCTCCTCTTCCCACAATCGCATACAAGATTTCTCTCGCGCATCTCCCCTACTCTGGAACTCTCTACCACAACATATCAGACTCTCACCTACCATCGAAACCTTCAAAAAGAGCCTGAAGACCCACCTCTTCCGACAAGCCTATAACCTGCAGTAACCACCGATCGACCAAACCGCTGCACGACCAGCACTACCCTCGCCTACTGTATTATCACCCATCCCTTGAAGATTGTGAGCCCTCGCGGGCAGGGTCCTCTCTCCTCCTGTACCAGTTATGACTTGTATTGTTTAAGACTATTGTACTTGTTTTTATGTATACCCCCCTCACATGTAAAGCGCCATGGAATAAATGGCGCTATAACAATAAATAATAATAATAATAATGTGGCCCTGTGATTGCTATGTATGACCCTGCTTGCAGGGGAGTATTAATGAGGGTGACCTGGCATGTTTCTCAGAGCTCGATGCTCCAGGGGTCCCATTGCCAGATTGTCTTCATCATAAGCAGTGTACCGGGCATAGGAGGGGGGCCCAGACACAATTTTTGCACAGGGGCCCCAAGCTGTCAGTGTCTGCCCCTGAGTGCCGTTCAGCTAGCGCATGTGCCGAGAATCCTTAGTGATGTACCAACACATGAGGGTAAAACTCCACTTTAATTAGTCTCCTGGGATAGTTAAACCAACGCGCCCTCTGCCCAGACATGCCCACCGATTAAGCTGGGCAAAACATGCGCATCAGGGCAGAGGGACTAGACTTCACTACAGCCATTACTTGCCTACATTTCGGGTAATAACTTCATTGCCATTTTTAGTACTTTGAGTGCACTCTTTCTACAATTATCCCCAGAATGGGTTGGTGACTAGTTCTGTCAAAATCTGTACTCTTAGTAACATGAAATACTGGCTTTCCTTATTGCTACTATACTAATTCTAGCAGTATTTAATGCATTCATGCACATATCTTAATGGCCAGATACTTTGTTTTGGATAACAAAAAGTGTTCAGTCAGGACAAAAATATTATTTTACTGATGCATATAACCATTTAATAGCAATATACTTATTATAATAAGGTCTTTCTAAGGCTACTTTCACACATCAGTTTTTCGCCGTCAGGCAGGATCCTGCTATTTTTTAGAAAAAACGGATCCGGCGTAAATTTTGGAGAACTGTAGAAACGGATCCGTTTTTCTGCCGGATCCGTCTAGCAGGTTATATCTGTTTCCTTGGAGGCTGGCAAATTGGATCTGAGCATGCGCAGACTTAAAAAAAAGGATCCGGTGGCTGGATCCGTCTTTTTCTGGATCCGGCACATTCCGGCGCCCATAGCCTTTCATTGTGGCAAAAAGCCGGAAGCGTCGGATCCGGCGCTTCCGGCTTTTTCGCCGGAGACAAAAAACGTTACAGTAGCCGTTTTTTGCAGACGCCAGAATGAGACAAGTAGCCGGATCCGGCAAAAAATGGACAAACCGCAATGCCATCCGGCGCTAATGCAAGTCAATGGGGAAACACCGGATCCGTCATTGCATTTCGCCGGATCTGGTTTTACAAAAAAAAGCCGGATCTCGCCTGATGGCGCAAAACGGATGTGTGAAAGAGGCCTAAGGCTAGTTTCACACTTGCTTTTTTTTGCAGCGCGTTTTTCCCGCAAAAAAACGCATTGAAAAAACGCATACATAAGCATACAACTGCTGCGTTTTTTTCAAGCATTTTTATGAGCATGCATGAAAAAAACGCAGCGTTTTTATGCGTTTGTATGCGTTTTTAGCGCGTTTTTACCGCGTTTGCGTTTTTTTCCAACATTTTTAGGTGGCCCCTCACACTACCCAAACCATGACTTTACTAACCCTAACCCTGACCCTAACCCTAACCCTAACCCTGACCCTAACCCTAACCCTAACCCTGACCCTAACCCTTAACCAAATCATACTTAACCCTAACCCAAACCCTAAACCCTAACTAACCCTAACCCTAACCCTAACCCTGACCCTAACCCTAACCCTAACCCTAACCCTGACCCTAACCCTAACCCTGACCCTAACCCTGACCCTAACCCTAACCCTAACCCTAACCCTAACCCTGACCCTAACCCTTAACAAAACCATACTTAACCCTAACCCTGACCCTGACCCTAACCCTAACCCTAACCCTAACCCTAACCCTAACCCTGACCCTAACCCTAACCCTAACCCTAACCCTAACCCTAACCCTGACCCTAACCCTAACCCTAACCCTAACCCTAACCCTAACCCTGACCCTAACCCTTAACAAAACCATACTTAACCCTAATCCTGACCCTAACCCTGACCCTAATCCTTAACAAAACCATACTTAACCCTAACCCTGACCCTAACCCTAACCCTGACCCTAACCCTAACCCTAACCCTAACCCTAACCCTGACCCTAACCCTTAACAAAACCATACTTAACCCTAATCCTGACCCTAACCCTGACCCTAATCCTTAACAAAACCATACTTAACCCTAACCCTGACCCTAACCCTAACCCTGACCCTAACCCTAACCCTAACCCTGACCCTAACCCTAACCCTAACCCTAACCCTGACCCTAACCCTTAACAAAACCATACTTAACCCTAATCCTGACCCTAACCCTGACCCTAACCCTTAACCAAACCATACTAAACCCTAACCCTGACCCAAAACCCAACCCTAACCCTGACCCTGACCCTAACCCTAACCCTAAACCCCCTTAACTAACCCTAACTCTAACTCAAACCCCTAAATTCCATGGTTAAAAAAAAAAAACGCATATGCAAAAAAACGCTTACATGAGCATGCCAGTGCGCACATATGCGCATCCATAGGCTATAATGGCCCTTTTTAGCGCAAAACATGCGCATATGTGCGCATGCGCTTTTTTGCAGGGCCAAAAAATGCAACATGATGCGTCTGGAAAATCCAATCGCACACCCCAAAAAAACGCAGCGCATGAAAATCGCATACATGCGCTTACAAGCGCGCAAGTATGCGCACCCATGTTAAAGATAGGGGAAAAAACGCATGCGCAGGTTAGCGTTTTTTTCCAGCGCTAAAAAACGCAAATGTGAAACCAGCCTAACAGATACAATTGATTATAAATGATTGTTTCAATTTGTATTTATTTTTCACTACTTATGTGCTTTATACTTGCGGCCACTCCATAGTATATATTGCTAAGATATATTATGCAATTATGTCCTAAAAATATGCCATTGCATAACAACTGAAGTTTATATTAATTGCCATGTCTTGCAGCAAATTTTACTTTTAAGTCTCAGTCCCTCCTTCTTATCCTGTACCTTTCACTATTTAATTAATTTTCTTTATCAATAAAAAATAATCTTTTTTAAAACACACAATATTGTAACACTCCTATGTACAAATGGTTAACGTGTACCTGAGTTGTTGCTTTATATGAAATTTTCCTGTAGTAAAATAAAATAAAAAAGCATGTCAGTGTTAACGACAAATAGAATAAGACTATTAATTACTGTGTACAGGGTCGGAAAACATTGTTTTCGACTCTGGGGGTAAAATCATAGAATCATAGAATCGCAGTTGGAATGGACCTCCTGGGCCATCTGGTCCAACCCCCTGCTCAAAGCAGGATTCGCTAAATCAATCCCAGTCAGATGTCTGTCCAGCCTCTGTTTGAAGACTTCCATTGAAGGAGAACTCACCACTTCTCGTGGCAGCCTGTTCCACTCATTGATCACTCTAACTGTCAAAAAGTTTTTTCTAATATCTAATCTGTGTCTAAATGTTAGGTTTAAAACGTCAAGTATTAAGGTGACCACCTATTGGAGCAAGAACAGAATAAAATCTTGTCCATTATATTCCAATGAGCCCAGAGTTGACATACCATTATTAATTAAGTTGTAATCCAAAGAAAGAGTAGTTAGTTGAACCAGTGTCCAATAATTCTAATCCAAGTGAGGTAATTTAAGATTACAGCAATCCAAAACTGTAATCCACATATAAGGTTTGAAATTTAAGTCTGATTTATACAACCATTCATAGAATAAAGATAAGAATTAAAGAGATTCAGCCAAATACTAGAGTTACTTGTAACTTGTAACCAGGTTTAAGTCATGTAGGGAGAGTAAATTGATGGTTTGTAGGAATTCTCAACTGTTGAAGGAGATCCAGATCTTTCTGTTTCAAGTCAATAGTATGGAACTTCTTGCCAAGTTGAACTTGCAACGTCGCAAATTGGCACCATTTGTATTTTATTACTGAATGAAGAAGGGCGTTGGTTGTGAATGGGAAGGATTTTCTATCTTGAATTGTTGTTTTACATAGATCTTTAAAAAGGAGAATGGATTAGTATTTAGTTGGAAGTTTCTTCGTTAAAGCAAGTACATTGTTTCTTAATTGTATAGATTTAAGAGTTATGAACATAAAATAAACCACATGTCTTGTTGGGAGGTTATTTTGTTTAGTGATTCTGAAGGCTATAATCACTGGGTTTTCTTTAGGAAGATCAGGAATTAAATGAGACAACATCTAAGAAATGCCTTTTCACCATCGTGATGTGACGTTTTCTGGCAGTCCCCGTATTGGATATGACCATTTCAACATACCAGATTCTTAATTCTGGTGTGCCATGAATATTTGACCACATACATGATTAGAGAGATAGGAGTTATCTTACTGTATGTAGCTTCTTCAGCTCGGTGCAGAAAATAATTGAGCGGCTTCTGGTTCTCTATGCAAAAACTACAACCAGTTTATAGGCCAAGACTTATTTTGTGCATATGGTGTATAACCTGTTGCCAGCTGAAAATTGATCAATGCTTCAACAATTAAGCAAACTGTTGACTATATCTTGGCAAAAGTGCTAAAATATTCCATAAAAAGTATAATCAGCAACATTAGAAATTGCATTGTTTTACATTTAAAGTTCTCAGCCATCTGACCCATTCATAATCCAGATACACTTTAATAGCCTCACATAAAATTCAAGTTTGGGGGATTTAATACCGAGAGACTTTAGGAAAAAAAAAAATCCTTTAGCTTTTCTTCAACTCACGAAGACTCATGAGACAAAGATGATCTTTATGTAAATGTTGATATGAAAATCTCTCTACTTACGCTGTAATAAATCAGATCTTTTAATTAGACTCCGGAGGCTTTGATTTAACAGGGTTCCTTGTAACAAGACTGTGTTGATAGGATTTTGTACAAAAGGAAATGCGAGAAAAATGCATAATGTTAACATCTCATGTAGTTAATTTAATGCTGTATTTTGAGAACAATATTTTATACGGAACACATTGTTAAATGATGGTATGTAAAACAAGGGAGAAATATCAATAAAATTGCTGTAGTTTTTCATAGACTTATTTTGACTTAACATGAGAGATATGGAAATAACCAAGTTAACTCTAACAAATCTGGACTGACTCTAAAATTAGTATGGGAATATAAAATAAGGCTGCAGAAAGTCCATAACTATAGTGCTACAATAGTACAATGGGTTTGAACTGAAGACATCTCTGTACATGGAGGTTAATCCTATAGTTGCTAAAGGGTCCTAAAAGTTTTATAGCGTTAACTGATAAGGGGCCTTTATTTAGATGTTTGAAGGAAAAAAGGTCCAACTTCCAAATCCAATTGGTGATAAAATTTTAGTTTTATTGTTAATTCATTAAATAGATACATGAAGGGGGAGATCTCCATGAAATCTATGCATGTCAAATGTTCTTAATCCTGGTGAAACCCGGATTAAAAATGTTTAGAGTTTGAAACATATAGGCTTCATGGAGGTCTTCCCCTGTATTTATTTTATTTTACAATGTGCTTATCTTTTAAATGGATTACGAATAAAATTACAATCTTACACTAGCAAGGCTCTGATGGGTACAAATGCGTTTGGAAGAATCAAGGGGAAAAGGGATAACGAATCAAGAGAATGAAGGAAATGGAGGAAGTCTGATGATAAGGGGTTGTTTCACAGCCAAAGGCTGTGGATACTTGACCAGGATTGATGGTTGGCTTATTGTTAAGCTATATATGAGTATCCTACAAAACAATTTACTTTGTACATTCGAGTACTATGAAAAGGATGACCTAGAATTCCAGCATGACAGCGACTCGAAGCCTACGTCGAGAATGGTGAAGAAATGGTTCAAAGACAATGACGTAGAGCTGATGTGGGGTACTCTTGCAAGGGTTAATTTATCTCATCTCACTCAATACAATGCTCAACCTCTGTTCTAAACTATAAAGTGAGAAGAAATCACCAAGACACATTCAGCACACCCTGATTTCTTAACGCGCTGCCACCACACAAACACATGGGGTGATGAGTCCCCAAAATATATTGCTGTCTGGCAATAAAAAAAGTCACACACTCTCTCAAAGGCTATGGATTCTTTAGAACATGAAAGGATCAAATTTATTAAAGATTTTAGGCTTTAATATTTAAATATACAGTGCTTACAAAAAAGTAAAAATAAAACAATACACAAATATGCAAAACAGTTATAAAATAAAAAGGGAGAAATAAAAGAAATATCTAACTGTTTACATCTACAGTTATCCTCTGTTTCCTAGAGGGAAGGACAAAGAGTTATGATTACACCAGCATCCTGGGCAGTCCCCACATGTGAACAACTTCTTTTGTGCCACTCAGCTTTCTATAGTCCATAGGGTCATATTTCCAGATTGAGCCAGTTTGGCCCGTTTAAAAGTTTCTGTTTGTGACTGGATGACAGGCTAATTTAAGGTCTTGCATTTCAAATATCCTGTGTCTCCTCCTCTCCTCTTTATACAATCAATAGGAAATATTCAGCCTAGTACAGTCCATTTGAAGCCAAGGGTCCAGGAGCTAAGGTGACATGTGTAACACCTCCAGCAAAAACCTGCAAGGATTCTGGATGTTTCCATGGAGCCTGTTTTGCCCTAGTCCAAGATGGAGTCTGGTACTTTGCCCTGTCTTGGAACTCCCTGTCTGCCCTGCTATTTAAGTCCAGGTGGGAGATCCTCCTTACCTGAGTATTTTGTTGCTGTTTGCTTCTTAGCTTCCTCTGGCTTGCCTCTGGAGTTCCTGCTGCTGCTTGTTACTCGGCGCTCTGCCTCACCACTTCCAGTTGCCTTCAGTCTTCTAAGCTTCTTCTGGATCATAGCTGGAGTTACCTGCTGTCCTGACTTCTGAGACTGTGTTCTGTTGCGGCTGCTTTGCAGGACTTGAGTGGGACTTCTCAGCCCAAAAGGTACATTTAAGGACCTACTTCCTGTTATGCACCACCTATGTACTTCTGGACCTCCATGAAAGGTGTCATCTCCTCTATCTGCATAGTTCTGGACTTCCACGTATAAGTGCCCGTTGCAATCTAGTTTGCATACTACTACTGGACTTCCACGTATAAGTGCTGGTCACACTCTTGCTGCATATTACTGCTGGACTTCCACGTGTAAGTGCCTGTCGCACTCTTGTTTGCATACTACTGCTGGACTTCCACGTATAAGTGCTGGTCACACTCTTGCTGCATATTACTGCTGGACTTGTTTGTATGAGCGGTCGCGCCTCGCTACTAAGTTTGCTGACATTTCTGTGTTGTGCTGTCCTGTTATTACAATTGCAGGAAAGTCCCTGCTTGTTCATGTTCTAATTCTTGCTTTGTGAAATTCACTTATTTGTCTCAGCTTTGGTCTCAGACTTGCTTTATCCCACGCATTCAGATTCCATAGTACCCACATAATTGTTACAGGATACTCAGGCTCTTAAGGAATCTGCTGGGATATTGACACCTGAGGCAAAGTTGGATCGGTTATTTTCCATGATTAACTCTTTACAAGGGGATGTGGAGGATTTATAAAGCAAGTTTGCTAAGTAGGAGGCCCATTTCGGGCAGGCACTTTAGGACTTAGGTAATCAAATAACAGTACGGGCGCCTGCACCTTAGGGGAGGGTCATGTCAGCTAGCTCTCCCAAGTTAACGCCATTTAAATTTAATGGTGACCACTACAAATTTTGTGGGTTTATTAATCAATGCATTTTGTATTTTGATGTACATGCTGCCCACTTCCATACAGATCGATCCAACGTTTAATGTATAATCATGTTGCTTACCTCACGAGCACTCGTTTGGGCAAATCTGCTAATCAAGACTCGTGACCCTTGACTGAATAACTTGCATGACTTTTTAGCTGCAATGTCTATGATGTTTGATGATCCTAATCACCAGCTGAGACTGCATTGTTGTCATTACATCAGGGTAAGCCTTCTGTTGTTGAATACGCTACTGAATTTAGACGGCTGGTGGTGGATTCGGTTTGGGATGGTTATGCTCAATTACGTACATTGCTCATTGACATCCGTATTACAGAACGTAGACTGGAGAGATTTGCAGCCTCTAATCATGACACTAACTCTCCCCTTCCTCCTAAAGAACCTGCAGGCAGATCCTCTTGGGAAGGTGAACCAGTTCCCATGCAAGTGGATGTTTTATAGCGGCGTGAGAGTAACGAGCGCATGGAACATCGTTTCCATGAGACCTTGTGTTTTTACTGCAGTCAGTCTGATCCTTATTAACTGTCCTAAGTGGCCCCGCAAGGTACTGGCCTCTGTATGGGGAGTATGAAGATCAGGATGCTGAATCTGTTGTTTCTGGGTCCAGTTTTTCTGTGAATGCCGTCTTTCATTCCCTTTCAATGACTATCCTAAGATACGGAAGAATAGATATACACATTGCTCCCTCCCCATTAAGATCTTGTTGTCGGGACAATAGATCTCCTGTGCAGCTATGTTGGAATCTGGGGCGGGGGGGTAAGTTTATAAACCTCACCTTTGCCAAGGAACATGGCATACAGATGCAACAGAGATCCACCCCAGTAACCATGGAAACAGTGGATGATTCCCCTCTAGTTTCAGGACCAGTGGATCAGGAGACAGTACCACTGGAGATTTGCATAGAATCCAATCATCAGGAAGTGCTTTCCTTCATGTTAATTTCTTCACCACATTTTCCTTTAATTCTAGGAATTTGCAGGCTGCAGGCACAGAATCCAATCATCAACAGGGAGACCAAGGAGATCACTTTTCCACCAAGAGATACACCAGTAACAAGTCAGGCAAGATCTCAGGATACAAAATGTGCCATTAAGGTATCTATGTTACCATCTATTTATAATGAATTTTCTGATATCTGTGATAAGAAAATGGCAGCTCAGCTTCCTCGTCACAGACCCTATGATTGTCCTAATGAACTGCTTCTGGAGGCAGCTATTCCATTTAAGAATGTCTACCCACTAGCAGCTCCAGAGCTGCAGGCCTTAAAGGAATACATTGAGGAGAATCTGGCGAAGGATTTCATTTGCCCCTCCTCATCAACGGCAGGAGCACCCATCTCTTTCTTAAAAAAAGAAGGATGGTACTCTTAGACCCTGTATAGACTATTGGGAGCTCAACAAGGTAATCATTCAGAACTCTTATCCTTTGCCGTTAATTCCTGAACTGCTGGAAAGAGTACGACACGCTAACATATTATCTAAGTTGGATCTTCGAGGAGCTTATAACCAAGTTCGGATCCGCTCTGGGGATGAATGGAAGATAGCATTTATTTGTCGTTATGGGCACTTCGACTACCTTGTGATGCCTTTTGGTCTTTGCATTGCTCCGGCAACTTTTCAACACTTGGCTAATGACATTTTTAGAGATCTGCTAAATCATTTTGTCTCACAAAGAAAATGGGAGACATTTATTAGCATCCTGAATAGGACCTGTGCACAATATATACCGTATGGGAATAAACATGCTAGAAATAGGAGGAGACCACTATGGTTAAATAGAGCTGTAAGGGGAGCAATAAGTGACAAAAATAAAGCATTTAGAGAATTAAAGCAAGTAGGCAGTGATGAGGCATTAAATAAATACAGAAAATTAAATAAATTCTGTAAAAAGCAAATCAAAATAGCAAAGATTGAGACAGAGAGACTCATTGCCAGAGAAAGTAAAAATAATTCCAAAATATTCGTTAACTACAGTTGTGGCCAAAAGTATTGACACCCCTGCAATTCTGTCAGATAATACTCAGTTTCTTCCTGAAAATGATTGCAAACACAAATTCTTTGGTATTATTATCTTCATTTAATTTGTCTTAAATGAAAAAACACAAAAAGAATTGTCCTAAAGCCAAATTGGATATAATTCCACACCAAACATAAAAAAGAGGGTGGACAAAAGTATTGGCACTGTTCGAAAAATCATATGATGCTTCTCTAATTTGTGTAATTAACAGCACCTGTAACTTACCTGTGGCACCTAACAGGTGTTGGCAATAACTAAATCACACTTGCAGCCAGTTGACATGGATTAAAGTTGACTCAACCTCTGTCCTGTGTCCTTGTGTGTACCACATTGAGCATGAAGAAAAGAAAGAAGACCAAAGAACTGTCTGAGGACTTGAGAAACCAAATTGTGAGGAAGCATGAGCAATATCAAGGCTACAAGTCCATCTCCAAAGACTTGAATGTTCCTGTGTCTACCGTGCGCAGTGTCATCAAGAAGTTTAACGCCCATGGCACTGTGGCTAACCTCCCTAGATGTGGACGGAAAAGAAAAATTGACAAGAGATTTCAACGCAAGATTGTGCGGATGTTGGATAAAGAACCTCGACTAACATCCAAACAAGTTCAAGTTGCCCTGCAGTCCGAGGGTACAACAGTGTCAACCCGTACTATCCGTCGGCATCTGAATGAAAAGGGACTGTATAGTAGGAGACCCAGGAAGACCCCACTTCTTACCCCGAGATATAAAAAATCCAGGCTGGAGTTTGCCAAAACTTACCTGAAAAAGCCTAAAATGTTTTGGAAGAATGTTCTCTGGTCAGATGAGACAAAAGTAGAGCTTTTTGGGGAAAGGCATCAACATAGAGTTTACTGGAGAAAAAAAGAGGCATTCAAAGAAAATAACACGGTCCCTACAGTCAAACATGGTGGAGGTTCCCTGATGTTTTGGGGTTGCTTTGCTGCCTCTGGCACTGGACTGCTTGACCATGTGCATGACATTATGAAGTCTGAAGACTACCAACAAATTTTGCAGCATAATGTAGGGCCCAGTGTGAGAAAGCTGGGTCTCCCTCAGAGGTCATGGGTCTTCCAGCAGGACAATGACCCAAAACACACTTCAAAAAGCACTGGAAAATGGTTTGAGAGAAAGCACTGGAGACTTCTCAGGTCGCCAGCAATGAGTCCAGACCTGAATCCCATAGAACACCTGTGGAGAGATCTAAAAATGGCAGTTTGGAGAAGGCACCCTTCAAATATCAGGGACCTGGAGCAGTTTGCCAAAGAAGAATGGTCTAAAATTCCAGCAGAGCATTGTAAGAAACTCATTGATGGTTACCGGAAGTGGTTGATCGCAGTTATTTTGGCTAAAGGTTGTGCAACCAAATATTAGGCTGAGGGTGCCAATACTTTTGTCTGGACCATTTTTGGAATTTTGTGTGAAATGATCACTGTTTTTCTTTTTGCTTCATTCTCTTTTGTGTTTTTTCATTTAAGACAAATTAAATGAAGATAATAATACCAAAGAAATTGTGTTTGCAATCATTTTCAGGAAGAAACTGAGTATTATCTGACAGAATTGCCGGGGTGTCAATACTTTTAGCCACAACTGTATATAAATAGTAATAAGCTAAAAAATGATAGTGTTGGACCCCTTAAAAATAGTCTGGGTGAATTGGTGGATGAGGATGAGGAAAAAGCCAATATGCTAAATTACTTTTTTTCAACAGTATTTACACAAGAAAATCCCATGACGGATAACATGATCAGGGATAAAAATTCTCCATTAAATGTCACCTGCTTAACCCAGAAGGAAGTACGGCGGCGTCTAAAAATCACTAAAATTGACAAATCCCCAGGCCCGGATGGGATACAACCCTGAGTACTGCAGGAATTAAGCACAGTCATAGATAGACCATTATTTTTAACCTTTAAAGATTCTATAATAACAGGGTCTGTACCACAGGACTGGCATATAGCAATTGTGGTGCCAATATACAAAAAGGGGACAAAAACTGAACTTGGAAATTATAGGCCAGTAAGTTTAACCTCAACTGTGGGTAAAATCCTGGAGGGTTTTCTAAGAGATACTATACTGGAGTATCTGAAGAAGAATAACCTCATGACCCATTATCAACATGGGTTTACAAGGGACCGTTCCTGTCAGACTAATCTAAGCTTTTATGAAGAGGTAAGTTCCGGACTGGACCAAGGGAATGCAGTGGACATGGTGTCCACACAGATGGACATACATTAGACCTGGTCTTCATCCGCCTCTGCTCTCTTTCTAACTTCACCACCTCCCCTCTCCCTCTCTCTGACCACCATCTACTCACTTTCTCATCCCTGTCCTCCTCTCCGGGCACCCATGTCCAGCAACATGCGCACCCCCCGCAGAAACCTTGCACACCTAGATGCCCACGCGCTCTCTGACTATTCTACTTCTGGCACCCATATCCTCACTCCAAGACACAGACAGTGCCACTGCTTTCTACAATGCCACTCTCGCATCAGCTATTGACACGGTCGCCCCTGTCGTTCATGGCAGAATGCGATGTACCAACAGACAACCCTGGCACAATAACACCACTATAAAGCTCTGGCAAGTGTCCAGGGCTGCAGAGCGGCATTGGAAGAAAACAAATTCACAAGATGACTTCACTGCATTCAAACAGGCAACACTCGCTTTCAAATCTGCCCTCACCTCTCCTACACAGGCCTACTTCACAACTCTCGTATCTTCCCTATCCTACAATCCCAAACAGTTATTCAAAACTTTCAACTCCCTCCTCCGCCCACCACTGCCCCCTCCAACCTCCCTCATCTCTACTGAGAACTTTGCCACACATTTTAAAAATAAGATCGACCAAACAAGGCAAGTCTTCAGTGTTCAACCACCACAACCCCTTTGTATACCAGACCAATGCCCAAACCCCATAACCTCCCTCTCCAACATCACTGAAGAGGAGCTTAATCACCTCTTCACCAAATCGTACCTCACAACCTGTGCACTTGACCCCATCCCATCCCACCTCCTCGCCAACCTCATCACCACACTTATCCCATCCCTAACCCACCTCTTCAACCTATCGTTAATGTCCGGTACCTTCCCTTCTGCTTTTAAACATGCCACAATCACGCCTATCCTTAAAAAGCCAACCCTCAACCCAACGGCTATGTCCAGCTACCGCCCAATATCACTGCTCCCATTCGCTTCCAAACTCCTGGGACTGCACGTCCACGCTGAACTTTCCTCCCACTTCTCATCTAACTTGCTCTTTGACAATCTACAATCTGGTTTCCACCCCCATCACTCCACTGAGAACGCCCTGACCAAAATGACTAATGACCTACTTACAGCCAAAGCAAACGGACAATACTCTATACTCTTCCTTCTAGACCTGTCCTCTGCATTCGACACAGTTGACCACTGCCTCCTATTACAGATCCTCTCCTCCTTTGGCATCAAAGACCTCGCCCTATCCTGGATCTCCTCATACCTTTCAAACCGCACATTCAGCGTCTCCCACTCCCACACTACCTCCTCATCCCACCCTCTCTCTGTTGGAGTCCCCCAAGACTCTGTTCTAGGACCCCTACTCTTCTCAATTTATACCCTTGGCCTGGGTCAACTCAAAGTCCCATGGATTCCAGTACCACCTTTATGCTGATGACACTCAGATCTACCTCTCTGGCCCAGATGTCACCTCTTTGCTGTCCAAAATCTGGAGTGTCTATCAGCCATATCCTCCTCCTTCTCCTCTCGCTTCCTCAAGCTCAATGTGGACAAATCTGAACTCATCATCTTTCCTCCATCTCACAGATCTTCCTTACCTGACCTATCTATCACAATTAATGACATCACGCTTTCCCCAGCACCGGAAGTCCGCTGCCTCGGAGTAACCCTTGATTCTGTCCTGTCCTTCAAACCACACATCCAAGCTCTTTCTACATCCTGTCGCCTCCAGCTCAAAAATAATTCCAGAATCCATCCTTTCCTCAACCCTCAATCTACTAAAATGCTTGTGCACTCCCTCATCATCTCCCGCCTCGACTACGGCAACATCCTTTTCTGTGGTCTCCCTGCTAACACCCTCGCACCTCTCCAGTCCATCCTTAACTCTGCTGCCCGACTAATTCATCTCGCTGCTCCTCCTCATCTCCCCTCTGCAAATCTCTTCACTGGCTTCCATTCCCTCAGCATATCCAGTTCAAATTACTAATACTGATCTACAAGGCCATCTGTAACCTGTCTCCTTCATATGTCTCTGAACTAATCTCCCGATACCTTCCCTCACGTAATCTACGGTCATCCCAAGACCTCCTTCGCTCCTCCACACTTATTTGCTCCTCACCCAAACGCCTCCAAGATTTCTCCCGAATAGCCCACCTCCTTTGGAATTCTTTGCCCTAACATGTCCGACTATCAACCACATTCGGATTCTTCAGACAGAACCTGAAAACCCACCTCTTCAAGAAAGCCTACAGCCTGCAATGACCCCGCTATCTCCTCACCACTACTGGAGATATCACCTCAACCAACACCGGAACTGCTGCAACCCACCAACCTACTGTCTCCTTCCCCACCATCCTGTAGCATGTAAGCCCGAAAGAGCAGCGTCCTCTCCCCTCTGTATCAGTCTGTCACTGTAAGTTTGTGCTAGGCGTCGGGTTCCTGTCGCTGCATAGCGGGAATCTCGAGCCTTACTTCCAGCGGTCTCCCATTCCTCTCCAGCTGCAGAGGAGGTTGCTCAGCAAACTCGTCGGTCCAGGCGCTCTGCCCAGACCAGCTCTGTGGGTTTGCTTGCTGCTAGCACCTCTGGCACAGCTATGGCAATACATGCTGCTCAGCTGCGAGATTCTCCATGGACTAAGTCCCCATGTCGGGCCACTGAGCATGCCCATGGAATGATCTCCCATAGGAGATCAAAGGTCACGTGCTCAGGTCCTGCTCCTGTTTGGATTGGCCCATCCGAGAAGCCTGGAAGGTCCCGGACGCTCGTGGCTATAAAAGGTTCGCATGGCCGCTCGGCCATGCGCTAGGATAGACTGTATTTTCAGACTATAAGGAGTGAGTGATGTATGCATGTATGAATGTCTCTGGTGACTGACTCATTATGAACCCCTACCCTTGGTATGCATGTGTTGCGCAGCCTAGCCTGCTAGCACCCAGGCTTAGGTGTAGGTAGGTCAGAGTCTGAGTCAGGCATTAGTCTTCATCAGTGACTCGGCATGCCTCAGTGCAAGTGTTCCACACTCCATAGCCAGCGTCTATAGCGGCATTCGTGGCAGTGACGCCGCACGCTCAGTGGGCCTAGAGGGACTCTAACTCCGCTTCCTTGGAGCTTGAGTCCTGTGGCCGCTGGCTGTGCGCTCTTTGGCCAGGCTCTGTGAGCTAAACAGGCTCCGGTGTTGTGAACTCATTTTCTGGTTTACCTCTGGCTTCTAGTGAGGGTGGTGGAGCTGGCTGTGTTGACAGAGGAGTCGTGAGTTCTCCATCCGGGCTCCCTCTAGTGGTGACAGTAGGTAATGAAGCTGATCTAAATGGCAGAGACCTGCCACCTGAGGAGGAGGACTGTGATTGGACATCAGGAGTCTCTGACTGGATTTAAGACAGCCGACTCCCTAATTCTGTGCTGGTGATTTTCCTGCCCTGTGGTTCTGGTTTCCAGTTCT
Organism: Dendrobates tinctorius; assembly: GCF_039654945.1. Taxonomy (NCBI): domain Eukaryota; kingdom Metazoa; phylum Chordata; class Amphibia; order Anura; family Dendrobatidae; genus Dendrobates; species Dendrobates tinctorius. The sequence goes on from NW_027361890.1 coordinate 22,786,734, forward strand.
GTTCCTGTCTTCTCAAGCTAAGTGTTCTCTGCTATTTTTTCTCATGAGATTTGGTCTGTTTACTCAGTTTTTGTTTATGCCAGTTTGCTTTTTGTCCTTGATCAGATTGGTCACTTTTTGCTCTGTCTTCAGAATATACCAGAGTGCTGATATAGGGAATTGAAGTCTAGCGACTTCAGGGTTTTTTTGTTATCGGAAAGTGTTGGACATTTTTTGGTAGGGTTTTGTGCGTGATTGCAGACAGTATCTTTCCTTTCCTTTCTAGTTAGTGTGGGCCCCATCGTTTGCTCAGCCTATTTTTCTGTGTTTGTGTTTTCATCTTGTCTCACCGACAATACATGTTTGGGGGCTGTCTTTTGCTTTGGGGTCTGCTCTGGGGCAGTTTAGATATCCCCTTTTCTTGCTTTAGGCTTATTTAGTTCTCCGGCTGTGACGAGGTGTCTAGGATCATCGTTGGCACGCTCCACGGCTACTGCTAGTTGTGTGGATAGGATCAGGGGTCTGCAATCCGTGTAGTTACCAACCTCTTTGGTTTTCTGTGGCTTAGCTTGTTTTTGTTTTTCCTCCTCGGTGATTCATTCATAACACTCCGGCATCCACGTTCAGCGGTTGTGCGGCTCTGTGAATTAACAAAGTCCGCTCCTGTTCACTCTGGGTGACGTAACCCACGTGTGACTGTTTTCACACCGCTCTATTCTTCTGCCATTGTCTAGCAGCAGTCTACCACCTGTGCACGGTGGACCCTGGGCTGCGAACCCACCTACTACTACTTTATAATTTGGTGCGCTCCGCCAGCCCTAACAGATTGTTTACTGTAAGTGATATCTGTAATTTGTATGTAACCCCTTCTTATGTACAGCACCATGGAATTAATGGTGCTATATAAATAAATAATAATAATAATATGGGATCTGCATTATACTAGGACACTATACTATATGTACTATATGGGACTTGCATTATACTATCTTGAGGACTATGGGGAATGCATTATACTATGTGAAGAACTATAGGGTGCAGTATACTATAGGGAGTGCATTGTACTACATGGAAGATGATGTGGTACGCATTACACTATATGGAGGACTATGAGGTGTGCACTAAACAATATGGAGGACTGTGGTGCACAGTATACTATATGGAGGACTATGGATACATTATACTATATGGAGCACTATAGGGTGTGTATTATGCTGTAAGGAGGACTGTGGTGCACATTATACTATATGGAGGACTATGGGGTGTGTATTATACTATGTGGAGCATTATGGGTGTGTATTATACTGTAGGGAGCACTATGGGGTGTGTATTATACTGTGTGGAGCAATATGGGTGTGTATTTTATTGTACAGAGCATTTTGGGGTGTGTATTACACTGTATGGAGCACTATGGGGTGTGTTTTATACTATGTGAAGGACTGAGTGGTTTGTATTATACTATATGGATCACTATGGGATGTGTATTTTACTGTATGGAGCACTATGCTATGGGGTGTGTTTTATACTGTATGGAGCAGGGGCAGACATAACGTTGGTGCAACCGGTGCAACTGCATCGGGGCCTGAAGGTGGAGGGGGGCCTTTGCAGGCAGCGGTGTACTGCCTGTAACAGCAGAGTATGCAGCCACTCTGGGGCCACTGAGTCAAGATTACGAGTGGGAGTGAGAGGGGCCTGGTGTCATGCAGAATTGGGCCCCTCTCCCTCCTGTAATCATGCCACTATCCAGAGCTGGAGAGAGAGCAGCGTGCACGACGCAGAGTGCAGGAGTTGAAAAAGGGGATGAGTCATAAAGTGAGAGATGCTGTACAATGAACACTTTCCCCACCAGACTGATGACAGTGTTCACTGGCTGCCATCTCTGTCTTCCTGCATGGCGAATCCCAATGATGAGTGCTCACCTGTAGTCAGGGGGTCCTGGGCCGCACAGCACACAGGGGACAACAGTGGAAGAAGAGCAGGGCTTACAGGGGGTCTTCAGCTCCCTCCACTGTTCTATTCCCAGCAGGCTGCAGCATCTCCTCACAGAGAAGAGGTCGGGGGAGGAAGCTCACTGTCACAGCAGGGACAGCATGGCAGCAGCAGGGGGCTGATATCAGTCCTTTCTGCTCTGTCCCCATCCCCCACAGTTGTTTCTGTAGCCTTCTGTAGCTGATCTCTGCACTATGTGGCTGACCTCCTCCACGGCTCATCTGAACACCTGAGGTCATAAATTAGTATGTGTGTGTGTGTATATGTGTGTATCTACTGTATGTGTATATGCATCTGTGTATGTATGTGTTTGTATCTGTGTGTGTGTATATGTATATGGTATATGTATGTGTGTATCTATGTGTGTACCTATGTGTGTGTATCTATGTACAATTACAATATATGTATACATTATGTGTGTATCTGTGTGTGTATGTAAATGTGTTTATCTATGTATGTGTGTGTACATCTGTGTATCTATGTGTGTATGCATGTAAAGTGTACGTATATGTGTATCTATGCATGTATGTATCTATGTATGTACAGTGGGTATGGAAAGTATTCAGACCCCTTTAAATTTTTCAGTCTGTTTCATTGCAGCCATTTGGTAAATTCAATAAAGTTTATTTTTTCTCATTAATGTTCACTCTGTACCCCATCTTGACTGAAAAAAATGTAGAAATTTTTCCAAATTTATTAAAAAAGAAAAACTAAATATATATCTTAACTTCCTGATCACTGGGGATTTAACCACTGGGCCCCCCAGAGATTCTGAGAACAGGTGACTGCTGTTTCCTCATGGATGCAGCAAAGATGTGCATATTGCCTTTGCTCTCTCCATTATCTACACTGTGTTCCAAATTATTATGCAAATGATATTTTTCTCTGATTTTCCTAAATAGTCGGTACAAATGACAGTCAGTCTAATAAAAGTCATCACCCGTTAGAGTATGCATCGAATTTTATTGAAGAAACCTCCAATGATAACAGTATAATCTCCAAAATGACTAAAAACTCAAATTGCACTGTTCCAAATTATTATGCACAGTAGAATTTCTAAACATTTGATATGTTTTAAAGAACTGAAAATGTTCATTTGTGGAATTTGCAGCATTAGGAGGTCACATTCACTGAACAAAAAAGCTATTTAACTCCAAAACATCCTAACAGTCCAAGTTACATGTTAACATAGGAACCCTTCTTTGATATCACCTTCACAATTCTTGCATCCATTAAAATTGTGAGTTTTTGGAGAATTTCTGCTTGTATTTCTTTGCATGAAGTCAGAATAACCTCCCAGAGCTGCTGTTTTGATGTGAACTGCCTTCCACCCTCATAGATCTTTTGATTGATGATACTCCAAAGGTTCTCTATAGGGTTGAGGTCAGGGAAAGATGGTGGCCACACCATGAGTTTATCTCCTTTTATGCCCATAGCAGTCAATGACTCAGAGGTATTCTTTGCAGCATGACATGGTGCAGCGTCATGCATGAAGAGGATTTTGCTCCTGAAGGCACATTTCTGCTTTTTATACCATGGAAGACAGCTGTCAGTCAGAAACTCTATATACTTTGCAGATGTCATTTTCACACCTTCAGGAACCTTAAAGAGCCCTACCAGCTGTTTCCCCATGATTCCGGCCCAAAACATGACTCCTCCACCTCCTTGCTGACGTTGCAGCCTTGTTGGGACATAGTGGCCATCCACCAACCATCCACTACTCCATCCATCTGGACCATCCAGGGTTGCTCGACACTCATCAGTAAACAAGACTGTTTGAAAATTAGTCTTCATGTATGTCTGGGGCCACTGCAACCATTTCTGCTTGTGAACACTGTTTAGGAGTGGCCGAATAGTAGGTTTATGCACCACAGCAGCCTTTGAAGGATCCTACACCTTGAGGTTCGAGGGACTCCAGGAGGCACCAGCAGCTTTAAATATCTGTTTGCTGGTTTGTAATGGCTTTTTAGCAGCTGCTCTCTTAATCCGATGAACTTGCCTGGCAGAAACCTTCCTCATTCTGCCTTTATCAGCACAAACATGTCTGTGCTCAGAATCAACCACAAATCTCTTAACAGTACGATGATCACGTTTAAGTTTTTGGGAAATATCTAATGTTTTCATCTCATGACCAAGGCATTGCACTATTTGATGCTTTTCAGCAGCAGAGAGATCCGTTTTCTTTCCTAAATTCCTTGAAGCCTGTGCCCTGCTTAATAATGTGGAACATCATTCTTAAGTAGTTTTCCTTTAATTGGGCTCACCTGGTAAACTAATTATCACAGGCGTTTGAGATTGATTTCAGTGATCCAAAGAGCCCTGATACACAATAGCATCTATGAGTTTATTTGAAAAACAAAAAATTACATCTTTATGACACTTAAATCCAATTTGCATAATAATTTGGAACGCAGTGTATAGAGCTGCTGAGCCCTGTGCTCGGCTATTTCCATCAGGTCCATAGAGAATGAATAGAGTAGTTACCAGATGATACAGATACCAGACATATAATATATATATGGTTGGGCTCTGCCGATTCCAGCAGTAGTCAAGTAACCACGAGGATGTGCTCTGCACACTTGCTGTCATATGCTGATTAGCATATGCTGACTATATATATTTATATATATGTATATATATTCATCTCCGTGAAAAATAAAATATAAATATACTGTATACATTTTTTTAGAGGTGTGGGGAGGCCCAAATGAAACTTTTGCTATGTGGCCCTGTGATTGCTATGTATGCCCCTGCTTCCAGGACAGTAATAATAAGGGCGATCTGGCTTGTTTCTCGGAGCCTGAGGCTCCAGGGGTCCCATTTCCAGATTGCCCTCATCATAAGCAGCATACCGGGCAGGGGGCTCAGACACATTTATTGCACAGGGGCCCCAAGCTGTCAGGGAAGTGTATTATACTACAGCTCTGGCAAAAATTAAGAGTCCACTGCACAGTTTTATAAAAATCAACTTCTCTACATGTCTGACAACCATTCCATTCCGGTGTCAGTTGAATTCTAACCAGAGGACACCTCATTCTACTTAATGTGCTTCTGATAAGGTGATCACTAGGGATGAGCGAGTATACTCGTTAGGATTCGGTACTCGGCGAGTAATGCGGTACTCGCGGTACTCGAAACATAGCGAGTTTTCCACTACTCACCTCCCAATATTCGGTACAGCCCGCACAATCCCCGCACAGCCCAGCACAGTACCGCACAGCCTGGCACAGTCCCGCACAGCCCAGCACAGTCCCGCACAGCCCAGCACAGTCCTGCACAGCCCAGCACTGTCCCGCACAGCCCGGCACAGTCCCGCACAGCCTGGCACAGTCTTGCACAGCCTGGCACAGTCCTTCACATCCCCGCACAGCCCGGCACAGTCCCCGCACAGCCCAGCACAGTCCCGCACAGGCTGGCAGAGTCCCCGCACAGCCCAGCACAGTCCCGCACAGCCCGGCACAGTCCCGCACAGCCTGGTACAGTCTTGCACAGCCCAGCACAGTCCTGCACAGCCTGGCAGAGTTCTGCACAGCCCAGCACAGTCCCGCACAGCCTGGCACAGTCCTGCACAGCTCAGCACAGTCCCACACAGCTTGGCACAGTCCCGTACAGCCCGGCACAGTCCCGCACAGCCCAGCACAATCCCCGCACAGTCCCCGTACAGCCTGGCACAGTCCCCGCACAGCCCAGCACAGTCACACACAGCCTGGCACCGTCCCCGCACAGCCCAGCACAGTCCTGCACAGCCTGGCACAGTCCCCGCACAGTCCCCGCACAGCCCAGCACAGGCAAGCACAACCCAGCACAGTCCTGCACAGCCCATTACTCACATTTCCCATACACTTACATTGGACTCGTTACGAGTACCTGAGTATTAGGAGGTACTTGTAACGAGTACAGCGAGTCCAAGTATTTCACTACTTGCTCATCCCTAGTGATCACCTCAACCAAATCTTATTTAATGAAGGAAAGTATAAAAAAAACCCTGCTGTAGTGTTCTCAATCCTCTTGCAATAGGACACGCTGGATAGCAAAACAAGTGCTAATAATATCCCGAAAGTAATAGGAAAGAAAAAATAACTTTTAACCATGCCAAAGGAGTTGAAAAGAAAAGTCTTGAGGGAGGAAAAGAAGGGCTCAATTCTGACTTTCCTAGCAGAGGGATACAGTGAGGGTCATGTTGCCTCCATCCTTAAAATTTCTAAGAGGGCAGTCCATTACAACAAGGTCAAGCAGCTGACATTGGGGACAACAAAGCTACAGATCGGCAGAAGGCGAAAACAACTCTCCATTGATAGAGATGACCGTCGTCTTATTCGAATGTCACTCAGCAACCGCAGGATGACATCAAGTGATCTACAAAAGGAATGGCAAATGGCAGCTGAGGTGAAGTGCATGGCAAGAACAGTTTGGAAACACAGGCTCCTAGAGGGAGGGCTCAAGTCATGTAAAGGTAGAAAAAAGCCTTTCATCAATGAGAAGCAAAGGAGAGCCAGGCTAAAGTTTGCCAAAGACCATAAGGATTGGACCATAGAGGACTGGAGTAAGGTAATCTTCTCTGACGAATCTAATTTTCAGCTTTGCCTAACACCTCGTAGTCTAATTTTTAGACAGAGACCTGGAGAGGAGTACAAACCACAGTGTGCACCCTTTATGAAATGTGGTGATGATCTGGAGATGCTTTAGCAAGGCTGGAACTGGGCAGGTTATTCTTTGCAAAGGACGTATGAATCAAGCTGCATACAAGGTTATCCTGGAAAAACAGTTGATTCCTTCTGCTCAGGCTATGTTCCCCAAGTCTGAGGACTGGATTTTCCAGCAGGACAATGTGCTATGCTACACAGCTAGGTCAATCAATGTGTGGATGAAGGACCACCACATCAAATCCCTGCCATGGCCAACCCAATCTCCATACTTGAACGCCATTGAAAACTGGAATGTAATCAAGAGGAAGATGGATAGTCACAAGCCATCAAACAAAGAAGAACTGCTTAAACTTTTGTACCAGGATTGGCATAAGGTTACCCAAAACCAGTGTGAAAGACTGGTGGAAAGCATGCCAAGACGCATGAAAGCTGTGATTAAAAATCATGGTTATTCCACAAAATATTGATTTCTGAACTCTTCCTGAGTTATAGCATTAGTATTGTTGTTTCTAAATGATTATGAACTTGTTTTCTTAGCATAATTTGAGTTCTGCAAGCACTGCATTTTTTTGTTATTTTGACCATTTCTCATTTTCTGAAAATAAATACAAAATTTAGTGCTTGGAAATTTGGAGACATGTTGTCAGTAGTTTATAGAAAAAAAGAGCAATTTACATTTTACTCAAAAATATACCTATAAAAAAAATCAGACAAACTGAACATTTTGCAGTGGTCTCTTAATTTTTGCCAGAGCTGTATGTGGAGTACTACGGGATGCAAACAAGCAAAATGCTGCCTATTCATTGAGTGATAGGATTGATGATGACGGAACAGAAATAATTGTTCTCAGCAACAAATCGCCGGTGTTAACTGCAGCTACGCTGCTGATAACCGGACACTGTATGGGGAAAGATTGATCTATTAGTTATCGTTCTGTACCCATAATTGTTCCTCAACCACTGTAAAGAGGCTGGGAAACAGCGACTTCAGTATTGTCGATCACGCTCGTTTAACGGCCTAAACTCAGCGCATGTAAATGCAACTGAAATGTTTCTGTGTGATGGTGCAATATGTGAGCATTCGGGGCCCCATCCTAAACTTTTGCCCAGGGCCTCGCTTAGACTAAAACCGGCCATGCAAAGATGATATATGAAAGTAATATAAATGACAATTCAGATGAAAATCGTTTTTTTTTATGAAAATTGGATGATTTTTCATACTTTTGTGTGAGCCTGGCCTAAAGGAAAGAGTCAATATAAAATCAATACAGTCAAGCTTGGCTATTTTCAATCACTTGTATGTAATTACTAATTACATTCAGCCAGCTAGTTGAAAGAGTAACTAAAGGGACATTTACTTTTTCACATCAATGATATGGATGTGGAAAACATTTGATCTTAATTATGTGCTGTAGTCCATAAATGAGGATTACCCAGGTTCGATTTGCATGTTATGCAGTTTAGACATTATAAAACACAAAAGTAACATTTAGAAACAAGCACTTTCTGGGGGGTACTTTAGTAAATTTATCATTAACTCCAAAATCATGGATATTTGAGACTAGATAAAATTATCTAATTACAGAGACCTATGTATGGGTAAGGATAAATCCCAGAGACATACCAGTGTCTGAAGATGACACATTTGTATAGCCTTATGAACGATTACTCACCTCAAAGCTTAACATTTTGGTGCATTTTAATTAAATAGGGAAAACGAGGTGACGCAAGTTTGAAGATCTAAAAAGCATTTTCATGTTTCAATCTCTGTGACATGACAAAACACTTTGATCCTTACCACAGAAGTCCCTCTGGGGATAAACTTCTCTCCACTGTACATCAAATGAAAGAAAACAAAGAGGGCAAGGAGATGGAGGCGGCTATCTAAAAATAATCCAATTAGCTGCCACTAAATTGGATGATGGAACAAGACAGACAGCCTTAAAATGGTTAACAGCAGCAGAAATATACTGTATATTTCACATAAAATAAACTTTCACTTCAGTAAGTATTCATTTTTCCAGGAGCTAGCAGTGACTGAGACTAAAATTCTCACATATATTAAAATTAAAATTAACTAAATGATTACCCAAATATTGATAGTATTTTATTTTCAGTTCGTTCAAGAGCCTTTTGATAAACAACATGATATGTATGAAGAGTATATGGGCACTGGACTATGGGATGGAGGATAATCATTATAACTTGTTATATTTAACCACAGTCAGTTACTATGTCCGGGCAACAAAGGGCTCTTCAGCTTTAGTTAATTTGTGTTGCAAATCTGTAGTGTTGAATATATGATGTGAAATGTTCTTATGTGCAATATAATCATTAAACTTTGTTATAACTAACCACAGCTGGCTTCCTCTATCACATAGTCCTATGCCCATATACCCATCATACATATCCTCCATCCCATAGTCCTGTGCCCATATTCCCATCATACATATCCTCCATCCCATAGTCCTGTGCCTATATTCCCATCATACATATCCTCCATCCCATAGTCCTGTGCCCATATTCCCATCATACATATCCTCCATCCCATAGTCCTGTGCCCATATTCCCATCATACATATCCTCCATCCCATAGTCCTGTGCCCATATACCCATCATACATATCCTCCATCCCATAGTCCTGTGCCCATATTCCCATCATACATATCCTCAATCCCATAGTCCCGTGCCCATATTCCCATCATACATATCCTGCATCCCATAGTCCAGTGCCCATATTACCCGTCATACATATCCTCCATCCCATAGTCCTGATCCCATATTCCCATCATACATATATCCTCCATCCCATAGTCCTGTGCCCATATTCCCATCATACATATCCTCCATCCCATAGTCCTGTGCCCATATTCCCATCATACATATCCTCCATCCCATAGGCCCGTGTACATATTCCCATCATACAGATCCTCCATCCCATAGTCCCGTGCCCGTATACCCATCACACATCCTCCATCTCATAGTTCTGTGCCCATATACCCAATCTTCGCCATGGCAACTACTCTGACATCATCGTCGCCATAGATGAGGTCAGAATGGATGCAATGCCCATCACACATCCTCCATCCCATAAGCCGGTGCCCATATTCCCATTATACATGTATGTATATTCTTTGTATATGGGCATGGGACTATGGGATGGAGGATATGTATTATGGGTATATGGACTCTGGACTATGGGATGGAGGATAATCATTATAATTTGTTATAACCAACCACAGTCAGTTACTATGCCTGGACAATGCCAGGCTCTTCAGCTAGTACAGTATATACTTGTACCATTATGACATCATCATCAACATGGCAACCTATTATGATCTGGTTTTGTCCCTCTCTGCTTGTTGTGCAGGTTCAGCTTGCTCCTCTGGGGCCTGTGCTGGACCACCGCTCCATATGTTACAGCCTGTGTCAGTTTGTTAAGTCCCCTGTTATATTGGTCTATTTTGCTTTGCTTCCAATTCATACCGGAATGCTGCTATAGTGGGGGCGAAGTCGTGTGACTTCAGTGTTTTTTGTACCTCAGACGTGTTGGATTTTTCAGGGTTTTTGCGTGATTGCAGACAGTGTCTTTCCTTTCCTGTCTAGTCAGTTTGGGCCCCATTGTTTGCTCAGTCTATATTTTTGCCTGCGTTTGTGTCTCATCTTGTCTCACCGACAATATATGTTTGGGGGCTATCTATTCCTTTTGGGGTCTGCTCTGGGGCAGTTTAGATTTCACCTTTCTTGCTTTAGGCTTAGTTAGCTCTCCGGCTGTGCCGAGGCGTCTAGGGCATCGTAGGTACGCTCCACGGCTACTGCTAGTTGTGTGAACAGGATCAGGGGTCTGCAATCCGCTTAGTTAACAACCTTTCTGGCTTTTTGGTGGTTTAGCCTGCTCCTGCCATCCTCCTCGGTTATCCGCTCATAACACACCTCCCTGTAGAACATCTTGCACACCCCGGTCCCGCGGCTGTTGACTTCTTCCGCACTGGAGGCCGAGCGGTATGGCTCCCATAGGCGCAACACCACACCGCTTCATTCTTCCGGCCCTCTACTTCTTGACCTCAGGAATCTTGGTGCCGGCGGTTGAGGGAGAGACTGTAGGCTCCTCCACAATGGCTCCATGGGTTTAAACAACTCGAACTTCACTGGGGAGGGCTCCGTTCTCCACTAGCTGTCTGGTTCCTGCTTCTCCATCTCATCGGCCATTTTCAGCCAATGCCGATAGACGTGGCAATACATGACTGGTTTTTCCAGTTCCCACCCATTTACTGGTGTGACCGCCTCCAGCTGCTCCACCCATCCATTGTTGGTCAGTGGAAGGGGGCGAGGTTTTCTCTTCTTCATCCGCATCCACCAGGGGTGGACCAGGGCATACTGACAGGCAGGTTTTGGCACCAAGAGATGACAGAAACGCGCATGAAGGACGAGGTTCTCGTTGTAGTTTACTCCTTCTCTGCCATCTCCCGCCAATCTCACTGCCGCCATCTTGGTCACAGTAGAGATATTAGACTTTCTTTTCTAGTAAGCCAAATCCAATTCAGCAGTCAAGTCCGGTGTTGTTACAAAATTGGTAGCAGGCAAATCCAGTACTTCATTCACAAAATCTTCTCCAGGTACAGCAATTACTTGCTCTTGCTCCCGGACATCTTCCAGGGGAACAGCAGCCGCATACAAATCATCATTAACACTTCTCTTTGTGGGTTCTCCGCATTGTGAGGTATTCACATTCTGCTGACTATGCCAAATGTAAGGGGAGGCCAGGACTGTAGTCGTGACCAAAGACACTGAAGCATCTGTGTCCCGCCCTTCCCTCACAGAAAACTGTATTCCACTTCTCAGCATACCTGCGTTTCCAATTTCAGATTCCCCTGGGCATGACCCTTCTTCCAGGCAACTCCCAGTAATGGAGACTGTTGTGAATTTACTTTCTGGTCTGCCTTTGGTTGCTGGTGAGGGTGGTGGAGCTGGTTGTATTGACAGAGGTGTCGTGAGTTCTCTTTCCGGGCTCCCTCTGGTGGTTGCAGGAGGTAATGAAGCTGATCTAATTAACAGAGACCTGCCACCTGATAATGAGGATGACAATTGGACATCTGGAGTCTCTGACTGGATTTAAGATAGCCGACTTCCTCTATCCCTGCTGGTGATTTTTCCTGCCTCCTGAGGTCTTAGTTTCCAGTTCAGTTCCTGCATTCTCAAGCTAAGTGTTCTTTGCTATTGTTCACATTTGATTTGGTTTTGTCTATTCAGTTTTGTGTGGTCAGCCAGCCCCGGCTGGGGCTGTGCTGAATTTCCATTCTTATGTTACTGTTTGTGCCCAGTTTGCTTTTTGTCCCTAATTAGATTGGCCTCTGTTTGCTCTGTCTTCAGAATATGCCAGAGTGCTGATATAGTGGGTGAAGTCTAGTGACTTCAGGGTTCTTTTGCTATCCAGAAGTGTTGGACATTTTTGCAGGGCTTTTTGGCATGATTGCAGACAGTGTCTTTCCTTTCCTGTCCTTTCTAGTTAGTGTGGGCCCCATCGATTGATCAGCCTATTTTCCTACCTGTGTTTGTGTTTTCATCTTATCTCACCCACAATATATGTTTGGGGGCTATTTCTTTGGGGTCTGCTCTGGGGCATTTTAGATTTCTCCTTTTCTTGCTTTAGGCTTATTTAGTCCTCCAGCTGTGTTGAGGCATCTAGAATCATCGTAGGTACGCTCCACGGCTACTGCTAGTTGTGTAGATAGGATCAGGGGTCTGCAATCCACTTAGTTACCAACCTCTCTGGTTTTCTGTGGCTTAGTTTGGTCCAGCACAACTTGAACATTCTCTTTACTTAATACTTCATACATTACATCCACAGTTGGCACATCATGGAATTCACTTGTTATCTCATTTTTCGCTACTTTGCTGGTGCTTCTGTGTGGCACACGTCCAGACCATCTTAGACTGCTCCCCAGTTCCTTCCTGGCCTAATCTCGCCATGGTGACAATTCCTTCTGCCTGTTTTGCCCCAGACTTGAAATCATCAGCCACCTGGTTTGGCTGCCTTTGGAAAAACATCTGGCCCGTCTGTACCGTTCTCGTGGAAGCTCCAACTTCCTTCAACTCCTCACTCCAACTGACTCCTGCCTTAAAGGCGTCTGCCCAGGCTATGAGTCGCCACATTTTTGTTCTCCTGTACTGGCCCACTGCAATGATGCCCAGTGGCCGTGGATAACGTGGGCTGCAGCTATTTAATGTTGCGTGGCTGCCGAGCCGTCCAGGACCTATAGCCCATGTAGACACTTCAGGCACCCTGACCCCATCTGAACTAGCTTCCTTTCTTCCCTATCCTTAACTCCCGGTAGCTCCTTCTCCACTTAGCCCTCTATACACTAACTATAAACTATTCTATCTGTGCACACTAGTATGCCCCCATCTAGTGGCCCACAAAGAAACTACACTTACCATTATCTATGAGAACTATAATACTAAAGTGCCCCCCTCTATTGTCCGAAAGGTACACTTAACTTTCGCTAAACTGTACATGAGCCATAGTAAACATCTTACATTATAGGAACACAGCATAACATGCATAGTTCTACAAAGAATTGTAGCACATGTATGAATGTGGCAGTACCATAAATGTGAGCGGTAAGGCGGTGTGCCCACGTTGCATTTTTTAAGTGTTTCTGCTGCGTTTTTGTGGCTGCGGAAATGCTTAAAAAACGCTACCGAAATGCATCCCTTGCAATCCTATGGGATTCTGCAGTTGCTATGCCAATCCTGCGGATTTTTCCACTGCAGAATCGCATAGTGGAAAAATCCGCAGCATGTCCATTAATTTTGCGGCATCGCGACAGAATAGGATAGGACTGCATTGAAACGCTCACTTTACGCATGTGTCTATGCCCACCATACGTAAAGTGAGCGCTTTATGTGCAGATGGTATGCAGGGTTTGGAGGAGAGGAGACTCTCCTCCATTCCCTGGTTACCATATTCATGTAAAAAATAGAATTAAAATAAAAAATAGGGATATACTTACCCTCTGTCGGCCCCCAGAGTCCTCAGCGGAGCTGCCGGCAAGTTCCGTTCCCAGGTGTGCTTTGCGAGAATGACCTCTGATGACGTAGCGGTCATGCGACCATGACGTCACAAAGGTCATTCTCGCAAAGCATGCCTGGGAACGGAACTTGCCTGCAGTGCTGTTGAGGACCGGGATCGCCGCTGAGGAAATCGGGGGCCAACAGGAGGTGAATATATCCATATTTTTAATTTTTTTTATTATTTTTAACATTCTATCTTTTACTATTGACGCTGCATAGGCAGCATCAATAGTAAAAAGTTGGTCACACTTGTTAATCACTATGCTTGACAAGTGTGACCAACCTGTCAATCACTTTTCCAAGCAATGCTTCAAATCGCTTGGAAAAGCGCTAGCATTCTGCAAGCTAAAAACGCTTGTGTTTTGCAGGAAAACGCATGCGAATTCCACATGCTCTTTACCCGCTGTGGGGAGTTGTGGAAATGCTGCGGACAATTCCGCAACATTTCAACAACGTGGCCACATTATTCCGCAGCATTTCAACAACGTGGGCATATAGCCTAATACATATTGTTATGTTGCAGTACCACAAATATTAACATAGACATTACTCACATTAGCACATGTAAACATCAACACACTGAGAATAATTAAAGGAAGGGGAGCAAGGTGATACTTCTATCTCACCCCCTTACACTACTATCCCATCCAATGGCAGTAAGGGATAAATTGATGTAAAAAGACACAAATCCATGCGACACATTTATTCCTGCACTGAGTGTGTTAAAGGTGTCATAAGTTTATACTCCAAGACTCTTCTGTCTCTCTGAGATTTGAAGTTTGGGTAAGTGAGTGAGATGCTTTTCTGCACAGGCTAAAGACTGGGACAATTCTCTATTGTTGCAGGCTGAGGAGAGCTGGAGCCAGAGGAGGAGCAGGAACCCTACTTGAACTGAGATGCCTGTTTGTGAGTTCTGATGAGCTATGCAGTATTGTTGTTGCTATCAAAGTTCCTAGCAGCACCCAAATACAATCAGTCTGTGGGCCAGAGTTTGACATAGTAACATAGTTTTGAAGGCTGAAGGAAGACCTTATGTCCATCTAGTTCAGCTGTTCTGCTTTGTTGATCCTGGGCAAGGCAAAAAACACCCACAGAGTAGAAGCCAGTTTTCTCCATAGGGAAAAAAATTCCTTTCCCTAAGCTGAGTCAACCATCTACCTATAATATTCTGTTATTCGTAACCTTCTATACTGTTACTCACTAGAAAAGCATCCATTCCTTTCTTAAATTCATTCAGTGAGTTGGCCATCACCACTTCCTCAGAAAGAGAATTCCAGAGCCTCACTGCTCTTACCATGAAGAACCCTCTTCTATGCTGGTGCAGAAATTGTCTTTCCTCCAAACGAAGAGAATGCCCCCTTGTTCTCGTCACAGTCCTTGGTACAGTTCATTGGAGAGATCTCTGTATTGCCCTCTAATATACTTGTACATATACAGTGGTGAAAAAAAGTATTTAGTCAGTCAGCAATAGTGCAAGTTCCACCACTTAAAAAGATGAGAGGCGTCTGTAATTTACATCATAGGTAGACCTCAACTATGGGAGACAAACTGAGAAAAAAAAATCCAGAAAATCACATTGTCTGTTTTTTTTTCATTTTATTTGCATATTATGGTGGAAAATAAGTATTTGGTCAGAAACAAGCAATCAAGATTTCTGGCTCTCACAGACCTGTAACTTCTTCTTTAAGAGTCTCCTCTTTCCTCCACTCATTACCTGTAGTAATGGCACCTGTTTAAACTTGTTATCAGTATAAAAAGACACCTGTGCACACCCTCAAACAGTCTGACTCCAAACTCCACTATGGTGAAGACCAAAGAGCTGTCAAAGGACACCAGAAACAAAATTGTAGCCCTGCACCAGGCTGGGAAGACTGAATCTGCAATAGCCAACCAGCTTGGAGTGAAGAAATCAACTGTGGGAGCAATAATTAGAAAATGGAAGACATACAAGACCACTGATAATCTCCCTCGATCTGGTGCTCCACGCAAAATCCCACCCCGTGGGGTCAGAATGATCACAAGAACGGTGAGCAAAAATCCCAGAACCACGCGGGGGGGCCTAGTGAATGAACTGCAGAGAGCTGGGACCAATGTAACAAGGCCTACCATAAGTAACACACTACGCCACCATGGACTCAGATCCTGCAGTGCCAGACGTGTCCCACTGCTTAAGCCTGTATAGGTCCGGGCCCGTCTGAAGTTTGCTAGAGAGCATTTGGATGATCCAGAGGAGTTTTGGGAGAATGTCCTATGGTCTGATGAAACCAAACTGGAACTGTTTGGTAGAAACACAACTTGTCGTGTTTGGAGGAAAAAGAATACTGAGTTGCATCCATCAAACACCATACCTACTGTAAAGCATGGTGGTGGAAACATCATGCTTTGGGGCTGTTTCTCTGCAAAGGGGCCAGGACGACTGATCCGGGTACATTAAAGAATGAATGGGGCCATGTATCGTGAGATTTTGAGTGCAAACCTCCTTCCATCAGCAAGGGCATTGAAGATGAAAAGTGGCTGGGTCTTTCAACATGACAATGATCCAAAGCACACCGCCAGGGCAACGAAGGAGTGGCTTCGTAAGAAGCATTTCAAGGTCCTGGAGTGGCCTAGCCAGTCTCCAGATCTCAACCCTATAGAAAACCTTTGGAGGGAGTTGAAAGTCCGTGTTGCCAAACGAAAAGCCAAAAACATCACTGCTCTAGAGGAGATCTGCATGGAGGAATGGGCCAACATACCAACAACAGTGTGTGGCAACCTTGTGAAGACTTACAGAAAACGTTTGACCTCTGCCATTGCCAACAAAGGATATATCACAAAGAATTGAGATGAAATTTTGTTTCTGACCAAATACTTATTTTCCACCATAATATGCAAATAAAATGAAAAAAAAACAGACAATGTGATTTTCTGGATTTTTTTTTCTCAGTTTGTCTCCCATAGTTGAGGTCTACCTATGATGTAAATTACAGACGCCTCTCATATTTTTAAGTGGTGGAACTTGCACTATTGCTGACTGACTAAATACTTTTTTTCCCCACTGTATATTAGGTCTCCCCTAAGTCTTCTATTTTCTAGAGGAAATAGACCTAATTTTGACAACCTTTCTGGGTATTGTAGTGAACCAACTTCATTTATCATTTTAGTAGCCCGCCTTTGAACCCTTTCAAGATCAGTAATGTCTTTGTTGAGCACCGGTGTCCAAAATTGCACACAATACTCCAAGTGTGGTCTGACGAGTGATTTGTACAGAGGGAGAATTATGTTTTCATCTCGTGTCCCCAGACCTCTTCTAATGCATCCTATGACCCTATTTGCTTTGGTGGCAGCTGCCTGACACTGGGCACTCCAATTTAGCTTCTTATTGACTAAGATGCCTAAGTCTTTTTCCATGTCTGATTTCCCCAGCAGTTTCCCATTTAGTAAGTAATTGTAGCATCTGTTTCTCCTTCCCATGTGCATAACCTTACACTTATCTGTGTTAAACCTCATTTGCCATTTTTCAGCCCAATTCTCCAATTTACTCAAATCTGTCTGTAGTTGCAAACTGTCCTCCTTTGTGTTAACTACCTTACATAGTTTTGTATCATCTGCAAATACTGATATTTTACTGTGTAAGCCATCCACTAGTTCATTAATAAATATATTAAATAGTAGGGGGCCCAATACAGAACCCTGTGGTACCCCACTAGTAACCCTGGCCCAATCTGAGTATGCACCATTAATAACCACTCTTTGTTTTCTATCACTAAGCCAGCTACCTACCCATCTACACACATTTTCCCCTAGCCCAAGCTTTCTCATCTTACTTACCAATCTTTTATGTGGGACAGTGTCAAATGCTTTAGAGAAGTCGAGATAAATGACATCCAATGATTCTCCTTGGTCCATTTGAGAGCTTACATCCTCATAGAAGCTGATCAGGTTAGTTTGACAGGAGCGATCCTTCATAAATCCATGTTGATATGGAGCTAAACATTTATTAACATTGAGATATTCCATAATGGTATCCCTTAGAAACCCTTCAAAAATGTTACCCAGAACAGATGTTAAGGTTACGGCCTATAGTTTCCAGCTTCCCTTTTACACCCCTTTTTTGAATATTGGTACCACATTTGCTTGCCGCCAATCAAAAGGAACAGACCCTGTTTCTATAGAGTCTTTAAATATAAGGAATAGAGGCCTGTCTATCACATTACTTAACTCCCTTAATACCAGAGGGTGAATGCCATCAGGGCCTGGTAATTTCTCAATTTTAATCTTACTAAGGTGGTTCTGCACTTCTTCCTGGGTTAGGCAGGTAATACTTAATGGGGAGTTTACATTATCACTCTGCATTTCCCCTGGCAAATCCTTTTCCTGTATGAACACTGTTGAGAAAAAAGTATTTAAAACATTTGCTTTTCCCACATCGCTCTCTATGATTTCACCCTCATTGTTCTTTAAAGGGCCGACACCATCAATTTTAATCATTTTACTGTTTATATAATAAAAGAATAGTTTGGGGTTTGTTTTACTTTCCTTAGCAATGAGTCTCTCAGTTTCCACTTTTGCTAAATGTATTTGTTTTTTACACATTTTATTTTTTTCCCTATAACTTTTTAATGCTTCTTCATTGCCTTCTTGTTTTAACTTCCTAAATGCCTTGCTCTTGTTATTTATTGCCCTTTTTACATCCTTATTTAGCCACATTGGTGTTCTCCTGTTCCTAGCCCTTTTATTTCTGTACGGTATGGCTAGCTCACAGTGGGTGTGTAAAACTGATTTAAATATTTCCCATTTATTTTCTGTGCTCCTATTTTTGAGGACATTGTCCCAATCAATTCAGCAAAGGTCCTCTCTAAGCTGATCAAACTTTGCTTTCCTGCAATTCAGCGTTTTGTAACCCCCTTCCAGGGCACCTTACTGGAGGACAAGTGGAATTGTATTATTTTGTTGTCACTGTTCCCTAGGTGCCCATCGACTCGTACTTCTGTTATTCTATCTGGTCAGTTGCTTAAAATTAAGTCCAGAAGGGCAGTCCCTCTAGTTGGGCCCTGCACAAGTTGTGACAGACAATTTTCCTTGGTCACTGACAGAAATTGGTTTCCTTTCTGAGATACGCAGGTTTCAGTTTCCCAGTCTATGTCAGGGTAGTTGAAGTCCCCCATAATAATCACCTCATTGTGATTTGATGCTTTGTCTATTTGTTTCAGTAATACATTTTCAGTGGTTTCTGTTATATTTGGTGGCTTATAACAAACCCCTATGAGGATTTTATTACTTTTTCCTACTTGTATCTGCACCCATAGAGACTCCACCTCTTCGTTTCCCTCTTGTATATCTTCTCTTAGTGTGGGTTTTAAAGTGGGCTTTATAAATAGACAGACTCCACCCCCTTTCCTTTTTTGACGATCCCTCCTAAACAAATCATATCCTTGCAAGTTAGCCGCCCAGTCATAGCTGTCGTCTAACCATGTCTCAGTTATTCCTACTATGTCGTATTTTTCCTCATACATTAGTAACTCCAGATCTTCAATCTTATTGGTCAGGCTTCTTGCGTTGGTCAGCATGCAGGAAAGAAGTTTTGCTTCCTTTTTCTTAGCTTCCTTCTGAGTACCCTGTCTTGGGTCCTTTTTACCACATCTAGTATCCTTGATTAGTTTGTCCTTCTGCTGCATGTTCTTGTCTGCTGTTTTTCCTCCCATCCCCTCTTCTTCTAGTTTAAAGCCCTCCTGATGAGTGTGGCAAGTCTTCTGGCGAATGTGTGTTTCCCAGGTTTTGTGAGGTGTATCCCATCTCTTGCGAGAAGTCCATCATAGAGGTAATTCATGCCATGGTCCAAGAATCCAAATCCTTGCTGCCTGCACCACCGTCGTAGCCAGTTGTTCACCTCTAGTATCCTATTCCATCTTCTGATGCCATGACCATCGACTGGGAGGACTGATGAGAAAACAACCTGTACGTTCCGTTCCTTTATTTTCTTCCCCAGAATTTCAAAGTCTTCGCAGATAGTTGGTAGGTCATTTCTTGCCGTGTTGTTTGGGCCTACATGTATTAGTAGGAAAGGGTAGTCGTCCTTAGATTTGAGGAAAGTTGGTATCCTGTTGGCCTCATCCTTGATTTTTGCTAATGGGAGGCAGCATACTTCTCGTGCGGTTATGTCCGGCCTGCAGATAGTTGCCTCCTTGCCTCTTAGTAGTGAGTCGCCCATAACTACCACTCTTCTTTTCTTTCCGGATGCACTGCTTGTTGCTCGTGAGTGCATTCTATAACCAATTTGCTATCATTTATCATAATTGACACTAATAATGATACTAAATACTACAATTAGTGGCTCATGCACATGGATATATTACAGTTTTATTTGGTATTTAGCTATAATACAGCATTCAGAGCATACAATGAGACCTCTACCTTGGTTTCATCTGACTTTAATTTTATATGTAAGAACACAGTTTTTTTTCTATCAGATTCAATATGATTAATTCAGAAAGATAATGTGGCATGCTTTATCCGATTCTGTATATATAGAGGTAATCACAAGAGGCAAACTATCCCCAGACATGAAGTATGATGCAACCTGCACTAATGAAATAGGAAAGTAACATTCCATATAGCAATGGCATGAGCTGAGTACTATGGTTGATAATGAAGGTTATATTGTAATTTGTGTTACTTGGTTACAACAAACAACCTGTACTTACATCCATTAAAGAGAAAACTGAGATGTTCTGAATCCCCTGAAAATCCATTAACAACAAGCCTTCTTCAGAGTTCTTTAACTGCATGAATTCATTGCATTAAGGGGTTTTTCATTACCATGGAAATAGTTGATCTGCAATGCTTGACAGAAGCCTCTACACTGTGTGATGGAGCTGTGGAGATCCAGCTGAAGCTGGTGATTTGTCGGGGTATTAGTGTTACTCTGAGTCACTTTTTACGGCCAAGCCGTGAGTCAGAGTAGTCAAGGAGTACAAGGTCAGAAGCCAGGAGGGTACGTTGTAAGCACAGGGAAGAGACAAAGGCGTAGTCAGGTATCATTCCGAGGTCAGAACAACAGGAGGATAGTGGATCAGAACAGAAAAGGTTAAATGGATGGTCAGAATGAGGTCCAAGGTCAGGTAAAGAAAGATCTATAAAAGAAAACAAGGCACAGAGAGACAAACCACACAAGTAGCTGAATGTACATCTGGCAGAGGTCTGAGAGAAACAGCTCAATTAGGTAGCCTGGCAATCAGCTGGGATAATGAACACCTGGAGACAGGCAGTGCCTTCCAGTCTCAGATTAGATGGCTGAGCTGTCAATTAACACACAACACACTGACAGCTCAACACGCCAATGCACCAGACTAGATGATTGAATCATCAAAAACTGACAGATTCTGCATGCCCCTGTATCAGATTGGACGGCTGAGCTGTAAGTAACTGCATCCCAGACAAACTGAGGGGTGAAACCGTGACAATCTGGTGTCAGATCCACACCAATCTGATACTGATGATGACCTACCTTAGGGATAGGTCATTATTCAATATTTTATTAAATGGAAACCCCTTTAAGGTGCATTTCCAATATGGTAGGTTTGATATTTTGACCTTTGCATGTAGTTTTTTTAATTAAAAACTAGACTTTGCTGGTTATTCCAGCTAAAAAAAAAATCTCTATAAAATGTTTTAATATGTGTTTCCCATTGATGCATCTGTAAATAATTAGACTTGAGCAAAAGATTTGCATGACCCTCTTCCAGTGGCCAGTTTTGTAGTCCATCTGCCTGAATTTCCAGTGCCTCTTTTGATTAGAAGCTCTTATGTGAAATCATTGCTGCAGTGTAACGCACAGACGATGCCATGCAAGGGTTACTAATTACAAGAGGCTTTAGGTTTGCCAACACTTAGGAAAATGAAAAAAACCTAAATGAAACGAAATGGTTTACTGTATGTAAACCATGTGTCATTTCATGTCGGGATTTGCATTGATTTTACAGAAGCCAGCAATTGATTTAGCGGCTATCATGCTTTGTAGAACGCTATGAAATTATATATATATATATATATATATATATATATACATACACCGTATATACTCCTGTATAAGCCAAGTTTTTCAGTCCCTTTTTTGGGCTGAAAAAGTCCCTCTCGGCTTATACATGAGTCATACACCTGAAAGCCAACGAGGGAGGGGGAACAGGAGACATGATACACAACCCTCCTGGTGTCTGCATATCCGGCTCCTCTACATCTCAGTCTCAGCGTCTGTATCTCCCTTCCTGTCTTCCTCCTGGGTGGTCAAATGGTACCGCTCATTAAAGTCATGAATATGGACGTCTCTTCACTCTCCTAGGGGTGGAGCTGCATATTAATGACTTTAATGAGAGGTACCATGTGACAGCACAGGAGGAAGACAGGAAGGGAGATACAGACGCCAGGACTGAGATGTAGCAGAGTCGGGGATATGCAGACACCAGAAGGGTGAGTAGCACTGGGGGAGGGCGATATATATATATATGTATATATATATATTGGGATCTTATTTAGTGTTCCCCATGAGTGACATGGTCTGTATCCTCCTGTGCTGTAACAATAAACAGGAAGCAGTCCAGGCCTCAGTCAGCGATTACCTGCCCATAATTGTGTAGGGTCGTGGGCCGGGCTGGGGGGTGGTCCCTCTTCTTACTGCGCAGAGACGAAACAGAGACAAGATGGAGACAGATTCTGGGTGCAACAGGTCCAAGTTTTATTCTCTCTTGCCACCCACTTGACAGCCTCTGCAGTACACCGCACTTCTCTTCACTTCACGGCCCACCGTTTCCAGGGCCCATTATACACACCGTACTTTTACATTAGGGACGTACATGCACGTACCGTCCCTTCTTCACTGTTTGACGCTCCTGACAGGTCCGTCACTGTGGCCGCCTTAGGCCCGTAAACCAACAGCAATTTTACTGGTCAGGCGTCGTGTCAAATACAGTGTCCCACACCCGGTGTCTCATCTCTTCTGCGGTTCTTCCTGTCAGGACTACCCCCCTGACGTTCTCTCTCCTCAGTCCCCCTGGTCTGGTTCTCCTCAGAGTGAACGTACTGTCGTAGTACTCCTGTCACCTGAGCTCCCCTGGGGACGGGAACTTTCTGGAACCCTCCCTCAGTATTTATATCATTCCCGATTCCCTGTGACTCCGCCTCCATGACCAACGGTTTCCTAAGCCCTAAGCTGATGTCAAGTCCTTTGCTCACACTCCTCCATGCCCTCTATTGGTCAACCCAGGTACTACACGTCCACTACACTTTCCTAGCTGTTTCCCCACTGTAGTAACTGACAACTATCTGAACTGTGCAAACCTTTCCTTCTCTATACTGACAGGTCCGTCCGTCCGTCAGGTCACCTTCCCTACAATTGTATGACTTGTGGGCACAGATGGAAGGAGGGGGAGACCAAGCCAGGAATAAGTGATCGAAAGTCTTTGGCCTGCCTGGAGCTCAATCTACTACATGGCAGGTAGCAGGAAATACTAAGAGGAGAGGTGAAAGTCTATCAGTGCAGCACAGACATATTGCCTGTCCTTTCCTTTACTCAGCTCCACAGCGTACCTGTTCGGCTGCATCTGTCACCATGAGCTGGCAGGCCTGGCACTACCATCACAAGGTTTTCCTTACCCATTTTAGTCCTTAAAAGGGTCGCTTCACTACATTGATTCTCAAGATGGATCTCCACAGATCAAATATTGATGATCTAACGCTGCCACCAATCATCTGCCAGATTCTGCAGATTCTCTCCTATTCATTCTAATAGGGTCAGCTCCACAGCATGCAGCAGATGCCACTACAAAAGTTGACACCAGGAGGGTGAGTAGCACTGGGGGAGGGTGAGCCAGCCATGCAATAAGGATGCCATAAGGAGAGGTGAGTATGTCATTTTTTTTATATCGCAGCAGAATTATTATATGGGGCATATATGGAGCATGTTATGGGCCACCAATAGCCTTTGTGAAGCATTATATGGAGCATATATATTGCTCTTTGCTAAAACCAAGTAATTCATGATACTCGAATGCTCGTTTTGAGTAACAAGTATAATGGAAGTCAATGGGAAATCCAAGCATTTTTCCGGCAGGCCCTACAAAAAGGTCTGGGGCGCAATGAAAATGTTGAAATGGATAGAAAAATTCTGAATGGAAAGAGAACAGAACGGGAAAGGCCCCTGGAAGCATCTCTGACTCCCAGATCACTGCTGAGAACAATGGTGTCACACTTTTACTCCACTTTAAGGAGTGACAATAAAACATTCCAAATCGATGAGGAATTGCATTTTACAGGAAATAAAATGTTAAGAGACATTTTTTCCTGCATAATGACTTGTATATAAGGAAAAATTTAAAAAGGATTTAAAAAAGTATAATTTAAGTACACCAATATTGAATTTTTTATTAAAAAATTAGGAAATTTCAATGTAATTTCTGAAGGAATAACACCAATATCCTCAATCCTAAATATTTTTTTACCAAAAAAGCAAACATGGAACAAACAATGAGTATTTTTATAATTAAAATAATTATAAAAACAATGAAACAGAGTATAAAAAGTAAAAAAGGGGTATACAAATACAGGATATGGAGGTGGATATGAGTATACCTGGGAGTAAATGGTGTATAAGGCACTGCAATAATATATATTGATCAGTTAGTTACTTACAAATAAGGTTCTAATAGTAATGAGTTCATAAGAAGTTAGGACAGACATCGCAATAATAACTCAATAGTAAACCTGTAGAAAATCAGGTATATGTGACCACAGGATTTTTTCAAACTCAATATAAGGAAAGTCCTGAGGGATTATTTCAGTCATATAGAATGTACAAAGTGAGACCATAGTAGAGCATAAAAGGATTTCCAAAAAGCCTTTAATTTATGAAGGAAGCAAGAACTGCCAAAAATGAGAGACTCAGAGGGAAAGAGACAACATTTCACCCAAATCAAGTTCTAAGGCATATATGAGAATAGTTAATTATGGAACAACCAAATATCTACACCGGTTGAAAGACAATTATTAAAAAGAGACAAAATTTCACACTAACCAAGTTCTGCAGCACATGTGACAATATTCAATTTTTGAACAACCATGTATCAAACCAATTAAATTTTACATGAACCAAGTTCGACATTATATGTCACAAGTTGAGAGGAGCGAACCCGTGGAAGTTCGGGTTCTCTGGAACAAATCAATGGGGACATGAAATTTGGTGTTTTAAAATGGCTGTAAAATGGTCATAGCTCAGGCTTTGGGGGTGTAGAAGGAAGCTAAATGGGGGTAATACCAGGACAATTTACCTGTAAACAAACGTAGATAGGAAAATGACTTCACCATAGAAATCATGGTAAAATAGGAAGTATATTAATAGCATAAACATTTTAACATTGCTCCCACAGAGACTGAGGCTTGCTACTTCCAGTCCAGTTAAAAATTTCAACCACAGAGCATGGGCCACAGTGCCCCTACATTAGCAGCTTACAAATTTCACCCACAGAGCATGGGCCATAGTACCCCTACATTAGTAGCTCACAAATTTCACCCACAGAGCATGTTTTTTGACACATTTCTCCCACAGAAGCTGAAAATAGATTTAAACCACACAGTATGTTTTCAAATTTCCCTGAGAAGCTGATTAAAAATTTCAACCCAGACAATGGGGCACAGTACCCCACAGTCTGCTCCAGTAGGATATGTTAAAAATGCCGCTGATGAAAAGCTGGTAGTATGATATTGGATCGAGCTGGCGGTTGGCCAAATTTCACCCACATAGCATGTTGTTGACACATTTACTCTACAGCTCCAAAATTTCATTTCCTGTAGTGTATAAGCAGCTACAGATAAAAAGCTCGCTGTTTGATTATGGATACAGCTGGCAGTCAGCCATGAGGTTTGCTACTGGCGGTCCTAGCCCCTTAGCCTTGGGACGCCTCCCAATGCTCTTGCTTTAGCATTCCATTGAAATCAAAGGAGGCAACCACGCCTGAATACTTCAGCAAGGGATAATGGAAATGTATTCTGTTTCTATTTTCTTGTTTGTTCCAACGGGGCCAAGAACTGGACGCCCTGTCGGCCATTCAATCTCAAACCACCCACAGACAGGGCTGCCGAGTACACACGTGTAATGGAGAATCAGGTTTCTATTCTGGAGATGCAACCTGATAAATGTAAATAAAGTACGTGGAGCCTCATTATAGAGTCTCAAACACGGGACTAGCCAGATCTTCCTCCAGGGAAGGACCCAGCCAAGGAGTGGCTCCTTTCGGAAACCACCATTACCACCATATTGAGTGGCCCTTTAAGTCAATATCCAGCTCCTTACGATTTTACAGATATGACAAGGGAAATACCAAGGCCAGGTATCCATCCACAGACAGCTGTTTCGGGGCGCTGCCCCTCATCAGTGTGGAGTAGGATTCTGGCTAGGTGGGAGCAATGCCTAGTAGACCAACATCACGAAACCTGATAAATGTGTAAGAAAGCAGCAGTCGAGCAAACGAACCTTTTCTCAACTGAGTCAGCAGCTGAAATTGCAAGACAGAATATCCATCTATGACAATTTAAAGTCTCTAATGGGAATAAGCTTTAGGAGTGTCCAGAAATGCTGAGTAAAATTATTTTTTAAGCACACTGCTAATACAGACACGGCTGCAGAGTACACAGGGACTTTTGGGTACAGCACCTGCAGAGAAGGTAATAACAATTTTCACCCACAGAGCATGTTTTCACATTTATCCCACAGAAGCTGATAACAAATTGCACAATGACCTACAGTACCCCATGAGGCACGGTTGCAGAGTACACAAAGCGGCTTAAAGACACATTACTCGCACAGATATGGGTTCAAGAATACACAGTTTGTAAGAATTGAAACAACTTTTACTGAAAATATTGTTCTAAAAGCAAACTGTGCAACAAAATATCTTGGTTGTAAAAAAAAAAGCCTTGATAGTAAAAGTCAATTTTTGAACAACCGAATTTCTATACCTGTGCCAGCCCAGTTTTTTGTTTTTTTAAAACCAATGAAATTTCACAGCAACCAAGTTTTAGAGCATGTGTGATAATAGCCAATTTTTGGAAAACAATATTTTAACCGGTTTGTAAAAATTTTGACCCACTGTAATTTTACACAAAGCTTGTTAAACTATATGGAATACTAATTGAATCAGGAAAAAAAAAATGAATTTTGAGTGTAATATACTACTGAATTGTACTTAAGAACAAGTAATACTGTATAGGTGAGCAATATAATACTGATAAATTTTTTAACAAGTTTTTTGAGTTTTAGATACCAGCGAAATCTTCACAAGAATATGTAAAACTGTATGGGTAAGCAATATAATACTGATACTTTTTTTAACAAGTTTTTGAGGGTTATATAGCAAGAAAATGTACCCAAGAACCTTTATACTATGTGGATGAGCAATAAAAAATCGATACATTTTTCATCAAGTTTTTTGAGGGCTATATAGCAACGAATTGTACCCAAGAAGATATAATACCCTATGGATGAACAATATAATACCAATATATTTTTGAACAATTTTCATGAAGGTTATATACCAGCAAAATGTACCCAAGAGTAATGCTCAGCCACACAGCATTACAATACTGATAGTTTTTTTTTTTTACAATTTTTGGAGAGTTATATACAGTTGTGGCCAAAAGTATTGACACCCCTGCAATTCTGTCAGATCATACTCAGTTTCTTCCTGAAAATGATTGCAAACACAAATTTTTTGGTATTATTATCTTCATTTAATTTGTCTTATATGAAAAAACACAAAAGAGAATGAAGCAAAAACCAAACCATTGATCATTTCACACAAAACTCCAAAAATGGGCCAGACAAAAGTATTGGCACCCTCAGCCTAATACTTGGTTGCACAACCTTTAGCCAAAATAGCTGCGACCAACCGCTTCCGGTAGCCATCAATGAGTTTCTTATAATGCTCTGCTTGAATTTTAGACCATTCTTCTTTGGCAAACTGCTCCAGGTCCCTGATATTTGAAGGGTGCCTTCTCCAAACTGCCATTTTTAGATCTCTCCACAGGTGTTCTATGGGATTCAGGTCTGGACTCATTGCTGGCCACCTTAGAAGTCTCCAATGCTTTCTCTCAAACCATTTTCTAGTGCTTTTTGAAGTGTGTTTTGGGTCATTGTCCTGCTGGAAGACCCATGACCTCTGAGGGAGTCCCAGCTTTCTCACACTGGGCCCTACATTATGCTGCAAAATTTGCTGGTAGTTTTCAGACTTCATAATGCCATGCACACGGTCAAGCAGTCCAGTGCCAGAGGCAGCAAAGCAACCCCAAAACATCAGGGTACCTCCGCCATGTTTGACTGTAGGGACCGTGTTCTTTTCTTTGAATGCCTCTTTTTTCTCCTGTAAACTCTATGTTGATGTCTTTGCCCAAAAAGCTCTACTTTTGTCTCATCTGACCAGAGAACATTCTTCCAAAATGTTTTAGGCATTTTCAGGTAAGTTTTGGCAAACTCCAGCCTGGCTTTTTTATGTCTCGGGGTAAGAAGTGGGGTCTTCCTGGGTCTCCTACCATACAGTCCCTTTTCATTCAGATGCCGACGGATAGTACGGGTTGACACTGTTGTACCCTCGGACTGCAAGGCAGCTTGAACTTGTTTGGATGTTAGTTGAGGTTCTTTATCCAACATCCGCACAATCTTGTGTTGAAATCTCTTGTCAATTTTTCTTTTCCGTCCACATCTAGGGAGGTTAGCCACAGTGCCATGGGCTTTAAACTTCTTGATGACACTGTGCACGGTAGACACAGGAACATTCAGGTCTTTAGAGATGGACTTGTAGCCTTGAGATTGCTCATGCTTCCTCACAATTTGGTTTCTCAAGTCCTCAGACAGTTCTTTGGTCTTCTTTCTTTTCTCCATGCTCAATGTGGTACACACAAGGACACAGGACAGAGGTTGAGTCAACTTTAATCCATGTCAACTGGCTGCAAGTGTGATTTAGTTATTGCCAACACCTGTTAGGTGCCACAGGTAAGTTACAGGTGCTGTTAATTACACAAATTAGAGAAGCATCACATGATTTATCGAACAGTGCCAATACTTTTGTCCACCCTCTTTTTTTATGTTTGGTGTGGAATTATATCCAGTTTGGCTTTAGGACAATTCTTTTTGTGTTTTTTCATTTAAGACAAATTAAATGAAGATAATAATGCCAAAGAATTTGTGTTTGCAATCATTTTCAGGAAGAAACTGAGTATTATCTGACAGAATTGCAGGGGTGTCAATACTTTTGGCCACAACTGTACTACAGAAATGTACCCAAGAACATGAAATACTGTGTGGGTAAGCAATATAATACAGATAAATTTATGAACAATTGTTTTGAGGGTTATATACCAACTAAATGTAACCAAGGACATGTACGATACTGTGTGGACGAGCAGTACAGTACCGATATATTTTTTAACAAGTTTTTAAGGGTTACATAGCAATGAAAATTACTTAAGAACACATTATACTTTATGGATGAGCAATATAATATCGATACATTTTTTAACAAGGTTTTTGAGGCTTAAATACCATGAAAATCTAACCAAGAATATGTAAAAGTGTATATAATATAATACCCATACATTTTTGAACAAGTTATTTTAGGGTTGCATAGCAATAAAATGTATCCAAGAAAATATTATACTGTATGGATTAGCAATATAATACTGAAAAATTTGAGGCAACAACTGGAAGGCTTCATTCAAAAATTTTAAAAGTGTAGTTGCTGTACTTCTACATTAATAAAGGCTTTGCGCAAAGTACAAAGTCAGGAAAAAAATTATAAGGAAGGTGTCATGATGTGCCGGTCTGAAGTAATGAAGAGGGGACCTGAAACTTTCCCTGGAGCTGAGACCCTCACTATCCTTGTCATAGGGGTACTCTTGAAGGTACAGAGGCCTGGCTCTGTGACCTTACTATGCTTCTGAGTGCACACTGAAACTTTCTCTCCCTCATTCAGTGATGTTTGTGACTGATATGAAATGGATAGCGTAAACCGGACCGACAGGAGTAAAGGCCCTTTTACATTTAGCGATGCACCAGCGATCCAACCAGCGATCCGACCCGGTCAGGATCGCTGGTGCATCGCTAAATGATCGCTAGTGAGCTTTCATACAGAAAGATCTCACAGCGATGCAGCAGCGACGCAGCGCACGATACTTACCATTCACACACAGCGATCCTGCGTCCTCCCGCCCGCCTCCACGCGTCGCTGGACGTCACAGCAGGAAGTCTCAGCAGGAAGCAGACGACGAGAAATGGAGCCGGACATTCTCGCGCGATCAGCGATGGACAGCGGGGGAGCCGGTCGCTGGTAAGTATCACACATAGCGATATCGCTAGCAATATCGCTATAACGTCACAAAACCAGTGACGTTTTAGCGATATTGCTAGCGATATCGCTTAGTGTAAAACCCCCTTAACAGACTGGGATGAAAGGAAACTGCAATCATACAAAACACCCATAAAACAAGGTGGAAAACAAGGGAACAGTTGGAGCGACCAATCAAAAGGGAGAGGATAAGGAAATACACACACTATCAAAACTGGGTAGATAACTCCTAGAGAAGACACTAACAGACATAAAAAGGACTACTCCTTCACCACCAAACTGGCTAGTTGTAAGCTATCACCAGCAAACAGTAAGGTTTAAATAGTAGCCCTGCAGAGTGATAGAATAGGCCAAATAGCAAATGGAAAACATCGGCTGTAAGAAAAGAGTGGACAAAAAGACAAAGAGTAATTAGCACCTGGACAGCAACCGGATCTCTAGTGGTTCCGTAGATAGAGATGCCGCAGACAAACGCTGGACTGACTGATCAAATCATGAGGCATGACATCCCCCCTCTACAAGGGGCCACTGGACCTGAAGAAATCCCAAACCGCTGATAGAACCCCCTCACTAGACATGCAAATCTTTTGCATCAACCTTGTCAATATCCTCCTGACAGACACTCTTCTCATTAACGTGATGCTGTCATTGACGTTTCATACATCCGGAGCCCAACACCAGCTCCCGCTCACTCTTCTTGTCAAGCAAATTCTTCTCCGCAACATTCTTAGTATCCAAGAGATATGTCAACATCAGTTTGACTGAGGACAAATGCTTTAGTAAAGCTGCTTTGAGGGCAGAAAAAGTATCCAACACTTCCATAGACAAAGAGGAAAAATCAGTACCCTTCTTAGTCATATCAATAGAGGTTTGACTATAATGGGAATGTTCTTAACGAACTTATGATAGCAACTGACAACTCCTAAGAACCTCTGCTTTATGTTTAGTTGGTTGTACCCATTCCATGTTGACCTGTACCTTGGCAGGGTACGTCTGAGCTCCATCAAAAGACCTTTTCAGGGGTGGAACTTCACCCTCAGTCACCGAATCCTGATCTGAAATAGAAGGAGGAGGAGATCTCATAGATGACAGGGATTTAGATACCATTTGGAGAAACAGTTATTCATCCAAGACTTAAGGCCCCGTCACACACAGCAATCTTGCTAGCGAGATCGCTGATTTTGTGACACCACAGCCATCTCGCCAGCGAGATTGCTGTGTGTGATGGGGATCAGCGACCCCCCCGCCGGGTATTGCTGATCGTGCAGCATCGTCCTGGGCCATTTTTTCATCGTTGCTCTTCCGCTGGCCAGCGCGTTGCGTGTGGCAGTGGGAGCCAACGATCAGTGATGCTACCAGCGCTTTAAGCAGGCGTTGGGAGCTGGTCTCTAAGGTAAATATCGGGTTACTAAGTGGCGCGCGTTACTTAGTTACCCGATGTGTACCTTAGAAATCTGCCTGCTGGCAGCTCCCAGCGCGAGCACGCAGGTTTCTAAGGTACACATCGGGTAACTAAGTGACGTGCGCCGCTTAGTAACCCAATATTTACCTTCGAGACCAGTGTTCTCGCTGGTGCTGATCGCTGGTGAAGCTGCCTGTTTGGCAGCTCACCAGTGATCATGTAGCGATGCACCAGCGATCCTGACAAGGTCGTATCGTTGTCGGGATTGCTGGTGCATCTTTATGTGTGATGGGGCCTACCTTGTGAGTCTCCCAATTGGTAGTAGGATTGTGTTTCAGCAACCAGGGCATACCCAACACAATTTTAGCTGGTAAGGAAAGTAGAACCTTAAATTAAATAGATTCTCTGTGTAGCACACCCATGTTCATGCATGCATTCTCAACCTTAGAAGTTACAAGAGATAAGGAGTGAATGAATAATTGCCGCTACTTGAACAGTATGACCAAGAGCTGTAACCATATTCCCACACTCACCAGCAAATTCACTGTCAATGAGATCTAAGGCAGAACCTGAGTCAACAAATGCAGAGTTAACTATAACTCGAGATTTGGTAGGCAAAGACAAGTGTAAAAAACAACCTATAGTCTGCATCAGTAGCGTCGCTACCAGGGGGCAGAGGGGGCAGTGGCCCTGGGCCCCATGCTCTGGGGGGCCCCATGCTCTGGGGGGGCCACAACGCCCACCCCACCCAACCCACCCGGATTTACGTGACTGTAACTGTATCTGCAGTAGAGCAGGGAGAATCGATCATCTCCCTGCTCTGCTGCTATGTTCTCTTCTCTGCCACAGGACCTGTGATGAGGTCACAGGAGGGGAGGAGTCGAGGTCACATAATCAGGGACCTCTCAGTGTATTCAGGACTCTGCCATGCTGGTTGTCATGGTGCTAGGATGAAGGGAAGTTTCTGTGTGGGGTCAGGAGGAGATTACAGGGTGGATGTAGCAGAGCCGTGTGTGTACGAGGTGTACGGAGTGAAGCCGTGTGTGAACAAGGTGTATGGAGTGGAACTGCGTGTGTATGAGGTGTACGAAGCGGAGCCGCGTGTGTATGAGGTCTACGGAGCGGAGCCGTGTGTGTACGAGATGTACGGAGTGGAGCTGCGTGTGTACGAGATGTACGGAGCGGAGCCGCGTGTGTATGAGGTGTACAGAGCAGAGCTACATGTGTACGAGGTGTACAGAGCAGAGCCACGGGTGTACGAGGTGTACGGAGCGGAGCCGCGTGTGTACGAGGTGTACGGAGCGTCGCTGCGTGTGTACAAGGTGTAACAAGGTATACAAAGCAGAGCCGCATGTGTACGAGGTTTATGGAGTGAAGCCATGTGTGTACTGAGTGGAGCCGTGTGTGCGTGAGGTGTGCAGAGCGTAGCCATGTGTGTATGAGGTGTGCGGAGCTATGCGTGTACAAGGTGTATGATGGAGAGCATTCATACCTCCCAACTGTCTTGATTTTGAGAGAGAGTCTGCCCTGGTCAGGAGCTTACTTTTCCCATGGACACAGGAGTACACGGCAGAGCCCCGAGGAGCACTTTAATATTTGCATGTGACATTCCACTGGAAGTGACGTGCTGGAAGATGACCGGAAATGAGGTCATTTCGAGAGGAGATTGTGACGGAACCATGGAGGCCTCTCAGGGAATGCTTCAGATCCATCACCGTCTCCTCTGACAGCGTGGACAGCGGGATCGCCTTGGACTCGGGGATGTCGGCCATGTGAGCAGATCATGATATGTCCTGCACCTGGAGGCTCAGGTGGACACTACAATGGGAGCTGGGCTGCTATAGTATCTTTATAGAATCTTTCTTTCTCTCTCTGTTTCTTTTTCTCTCTCTGTTCTTTCTTCCTCTCTATTCTTTCTTTCCCCTCTTCCTTTCTCTCTCTCTCTGTTCTTTCTTTTGCTCTGTTCTTTCTTTCCCCTTTCTTTCTCTCTAATCTTTCTCTCTCTAATCTTTCTCTCTCGCTCTGTTCTTTCTTTCTTTCTCTCTCGCTCTGTTCTTTCTTTCTCTCCGTTTTTTCTTTCTCTATAATGTAGCTCTCTTCATATGGTATAATACAGCCCCCCCAAAGAATATAATGTAGCCCCTTCAGAATCTAATGCAGCCCCCCTCATGGGGTATCATGCTGCCCTCCCTTACATGGGGTATCATGCTGCCCCCTTATATGGTGTATCATGCTGCCCCCCCTCATGCAGGGTATCATACTACCCCCCTCATGCATGGTATCATGCTGCCCCCATCATACAGGGTATATCATGCTGCCTCCTCATATGGGTATCATGATGCCGCCCCCACAAACGGGGTATTATAATCATGCAACCAGGGCTTACTATATACACTAAAAAAAAACTATACTCACCTCTCCTCCTCGCTCCCACGCTGATTTCGGCGGCGGCTCTGCTCCGATGTCAGGAGCTGCGCTGCAGTCAGACCAGCACACAGTAGGGACGTGATGAAGTGATGTCATCGCGCACCCGCTGTGTGTCAGAGGAAGAGGGTAATGATGGGAGAGGGAGCATCATGTGACGCTGTCTCCCATTTTTGCGGCGCACACTGGGGGGCCGCGCTGACGCCTCACTAATGGAATATATATATATATATATTATTTTTGGCAACAGCGCAGTCATCTGCTGAGGTTCTCTGGTTAGGGGCCTACTCAGAAGTTTTGCCCCCCCTGAACCAAAACTCTAGCTACGCCTCTGGTCTGCATGTGAGACAACCTCCAGAAACAATGTTATATATGCTAGTGACTCTTTTTCTTGTCTCCTTAGCCTTAAGAAACTCTTTATTGTATCTAAGACACCAAATGATCATATGCTGTACAGATAGAATCAAGCAGAAGTTTCTAATTTTACTCCCTCCATGTAAGCAGGCCCCAAATCTGCATCGATTCTCCAATCTCAGTAGGAAGAAAGGGGGAAGTCAGAAAAACATCCTCGAAAATTTTCTTATCCCTAAGACACTTGTCCAAACATACTGCCAGTGACATGGTCTCATCCAGAGACAACAGGAAGGGACTATAAACCATCGTATCCCGTATCTGGCTAGAAAGACCCTATAAAAGTTGACTGTGGAGAGCTGGATCACATCGTCCATTGGTTCAGTAACTGCCACTTTATCAGGGTCGTCATAAATGAGCACCAGAGCAGAAAAGAAAATTGTCTACAGAGGATAAACAGGAGAACCATCAGGCAGAGAAAATGCCCAAGCCTGATGATCTTCATGGAATAATGACAGAAAAATACGCACATGTTGACTCTCACTTCTGGATGAAACAGGACAGAGATGAAAAAATAATTTACATGAAGAAAAAAAGCATAAAACTTACTTTGGTCCGTGGTTAAACAATATGGCAAATTTACCATAGGTTCAGTAGGCGGTTTTAGATTTAGCAAAACCTGCGTAGTGGCTGGCAGCACATGCTGTTGTTGCTGCTTGATGTCGACCACCTCTGAAGACAAGGACCACAACTGCGCGGTCAGAGTGTCCAACACGTCCATGATGGCCTTTCAATACACAAGGAATAAAGTGGACTGGTGATAATGTCTGAAGTAAGGGAGACGGGATCTGCAACTGTACCTGGAGATGGGACCTGCACTATCCCTGTCCCAGAGGTACTCTTGAGAGTAGAGAGGCCTGGGTCTCCAATCTTACTATGCTCCTGAATGCACACTGAAACTAATTCCTCCCCCACCTAGGGAGGTTTGGCACTGACATGAAACGGATAGCACAAACCGGACAGACGGCTAACAGACTGGGATGAAAGGAAACTGCAATCATACAAAACACTCATAAAATAACAAAGTTAAAAACAAGGGAACAGTAGGAGTGACCAACCAAAGGGCAGATGATAAGGAAATACACACACAAACAAAACCACGTAGATAACTCCTAGACAAATACTAACAAACTGTCACAAAAAGGGCTAGTCTCTCACCACCAAACTGGGTACTTGTAAACTATCAACAGCAGGGAACAGAGCAAACAGTGAAGATTAAACAGAAGCCCCTGCAGATTGATAGGATAAGCCAAATCACAAATCGAAAATACCCACTGTAAGAAAAGAGTGGATGAAAAGGCAAAGAGTAAAGGCCCCGTCTCACTAAGCGATCTCAGTAGCGAGATCGCTGCTGAGTCACAACTTTTGTGACGTAACAGTGATCTCACCAGCGAGATCGCTGTGTGTGACAGCGATCAGCGAGCGGCCCCCCTGCCGGTATCGCTGATCGCTGGAAGAAATCTCTGGACATTTCTTTGGTCGCTGGTCTCCCGCTGGCCAGCATGCATCGCTGTGTGTGACAGGCGGGAGACCAGCGATCAGGTGTAAAAAATAATAATAAAAATAAATATAGTTATTCTCACCTTCCGATGTCCCGTTCAGCCATCCTGCCTCTCTCCACGCTCCGGTCCCAGTGATCCTTTGCACGAATGACCGCGAGACTTTGTTATCCCGCGAGACTGTGACATCTCGCGGTCATTCGTGCAAAGGATCACTGGGACCGGAGCGTGAAGAGAGGCGGGATGGCTGAACGGGACATCGGAAGGTGAGAATAACTATATTTTTTATTTTGATTCTATTTTTTACAGGATGACCAGCGATGCCGGGCGCTCGGCATCGCTGTGCTGATCGCTGGTGAAGCTGTCTGTGTGACAGCTCACCAGCGATCACATAGCGACTTACTAGCGATCCTGACACCTTGATCGGTGTCGGGATCGCTGGTAAGTCGCTTAGTGTGACGGGGCCTTAATGATCACCTAAGAACCTACCAGATCTCCAGTGGCTCAGTGGATAGAGATGCCAGCAGACAAATACACAAGACTGTCAGATTGAATCCTGAGGCATGATAGACGGTCATCCGTAGACCCCTAAAAGGCAACAACTGGCAGAGCTCATTCAAATATTTTACATTGTAGTTGCTGTACCCCTACACTCATATAGGCTTTGCACAAAGTAAAAAGCCAGGAAAAAATTATAAGGAGGGTAAAACCGTAATCCTCTTCAGGTGTCCACTTCTTCTCCTTCCTCGAGAGGCTTGGGGGACTACCATCACCTGTATCCTGGAGCCCGATTGCTAGGTGCCTGGGCTGTAAATGACCTGACTTCTGTTAGTGCAAGAGCCCCTTAACATTTAAAATGAGCGACAGCCCCCTGTGTCACCTGCACCATTGCCTGCTCCCACATACGATATAGGGAACCTTAAGGCTCCTCTCCCAGGCCCATTCATTTCTCAATAAGGGTTTATCCTGCTCCCTTCCTTCTGGGATCACCCCCACTGCATAACAGCAATGTTATCCCTCCATTTTCAAGAACGTGACCCTTGTTCCAGCCATCAACTCTTGCAGCCTTAAGAGGCAACTGTTCTGTCTTTACTGCCCAATGGTTGAAAGAGATGTGATGACGGTCCCAAACTGTTCAATGGACCACTTTCTCTGCTGATGGTTGTAAGTAACAACCACACCCAGTAAGCCAACTGTTGGTACCTTGTGGCTAGCAGGCCCGATAACATTTCTCCAGACCTGGTGCTGGTTCGCCTCCTTGTCTCTTCCAACCAGCCTAGGCCCCGCAGTCCGCTCACCAGTTCCTGGATCCTGACTCTCCCGTCCACAAGAACCTCAGCGGTAAAGGTTGCGGCCTGGGTTCTGGCCCTGGTGGTTCCAGGAAATCATCCGGATCTGGACCACAGAATCATGATATCTCTGCTGTTGCATCAGCTTATTCCGGCTCCATTATTTTTCCGGTCACAAAATAGTGTATGGGTGAAAAGTGTAATCCAGAAAAGAATGTTAACGCTTTTTTTGCAGTGTTAGATATCACAGAAATCTACCCCAGACCACGGAATAGTATATGGCTAAAAAATGTAATCCAGACAATTTTTTTAACACTTTTTTTGAGTGTAGGATATCACATAAATAAACCACAGACCACATTAAACTACATGGCTGAGAAATTTAAGCCTGCATTTTTTTATGCTTCTTTTCAGTTGTATAGATCACAGAAATGTACCTCAGACCACTGAATAGTGTACGGGTGAGAACTATAATCCAGGTAAATTTTTTAAACATTTTTTTGTAGTGATGGATATCACAGAAATCTTCTCCAGACAATGGAATAGTGTATGGGTGAGAAATGTAATTCAGCTAATTTTTTTAACGCTTTGTGGGAGTGGTATATGTCACATAAATATACCACAGATAATGTAATACTGTATGGCTGAGAAATTTAAGCCTGTAGAAAATTAGAATTTTTTTTCAATTTTATAGATCTCAGAAATGTATCCCAGACAACGGAATAGTGTATGTGTGAGAACAGTAATCCAGCCAATTTTTTTAAACTCATTTCATAGTGTTAGATATCACAGAAATGTACCCCAGACCACAAAAAAGTGTATGGGTGGGAAATCTAACCTTGACAAATTTTTACTGCTTTTTTGGAGTATTATATACAAAAGAAATTTACTCCAGAACACAGAATATTGCATGGGTAAGAAATTTAATCCAGAAAAAATTATCAACAATTTTTTTGAGTGTTATATAGCACAAAAAAAGTAACCCAAAGCACGTAATACTCGATGGATCAAAGTATATGCAATTTTTTCACCCCCATCCCTAATATAAATGCAGCTATATATTTTGCACAGCCATAATCCCTGTCTACAGACAAAATTGTTCCACTGTCCCTGCTCCTGTGACTTTCTCTCCCTCCCTACACTAAATCCAGAATGTATATGACACAAACAATAATGCAAATGTTTAGCCCTTAGAAAGGCTGTTAGTATGATGGCTCAGCTTCAGCACCAGTGTCAACACTACAGACCTCTGATTCGTTATACTCTGCACAGTGCACACACAGGCTTAGACAAGCACTCTCTTGCTTCAATATTAAATGTCACAGAGCTGTGCAATGGTGTTAATGTGCCGAGCTGGACAATGCCTGTTCTTTTATAACCCATGATGATGTCACACAACCAGCCAATCATAGTAATGCCACAACCAAGATGGCTACGGCATTGTAGTGATGTGCAGGCAATCCCTGCATGCTTATTGGTTATGTAACAAGTGTCAAACATTCAGGGCGGGGATTTGAGTTTTACAGAGAGCACCGAGTAAAGAGTACATCCAGGCACCATGATACACGAGTGATAACTGAGCATCATTAGGCACGTTACCTTATCCTTAGTAATACAACTTAGAAGTAATGTGTGAAGGGTAATATTAGCAGCTGGGAGTATATGATGGTTGGCATGGAATAGCATTGTAATTGACGTTGGAGATATTGGAATGGAAGGATCATGGCCACAAAGACCTGGATGTACAGTGGTGTGTAAAAGTTTGAGCACTCATTGCCAAATTACTGTTATTGTGAACAAAAATTACAAAAAGGAAAATGGCCAGATGCCAGTTTGGGCACTCTTGAAGATTTGTGTGCTCAAATAGCTTTGACCAAGGTTTCAAGGTTTCAGACCTCTATTTGCCTGAGAGGGCTATAGTTTATTCACTATCATCATTAAAGAGGGCCAGAAGATGCAGATTTCCCAGCTTTTTAAAATCTAGCCACCTCTAACCTTATGCCAAAAAACAGCACCCATGGGTTCTTCTAAGCAGCTGCCTAGCACTCTGAAAATAAAAATAGTGGAGGTCTAAAAAGCAGCAGAAGGCTATAAGGTGATAGCAAAGCTTTTTCAAGTTCAACTTTCCTCAGTTCGATTTGGCAGTTAACAGGAATATTGGAGGTCAAGATAAGGTTTGGAAGACCAAGCAAAATTTCAGTGAGAGCTGCTCTTTGGATTTCTAGAAAGGCGAATCAGAACCACCGCTAGACTGCAAAAGATTTTCAGAATTATGTAGGAGTTTGGAGTGGTACTTTGGAGTTGGCCTTCATGGAAGAGTCATCAGAAGAAAATCTCTTCTGTGTCCTCACCATAAAATTCAGCATCAGAAGTCTGCAAAAGAACATCTAAACAAACCTGATGCATTTTGAAAACAAGTCCTGTGCACTGATGAGGCTAAAATAGATAGAACTTTTTGCCTACAATGATCAAAGGTATGTGTGGAGAAAAAGAGCACTTCATTTCAGGAAAAGAACATCTCACCAACCATTAAGAATGGGGTGGATCAATGGGTTGTGTTGCAGCCAATGTCACTGGGAACATTTCACAGGTAGAGGAAAAAAATATATAAAGTGCTCTCAGTGAGAGAAACAAAATAGGAATCTTGTGGGTATGATAGCTTGGCTAACAAATAATAGTGAATGTTGTTACAAAGCAAGCTTTCGGGACTGCTTACGTCCCTGTTTCTCTCACTGAGAGCACTTTATATATTTTTTTCTACTGGCTAATACGGTACCAAACCACTTTTTTCGTTTTACAGGTAGAGGAAAGAATGGATTCAATGAAATTTCAACAAATTCTTGAGATGCAAACAAAACACCATCTGTAAAAAAGCTGAAGTTGAAAAGAGGATGGCTTCCTCAGTGGATAATCATCCTAAACACACAACAAAGTCCACAATAGACAAGCTCAACAGACACAAGCTGAAGATTTTACAATAGCTCTCACAGTCCCCTACTCTGAACACCATTGAAAATCTGTGGCTAGACCTCAAAATAGTAGTGAATACAAGACAACTCTGGAATCTCACAGAACTGGAAGAAAGGATGGATAAAAATCCATCAAACAAGCTAGTTGGGAGTCTACCTGCCCCTTTGAAAGATCGTTTCTACGAATGCTTGCTCCCATATTATCGGGCCTTCTAATGGGGTGGTAAAGACTAGAACTAATATGTGAAGGATAATATTAGCAGCTAAGAGGCTTTGATGGTTGGCATGGAATAGCATTGTAATTGACATTGGAGATATAATGGAAGGATCATTGCTGGAAAGAAAATGGAAGTACTTTATATCAGAAATAGGTGAATCTTATTATTTATGCTGCTAAAAGGGAGAAGAAATCACCAATTTTGTTAGACATCTATGAAAAACAACTATTTTCAGTTTCATTAGTGACAGAAAGAAGAAAACTTGTAGAATTGCAAAAATTGGAAAGGAAATATATATGGCAAATAGGAGAGCAGGGCAGGCCTGACAGGTTCTGATAGTGGGGGACTCAATTTTAGGGGAACAGATAGGGCAATCTGTCACAAAGACAGGGATCATTGAACAGTGTGCTGCCTACCTGGCGCTCGAGTCCAAAACATTGGTGATGGGGTTGACAGATTACTGGGAGGGGCTGGTGAGGACCCAGCGGTCATGGTGCACATTGGCACAAATGACAAAGTTAGAGGTAGGTGGAAGGTCCTTAAAGATGATTTCAGGGAATTAGGCTGCAAGCTTAAAGCAAGGACCTCCAAGGTGTTATTTTCAGAAATACTTCCTGTACCACGTTCCACGCCAGAGAGGCAACGGGGGATTAGGGAGGTTAATAAGTGGCTCCAGAATTGGTGTAGCAAGGAGGGATTTGGGTTCCTGGAGAACTGGGCCGGCTTCTCAGTTGGCTACAAGTTCTATGCTAGGGATGGGCTGCACCTCAATGGGGAGGGTGCAGCTGTGCTGGGGGAGAAGATGGCTAGAAGGATGGAGGAGTGTTTAAACTAGGGACTGGAGGGGAGGGTATTCATTTTATAGGAGGGGAAGACAGTGCAGATAGAGACCTGGGCACAAATAATGAAATTGGGGGTGGGGGAGGCATGGGGGGTGGGGTTAGAACAGTTAATAATTTAAGAAAGAATAGAGGTACAGAGAGATACATAAAGTGCATGTATACTAATGCCAGAAGCCTCGTCAACAAAATGGAGGAATTAGAATTAATTTTGTTGGAACATAATTATGACATGGTGGGGATATCTGAGACATGGCTGGACGAGAGCCATGACTGGGCTGTTAATTTACAGGGCTATAGTCTTTTCAGAAATCACCGTACAAGTAAGCGAGGGGGGTGTCTACCGTATTTTTCGGACTATAAGACGCACCGGACCATAAGACGCACCCCAAATTTTGGGGTGGAAAATAGGGGGAAAAAAATAATCTGTCAAATGGGGTTTGTTATAAGAAAACAAAGGAGAAAAAGCATCCAGTCCGGGTGAAAGCTCCAAAGATTCTTTTATTCTGCCATCAGTATAACAGTACAATGTTTCGACCTCAGCATGGTCTTTTTCAAGTCACCATACTGATGGCAGAATAAAAGAATCTTTGAAGCTTTCACCGGGACTGGATGCTGTTCCTCCTTTATGTGTTCTGTGAACTATTGGTCCTGTTAGGTCCCGAGACTTTTTCATGTATCCTTTAATAAGATATGTAGTAGAGGGGTAACTAGGACACTAAACTTCAGGAAGGCAAATTTCCAAACGGATGAGAGATGATCTTTGTGCAATTAACTGGGACGATATCCTGAGACATAAAAATACACAAAGAAAATGGGAGATCTTTATTAGCATCCTGAATAGGACCTGTGCACAATGTATACCGTATGGGAATAAACATGCTAGAAATAGGAGGAAACCACTATGGTAAAGTAGAGCTGTAAGGGGCGCAATAAGGGACAAAAATAAAGCATTAGAGAATTAAAGCAAGTACAGTTGTGGCCAAAAGTATTGACACCCCTGCAATTCTGTCAGATAATACTCAGTTTCTTCCTGAAAATGATTGCAAACACAAATTCTTTGGTATTATTATCTTCATTTAATTTGTCTTAAATGAAAAAGACGGTGGACAAAGTATTGGCACTGTTTGAAAAATCATGTGATGGTTCTCTAATTTGTGTAATTATCAGCACCTGTAACTTACCTGTGGCACCTAACAGGTGTTGGGAATAACTAAATCACACTTGCAGCCAGTTGACATGGATTAAAGTTATCTCAACCTCTGTCCCGTGTCCTTGTGTGTACCACATTGAGCATGGAGAAAAGAAAGAAGACCAAAGAACTGTCTGAGGACTTGAGAAACCAAATTGTGAGGAAGCATGAGCAATCTCAAGGCTACAAGTCCATCTCCAAAGACCTGAATGTTTCTGTGTCTACCGTGCGCAGTGTCATCAAGAAGTTTAAAGCCCATGGCACTGTGGCTAACCTCCCTAGATGTGGACGGAAAAGAAAAATGACAAGAGATTTCAACACAAGATTGTACGGATGTTGGATAAACAACCTCGACTAACATCCAAACAAGTTCAAGCTGCCCTGCAGTCCGAGGGTACAACAGTGTCAACCTGTACTATCCGTCGGCGTCTGAATGAAAAGGGACTGTATGGTAGGAGACCCAGTAAGACCCCACTTCTTACCCCGAGACATAAAAAAGCCAGGCAGGAGTTTGCCAAAACTTACCTGAAAAAGCCTAAAATGTTTTGGAAGAATGTTCTCTGGTCAGATGAGACAAAAGTAGAGCTTTTTGGGCA
Source organism: Dendrobates tinctorius (assembly GCF_039654945.1). Lineage (NCBI taxonomy): Eukaryota > Metazoa > Chordata > Amphibia > Anura > Dendrobatidae > Dendrobates > Dendrobates tinctorius. Next base: position 22,829,624 of record NW_027361890.1, read on the forward strand.
AAGGCATCAAAGTAGAGTTTACAGGAGAAAAAAAGAGGCATTCAAAGAAAAGAACACGGTCCCTACAGTCAAACATGGCGGAGGTACCCTGATGTTTTGGGGTTGCTTTGCTGCCTCTGGCACTGGACTGCTTGACCGTGTGCATGGCATTATGAAGTCTGAAGACTACCAACAAATTTTGCAGCATAATGTAGGGCCCAGTGTGAGAAAGCTGGATCTCCCTCAGAGGTCATGGGTCTTCCAGCAGGACAATGACCCAAAACACACTTCAAAAAGCACTAGAAAACGGTTTGAGAGAAAGCACTGGAGACTTCTAAGGTGGCCAGCAATGAGTCCAGACCTGAATCCCATAGAACACCTGTGGAGAGATCTAAAAATGGCAGTTTGGAGAAGGCACCCTTCAAATATCAGGGACCTGGAACAGTTTGCCAAAGAAGAATGGTCTAAAATTCCAGCAGAGCATTGTAAGAAACTCATTGATGGTGATGGTTACCGGAAGCGGTTGGTCGCAGTTATTTTTGCTAAAGGTTGTGCAACCAAGTATTAGGCTGAGGGTGCCAATACTTTTGTCTGGCCCATTTTTGGAGTTTTGTGTGAAATGATCAATGTTTTGCTTTTTGCTTCATTCTCTTCTGTGTTTTTTCATGTAAGACAAATTAAAAGAAGATAGTAATACCAAAGAATTTGTGTCTGCAATCATTTTCAGGAAGAAACTGAGTATTATCTGACAGAATTGCAGGGGTGTCAATACTTTTGGCCACAACTGTAGGTAGTGATGAGGCATTAAATAAATACAGAAGATGAAATAAATTCTGTAAAAGGCAAGTAAAGGCAGCAAAGATTGAGACAGAGAGACTCATTGCCAGAGAAAGTAAAAATAATACCAAAATATTCTTTAACTACATAAATAGTAAGAAACTAAAAAATGATAGTGTTGGTCCCCTTAAAAATAGTCTGGGCGAAATGGTGGATGAGGATGAGGAAAAAGACAAAATGCTAAATGACTTTTTTTTCAACAGTATTTACACAGGAAAATCCCATGACGGATAACACGATCAGTGATAAAAATTCTCCATTAAATGTCACCTGCTTAACCCAGCAGGAAGTATGGTGGGGTCTAAAAATCACTAAAATTGACAAATCCCCGAGCCCGGATGGGATACACCCCCGAGTACTGCAGGAATTAAGTACAGTCATTGATAGACCATTATTTTTAATTTTTAAAGATTCCATAATAACAGGGTCTGTACCACAGGACTGGCATATAGCAAAAGTGGTGCCAATTTTCAAAAAGGGTACAAAAACTGAACTTGGAAATTATGGGCCAGTAAGCTTAACCTCTACTGTGAGTAAAATCCTGGAGGGTTTTCTAAGAGATACTATACTGGAGTATCTGAAGAAGAATAACCTCATGACCCAATATCAACATGGGTTTACGAGGGACTGTTCCTGTCAGACTAATCTGATAAGCTTTTATGAAGAGGTAAGTTCCAGACTGGACCAAGGAAATGCAGTGGGCGTGGTATTCATGGACTTTTCAAAAGCTTTTGTTACGGTGCCAAAAGGTTGATACATAAAATGAGAACAATGGGGATAGGTGAAAATATGTGTAAGTGGGTTAAGAGCTGGCTCAGGGATAGGAAACAAAGCGTGGTTATTAATGGAGCACACTCGGACTGGGTCACGTTTAGCAGTGGGGTGCCACAGGGGTCAGTATTGGGCCCGCTTCATTTTAACATATTTATTAATGACCTTGTAGGGGGCATGGAGAGTAGAATTTCAATATTTGCAGATAACACTAAACTCTGCAGGGTAATCAATACACAGGAGGACAATTTTATATTACAGGAGGATTTATGTAAACTAGAAGCTTGGGCTGATAAATGGCAAATAAGCTTTAATGGGGATAAATGTAAGGACATGCACTTGGGTAGAACAAACAAGATGTATAATTATGTGCTTAATTGTGAAGCACTGGAGAAAACTGTCACTGAAAAAGACCTGGGTGTATTGGTGGACAACAAACTCACATTTAGTGGCCAGTGTCAGGCAGCTGCTGCAAAGGCAAATAAAATAATGGGATGCATTAAAAGAGGCATAGATGCTCATGAGGAGAACATAATTTTACCTCTATATAAGTCACTAGTGCGACCACACTTAGAATACTGTGTACAGTCCTGGTCGCCGGTGTATAAGAAAGACATAGCTGAACTGGAGTGGGTGCAGAGAAGAGTGACCAAGGTTATTAGGGAACTGGGGGGGTCTGCAATACCAAGACAGGTTATTACTAGAGTTGAGCGAAACGGGTGGAAAAATTTCAAAAGTCTCCGACTTTTGGCAAAGTCGGGTTTCATGAAACGAAACCCGACCCTAGGATGAGGTCGGCCACGAGGCCGGCGACTTACGCGCCAAAGTCGCGTTTCAAAAGTTTGTTTTGCGCTCTTTTTCAGCCAATCAGGATCCACGGACACTGTGGGCAACGTGATGACATAGGCAGGGGTCACCACCATCTTTCAGAAGGGCATGCAAGTGATTGGCTTGCTTTGGTGGGCGTCACAGGGGGTATAAAAGGGCGTGCACGCCGACCGCCATCTTACTTCTGCCGATCTCAGTATAGGGAGAGGTTGCTGCTGATTCTGTAGGGAGAGCGTTAGGCAGGGAAGAAGACAAAAAAACTGCTTCTGCTGCTAGCGACTTGGCCTGCACAACACACCAGTCACTGTGTGTGCAGTGCAAGGGGAGGCTATATAGTGGTGTATCAGTGGTGTTGGTTGTTGGGCTGCCTTCTAAGGCTTCCTGACATTCCTGCATTGCTGTTTACCCACTGCTCCGCAAACTGCTTTTTTAAAAGCAATCCCAATTTTTTTTTTTTGTCCTGCTGAGAAGAAAAAAAAACTGCTTCTGCTGCTAGCAATTTGGCCTGCACAACACACCAGTCACTGTGTGTGCAGTGCAAGGGGAGGCTATATTGTGGTGTATCAGTGGTGTTGGTTGTTGGGCTGCCTTTTAAGGCTTCCTGACAGGCTGGCATTGCTGTTTACCCACTGCTCCGCAAACTGCTTTTTTAAAAGCAATCCAATCTCCCTTATCCTCTAGTCACTTTTGTCACAGCTGTGATATCGAGCCTGTGACATAGCGCTCAGATATCAGTGGGCCTCACACAATCCAAAAGTGTCCAGTGTCCAAAAGTGTGTGCAGAGATTCAAAATCTCCCTTATCCTCTAGTCACTTTTGTCACAGCTGTGCCATCGAGCCTGTCACATAGCGCTCAGATATTCATTGGGCCTCACACAATCCAAAAGTGTCCAGTGTCCAAAAGTGTGTGCAGAGATTCAAAATCTCCCTTATCCTCTAGTCACTTTGGTCACAGCTGTGCCATCGAGCCTGTCACATAGCGCTCAGATATTCATTGGGCCTCACACAATCCAAAAGTGTCCAGTGTCCAAAAGTGTGTGCAGAGATTCAAAATCTCCCTTATCCTCTAGTCACTTTGGTCACAGCTGTGCCATCGAGCCTGTCACATAGCGCTCAGATATTCATTGAGCCTCACACAATCCAAAAGTGTCCAGTGTCCAAAAGTGTGTGCAGAGATTCAAAATCTCCCTTATCCTCTAGTCACTTTGGTCACAGCTGTGCCATCGAGCCTGTCACATAGCGCTCAGATATTCATTGGGCCTCACACAATCCAAAAGTGTCCAGTGTCCAAAAGTGTGTGCAGAGATTCAAAATCTCCCTTATCCTCTAGTCACTTTGGTCACAGCTGTGCCATCGAGCCTGTCACATAGCGCTCAGATATTCATTGGGCCTCACACAATCCAAAAGTGTCCAGTGTCCAAAAGTGTGTGCAGAGATTCAAAATCTCCCTTATCCTCTAGTCACTTTGGTCACAGCTGTGCCATCGAGCCTGTGACATAGCGCTCAGATATCAGTGGGCCTCACACAATCCAAAAGTGTCCAGTGTCCAAAAGTGTGTGCAGAGATTCAAAATCTCCCTTATCCTCTAGTCACTTTGGTCACAGCTGTGCCATCGAGCCTGTCACATAGCGCTCAGATATTCATTGGGCCTCACACAATCCAAAAGTGTCCAGTGTCCAAAAGTGTGTGTAGAGATTCAAAATCTCCCTTATCCTCTAGTCACTTTGGTCACAGCTGTGCCATCGAGCCTGTGACATAGCGCTCAGATATCAGTGGGCCTCACACAATCCAAAAGTGTCCAGTGTCCAAAAGTGTGTGCAGAGATTCAAAATCTCCCTTATCCTCTAGTCACTTTGGTCACAGCTGTGCCATCGAGCCTGTGACATAGCGCTCAGATATTCATTGGGCCTCACACAATCCAAAAGTGTCCAGTGTCCAAAAGTGTGTGCAGAGATTCAAAATCTCCCTTATCCTCTAGTCACTTTGGTCACAGCTGTGCCATCGAGCCTGTGACATAGCGCTCAGATATCAGTGGGCCTCACACAATCCAAAAGTGTCCAGTGTCCAAAAGTGTGTTCAGAGATTCAAAATCTCCCTTATCCTCTAGTCACTTTGGTCACAGCTGTGCCATCGAGCCTGTCACATAGCGCTCAGATATTCATTGGGCCTCACACAATCCAAAAGTGTCCAGTGTCCAAAAGTGTGTGCAGAGATTCAAAATCTCCCTTATCCTCTAGTCACTTTGGTCACAGCTGTGCCATCGAGCCTGTCACATAGCGCTCAGATATTCATTGGGCCTCACACAATCCAAAAGTGTCCAGTGTCCAAAAGTGTGTGCAGAGATTCAAAATCTCCCTTATCCTCTAGTCACTTTTGTCACAGCTGTGCCATCGAGCCTGTGACATAGCGCTCAGATATCAGTGGGCCTCACACAATAGAAAAGTGTCCAGTGTCCAAAAGTGTGTGCAGAGATTCAAAATCTCCCTTATCCTCTAGTCACTTTGGTCACAGCTGTGCCATCGAGCCTGTGACATAGCGCTCAGATATCAGTGTGCCTCACACAATCCAAAAGTGTCCAGTGTCCACAAGTGTCTGCAGAAATTCAAAATCTCCCCTGTCCTATAGACACCTTGTACCTTGTTTTACATTACTATATAGTTTGTTGGATTTTGTCTACATTTCTATCAAAAATGAGGAAGGCTGGTGGAAGAGGCCGTGGAATTGGGCGGGGGTTGGCAGCTGGTAATGATGGTGTTGGTGGTGGATCTGATGGTAGTGGCAAGAGCAAAATAGGACCGAATGCAGGAGGTGTTGAGCCTGCGTCATCGTCTGGCTACATAAGGCCTCGAACGCTTAGTTTTCTAGGAGTTGGCAAACCGCTTTTAAAGCCAGAGCATCAGGAAAAAGTTTTGTCTTACATTGCTGACTCAGCCTCCAGCTCTATCGCCTCCTCTTCTTCAGTTGTAAAAAGTAAAAGCACTGAGTCGTCATTGGAGGCTCATGTTCATGAACCACACCTTTCCTTGTGTCCTTCACCCCAACCAAGATTGAAGGATGACGCAGGCCATACTAGTGATTACTCCATGGAGCTGTTTTCACATACCATGCCTGGATTATCAAGTGAAATGGTGAATTACCCAGGCCAAGATGAATCTGACATGGAGTGCACTGATGCACAGCCGCTGATGGATGATTCTGCTGGTACATTCACTCAGAGCACTACATTGTCCTCGCAGTGTACAGAGCCAGATTCTGACCCTGATGAGACTCAGGTACCCCTTCCCGCACACTATACCACCATACACGGTGACACAGAGGAAGGTGCACATGACATAGAAGAGGAGGTGATGGATGACCCAGTTGTTGACCCAGATTGGCATCCATTGGAGGAAGAGGGTGCTGCTTCCAATAGCTCAGATGAGGAGCATCCACAGCAGACATCGACATCGCAACAGCTGTTATCTGGCAGGCCCGTAGCACTCCAAAGACAGGTTCCAAACATCAAAAGAGTTGCTGGACAGCTTGTCCAGAGGGTCAAAAGATCACAGCGTGCTAGGCCGCAAAATGTCTGCCAAAGTAGGAAGAGTGCAGTGTGGCACTTTTTTGAACAGGCCAAGGTTATCTGTAAGAAGTGCGCAAAGACCTTTAGCCGAGGGAAAAATCTGAAAAATTTGAATACCAGTTGCATGTTTAGACATTTAACCAGCATGCACTTGCAAGCGTGGACACAACACCAAACCTCAAGTGCCACATGTGCAACTGATCACAACGAAGGTAGTCAGCAATGCTACATTGTTTCCCCCACTGTAAGCCCACCGGTTAGCACAGCAGCAAATGTTGAGGTGTCGTTGCAAGGCCACAGCAGTCAGGGAATCCCACTGTTATATCAACGAAAGACTGATTCTAGGCCATCAGAAAGAACACCAACTCCATCACCATCATCAACCCTCTCTCAGTCCGCCCTGTCCACCGCTACTTCCACCATATGCAGCTCTCAAGTCCAGCTCACCCTCCCAGACACTATGAGTAGGTCAAGAAAGTACTCAGTCTCTCATCCACGTACACTGGGTTTGAACGCCCACATTGCCAAACTAATCTCGTTTGAGATGATGCCCTTTCGGTTGGTGGAAAGCACAGCTTTCCGCGAACTCATGGCCTATGCAGTACCACGCTATGACCTACCCAGTCGCCACTTCTTCTCTCGCAAAGCCATCCCAGCCCTCCACCATCATGTGAAAGACGGCATTGTCCATGCACTCAAGCAGTCAGTGAGCGGAAAGGTGCACCTCACAACTGATGCATGGTCCAGTCGGCATGGCCAGGGCCGTTACGTGTCCATCACTGCACACTGGGTTAATGTGGTGGATGCAGGGTCCACAGGGGACAGCGGTGGTGGGACAGTGCTGCCTAGCCCACGGTATAGGAAACAGTTGGCTGTAGGTGTTCGACCCTCCTCCTCCTCCTCCAGAAGCGAAAGCTCGTCCACAGAGCGCAGTCGTACGAGCACTCCATCTGCAGCTGCCACTGTTGCACACGATGTGTCCCCCTATCGAGCAGCTAGTGGAAAGCGTCAGCAGGCTGTGTTGCAGATGATGTGTTTGGGCAACAGACACACTGCCGAGGTGCTGGCCGAGTACTTGAAGCGACAAACTGAGTCATGGCTGGGCAGTGTACATCTTGAGGCAGGCAAGGTAGTTAGTGATAACGGCCGTAATTTTGTGGCAGCCATAGCCCTTTCAAAACTCAGCCACATACCTTGCTTGGCTCACACCTTGAACCTGGTGGTGCAGTGCTTCCTCAAAAATTATCCGGAGTTAACAGCCCTGCTCCAGAAGGTGCGAAGACTGTGCGCGCACATCCGCCGGTCGCCTGTACACTCCGTTCGTATGCAGAAACTGCAGCGATTGCTCCACCTTCCCAACCACCGCCTCATTATCGACATTGCAACAAGGTGGAACTCCACCCTGCACATGGTGGAGCGGCTGTGCGAGCAGAGGCAGGCCATAATGCATTTGTGGGAGGATACACGGCCAGGCACTTTGAGAGCAGACATGGAGTTGACAGGTGTGCAGTGGTCGAAGCTGAAAGACCTCTGTAAAGTCCTTCAGTGTTTTGAGGAATGCACACGGCTGGTAAGCGCAGACGACGCCATCCTAAGCATGAGCATCCCACTTATGCGTCTGCTCATGCAAACTTTGACGCACCTTAAGGAGCAGGCGTCTGCAGCCAATGTTGATGAGGAGGAAGAGGAGGAGGGAATTCTTGATAACATTCAGCCATTGTCTGCTCAGGGACCTCTCCTGGACGAGGTGGAGGATGAAGAGGAGGAGGAGGATGATGATGGGGATGATTACTTAGGGGAGGAGGATGCATCTCGTGGGGCAAGTGAAAATGTTGGCGTGGCAAGGTCTGGTACAGGGTTTGTGCGTGACTGGAGGGATGTGGATTTGCCAGAAAGTGCTCCTCCACCCAGCACTCGCAGTGCATCATTGACACCGGGAACATTGGCCCACATGTCAGATTATGCCTTGCAGATCCTAAAAAGGGACCCCCGCATTGCCAAAATGATGAACGATGACGACTACTGGTTGGCCAGCATCCTGGATCCACGCTATAAAGGCAAATTACAAAACATCATGCCACAGGAGAACCTTGACCTAATATTGGCTAATAAACAAGCAACTCTGGTAAATCGGTTGCTTGAGGCATTCCCAGCACACAGCAGCGGTGATGGTTCTCACAGGAGCCGTACGGGCCGGGGGCAGCTTGGCAGAGGTGTTCATGATGCACACAGCAGAAGTGGCGTTGGAGACAGGGGTTTCATGACAATGTTGTGGACTGATTTTTCAAACACTGCTCACACAACTGGTAATACTGCATCGATGGAAAGTGACAGGAGACAGCAGTGGTCAACTATGGTTACAAACTACTTTTCCTCCCATATCGATGTTCTCCCACACAGGTCATTCCCCTTTGACTATTGGGCCGCTAAACTGGACACCTGGCCTGAATTGGCACAATATGCCTTACAGGAGCTCGCTTGCCCAGCTGCAAGTGTGCTATCGGAAAGAGTCTTCAGTGGAGCTGGATCAATCCTGACAGAAAAAAGGACCCGTCTGTCAACCCAAAATGTGGATGATCTAACCTTCATTAAAATGAACCATGCATGGGTTTCCAAGGATTTTGTCCCACCTTCCCCTGATGACACATAGGGTGACAGAAAAATGGCTTGCTTTGGTCCACCTCTTCCTGGGACTTGACCTATTTCGCCTTTTGCATCAGCTGAATGTCCAACATCAACATATGCCACTTTCTAAAACTCCCTAACTGTGCTGCCTCCCCCCCCATGGCCGGGGTCACCACCTAGCGCACGACACCATGCGAGTGCCGTTGCCCTGGACAGGTGGGTAGGCCGACTCTTGGGCGCGGGCACTGGCACAGGGTCCCTCATAGTGCAATCAAGTGTCTCTGACGGTGGTGGTGCACACCCGCCGTCAGACACACCGCTGTACTATGAGGGGCCCAGTGCCAGTACCGACGCACACGAGTGGGCCCCCCTTGCTTGGGCAGGGCCCCAGCATTTGCAATCTTTACCTCTCCCTGCTCCTCCGCTGTGTAATCTGGGCCGTCAAATCCATACTGTGCCTGACACCGTCTGAGCCTGCCTCCTGATGTATAGAGATATATTTTGAATGTGTACGCTATCCATACATGTTATCCGGGGATACGGTACCCTTTCTAACCTTTGTGCAATCACGTGCAATCCATACTGGGCCTAACACCGTCTGAGCCTGCCTCCTGAGACATATATTTTGAATGTGTACGCTATCCATACATGTTATCCGGGGTACGGTACCCTTTCTAACCTTTGTGCAATCACGTGCAATCCATACTGGGCCTAACACCGTCTGAGCCTGCCTCCTGAGACATATATTTTGAATGTGTACGCTATCCATACATGTTATCCGGGGATACGGTACCCTTTCTAACCTTTGTGCAATCACGTGCAATCCATACTGGGCCTAACACCGTCTGAGTCTGCCTCCTGAGACATATATTTTGAATGTGTACGCTATCCATACATGTTATCCGGGGTACGGTACCCTTTCTAACCTTTGTGCAATCACGTGCAATCCATACTGGGCCTAACACCATCTGAGCCTGCCTCCTGAGACATATATTTTGAATGTGTACGCTATCCATACATGTTATCCGGGGATACGGTACCCTTTCTAACCTTTGTGCAATCACGTGCAATCCATACTGGGCCTAACACCGTCTGAGCCTGCCTCCTGATGTATAGACATATATTTTGAATGTGTACGCTATCCATACATGTTATCTGGGGATACGGTACCCTTTCTAACCTTTGTGCAATCACGTGCAATCCATACTGGGCCTAACACCGTCTGAGCCTGCCTCCTGATGTATAGACATATATTTTGAATGTGTACGCTATCCATACATGTTATCTGGGGATACGGTACCCTTTCTAACCTTTGTGCAATCACGTGCAATCCATACTGGGCCTAACACCGTCTGAGCCTGCCTCCTGATGTATAGACATATATTTTGAATGTGTACGCTATCCATACATGTTATCCGGGGATACGGTACCCTTTCTAACCTTTGTGCAATCACGTGCAATCCATACTGGGCCTAACACCGTCTGAGCCTGCCTCCTGATGTATAGACATATATTTTGAATGTGTACGCTATCCATACATGTTATCCGGGGATACGGTACCCTTTCTAACCTTTGTGCAATCACGTGCAATCCATACTGGGCCTAACACCGTCTGAGCCTGCCTCCTGAGACATATATTTTGAATGTGTACGCTATCCATACATGTTATCCGGGGATACGGTACCCTTTCTAACCTTTGTGCAATCCATACTGGGCCTAACACCGTCTGAGCCTGCCTCCTGAGACATATATTTTGAATGTGTACGCTATCCATACATGTTATCCGGGGAAACGGTACCCTTTCTATCCTTTGTGCAATCTCGTGCAATCCATACTGGGCCTAACACCGTCTGAGCCTGCCTCCTGATGTGTAGACATATATTTTGAATGTGTACGCTATCCATACATGTTATCTGGGGATACGGTACCCTTTCTCACCTTTGTGCAATCACGTGTAATCCATACTATGCGTGAGAACGGCTGGCGAGCTGTTAAGCAAGCTACAGCACCTGTGGTTTGCACACGTAAGTTTTTCATTTTTTCAGGAATGACGGTTAGGCCTAATTCCGGAACTGCGGTTGACCTGCACTTACTGGGAAATCATTGTTCGCGAGTAATAATTGTAATCAATGATCCCCATCACTAACGTTGTTCAGCGGGTTATCTGCACCTGTAAGCGACAAACGCTGGCCTTTTCAGTGTAGCGCACATGCAGCCACGGACATGTAAGGGCATGACACACCAGTTATTGGCCAATCTCATGTGCCAGAGCCTCACGTGTCCCTCTAGTAAGCCAGACTCGGACCGCGGGGCATGACGGAGTCTCGTTCGTTAACGGAATTAAGCGTGCAATGTGTGCATCTGTTCTGTAGCTGGCATGGTTGAGGTTTCCCAGGTGGAGTCGAATTTAACCGTAGGCTCCACTCCTGGTGGTGCCCTTCTGGACATTCCTTTAAGGTTCAGCTTTGCATCCATACTGCCCACATAAAACAAACACTTTGCCTTCATGAACGCTGTTTTGGAGGGTCATGACTCGTGGGAATAACGCCGCCCAATCAGTTAACCTGCTAGAGAGATCCTTCGTTGCTCCCAAGCATGACATCACACTCCCTAGGAGGAAGGTAATGCCACTGTGGCAACCGTACTCCTGGGGGCGACACAAGTGCACTGATGGCCAGCCACTGCTCGATGAATCTGCTGGTACATTGACCCAGACCACTACATTCCCCTCGCACGCTACCCGGCCTGAATCTGACCCTGATGAAACTCAGGTTACCCTTCCCATATACAGTTCCATCTTACACGGTGACAAAGAGGAAGCTGCAGATAAAAGTGCAGGTTCGGCCCTCCCGCCATCAGACACACCACCCTACTATCAGGGGCCCTGTGCCAGTGCCGTCGCCAATGAGTGGGCCCCCCCTGCTTGCTCAGGATCACAGCACTTGCAAGGTTGAAATACTGTGCAGTGAGAAGGAAGATGGGGACGACGAGGAGTCTAGACTAGTACAGGGATTCCCTAGCGAGGAGACTTATTTGATTGTTTTCAATGTTGGGACAGCAATTTTTGGGGAGCACTATACTCTGGAGAATGATAGATGGGGCCCACCATACACTGGAACATTCCAAAGGTGGACATCAGACACTGGAGCAGCATTTACAGGGCCCATTATACACTAGAGCATTAGAAATGGGGCCCATTATGTTTGGAGCATTATTTGGGCCCATAAGACAGTGGAGCTTCATCCATGGGGACCAACATATACTGTAGCATTATGTGGAGCTCATCATATACTGTTTCAAACATTATATGGGACCAATGATTCTGTATGGAGAAATAGATGGGCCTCATCATGAGATGTAAAAAGTGAAGTATTTTTCATTGTACTATACCGCTATTTCTCTGCCGTATCGGAGCATGATGAGTTGTGGTATTATGTGTTAAAGGGGCGCTCTTTCGCCCAGGGCACATGAAAACCTGGAGCCAGCCCTACCCCCCACAACTTTAGCCAAATAACCCCCATTTTTCAGTGCGTAACTTGTATTATGAAGTTAATTAAGGTTGACCAGCTTAAGTAAGAAGAATTGATGCTTTTGGCATTCAAATGAGCACTGTAGATGTGTTTCCTGTCCTCCTCTCACTGCCGACTTTTATTCCCCATTGACTTACATTGGGTTTCGTGTTTCGGGACGACCCCGACTTTTCCCTATAATCGGCCGATCTTGCTCGACCCGACTTTTGGAAAAGTCGGGTTTCACGAAACGAAACTCGACCATAAAAAAACAAAAGTCGCTCAACTCTAGCTCCCACACATGTAACAAGATGAAGGCACAAACACAGGCAGGAAAATAGGCTGAGCAAACGATGGGGCCCAAACTAGCTAGAGAGGAAAGGAAAGACACTGTCTGCAACCTGCAAAAAACCCTACAAAAATAATGTCCAACACTTCTGATAGCAAAATTAACCCTGAAGTCACTAGACTTCTCCCACTATATCAGCACTCTGAAATATTCTGAGACAGAGCAAAAAGAGACCAAACTAGTAAGGGACAAAAAGCAAATTGGCAAAATACTGATAAATAAGAGTGGAAATTCAGCACAGTCCCCAGCCGGGGCTGGCTGACCACACCAAAAAACTGAATAGACTTACAAAATCAAGTGTGAACATTAGTAGAAAAACTTAGCTTTAGATGACTGGAACAGAGCTGAAAACCAATAGCTGACAAGCCAGAAGGAATCACCAGCAACTGAATAGGGCGTCGGTTGTCTTAAATCCAATCTGAGACTCCTGAGGTCCAATCGTCATCCTCATTCTCAGGTGGCAGATCTCCACCGATCAAATCAGCCTCACTACCTCCTGTTACCACCAGAGGGAGTCTGGAAGGAGAACTCACAACTGGTGAACCAGAGAATGAACTCACAACACTAATCCTTTTCATTTGATCTGGTTTTACCTCTTTCTGCTTGTTGTGAGGGTTCAGCGTGCTCCCTGCTGGGGGCAGTGCTGGACCCCGCTCCATATGTTACAGCTTGTGTCAGTTTGTTCAGTCCCCGGTTATATTAGTCTCTTTTGCTTTGCTGCCAGTTCTTACCAGAATGCTGATATAGTGGGGGCGAGGTCATGAGACCTCAGTGTTTTCTTGTACATCAGACGTGTTGGATTTTTTTAGGGTTTTTGCGTGATTGCAGACAGTGTCTTTCCTTTCCTATCCTATATAGTCAGTTTGGGCCCCATCATTTGCTCAGTCTATCTTCTGCCTGCGTTTGTGTTTCATCTTGTCTCACTGACAATATATGTTTGGGGACTATCTATTTCTTTGGGGTTCTCCACGGCTACTGTTAGTTGTGTTGTTAGGATTAGGGGTCTGCAATCCTCTAAGTTACCAAACTTTCTGGTTTCCTGGTGGCCTAGCCTATTCCTGCCATCCTCCTTGGTGACTTGTTCATAGCAGAAGTGTCAGGAACACCGCACTGCACTTGCTCACTGAGCCAGTGCGTGTGTCCTGAGTACAAAAACAGTGCTCAAAGATACCTGTGGAGCGGGCAGCAGCGGTGACGATGCATGCTCCAGGACCTGAAGCACGTGACTGCTGGGGGTGTGGCCTAAGCTCCACAGAGCTAGGAGCCACAGGGAAACTCCTAGAAAGGTAACTAATGGACAATGTTACCAAGGGGCATAGACAGAGATAGAAACCAGATCAAGCCGGGTCAAAGCACGAGATAGCAGGACAGTACCAAAGGGTTAGACAGAGCGAATAGTCAGGACGTAGCAATAGATCAGAAAACCAGAACGGGCAATGGACGGTACAATAGGGACAAACTGCAACGGAGTAACAATAGCCAAGCCAGGAGGTCAGAACCGGAGAAGACAATAGTACCAAAATGATTGACGGAGTACAGAGTGAGGGAACAGGCCGGGTCATACATGGGAATCAAACAAGCAATGCAGAATACGCACACCCCAGGGGGGTCGGTCAGACACATAGCCAGAATAACAGTATAGCTGACAGAGAATGCTAGTCTAAAGTAAGTATAAATACCCCTCCCAGATCCAAAGAGAGGCCGGCAAAAGTTAACCCTGTGAGAACAGGACATTAACCATGTCCTAACCATGACAAGAAGACACTGAACTTGAACTGCGGTGAACTCATCACTGGCATTTTCCCACAGTCAAGAGGTCACCGCAGTATAGGCCGGCTGGAAGCACAGCCTCAGTGACATCACTGAGTCTGCGCTCACAGTATCTCATTCACCAGTGGTTCTCAGCCTGGCTGGTCGCATCTTGGCACCGTCCAGGTTGAAAACTTTTTCTCCCCCAGATATGGATTACGGCGTGGGACAGAACGACCGCCAGGTATGGTATATTGTTGTTTTTTTTATTTAGTTTTATTACAGGAGATCGAGGGCTTTGGTGGAATTAGGTCATAAGTTTGCCCAAACTTCTTCCATTTAAGGATTATGGAGACCACTGTGCTCTTGGGAACCTTGAGCCCTGCAGAGATTCTTTTGTAATCTTGCCAAATCTGTGCCTTGCCACAATTCTGTCCCTAAGCTCCTTGGCCAGTTCCTTTGACCTCATGATTCTCATTTGGTCTGACATGCACTGTGAGCTGTCTTATATAGAAAGGTGTGTGCCTTTCCAAATCAAGACCTATCAGTTTAATTAAACACAGATGACTCCAATGAAGGAGTAGAACCATCTCAAGGAGGATCACAAGGAAATGGACACCATGTGACTTAAATATGAGTGTCTGAGCAAAGGGTCTGAATACTTATGATCATGGTATATTTCAGTTATTCTTTTTTAATAAATTTGCAAAAATTTTTATGTTTATTTATTTTCAGTCAAGATGGGGTGCAGTGTTAGGCACCGGGATTCTTCCTCTGCACAGGATGGATCCCAAGCCTTATCTTCTTCTGCGGTCTCCCAATCAGTCTCGACTATAGTGGATGCTGCACAGCTGAGACGTTAGTCTCAGCGCCTTGCTCAGACTTGGTGCGCTTTGTTACCACTGCCACTACAGGTCCAGCTATGGTAACTTGCAATAGACACCGGTGAGCAGTCGTTCCTCAGGCTAAGTCCTGGCTAAGTCCAGGATTCACTCTACTGAGCATGCTCGTGAGGTGGCGACCTTTCATTGGTGGTCGCCCGTCATCTGCTCAGGTACTGTGTCGGCTCCAGATTGGTCAGCTAGCAAGGTCCTGTCTGATTGGCACTGTCTATTAAAGGATCTTTGGCGCGCCCGTTGGTGCGGTAAGATCATGCATGTTTGCTGTGTGTGTTGGTTGGTCAGTTGCGTATGTATGTGTGTCGCTAATAGCACTATGAGTGCATTTCTAACAGGCAGTGTGGGGTAGGAAATCCCGCTTGAACTTAGCATCTGCACCGGGCATCCACAGGCGAGGGCTCAAATGCCACCGTGTGTCAGAGCAGGTTCAATCACCAGCGTAGTAGGGGGTGAGTTATAGTGTCATTTCCACTATGCTCCTGTGACGTCTAACAGAGCATAGCTTAGAGTGCTCTCAGTCTTCGTACTGCCCTGTGAAGTGACAGAGTCAGGTGCTTTGCACTCTGTTCACACCGAGTGACGTTTAACTCATAGGTGCCTCACAGATTTTTATCACATTGAGCCATGAAAATGAAAAGTTGAAACCTGTTCCTTTTGTCCCAAATTCTTCACTTTCACAAGGTTAATAGGAGGAAGCGGATCATACAATTTGCTCTTTTTCTCCAGAGTATGCAAAAACCACAGAAGTGACCCCCATTTTGGAAACTAACCCTCTTGAGGAATTCATCTAGCAATGTCAGAATTTTAAACCTTCAAGCAATTCACAGAATTGCATAACATTGGACTGAGTCAATGGAAAATAACCATTTATTCCACTAAAATGTTATTTTGGCCTCAAGTTTTCAAATTTTAGAAAGGATAATAGGAGAAAATGTGTTACGCAATTTCTCATGAGTATGCCAATTCCCCTTATGTGGTCGAAAACTACTTTAGAGGCACAGTGCAAAGCTCAAAAGGGAAAGGGCGCCATTTTGTAGAGCACATTTTGCTAGAATGGTTTGAGGGTGCTATGTCACATTAACAGAGCCCCTGAGGTCCCAAAATAGCAGTACCCCTACAAGTGACCTCATTTTGCAAACCACACCTCTCAATGAATCTAAGGGTGCAGTGATTATTTTGACACCACGGGTGTGTAACAGAATTTTATACCATTGGATGGTGAAGAGAAAATAATTACATTTTTACCACAAAAATTTTGTTTTGGTCCCAGATTTTACATTTTTACATGAGGAAATGGCTTAAAATGGCACCACAATTCCTGCCAAATGTGGCAATATCCAATTTGTGGCTGTACAGTACTGCTTAGCCACATGGTGAGACTCCGAAAGTAGGGAGCACTATTTGACTTTTGGAGAACAAATTATTGTACAATAGTTTGCAAACTCCATATACAGAGCTCCTGAGAGCCAGAAATGCAGAATCCCCCTCATTTGAACTCATTTTGGAGATTACATCCCTCTGGGAATTTATCTACAGGTGCAGTGACTATTTTAACTCATGGGTGTTTGCCTGAAACAAGCAGAAGTGAATATTGCTTAGTGAAAATAGCAAATCTGACAGTGATAATGCCTGTATGTTTCTAGTGCCCAAACATTGTAGTACCCTTACAACCATCAACAAACAATAACATATAGAACAGTCCCAACAAATACTCAAGATGGTGTGTGGCGCCCCTGAGGGTTCAGTCGCCACAGAGATACTGCACCTCCTCCTGAGGTGTAGTATCCCACGCTCCAGGTAAGATGGTAACACCTGACCAGCCTCCAACACTTGCATCCCACACAAACACAGTAGTGTAGCAGAGCAACCTTCATGGCTCCCTGCTTGGAACACGAAGAGTGCTGGGAGGTGGGTGGAACTTAGACTGCACAAGAGAGCGGGAGAATATTAGGAAAGGGTCAGTCTGTGAGAGAAGATCCCCTGAGAGGGATGGAGTGAAGGAGGTGCTGCAGCAAAATCCTGTGACCTGGAGCTGCTGGCACAGGAAAGAGCCATAGAAAGCCTGATTCTTCAGAAGGAAGATAGTTTAGTACGGAACGTAAGGAGAAGAGAACTAAGGACTAGGGTCAGAGCAGAACCCTTCCTGAAGTTTGAAGCGCATGGCCAGGGTCCGGTCCCCGAGGCTGTTTGTGAAACTAATGCTCCAGCAGCAGACACCGGAGGAATAGGAGCTGTGACCACTCTATTCCCACAAAAAACTCGAAGACACGGTGGCAACCTATGAGTGAGCCAGGACATGACGGATGGTGTCCCCGAAGCAGGCTGCAGTCACTCGTCATGCGAGTAGAGTTCCAAGGAACATCTGAGAGGAGGAACTTTGGTTTAACACACAACTACAAGTACTTCAGTATAAGCGCTAGTGAGGAGACGTTCAGAACAGGCACAGGTTTTGTGATACCTCCCCAGGCCGGAATGTGCCAACCAGCCCCTGATATATATATATATATATATATATATATATTATGATGGCACCCCAGTTCCCCCCACAAATATATAGTATGATGACCCCAGTTTATACTGTATATATATATATATATATATATAGTATGATGGCTCCAGTTCCCCCATATATAGTATGATGGCCCCAGTTCCCCCCACATACAGGTGCATCTCACAAAATTCGAATATCATCAAAAAGTTCATTTATTTCAATTCTTCAATACAAAAAGTGAAACTCCTATATTATAAAGAGTCATTACAAACAGAGTGATCTATTCCAAGTGTTTTTCTGTTAATGTTAATGATTATTATAATAAAACCCAGCTCGAAAAATGATTTTAAAATCTGAAATGTTGGCCTTCTGAAATGTATGTTCATTAAATGCACTCAATACTTGGTCAGGGCTCCTTTGGCATCAATTACTGCATCAATGCGGCGTGGCATGGAGGCGATCAGCCTGTGGCAGTGCTGAGGTGTTATGGAAGCCCAGATTGCTTTGATAGCAGCCTTCAGCTCATCTGCATTGTTGGGTCTGGTGTCTCTCATCTTCCTCTTGACAATAACCCATAGATTCTCCATGGGGGTAAGAGTTTGCTGGCCAATCAAGCACAGTGAGACTGTTGTTTTTAAATCAGATATTGGTACTTTTGGCAGAGTGGACAGGTGCCAAGTCCTGCTGGAGAATGAAATTTCCATCAGTTGCCTGACTTTGGTCTTGATAAAACACAGTGGACCTACACTAGCAGATGACATGGCTCCACAAACCATCACCGATTGTGGAAACATATATAGGCCCTAGTCCCCCCCCACATATATACAGTATGATGGCCCCGGTTCCATATTATATGTGACACCCCAGAGTCCAGTTGTCAAAGTGACATTGCCTCCCTCTAAGGGGTAAAGTCATGCCTGGAGGGAGGAGGGGGGCCCCCATGCCAGGTAACATAGATTACATAACAATTCCTGCTGCAGGTCAGAAAGGGGAGCTTCCTTATAAATTCTCGGCCAGCAGATGGGGTTAGTGAGTCAGCAAGAAGTCAGCTGAGAAAGCAAACAAGGGAGTTGTCATGGAAATAAGAGCAGCTGAGCTCATGAGAGGACAGTTAGTCAGTTGGAGACGGGGAGCTGATCTGTGAAGCAGGAAATGACAGAAGTGGAGACAAGAGGCTCTGGGGAAGCTAAAATTGCGTATAGCTGACCCCAGAGCGAAGCGCTGAGATAAAAAGAGGACGCCAGAGTCCTAGGTTGAACAGGAGCTGTACGCCCTGACAGCCAAATTTGGAAATACAGAGGACTGCAAGTTCCTTGAGGACATCGAACACCTGAAGGCACAGCAGCAGATCAAGAGCCCAGGACTGATGGTGAAAAGAACACTACCCATGATATAGGATCACACTGTCAGCCATACAGGTTAGAAAACATCACACAAGAGAGGGTCGCAGCTTAGTTACAAACAGAAGGGACCCGAAAACAAAGTGCAGAAGGAAGGTCCCAAACCCCACCTGGCAAGATGGATCCCCTGAATGCCTCCAGGCGAGCCGGACTCAATCCATCACCTGTATGTGGTACTCCGGATTGCAACGACTTGCAAGTAAAAGGTATAGAAACCTGCACCTTTCTGTGTCCTCTTATTTCTCTGCACCCCAACGTTCACCGCCATCTGAACCATTAATCAAATATCTTTGCCCTGGGGCTCACGCTCTACCCGTGGGGAGCTGAACCATTCTTTGCTGCGTCACCATCAGCCCCAGAGGACCAAAACCGCAGCGTCGGCCACTCATTGCCGAACACCACGGGTGGCATCACTTGAGCATCACATAACTTTCCTCTATTTTATTACTGGACACACCCAGGGCCACGGACTGGGTTACTGCCACCGTGACATCCCCCACTGAAGGCAACGGGCCCGGTACTGAGTACCCTAAGGCCCTGCGGGGCGCTCCATATATACAGTATATATATATATATATATATATATATATATATATATAGATATATTCGTATGATTGCCTTAGTTCTCTCCATATATATATATATATATATATATATATATACATATTATGATGGCCCAAGTTCTCCCCATATACATAGAGTGATGGCCACACAGCCTGTTCATATAAAAAATAATGAAGTTTTTACCCACTTCATCCTCATTCCCGACACTGTGCTTGCTTTCGCCATAATGTACATTTACTTCATCAGTCTGGAACGCCTTCTCTTTGATAATGTATAGGTACGTCAAATATTGTGAAGGGGTTAATGGTGCAGTAGTTGTTTACAAGTACTGCAATAGCAAAATTAAACCTTGCCTAGATGCCTCTATTCCAAAACTTTGTCAAGCTGGTGGATCGTGGACCACTGCGCCACCTGCTGGGTCCGCTTTAGAGAGGGGTAACTAAGTAGCTACCTGTTTTTCACTGGAGCCTGTGATGGTGAGGTCAGTATAGTACACACGGATGGTACAGTGAAACTGTGAATGGCTATTAAGTTAGTAAATTTTTCCTTCATTTGGGATTTTATGTCCACAAATGCCAATAAACAGCCTGAATCTAACAATGAATGCATGGAAAGAAGCTATAATTGTGTGGACTATGGAAGAGATTCATGTGCCAGAAGGAACACTCATTTCTCAAGGAACATGCCAATACTTGGAATGGCTGTGATGGCTCCTGAAGTGCCCTTAGTTAAAAAAAATTGTTAATTGATTATGCTGCAGCCTTTCAACAAACTTTTTTTGTCATTCGAACCCGAATCGTACAATGGACGTCAGGGAAAAAGTCTGTGTTCGGAGTTCGGCACCCGACTCAATGTGTTCGTGTCCGCTCTTCACCAATTATTACTCTGGCTGCCCATTCATTATAGGATCCAATTCAAAGTACTTGTTCTCACCCATAAAGCTCTCCACAGTGTGGCACCCCCCCACATCTCCTCCTTCATTTCTGTCTATCGGCCTAACCGACTGCTGCACTCTGCAAATGACTTTCGACTAACCTCTGCACTAATCTGCACCTCCCACTCCCGACTCCAAGACTTCTCCCGCGCTACGCCAATCACCTGGAATGCTCTACCTCATGAAATTAGGACTATTCACAATTTGCACAGTTTTAGGCGCTCCCTCAAAACACATCTGTTCAGAGCGGCCTATTACGTTCACTAATCAAAGTCATTTTATGTGTAAGTGAGTGTGTAGCCCATTCACTTTATCTATCCCCCACTCCCTCAAAATGGCTGGACCATCACTGCAAATACATCCTTGTAAATACACACCTGTACTTTGTATCTCCTCTCCCCCACCACATTGTAGATTGTAAGCTCTCATGAACAGGGTCATCTTATTTTGCTTTAATTATTGTATTGTTAACGTTGTTACTTATGACTTGTGTTTTGAAACTGTTAAACTATAAAGCGCTGTGGAATATGTTGGCGCTATATAAATAACGATTATTATCATTATACGGTACGAACCACAAACTTTAAAGTTTGGGTTTACTCATCTCTAGTGGTAGTGGTTGGCAAATCAATCATTGGCATGTTGCACTGGTGGTATTAAAAGTGTTACACTAACAATTTGGACAGACAGAAAGACCAACCGTGATTCACCTAACGAGCTCGACAATTATTTCTCTGCACATGGATCAAAGTTACGAAATTCCAATTAATTATCTTTTTCTCAACCTCACTCATTATTCCTCCCTCCATAGCAGCTTCAGGACACATATAAATTGTACCTATTCACAGCGTTATATGTGTTTTTTGATTTATCGTCTATGGGCCTGAATTCAGCTAATATCTGGCTGCTGCTCAAGTAATGTTTAGGCAATGCAGTAATTTGATTTTGCCTCAGATGCTTCGGATGTGTTCCTTGGGATTTGCAGTTTTTCAAAGATGTTTATTTTTTGTTTTTTAACCATTAAAACTTTATAGGAGAATACATTGTGTGCCCGCAATCTTAGCTTATTGTAGATATGTGATCAAATGGATCACAGATAATCTCAGTTTTGTTCAGGTAGAAGGAGGCAAAAATATGAACCTTCAATACAAGATGAATTCAGTCTGGAAAATGCTGACCTGTCTAGGACTATCGAGCCAGGCTGAGCTGTGTAAGGGCCAGATGGACTGCGATTAGACGCATTCCACTGACTGCTTGTGGCTTCTCCTGACCGTTTCATATATTTCGGGTTGGGAGCGCCGAGGCCTGTCGGAGCATTGCAATCTGATATCGGTCAGATGTATACAGCTGTCTGAGTGATAAATATGGTTGAATGCGGTATATATGTGCATATGGTACTTGTTTCTCTTCTTCATCATGTCTTCCTATTATCTTGTCAGATTTTACTCCGTAGTGTATGTTTCAGCTATATTTTATAACACTTTGTGGTGTAAATTTTGTGAATCTATCGACCACACCAGCACATAAGCCATACCGTATTTTAATAAAAGTGCCAGCCAGTGTAAAAACATCTAAGAAGGCAAATTTGGATATTAGGAATCAAAGTATTTGCAAACTAATAAACTAACTAAAGTTGAGTTCTAGTGGGTGTTTTCTGAGGACGTGTACCTCTTCCTATATAGGTTGCTATTTGATGACACACACTTGGACTTTACTAACGTTAACTCAATAGGTGCCAATTATTGATGATCGTATACAGACGGCACTATTCGTTACTTGCATGACTAGAGCGCTATTCGGGCTATTTGTTACTTCACGAGTAATTAGGTATTCACCTCGGTATATTCGATTGATCCGCCCAGCATGTTTGGCACTTTGTTTGCAGTCAATAAACATGCTGGCCTGGCTTGCCAATCACAGTAATACCGGCACCATCTTTGGTGTTGCATAACTGTGATTGGCTGGCCTTCCAGTGTCATAGGGGATATTTAAAGGCTGCCGGCACCATCTTGTGCACACTGCAGCTGGAAACAGAGTAGGGAGAGCATAGTTTGAGCGTAGGGGGAGTGAAAGGAGTGTAGTGAGAGAGACAGAAACTTATAGTAAGCGTTATTCATTCCAAAAAGCTCCTTTGAGAGCTGAAGATTGTCAAGATTAGTTGTTTGTTAGGTGGGGATTTATTAGAGAGAGATTTAACAGTAGAAAGAGTGAAAGGCAGGCACCTGGGTGTTCTCAAAATTGCAAGTACATGCTGCAGATCTCTGCTATTTTCCACTGTGTTGTATAGTAGTTAGTATTAGGAACAGTCTGTGGGATTATTGTGAAATATAGAAGGTTTCATTCACTACCAAAAGATAAAAATCAGCTATTTGTAGAGGGAAATAATATTAGGTAGTACCAGTATATACAGAATTTTTTGGGAGCTTCATAATATTCCTGATATGACAATTTAGAAGGGGAAATAATCTTCATTACTCCGCATAAGGAGTGTGTCGGCAAGGTGATCTTTAAAAAAAAATCATAATTTTCTACGTATTGATTTGAAAAATAGCGTTTCTTTATCTAGCAGTTGTGCGACTGGCATAATCCAGGTAGAGATAATCAAACGTCACAATTTAGCAGTGGCAACAATTTTAAATATTCCACTGTTGGAATGTGTCAGCAAGGAATCGATGGGGAGGACAAGTTTCACAATTGCACAATGTGCCAAGTTTTTACAAAGCACAAAACATTAGCCACATGGGGTATACATACATGACCACTAAGTACTTGTTGCAGAATCAGGAGGAGAAGGAGGTGATTTGCTGAACAAAGTGAATTTGAATAGTAGGGGATGGATGTTAATACAACTTCCCTCCCAAAAAATGTGGGCTGCTTTTACATTGCGTTGCTGTCATCTGTAGGGCTTACAAAGTTGGAGGAAATCCAGCCCTTGTTCAATTTTAGAAGAGTCAACCTGTCTGTATTTTCCTTTGGCAGGCGTGTGCACCTATTCATTATGATTGCACCAGCTGAACTAAAAACTTGCTCAGACAGCACACTTGCGACAGGGCATGGCAGCACCTCCAAGGCATACAAAGATAGGTCAGGTCAAATGGGGAGCTTGGACAACCAATAATTTAAAGGGCACTGAAAAATAAGGAAGGATGCTGGTATGGTCACTTAAGTAGTCCTTCACCATCTTGGTCAACTTTTCCCTCCTCGTCATAGTTACTCCCACAGATAGCCCTTGCTGATATGACGGACTCATGATGGCCCAGTTGGTGGACATTTCTTAACCCCTTGAGTTGCACCTAGTTGCACCCTGTAATCCTTGTTGGTGAAAAGAGCCGGTACCTCTGCCAGCAGCGTTATCCGAGGATAATATTTTAAGCAATTGTTCTACACTGTCTGGCATGCATGCACTGAAAATGGCACATCTGCCTCCGACATGAGAGAAGGAAAATTTTCCTTGTATTGTGGGTCAAGAAAGGTACACAGCCAGTAGTTCATGTTGGACAAAATATCTTTCACGTGAGGGTCTTGGGAAAGGCATCTGAACATGATGAACTCTGCCATGTTTGGCAGACTACAAAGAGCCAAATGTTCAGTGTCCTCACCAGGAAGAACCCTTACCATCCTGTCACGGTCCCACCTTGGCATATTGGTGCGAGCGAGGGGGTTGTGGCCCCACTGTGCCACAAACCAGACTACCCTGGAAGGGGCGTGACTAGGACAGCTACCTCGGTCTTCATTGGAGCATCTGATGGCGAGGACAGGCTTGTGCATCAGGTAGCTGCCAGGTGCCACTCCAGGGTGGTGTTTGGCCATGGCTGCTGATCCCACTCGGGGAGACAGAACACTAGGACATGTGTGGGCGGCAGGCATGACTGGCAGATGAGCATGGCTGAGACACAGGCAGGTGGGCATGACTGAGACACAGGCAGGTGTGCACGGCTGAGACACAGGCAGGTGGGCATGGCTGAGACACAGGCAGGTGCGCATGGCTGAGACACTGGCAGGTGGGCATGGCTGAGACACTGGCAGGCGGGCGGGCATGACTGAAACACTGGCAGGGGGCATGGCTGAGACACAGAGACATGGGCAGGAAGGAGTGGTGTAAGAAGGAACGGGTAGAGACCTGTTCACACAGCAGGTGCAGGTACTGGTACTGGCAGGAAGGAATGGTGTATGAAGGAACAGGTAGAGACCTGTTCACACAGCAGGTGCAGGTACTAGTACTGGCAGGAAGGAATGGTGTATGAAGGAACAGGTAGAGACCTGTTCACACAGCAGGTGCAGGTACTGGTATTGGTAGGAAGGAATGGTGTATGAAGAAACAAGTAGAGACCTTTTCACATAGGAGGTGAAGAACCACAAGGCTGCGATGAGGAGCTGCAGTTAGCAGTAAGAGGTTCTGCAGCAGCAGCAGTAGCAGAACAAAGCAGAACCGCAGGAGTGCGGAGCACAAGCAGAGCCACAAGAATGCAGAGCACAGGCAGAGCAGCAAGAGTGCAGAGCACAGGCAGAGCCGCAAGAGTGTGGAGCACAGGCAGAGCTGTAAGAGTACGGAGCACAAGCAGAGCCACAAGAGTATGGAGCAAGCAGGGCCGCAAGAGTGTGGAGCACAGGCAGAGCTGCAAGAGTACAGAGCACAAGCAGAGCCACAAGAGTGCGGAGCACAGGCAGATGGAGAGGACACAAGATAAGACACAGCAGGGAAAGGAGCCACAGACAAGGAGACTGAGAGACAGCGGTAGGACTGAGTTCAGACAAGGTAACGGTACGAGATAAGGTACAGGAACAAAAACACAGACCAGGATATTCTGCCTCTTGGAGGGTGGCAAGACAGGCACAAGACAAGGCTAGAACCAAGACACAGAGACCAGGATATTCTGCCTCCTGGAGTTCAGACAGACAGGTACAAGGTAAAGCTAGGAATCAAGCCTCCAGAGAAGGAGAAACACAGGACAGGACCTGGCAACTCAGTAGAAAGACACTAACTGAGTAAAGGTGTTGCACAGGCAGCTTCCACTAGGTGGAGCTGCCCTAAATACTAGAGGCCTCTTGGTAATTGGCCAGGGACACATTAGACAGGTGCACTCTTTTTCCGTAAGAACCAGAGAGTCCTGGCGCCGCCCCCATATGCACACAGCCAGGAAGCATGCAGAGAGCAGGCCGGAAGCAAGAGGCACACAGCATGGAGCCGGCAGCAGACAGAACACACAGCAAGGCCTGGAGCAGTGAGTAAGTTGGTGTGTGGAGGATGGGAGCCCATGCAGTGATGCCGGTAGGGTTGTTACAGTACCCCCCTTTACAGCCCCTCTTCTTTAAGCCTGCCAGGATGACCTGCAGAAGGAGTTTGAGACCACACACAGTCCAGGCCGAGACGACTTCCTTCAGGTAAGGTGAAGTAGGCGTGCCATCAGGAATCACAGAGTGCCAAGTCTCTTGGTGCCCGACGGGGTCAACCTCCACAATGACCTGGGCCTCTTCCTCTAGACTGGTGGAAAGTAGAGATGAGCAAATTTCTGTCTTGGGATCTTTACCAATCTGCCACATGGAAGCTGGAGGCATACATTCAGGAAGCATTTCAGACTGGTACCCTGAAAAAACTGGACCACCTCTTCCGGGCTAGAGGATGAGTAACCCTCTGTCTACGTATCTTTACCAACCGGCCACCTGGAAGCAGAAGGCATACATTCAGGAAGCAAGATCACTGGTATATTCGCTGGAGACATGTGAAGAGAATGCCACTGTTTTCCCCTCTTCGGAGACGTCATCACACCTTGATTCGACGACTAGCAGACCAGATGAAGAAGACAACATTGCTGACTGACTCTGATGCAAGGAAACCAGACAACTCTAGTCACTTGGTTGTTTTAACCAAAGCACCTAAGTGGGTCTCTAGACCTGAATGGGTGCAAGAATCTCTGGCTCATAATGACCCATGGTTATACTAGACAGCAAATGGAAGATGAACTTCTTTGTGTGCAATGCTCTGACTTGGAGCTGTAGTTGTCCTTGCAGGACTATTAGACTGTTCTTGAATAGGGCTCGGCCATCTCTAGACAACACCCACGACTGTTTCTGGAGCTGCAAAACAGAGACCACACACCGACTGTATGGCTGGCGGCTTAAACACACCAAAGCTCCCAGTAGACAGAGAAACAGTCATTGGCTTTAATGAAGAGGGAGTACACTCACCCAGGACAGTCCCTCCTACTGGCCCAGAGTTTTGGACTATAGGCTTCACAGGGAAGAGACCGTCAAGATATTCTTTCTCAAGACCAAATTCCGGCTGCAACTTTGCCAGCCCCTTTTTATTAGACCTCTTGGATCTTACATGGGAGGCCGCCTTGGCAGGCTATGGAACAGGTGAGTCATGAATGGTCACAGGCAGATGAGACGATTTACCCATAGGTTTTTTCGTCTGGTCCATTTCTGGAAGCTTGGGGGGAAGACTTCTCAGGAGACGCTGTATTTAGCTTGTTGAAGGCTTTACAGAAGGCCACCAGGAAGGCCGGAAGACTCGAGGTGATGGGATCCCCCGCTTCCCAGAGGGGGTTAAGCCACTTCCATACATCTCCTGTTAGGTAGGACATTATCAAACCTACCTTTACCCGATCAGTGGCAAAGAAGGGAGCATGCCATTGAAAGTAACGTAAGCACTGCTCCAAAAAGACATGACTCTGCTTAGGATTCCCATAGTATCTTGGCGGATCCGAGGGGGGTTCAACTTTAGGAATTAAAAATTAATCACAGCATGGTGAAGGACAGAGTGCGGAGTGCTCAGTCATAAAGTTAGCTTACAAATTATAGAAAACTGACGTACATCTAATCATAGAATCATAGAATCATAGAATCGTAGAGTTGGAAGGGACCTCCTGGGCCATCTGGTCCAACCCCCTGCTCAAAGCAGGATTCGCTAAATCATCCCAGTCAGATGTCTGTCCAGCCTCTGTTTGAAGACTTCCATTGAAGGAGAACTCACCACTTCTCGTGGCAGCCTGTTCCACTCATTGATCACTCTAACTGTCAAAAAGTTTTTATATCTAATCTGTGTCTCCTCCCATTCAGTTTCATCCCATTGCTTCTAGTCTTTCCTTGTGCAAATGAGAATAAAGTTGATCCTTCTACAATGTGACAGCCCTTTAGATATTTGTAGACAGCTATTAAGTCTCCTCTCAGTCTTCTCTTTTGCAAACTAAACATTCCCAAATCCTGCAACCTTTCCTCATAAGACAGGGTTTGCAGACCGGTCACCATTCTGGTCGCTCTTTTCTGAACTTGCTCCAGTTTGTTGATGTCTTTTTTAAAATGTGGTGCCCAAAACTGGACACAATATTCCAGATGAGGTCTGACCAAAGAGGAGTAGAGGGAAATAATGACTTCACGTGATCTAGACTGTATGCTTCTGTTAATACATCCTAGAATTGCATTTGCCTTTTTTGCTGCTGCATCACACTGTTGACTCATATTCAGTCTGTGATCTATTAGTATACCCAAGTCTTTTTCACATGTGCTGTCACTTAGTCCTATTCCTCCCATTCTATATATGCTTTTTTCATTTTTATTGCCCAGATGTAGTACTTTGCATTTCTCCCTGTTAAAAACCATTCTGTTAGTTGCTGCCCACTTCTCCAGTTTATTTAAATCTTTTTGAATCCTCTCTCTCTCTTCTCTAGTATTAGCTATCCCTCCTAGCTTTGTGTCATCAGCAAATTTAATCAGTTTACCCTCAATTCCTTCATCTAAATCGTTGATAAAGATGTTGAACAATACAGGGCCCAGGACAGAGCCCTGTGGTACCCCACTTGAGACATTCTTCCAACTGGATGTGCAGCCATTTACGACCACTCTTTGGGTCCGATCATTAAGCCAGTTATGAATCCACCTAACAGTTGCCTTGTCCATTCCATACTTAGTCATTTTTTCAATAAGGATTGTATGAGAGACTTTGTCAAATGCTTTGCTGAAGTCAAGATATACTATATCTACAGCATTTCCTTGATCCACCCAATCAGTGATACCGTCATAGAAGGAAATTAAGTTAGTCTGACATGACTTATTAGTTACAAACCCATGCTGACTCTGTTTAATCACTTCATTCTTATCCAGGTACTGACATACATGTTGTTTAATAATTTGTTCAAAGATCTTTCCTGGTATAGAAGTCAGACTCACCGGCCTATAGTTGCCTGGGTCCACCTTCTTCCCCTTTTTGAAGATAGGAACAACATTTGCTCTTCTCCAGTCTTCTGGCACTTCTCCTGTTCTCCAAGAATTTTCAAAGATTATGGAGAGGGGTTCAAAAATTTCTTCTGCTATCTCCTTCAGTACTCTGGGGTGTAATTCATCTGGACCTGGAGACTTGAATTCATTTAGGTTAGCTAAGTGTTCCCTCACTATCTTTCTGTTTATAGATATCCTGGATTCTTCTATTCCCTTAATAGGACAGTGAATAACAGTTGATGTTACATTTCCTTTCTGAGAGAAAACAGATGCAAAATAGGAATTTAAAAGTTCAGCCTTCTCAACATCCTGTCTTACCATTTCATCATTTTCATCCTGTAAAAATCCTATAGCATCTTTGACTTTTCTTTTACTTTTGACATACAGTGGGGCAAAAAAGTATTTAGTCAGTCAGCAATAGTGCAAGTTCCACCACTTAAAAAGATGAGAGGCGTCTGTAATTTACATCATAGGTAGACCTCAACTATGGGAGACAAACTGAGAAAAAAAAATCCAGAAAATCACATTGTCTGTTTTTTTTTTCATTTTATTTGCATATTATGGTGGAAAATAAGTATTTGGTCAGAAACAAGCAATCAAGATTTCTGGCTCTCACAGACCTGTAACTTCTTCTTTAAGAGTCTCCTCTTTCCTCCACTCATTACCTGTAGTAATGGCACCTGTTTAAACTTGTTATCAGTATAAAAAGACACCTGTGCACACCCTCAAACAGTCTGACTCCAAACTCCACTATGGTGAAGACCAAAGAGCTGTCAAAGGACACCAGAAACAAAATTGTAGCCCTGCACCAGGCTGGGAAGACTGAATCTGCAATAGCCAACCAGCTTGGAGTGAAAAAATCAACTGTGGGAGCAATAATTAGAAAATGGAAGACATACAAGACCACTGATAATCTCCCTCGATCTGGTGCTCCACGCAAAATCCCACCCCGTGGGGTCAGAATGATCACAAGAACGGTGAGCAAAAATCCCAGAACCACGCGGGGGGACCTAGTGAATGAACTGCAGAGACCTGGGACCAATGTAACAAGGCCTACCATAAGTAACACACTACGCCACCATGGACTCAGATCCTGCAGTGCCAGACGTGTCCCACTGCTTAAGCCTATACATGTCCGGGCCCGTCTGAAGTTTGCTAGAGAGCATTTGGATGATCCAGAGGAGTTTTGGGAGAATGTCCTATGGTCTGATGAAACCAAACTGGAACTCTTTGGTAGAAACACAACTTGTCGTGTTTGGAGGAAAAAGAATACTGAGTTGCATCCATCAAACACCATACCTACTGTAAAGCATGGTGGTGGAAACATCATGCTTTGGGGCTGTTACTCTGCAAAGGGGCCAGGACGACTGATCCGGGTACATGAAAGAATGAATGGGGCCATGTATCGTGAGATTTTGAGTGCAAACCTCCTTCCATCAGCAAGGGCATTGATGAATGCTATTGAGAACTCTGCTATTAGAAGTGGAAAGGAAGAACAAAGACGAAAGAATCTAATTAATAAAAATATTGGAGAAAGAGAAACCAATCACAAACTAAAATGTTTCTATACTAATGCACAAAGCATGGGCAACAAACAAGGAGAATTGGAACTACTAACACAGGAAAAGAAATATGATGTCATTGGAATCACTGAAACTTGGTGGGACAATACACATGATTGGAATACAAGACTAGAAGGATACAACTTATTTGCAAGAAACAGACTTGATAAACGAGGAGGGGGTGTCGCATTGTATGTTAGAAACGCGTATATCTGCACAGAGATTGAAGCTTCAGAGACTGGGAGTTCTGTGGAAACTGTTTGGGTAAGAATACAAGGACAGAACAATGGAAAGGACACCATTGTAGGCATTTACTACAGGCCGCCTGTGCAAGCTGAAGCTATGGATGAACTCTTTATGCATCAAATGGCCAAGTTCTCCAAAAAATATGACATAGTTGTCATGGGAGATTTCAACTATCCAGACATTTGTTGGGAATCTCTCTCAGGCAAAACTAACAGGTCAAGGAAATTCTTATCCTCTCTTGCTGACAACTTTATCTTCCAAAAGGTAAGGGAGAAAACAAGGGGAACTGCTACCTTGGATCTAATCCTTATAAACAGGGAGGAAATGGTTGAGGAGGTAAAAGTGGCTGGGACCCTAGGAGGTAGCGACCATGCTATTTTAGAATTTTGGATAACTAGAGGCGGAAGACCTGTGAAGACTCAGACATCAAGGTTAGATTTCAGAAAGGCAGATTTTAAGGGATTCAGAAAGAGAATTGGAGGGATCCAATGGCTGGATATCCTTAAAGACAAAAATGTCCAGGAAGGATGGGAAATCTTGAAAAATGAAATTCTCAAAGCACAGTTGTTAACAATTCCGAAAAGAGGGAAGAATAGGAAGCAGTTAAGGAAACCAGGATGGATGAACACAGAACTTAAGCACATGCTAAAAAGGAAGAAAAAAATGTTTATAAAATGGAAAGAGGGAGGCATATCTAAAGAAGAATATAATGCTGTCTGCAGAACCTGCAGGGCAAAAATCAGATTATCTAAAGCTGAAAATGAATTGAGGCTTGCAAGAGATGTCAAAAGCAATAATAAAGGATTTTGGGGATATGTCAAAAGTAAAAGAAAAGTCAAAGATGCTATAGGATTTTTACAGGATGAAAATGATGAAATGGTAAGACAGGATGTTGAGAAGGCTGAACTTTTAAATTCCTATTTTGCATCTGTTTTCTCTCAGAAAGGAAATGTAACATCAACTGTTATTCACTGTCCTATTAAGGGAATAGAAGAATCCAGGATATCTATAAACAGAAAGATAGTGAGGAAACACTTAGCTAGCCTAAATGAATTCAAGTCTCCAGGTCCAGATGAATTACACCCCAGAGTACTGAAGGAGATAGCAGAAGAAATTTTTGAACCCCTCTCTATAATCTTTGAAAATTCTTGGAGAACAGGAGAAGTGCCAGAAGACTGGAGAAGAGCAAATGTTGTTCCTATCTTCAAAAAGGGGAAGAAGGTGGACCCAGGTAACTATAGGCCAGTGAGTCTGACTTCTATACCAGGAAAGATCTTTGAACAAATTATTAAACAACATGTACAGTGGGGAAAAAAAGTATTTAGTCAGTCAGCAATAGTGCAAGTTCCACCACTTAAAAAGATGAGAGGCGTCTGTAATTTACATCATAGGTAGACCTCAACTATGGGAGACAAACTGAGAAAAAAAAATCCAGAAAATCACATTGTCTGTTTTTTTTTTCATTTTATTTGCATATTATGGTGGAAAATAAGTATTTGGTCAGAAACAAAATTTCATCTCAATACTTTGTGATATATCCTTTGTTGGCAATGACAGAGGCCAAACGTTTTCTGTAAGTCTTCACAAGGTTGCCACACACTGTTGTTGGTATGTTGGCCCATTCCTCCATGCAGATCTCCTCTAGAGCAGTGATGTTTTTGGCTTTTCGCTTGGCAACATGGACTTTCAACTCCCTCCAAAGGTTTTCTATAGGGTTGAGATCTGGAGACTGGCTAGGCCACTCCAGGACCTTGAAATGCTTCTTACGAAGCCACTCCTTCGTTGCCCTGGCGGTGTGCTTTGGATCATTGTCATGTTGAAAGACCCAGCCACGTTTCATCTTCAATGCCCTTGCTGATGGAAGGAGGTTTGCACTCAAAATCTCACGATACATGGCCCCATTCATTCTTTCATGTACCCGGATCAGTCGTCCTGGCCCCTTTGCAGAGAAACAGCCCCAAAGCATGATGTTTCCACCACCATGCTTTACAGTAGGTATGGTGTTTGATGGATGCAACTCAGTATTCTTTTTCCTCCAAACACGACAAGTTGTGTTTCTACCAAACAGTTCCAGTTTGGTTTCATTAGACCATAGGACATTCTCCCAAAACTCCTCTGGATCATCCAAATGCTCTCTAGCAAACTTCAGACGGGCCCGGACATGTACAGGCTTAAGCAGTGGGACACGTCTGGCACTGCAGGATCTGAGTCCATGGTGGCGTAGTGTGTTACTTATGGTAGGCCTTGTTACATTGGTCCCAGCTCTCTGCAGTTCATTCACTAGGTCCCCCCGCGTGGTTCTGGGATTTTTGCTCACCGTTCTTGTGATCATTCTGACCCCACGGGGTGGGATTTTGCGTGGAGCACCTGATCGAGGGAGATTATCAGTGGTCTTGTATGTCTTCCATTTTCTAATTATTGCTCCCACAGTTGATTTCTTCACTCCAAGCTGGTTGGCTATTGCAGATTCAGTCTTCCCAGCCTGGTGCAGGGCTACAATTTTGTTTCTGGTGTCCTTTGACAGCTCTTTGGTCTTCACCATAGTGGAGTTTGGAGTCAGACTGTTTGAGGGTGTGCACAGGTGTCTTTTTATACTGATAACAAGTTTAAACAGGTGCCATTACTACAGGTAATGAGTGGAGGAAAGAGGAGACTCTTAAAGAAGAAGTTACAGGTCTGTGAGAGCCAGAAATCTTGATAGCTTGTTTCTGACCAAATACTTATTTTCCACCATAATATGCAAATTAAATGAAAAAAAAAACAGACAATGTGATTTTCTGGATTTTTTTTTCTCAGTTTGTCTCCCATAGTTGAGGTCTACCTATGATGTAAATTACAGACGCCTCTCATCTTTTTAAGTGGTGGAACTTGCACTATTGCTGACTGACTAAATACTTTTTTTCCCCACTGTATGTCAATACCTGGATAAGAATGAAGTGATTAAACAGAGTCAGCATGGGTTTGTAACTAATAAGTCATGTCAGACTAACTTAATTTCCTTCTATGACGGTATCACTGATTGGGTGGATCAAGGAAATGCTGTAGATATAGTATATCTTGACTTCAGCAAAGCATTTGACAAAGTCTCCATACAATTCTTATTGAAAAAATGATTAAGTATGGAATGGACAAGGCAACTGTTAGGTGGATTCATAACTGGCTTAGTGATCGGACCCAAAGAGTGGTCGTAAATGGCTGCACATCCAGTTGGAAGAATGTCTCAAGTGGGGTACCACAGGGCTCTGTCCTGGGCCCTGTATTGTTCAACATCTTTATCAACGATTTAGATGAAGGAATTGAGGGTAAACTGATTAAATTTGCTGATGACACAAAGCTAGGAGGGATAGCTAATACTAGAGAAGAGAGAGAGAGGATTCAAAAAGATTTAAATAAACTGGAGAAGTGGGCAGCAACTAACAGAATGGTTTTTAACAGGGAGAAATGCAAAGTACTACATCTGGGCAATAAAAATGGAAAAAACATATATAGAATGGGAGGAATAGGGCTAAGTGACAGCACATGTGAAAAAGACTTGGGTATACTAATAGATCACAGACTGAATATGAGTCAACAGTGTGATGCAGCAGCAAAAAAGGCAAATGCAATTCTAGGATGTATTAACAGAAGCATACAGTCTAGATCACGTGAAGTCATTATTTCCCTCTACTCCTCTTTGGTCAGACCTCATCTGGAATATTGTGTCCAGTTTTGGGCACCACATTTTAAAAAAGACATCAACAAACTGGAGCAAGTTCAGAAAAGAGCGACCAGAATGGTGACCGGTCTGCAAACCCTGTCTTATGAGGAAAGGTTGCAGGATTTGGGAATGTTTAGTTTGCAAAAGAGAAGACTGAGAGGAGACTTAATAGCTGTCTACAAATATCTAAAGGGCTGTCACATTGTAGAAGGATCAACTTTATTCTCATTTGCACAAGGAAAGACTAGAAGCAATGGGATGAAACTGAATGGGAGGAGACACAGATTAGATATTAGAAAAAACTTTTTGACAGTTAGAATGATCAATGAGTGGAACAGGCTGCCACGAGAAGTGGTGAGTTCTCCTTCAATGGAAGTCTTCAAACAGAGGCTGGACAGACATCTGACTGGGATGATTTAGCGAATCCTGCTTTGAGCAGGGGGTTGGACCAGATGGCCCAGGAGGTCCCTTCCAACTCTACGATTCTATGATTCTATGATTCTATGATTCTATGAAACGTGGCTGGGTCTTTCAACATGACAATGATCCAAAGCACACCGCCAGGGCAACGAAGGAGTGGCTTCGTAAGAAGCATTTCAAGGTCCTGGAGTGGCCTAGTCAGTCTCCATATCTCAACCCTATAGAAAACCTTTGGAGGGAGTTGAAAGTCCGTGTTGCCAAGCGAAAAGCCAAAAACATCACCGCTCTAGAGGAGATCTGCACGGAGGAATGGGCCAACATACCAACAACAGTGTGTGGCAACCTTGTGAAGACTTACAGAAAATGTTTGACCTCTGTCATTGCCAACAAAGGATATATCACAAAGTATTGAGATGAAATTTTGTTTCTGACCAAATACTTATTTTCCACCATAATATGCAAATAAAATGAAAAAAAAACAGACAATGTGATTTTCTGGATTTTTTTTTCTCAGTTTGTCTCCCATAGTTGAGGTCTACCTATGATGTAAATTACAGACGCCTCTCATCTTTTTAAGTGGTGGAACTTGCACTATTGCTGACTGACTAAATACTTTTTTGCCCCACTGTATCTAGAACTAGTCTGAACAAGTGCATACCAAAAAACAGCTTACATTTCAAAATGAGGAAATGGTTGCACTCTTTTGCATTAAGGCATGTTAATGTGAAATACAAGAAGTGTAAATAGCATAATGGCTTTTGAAATTTAGGAATAACACATAAGATACTTAGCACAAAATTTGGCCAAAAAACGTGAGCCCATTCACCAACTTCAAGGTGATCTCGTTGAATGGGTCCCTGGCCTAATGTGAACACTTACCTCTGGCTAATAACTTGGTAAAGCCTGTATTTATAGATTCAGCATGGTGAAGGGCGGAGTGCTCAATCAGAAAGCTAGCATACAAATTAAAGAAAACTGACAGCACAATTTGCATGTAGCTTTCTGACTAAGTTTTTTGGTATGCACTGGTTCTAGATGTGCCGTCAGTAGTGTTGAGCATTCCGATACCGCAAGTATCGGGTATCGGCCGATATTAGCGGTATCGGAATTCCGATACTGACTTCCGATACTTTTGTCATATCGGATTCCGGAATCGGAATCGGAAGTTCCCATCATGCTATGAGCCTGCTTGCTTTGATTAAGCCAATGGGAATCCTCCGAAGTGTGGGCACATCCTGTTAGGCATGTAGGCATGTTAACTATTGGCATGGCTGTGATTGGCTGCCGAAATGATGTCATGATGCACTATAAAAGCCACCGCAGCCGCCATTTCTGGTCACTCTGCTGTGAATTCAGTTAGGGACAGGCTGCTGTAGAAGACTGTGAGGGACAGTTAGAAATAGCGATTCCACCAAACATCTAGTGCTTTACCCAGGCTACATAAACCACCACTGTAGCCTTCTTTGCCCTAGCAGCAGTGTTCACAGCTGTCTGCAAGGGCTGTGTGAGTGCAGCTCACGCTGTGGAGTGGGTCCTGCAGCCACGTCAGGCTGTAGGCCACCCAGTGTGATCACTGCTGCCTCATACATCTTTTATTTTTTGAGCTGCATTTTTTACATAATTTCAATCTAGTGTGCTTCCATCCGTATCCATATACGTTGGTTGCAAACACTAGTAGTAGACAACGGAGCCTTTCTGCAGCCTTTCAGTGCTAGTGTCCACTTTGCTGCACTGTTCACGGCTGTCTGAGAGGTCTCTGACTGTGTGTGAGTGCAGCTCACGCTGAGTAGTGTGTCCTGCAGCTACGTCTGGCTGTAGGACGCTCAGCGTGCGTCAGTGCCTCACACATATTTTTATTTGAGTGCAGCTCATTTTTTCTTCTATTAGTGTGCATCCATCCGTCTCCATCTACGGTGGTTGCAAACACTATATAGGAGTACACAGCGGAGCCTTTCTGCAGCCTGTCAGTGCCAGTGCCCACTTAGCTGCACTGTTGACGGCTGTCTGAGAGGTCTCTGACTGTGTGTGAGTGCAGCTCACGCTGAGTAGAGTGTCCTGCAGCTACGTCTGGTTGTAGGACGCTCAACGTGCGTCACTGCCTCACACATATTTGTCTTTGAGTGCAGCTCATTTTTTCTTCTCCTATTAGTGTGCATCCATCCGTATCCATCAACATTGGTTGGTTGCAAACACTATATAGGAGTAGATAGAGGAGCCTTTTTTTCTGGCTTGTGCCCTGCCGGCGCAGCCAGATTAGTATTACCCAATTTTTTTGGAGCCTCATCTTTTGCATTGTAGGTTACCTGCCTGCATTGTAATAGCTCCAAAAAGTTGGTGATACTATCAGTTTCAATTCTTTGTTCACATACTTTGAGTTTGTTTCCAACAAAGAAACCACAAAAAAAGTTCACCAAACACTACATTTGGAACTTGTGTAGGCCACATCAGCTCCTATTAAAGTGTAGTCCACACACACACACTTCATAAAATTAGTGTTTCTTGTACCTGTAACCAGCTGTTCAGGAATAAGCACACTAAGGCCCCCCTTTGTACTTTTCTGCCTATCTTAAGCAGTCTTGCAAGATGAAGAAGGCAGGGAGTAAGGCGCGTGGGCGTGGGCGTGGAGTTTCAGCAGGGAGAGGACGTGGGGATTCTGCAGGGAGAGGACGTGGGGATTCTACAGGTAGAGGGCGTGGGGATTCTGGGCCTGCTGCGGGCACCAGTGGATCAGCATCCCCCAGTTTTAGCAGGCAACAGTCCTTTATGCGCAGCTTTGTAGGACCTCAATGTACCCCACTGCTGCGGGAGGAACAAATTGAAGCCGTTGTCGGATGGATGGCAGCTAACGCATCGACTTCAATTACTTCCGCATCCTCTCAGGGTCAGAGCACCGAAGAGCAACCATCTGTCTCTTCACCACCTGCCAAAGTGCCCA
Source organism: Dendrobates tinctorius (assembly GCF_039654945.1). NCBI lineage: Eukaryota > Metazoa > Chordata > Amphibia > Anura > Dendrobatidae > Dendrobates > Dendrobates tinctorius. The sequence continues at coordinate 22,867,195 of NW_027361890.1, forward strand.
GGCAGTCAGAGAGACATGGACAGGAGCCATCACAGTCTCTACTTCTGTTCTCGGAATCTGTTGGCTTGGAAAGAGGGGGCCAGCCAAGCAGCATTCCTGAATGTGAAGAAGAGGGAGTATGCAGTGATGCGCAACTTCTTTGTCCCTCTGAATCTGAAGAGGCGAGTGGGCCAGTGCCTATGGTCAGCACACCTCAGTACGCATCAGATGATGACGAGACTCAGTTGCCACTTTCTGGTGCATACGGTGCTGGCGAGACAACCCCGGAGAAGCAGCTGTTTGAAGAGGGGAGGGAAGATGATGAGGTCCTTGACCCATCATGGCGTGAGGAACAGGAAGGTGGTGGGAGCAGCTCGGAGGAAGAGATTCCCCTACCGGCCAAAACAGGAGGCAGAGGGAGGGGGAAGACTTGGTTGCCTGTACCCTCCACTTCGGCACCCGTTAGGAGCATTCCTCATTCCAAAGGCAAACCGGGCGCTCCCAAGAGTTGCAGTGCGTGGTCCTTTTTTGACACAGTTGCAGATGACATTTGCTTTGTCAAATGCAAGCTGTGTCATCAGAGAGTCAAAAGAGGGAGAAATGTCAGCAACCTCAATACCACAAATATGTGGAAACATGTGCGCACCAAGCACGAGTTGGAGTTGCAGAGACACCCTGAAGACGTAGGCCAACGTACAGCACCACCTACCACCTCTTCAGTTCGTGTTGGGGCCTCTTCCTCCAGCTCACACACTGCTGGTTCGGCTTCCTCACAGGATCGCCAAGGAAGAACCTCTGCCACTGTTGTCCGGAGACCCTGTCAGATTACACCCATAGCAGCACGTTCCCATCCATCACAGCCATCGGTAGCACAGGCATGGGATAAAAGGCGCCCTTACTCGGCAAACCATCCCCGAGCACAGTCTCTGAATGCTGGCATTGCCAAACTTCTGGCAGTTGAAATGCTGTCATTCAGGCTGGTGGACACTGACACCTTCCGGGACTTAATGGCATTGGCAGTCCCCCAATACAACGTGCCCAGCCGCTTTTATTTCAGCAGGCGAGCCGTCCCTGCCCTGCAGAAACATGTTGAGGGCAAAATAAAACATGCGCTACTAAACGCCGTTAGTAGCAAGGTCCACCTGACCACCGATGCGTGGACCAGTAACCATGGACAGGGACGATACCTTTCCCTCACTGCCCACTGGGTCAATGTTGTGGAGCCGGGTACGGATCTGGAGAGTGGCGCTGTACGTGTTCTTCCAACGCCACGGATTGCAGGACTCCAGTCTGTACACATAGACTCCTCCTCTTAGAATCATAGAATCATAGAATCATAGAATCGTAGAGTTGGAAGGGACCTCCTGGGCCATCTGGTCCAACCCCCTGCTCAAAGCAGGATTCGCTAAATCATCCCAGTCAGATGTCTGTCCAGCCTCTGTTTGAAGACTTCCATTGAAGGAGAACTCACCACTTCTCGTGGCAGCCTGTTCCACTCATTGATCACTCTAACTGTCAAAAAGTTTTTTCTAATATCTAATCTGTGTCTCCTCCCATTCAGTTTCATCCCATTGCTTCTAGTCTTTCCTTGTGCAAATGAGAATAAAGTTGATCCTTCTACAATGTGACAGCCCTTTAGATATTTGTAGACAGCAATTAAGTCTCCTCTCAGTCTTCTCTTTTGCAAACTAAACATTCCCAAATCCTGCAACCTTTCCTCATAAGACAGGGTTTGCAGACCGGTCACCATTCTGGTCACTCTTTTCTGAACTTGCTCCAGTTTGTTGATGTCTTTTTTAAAATGTGGTGCCCAAAACTGGACACAATATTCCAGATGAGGTCTGACCAAAGAGGAGTAGAGGGAAATAATGACTTCACGTGATCTAGACTGTATGCTTCTGTTAATACATCCTAGAACTGCATTTGCCTTTTTTGCTGCTGCATCACACTGTTGACTCATATTCAGTCTGTGATCTATTAGTATACCCAAGTCTTTTTCACATGTGCTGTCACTTAGCCCTATTCCTCCCATTCTATATATGCTTTTTTCATTTTTATTGCCCAGATGTAGTACTTTGCATTTCTCCCTGTTAAAAACCATTCTGTTAGTTACTGCCCATTTCTCCAGTTTATTTAAATCTTTTTGAATCCTCTCTCTCTCTTCTCTAGTATTAGCTATCCCTCCTAGCTTTGTGTCATCAGCAAATTTAATCAGTTTACCCTCAATTCCTTCATCTAAATCGTTGATAAAGATGTTGAACAATACAGGGCCCAGGACAGAGCCCTGTGGTACCCCACTTGAGACATTCTTCCAACTGGATGTGCAGCCATTTACGACCACTCTTTGGGTCCGATCACTAAGCCAGCTATGAATCCACCTAACAGTTGCCTTGTCCATTCCTACTCAAGTTCCTCAGAAACAGCAGAGCAGGAGCCTGTTACGACCGATATGAGCACAGCCGTGGCCAAACGTCAACAGGCTGTACTCAAATTAATTTCTTTGGGGAATCGAAGCCACACAGCGCAGGAGCTCTGGAATGCTATCAAGCTGGAGAGCGATGTGTGGTTTGGGCCAGCGAATCTCCAGCCGGGCTTGGTAGTGTGTGACAATGGCCGAAATCTGGTGGCAGCTCTTGGCCTAGGCAACCTCACACACATCCCATGTCTGGCACATGTTCTTAACTTGGTCGTGCAGAGCTTTCTGAGGGACTATCCGGATCTTGATGCACTGTTGCACAAGGTCCGCATAGAGTGCGCTCACTTGCGACGTTCCAGCACGGCAAGATCGCGCCTCGCTGCTCTGCAGCGACGATTTGGCCTTCCGGAACATCGCATCATATGTGACCTACCCACCCGGTGGAATTCAACGTTACATATGTTGGAGCGGTTGTGTGAGCAGCAGGCAGCAGTCATGGAGTACCAGCTGCATCAGGCGCAAACAAGTCGCACTGTGCGCCGTTCAAACTTCAGCACCATTGAGTGGGCCTCTATGAAGGACATCTGCCTCGTTTTGCGTGCCTTCGATGAATCCACGCGGATGGCGAGTGCAGATGATGCACTAGTCAGCATGACTGTCCCCCTTATCTGCCTGCTTCAACAAACACTGCAAGCACTAAGGGATGAGGTTTCGGAAGAGGTGGAGGATGAGGAGTCCCAAATGCCATCTGCTTCTGGACAGTCTGCGCTATGTGTTTCCTCACAAAGGCCTAGGCAGGGGACACTTTGTGAGGAGGATGAGGAGGAGTCGATGGAGGAGGAAGACATCTCTCCAGAGGAGGGAGGTACACAAACCTCTACTCAGTATGTACAGCGAGGGTGGGGTGATGCAGAGCAGGCCGAGGTCACGCCTCAAACAGGGGACAGCGGTTCTTTGGCAGTTGGGAGTCTGCAGCACATGGTTGATTTCATGCTGCAGTGCCTGAGAAACGACCGCCGCATCGCCCACATTCTCGTCTCGGCTGATTATTGGGTGTACACCCTCCTAGATCCTCGCTACCGGGACAGCGTACAAAGGCTCATACCAACGTTGAACCGGGAGCGTAAAATGCGGGAGTACGAAGAGTCACTGGTGCAGTCCATAATGTTTTCCATTCCACCCGACAGCATTGTTGCTATTGCTTTAAAAAGCAGCTCTGTGCGTCGAGGCAGTGGAGGAAACTCTGCACAAAGAGGGAACAGAGGCAGCGCCGCAGCACAAGGCAAGACCACTATGGCCCAAATGTGGCAAAGTTTTGTGTGTCCACCACAATTGTCTACACCATCAGCGACGCCTCGAGTCAGCAGGAGGCAACGCTTCCGTCAGATGGTGTCAGACTACATGTCTTGCCCTGTCGCTGTACTCCCAGATGGCTCTTCCCCCTTCAAGTTTTGGGTCTCTAAGCTGGATACATGGCCAGAGCTTAGCCAGTTTGCATTGGAGGTGCTGGCTTGCCCTGCTGCCAGTGTATTATCGGAACGTGTCTTTAGTGCCGCAGGTGGTGTACTAACAGACCGTCGCACGCGACTATCTTCCGATAATGTTGACCGGCTGACTTTTCTGAAAATGAACAAGGCCTGGATCTCAAAAGACTTTGCCATTCCTCTTACAGACTAAATTAGTGGTTGGCAACTGTATCCAGGTCTGCTGGTGTGTTCATTTTTCTACCACCTGAACTATAATCCCTGTGCTTCAACACAGCCAGTTGTCGCTCAGATGTGTCGTCTGCACAGAGAAACACACTAGCTCCTGTGTTAGTGGGGTTCAGTAATGCCAGCTGATCCCCTGCTGTGTGGACGGCAAAGTCACCAGCTCCATCAACATTCAAACCACTACTGATTTTTAACCGTGCCCAACTTAGGTCTCTGGCTCCACTGTCTCTACTATTTCCCCTGACCTCCAACCCCGCCATCTACATCTCTGAAGTGGCGTCAGCACAATCTACACTTGTTCCTGTGTTCCTGTGGCTCAGTCCCATCAGTTTATCCCCTGATGTGTGTCCGGCAAGGTCTCCTGCTCTGTCCACATTCCCATAACCAGTAGTGGGAATGAGGACAGAGCTGGCGAACTTGCCGGACAAACATCAGGGGATCAACTGACGGGACTGAGCACCAGTAACACAGGAACAAGTGTAGATTGTGCTGACGCCACTTCAGAGATGTAGCTGGCGGGGTTGGAGGCCAGGGTAAATAGTAGAGACAGTGGAGCCAGAGGCCTAAGTGGAGCATGGTTAGAATCAGTAGTAGTCCACAACCTCCATAAAAACCGCTGCCCATTGGCGTCTGCATGCGGCATGCGTAATCCTGGGCTCCAACAGTGTCAGTTGGTGTTCAGAAGTGTCGTCTCCACAGAGCCAAACACATTCGTTCGAGTGTTAGTGGGTTTCAGCACTGCCAGCTGTTCCCCTGCTGTGGAGATGGCAAGTCTCCTGCTGCCTTCACCTGCCAAAAACAACAGGCCCCAGCCTGCTCCTCGCCTAATCCTGGGCTCCAACAGCGTCAGTTGGTGTTCAGAAGTGTCGTCTCCACAGAGCCAAACACATTCGTTCAAGTGTTAGTGGGGTTCAGCACTGCCAGCTGTTCCCCTGCTGTGGAGATGGCAAGTGTCCTGCTGCCTTCACCTGCCAAAATCCAGTAGGCCCCAGCCTGCTCCTCGCCTAATCCTGGGCTCCAACAGCGTCAGTTGGTGTTCAGAAGTGTCGTCTCCACAGAGCCAAACACATTCGTTCAAGTGTTAGTGGGTTTCAGCACTGCCAGCTGTTCCCCTGCTGTGGAGATGGCAAGTCTCCTGCTGCCTTCACCTGCCAAAAACAACAGGCCCCAGCCTGCTCCTCGCCTAATCCTGGGCTCCAACAGCGTCAGTTGGTGTTCAGAAGTGTCGTCTCCACAGAGCCAAACACATTCGTTCAAGTGTTAGTGGGGTTCAGCACTGCCAGCTGTTCCCCTGCTGTGGAGATGGCAAGTCTCCTGCTGCCTTCACCTGCCAAAATCCAGTAGGCCCCAGCCTGCTCCTCGCCTAATCCTGGGCTCCAACAGCGTCAGTTGGTGTTCAGAAGTGTCGTCTCCACAGAGCCAAACACATTCGTTCAAGTGTTAGTGGTGTTCAGCACTGCCAGCTGTTCCCCTGCTGTGGAGATGGCAAGTCTCCTGCTGCCTTCACCTGCCAAAATCCAGTAGGCCCCAGCCTGCTCCTCGCCTAATCCTGGGCTCCAACAGCGTCAGTTGGTGTTCAGAAGTGTCGTCTCCACAGAGCCAAACACATTCGTTCAAGTGTTAGTGGGTTTCAGCACTGCCAGCTGTTCCCCTGCTGTGGAGATGGCAAGTCTCCTGCTGCCTTCACCTGCCAAAAACAACAGGCCCCAGCCTGCTCCTCGCCTAATCCTGGGCTCCAACAGCGTCAGTTGGTGTTCAGAAGTGTCGTCTCCACAGAGCCAAACACATTCGTTCAAGTGTTAGTGGGGTTCAGCACTGCCAGCTGTTCCCCTGCTGTGGAGATGGCAAGTCTCCTGCTGCCTTCACCTGCCAAAATCCAGTAGGCCCCAGCCTGCTCCTCGCCTAATCCTGGGCTCCAACAGCGTCAGTTGGTGTTCAGAAGTGTCGTCTCCACAGAGCCAAACACATTCGTTCAAGTGTTAGTGGGGTTCAGCACTGCCAGCTGTTCCCCTGCTTTGGAGATGGCAAGTCTCCTGCTGCCTTCACCTGCCAAAATCCAGTAGGCCCCAGCCTGCTCCTCGCCTAATCCTGGGCTCCAACAGCGTCAGTTGGTGTTCAGAAGTGTCATCTCCACAGAGCCAAACACATTCGTTCAAGTGTTAGTGGGGTTCAGCACTGCCAGCTGTTCCCCTGCTGTGGAGATGGCAAGTCTCCTGCTGCCTTCACCTGCCAAAATCCAGTAGGCCCCAGCCTGCTCCTCGCCTAATCCTGGGCTCCAACAGCGTCAGTTGGTATTCAGAAGTGTCGTCTCCACAGAGCCAAACACATTCGTTCAAGTGTTAGTGGGTTTCAGCACTGCCAGCTGTTCCCCTGCTGTGGAGATGGCAAGTCTCCTGCTGCCTTCACCTGCCAAAAACAACAGGCCCCAGCCTGCTCCTCGCCTAATCCTGGGCTCCAACAGCGTCAGTTGGTGTTCAGAAGTGTCATCTCCACAGAGCCAAACACATTCGTTCAAGTGTTAGTGGGGTTCAGCACTGCCAGCTGTTCCCCTGCTGTGGAGATGGCAAGTCTCCTGCTGCCTTCACCTGCCAAAATCCAGTAGGCCCCAGCCTGCTCCACGCCTAATCCTGGGCTCCAACAGCGTCAGTTGGTGTTCAGAAGTGTCGTCTCCACAGAGCCAAACACATTCGTTCAAGTGTTAGTGGGGTTCAGCACTGCCAGCTGTTCCCCTGCTGTGGAGATGGCAAGTCTCCTGCTGCCTTCACCTGCCAAAATCCAGTAGGCCCCAGCCAGCTCCACGCCTAATCCTGGGCTCCAACAGCGTCAGTTGGTGTTCAGAAGTGTCGTCTCCACAGAGCCAAACACATTCGTTCGAGTGTTAGTGGGGTTCAGCACTGCCAGCTGTTCCCCTGCTGTGGAGATGGCAAGTCTCCTGCTGCCTTCACCTGCCAAAATCCAGTAGGCCCCAGCCTGCTCCTTGCCTAATCCTGGGCTCCAACAGCGTCAGTTGGTGTTCAGAAGTGTCGTCTCCACAGAGCCAAACACATTCGTTCGAGTGTTAGTGGGTTTCAGCACTGCCAGCTGTTCCCCTGCTGTGGAGATGGCAAGTCTCCTGCTGCCTTCACCTGCCAAAATCCAGTAGGCCCCAGCCTGCTCCACGCCTAATCCTGGGCTCCAACAGCGTCAGTTGGTGTTCAGAAGTGTCGTCTCCACAGAGCCAAACACATTCGTTCAAGTGTTAGTGGGGTTCAGCACTGCCAGCTGTTCCCCTGCTGTGGAGATGGCAAGTCTCCTGCTGCCTTCACCTGCCAAAATCCAGTAGGCCCCAGCCTGCTCCTCGCCTAATCCTCGGCTCCAACAGCGTCAGTTGGTGTTCAGAAGTGTCTTCTCCACAGAGCCAAACACATTCGTTCGAGTGTTAGTGGGTTTCAGCACTGCCAGCTGTTCCCCTGCTGTGGAGATGGCAAGTCTCCTGCTGCCTTCACCTGCCAAAATCCAGTAGGCCCCAGCCTGCTCCACGCCTAATCCTGGGCTCCAACAGCGTCAGTTGGTGTTCAGAAGTGTCGTCTCCACAGAGCCAAACACATTCGTTCAAGTGTTAGTGGGGTTCAGCACTGCCAGCTGTTCCCCTGCTGTGGAGATGGCAGTCTCTCCTGCTGTCTCCGCATTCCAAAGACAGTAGGCCTCTGCCTACACCCTCCTATTTCCTGGGCTTCAACTCAGCCAGTTGTAGCTCGGAAGTGCCGTCCACATGGAAAGAGATACTTGCTCCCGTGTCTCAGTGGGGTTCAGTAACGTCAGCTGATCCCCTGCTGTGTGGATGGCAGTCTCTCCTGCTGTCACCTCATTCAAAATACAGTAGGCCTCTGCCTACACCCTCCTATTTCCTGGGCTTCAACACAGCCAGTTGTAGTTCGGAAGTGCCGTCCACACGGAAAGAGATACTTGCTCCCGTGTCTCAGTGGGGTTCAGTAACGTCAGCTGATCCCCTGCTGTGTGGATGGCAGTCTCTCCTGCTGTCACCTCATTCAAAATACAGTAGGCCTCTGCCTACACCCTCCTATTTCCTGGGCTTCAACACAGCCAGTTGTAGTTCGGAAGTGCCGTCCACACGGAAAGAGACACTTGCTCCCGTGTCTCAGTGGGGTTCAGTAACGTCAGCTGATCCCCTGCTGTGTGGATGGCAGTCTCTCCTGCTGTCACCTCATTCAAAATACAGTAGGCCTCTGCCTACACCCTCCTATTTCCTGGGCTTCAACACAGCCAGTTGTAGTTCGGAAGTGCCATCCACACGGAAAGAGACACTTGCTCCCGTGTCTCAGTGGGGTTCAGTAACGTCAGCTGATCCCCTGCTGTGTGGATGGCAGTCTCTCCTGCTGTCACCTCATTCAAAATACAGTAGGCCTCTGCCTACACCCTCCTATTTCCTGGGCTTCAACACAGCCAGTTGTAGTTCGGAAGTGCCGTCCACACGGAAAGAGACACTTGCTCCCGTGTCTCAGTGGGGTTCAGTAACGTCAGCTGATCCCCTGCTGTGTGGATGGCAGTCTCTCCTGCTGTCACCTCATTCAAAATACAGTAGGCCTCTGCCTACACCCTCCTATTTCCTGGGCTTCAACACAGCCAGTTGTAGTTCGGAAGTGCCGTCCACACGGAAAGAGACACTTGCTCCCGTGTCTCAGTGGGGTTCAGTAACGTCAGCTGATCCCCTGCTGTGTGGATGGCAGTCTCTCCTGCTGTCACCTCATTCAAAATACAGTAGGCCTCTACCTACACCCTCCTATTTCCTGGGCTTCAACACAGCCAGTTGTAGTTCGGAAGTGCCGTCCACACGGAAAGAGACACTTGCTCCCGTGTCTCAGTGGGGTTCAGTAACGTCAGCTGATCCCCTGCTGTGTGGATGGCAGTCTCTCCTGCTGTCACCTCATTCAAAATACAGTAGGCCTCTGCCTACACCCTCCTATTTCCTGGGCTTCAACACAGCCAGTTGTAGTTCGGAAGTGCCGTCCACACGGAAAGAGACACTTGCTCCCGTGTCTCAGTGGGGTTCAGTAACGTCAGCTGATCCCCTGCTGTGTGGATGGCAGTCTCTCCTGCTGTCACCTCATTCAAAATACAGTAGGCCTCTGCCTACACCCTCCTATTTCCTGGGCTTCAACACAGCCAGTTGTAGTTCGGAAGTGCCGTCCACACGGAAAGAGACACTTGCTCCCGTGTCTCAGTGGGGTTCAGTAACGTCAGCTGATCCCCTGCTGTGTGGATGGCAGTCTCTCCTGCTGTCACCTCATTCAAAATACAGTAGGCCTCTGCCTACACCCTCCTATTTCCTGGGCTTCAACACAGCCAGTTGTAGTTCGGAAGTGCCGTCCACACGGAAAGAGACACTTGCTCCTTTGTCTCAGTGGGGTTCAGTAACGTCAGCTGATCCCCTGCTGTGTGGATGGCAGTCTCTCCTGCTGTCACCTCATTCAAAATACAGTAGGCCTCTGCCTACACCCTCCTATTTCCTGGGCTTCAACACAGCCAGTTGTAGTTCGGAAGTGCCGTCCACACGGAAAGAGACACTTGCTCCCGTGTCTCAGTGGGGTTCAGTAACGTCAGCTGATCCCCTGCTGTGTGGATGGCAGTCTCTCCTGCTGTCACCTCATTCAAAATACAGTAGGCCTCTTCCTACACCCTCCAATTTCCTGGGCTTCAACACAGCCAGTTGTAGTTCGGAAGTGCCGTCCACACGGAAAGAGATACTTGCTCCCGTGTCTCAGTGGGGTTCAGTAACGTCAGCTGATCCCCTGCTGTGTGGATGGCAGTCTCTCCTGCTGTCACCTCATTCAAAATACAGTAGGCCTCTGCCTACACCCTCCAATTTCCTGGGCTTCAACACAGCCAGTTGTAGTTCAGAAGTGCCGTCCACACGGAAAGAGACACTTGCTCCCGTGTCTCAGTGGGGTTCAGTAACGTCAGCTGATCCCCTGCTGTGTAGATGGCAAAGTCTCCTGCTGCCTACACAGTCGTACCACTACTGATTTTTAACCGTGCTCCAATTAGGCCTGTGGCTCCACTGTCTCTCGTATTTCCCCTGTCCTCCAACCCTGCCAGTTACAGCTCCGAAGTGTGGAGTGAAGCCACAGGCCTAAGTGGAGCTTGGTTAAAATTAGTAGTCTACAACCGATCTTAAAATTTCTTCAATGCAGCCTCAGCCTGCTCCGTGCTTGTCCCTGGGCTTCAACACAGCCAGTTGTTGCTCGGAAGTGCCGTCTTCACAGAGTAAAACACTAGCTCCTGTGTTTGTGGGGTTCAGTAACGTCAGCTGTTCCCCTGCTGTTTTGATGGCAATCTGTCCTGCTGCCTCACAATTGACAGCACATCAGGCCTCAGCCTGCTAAGTGCTTGTCCTGGGCTCCAACATCGCCAGTTGCTGCTCATAACTGACTTTGGCACGGGTACTCCCTCCTGCCCAGCTTGGTTCCAGCCCTGCCTGCTGTTTCCGGGAAGTGTCAATGTCAGTTTGCCACCCCAAGTTGCCATGTCGTGTTGCGGTTGGGTTAGCCGAGGCTAGGGTGCCAGCAGTTTAGGTGCTTCCTATGTGGACTGCGGGTTCTGGTAAGAAAGGCTTGTTCCATAGTGCCAGTAGGACAAGCACCCCCTGTAGGACTGTGTGATTCGGTAACTGCGGCCAGCTTGCGGCATGCCAACTTTGCTTTTCAGGGGTAACTTCTGATACCCCTCCGGGTTCCAGCACCGTCAGCTGGTTCTCGTCAGAGCCTTTGGCCTAGGTGCCTCCATCTCGGTATCCGAGTTCCGGCAACGTCTGCTGGTCCTTGGTAGTGCTTTGTAGCACAGGTACCTCCTGCTTAGTAACCGGGTTCCAGCAACGTCAGCTGGTCCTCGGTTGTGCCATTGGCTCTTATTCCTTCTGCTGCCCCTCCGGGTGCCAGCACTGTCAGCTGGTCCTCGCTATTTCCATTTGCTCTTGCAGCTTATGCTACCCCTCCGGGTTCCAGCACCGTCAGCTGGTTCTCGTCAGAGCCTTTGGCCTAGGTGCCTCCATCTCGGTATCCGAGTTCCGGCAACGTCTCCTGGTCCTTGGTAGTGCTTTGTAGCACAGGTACCTCCTGCTTAGTAACCGGGTTCCAGCACCGTCAGCTGGTCCTCGGTTGTGCCATTGGCTCTTATTCCTTCTGCTGCCCCTCCGGGTGCCAGCACTGTCAGCTGGTCCTCGCTATTTCCATTTGCTCTTGCAGCTTATGCTACCCCTCCGGGTTCCAGCACCGTCAGCTGGTTCTCGTCAGAGCCTTTGGCCTAGGTGCCTCCATCTCGGTATCCGAGTTCCGGCAACGTCTGCTGGTCCTTGGTAGTGCTTTGTAGCACAGGTACCTCCTGCTTAGTAACTGGGTTCCAGCACCGTCAGCTGGTCCTCAGTTGTGCCATTGGCTCTTATTCCTTCTGCTGCCCCTCCGGGTGCCAGCACTGTCAGCTGGTCCTCGCTATTTACATTTGCTCTTGCAGCTTATGCTACCCCTCCGGGTTCCAGCACCGTCAGCTGGTTCTCGTCAGAGCCTTTGGCCTAGGTGCCTCCATCTCGGTATCCGAGTTCCGGCAACGTCTGCTGGTCCTTGGTAGTGCTTTGTAGCACAGGTACCTCCTGCTTAGTAACCGGGTTCCAGCACCGTCAGCTGGTCCTCGGTAGTGCCATTGGCTCTTGTTCCTTCTGCTGCCCCTCCGGGTGCCAGTACCGTCAGCTGGTTCAAGAGGACAAAGAACAGGAAGACAACCACCAAGATGCAGAACAACAAGAGAGAGAAGACAAAGAAGCATAAAAAAAACAAAGCAGAAGAACATTAAGCATAAGACTAATACTCTGAGCAAATGATATTATCTTATTTATAAGCAGAAGAAGACTAAGCAGTGTATGGGGGTGAGTCCGTTCCTCCTCGTGGTGCCCCTGGAAAAGGCCTGCTGCTGCAAGCCAAACTGAACGCGGACAAATCCTGTTGTAAATCTTTTGTGACAGGCAGAACGGAAGGTGTAAACTTCTAACTTTTCTAGATAACAACTACAGGAATGCCTGACACAAACAAGAATATGATGAAGAAGAATAGGAAGAAGATGAAGAAGTTGAATATGTAGAATAATAATTGTTGAATAAGAAGAACATGAAGAATGTAAGAAAAGGAAGAAGAAGAAGAAGAATGTAAAAAAAGGAAGTAGAAGAATTTAAAAAAGGAAGAAGAAGAAGAATGTAAAAAAAGGAATAAGAAGAAGAATGTAAAAAAAGGAAGAAGAAGAAGAATGTAAAAAAAGGAAGTAGAAGAATGTAAAAAAAGGAAGAAGAAGAAGAAGAATGTAAAAAAAGGAATAAGAAGAAGAAGAAGGTAAAAAAGGGAAGAAGAATAAGAAAGAAGAAGAAAGAAGAAGAAGACATACATGTCTGGCAAAATATAAATGAGGCTAACATAGTCAATATCTTTGTAACTCCTAACGTCTTTAAAAAAAAAGTTTAATTCCTGCTATTCCTTTTGATTGGGCTAAAACTCTATGGCTTTAATGTCTCCTCCACCTCCCACAATACATTCTACATTATTCTTAGTTGTTTTTCTTCATGTAGAATTAACCTACAAGGAAAGAAAGGGTTTTTTTTAATTCCGATATTTTGGCCCCATTGACTTGCATTGGTTCCCGGTATCGGAATCGGCGATACCGATATTTTTTTTTAAGATCGGCCGATCCATTCCGATCCGATATTTTCAAGTATCGGTTGGTATCGCTCAACTCTAGCCGTCAGTTTTCTGTAATTTGTATGCTAGCTTTCTGACTGAGCACTCCGCCCTTGTGTTGTTCCTAAATTTCAAAAGCCATTACGCTATTCACACTTCTTGTATTTCACATTGACATACCTTAATGCAATTGAGTGCAACTAGGGATGAGCGAGTATACCCGTTAGGATTCGGTACTCGGCGAGTAATGCTGTACTCGCGGTACTCGAATCCTAGCGAATAAATTTCAGTACTCGCCTCGCAATATTCGGATCTCCCACCCAGCATGTGTCAGCCAATCACAGTAGAGCCACCGACTTCTTTGTAGTGGCATTACTGTGATTGGCTGGCCACGCAGACTCATATATGTGTGCGGGGGTCTGTGCGGGCTCTGCTGGGCTGATCGGGGGTCTGTGTGGGCTCTGCTGGGCTGATCGGGGGTCTGTGAGGGCTCTGCTGGGCTGATCTGCTGGGCTGTGTCTGCTGCACAGACCCCCGATCAGCCCGACAGAGCCCGCACAGACCCCCGATCAGCCTGGCAGAGCCTGCACACATACAGCCCCACAGACCCCTGCACACATTCTCTGCCCGCACACATAGTCTCCGCCCATTACTCGCATTTCCCATAGACATACATTGGACTCGCTACTTGTTACGAGTACCCGAGTATTAGGAGCTACTTGTAACAAGTACAGTGAGTCCGAGTATTTTACTACTCACTCATCCCTAAGTGCAACCATTTCCTCATTTTGATATGTAAGCTGTTTTTTGGTATGCACTTGGTCAGACTAGTTCTAGATGTGCCGTCAGTTTTCTATAATTTGTATGCTAGCTTTCTGACTGAGCACTCCACCCTTCACCATGCTGTGATTTTAATTCCATCTAATCACACTTGGTTCTGACCTTCATATAAATATAGGCTTTACCAAGTTATTAGCCAGAGGTAAGAGTTCATGTTAGGCAGTTAGGTCAGGGACCCATTCAATGAGATCACCTTGACGTTGGTGAATGGGCTCACATTTTTTGGCCAAATTTTGTGCTAATTATCTCATGTGTTTTTCCTAAATTTCAAAAGCCATTACGCTATTCACACTTCTTGTATTTCACATTGACATGCCTTAATGCAATTGAGTACAACCATTTCCTCATTTTGATATGTACAGTTGTGGCCAAAAGTATTGACACCCCTGCAATTTTGTCAGATAATACTCAGTTTCTTCCTGAAAATGATTGCAATCACAAATTCTTTGGTATTATTATCTTCATTTAATTTGTCTTAAATGAAAAAACACAAAAGAGAATGAAGCAAAAAGCAAAACATTGATCATTTCACACAAAACTCCAAAAATGGGCCAGACAAAAGTATTGGCACCCTCAGCCTAATACTGGGTTGCACAACCTTTAGCCAAAATAACTGCGACCAACCGCTTCCGGTAACCATCAATGAGTTTCTTACAATGCTCTGCTGGAATTTTAGACCATTCTTCTTTGGAAAACTGCTCCAGGTCCCTGATATTAGAAGGGTGCCTTCTCCAAACTACCATTTTTAGATCTCTCCACAGGTGTTCTATGGGATTCAGGTCTGCACTCATTGCTGACCACCTTAGAAGTCTCCAGTGCTTTCTCTCAAACCATTTTCTAGTGCTTTTTGAAGTGTGTCTTGGGTCATTGTCCTGCTGGAAGACCCATGACCTCTGAGGGAGACCCAGCTTTCTCACACTGGGCCCTACATTATGTTGAAAAATTTGCTGGTAGTCTTCAGACTTCATTATGCCATCCATGCACACGGTCAAGCAGTCCAGTGCCAGGGGCAGCAAAGCAACCCCAAAACATCAGGGAACCTCCACCATGTTTGACTGTAGGGACCGTGTTTTTTTCTTTGAATGCCTCTATTTTTCTCCTGTAAACTCTATGTTGATGCCTTTGCCCAAAAAGCTCTACTTTTGTCTCATCTGACCAGAGAACAATCTTCCAAAACGTTTTAGGCTTTTTCAGGTAAGTTTTCGCAATCTCCAGCCTGACTTTTTTATGTCTCGGGGTAAGAAGTGGGGTTTTCCTGGGTCTCCTACCATACAGTCCCTTTTCATTCAGATGCTGACGGATAGTACGGGTTGACACTGTTGTACCCTCGGACTGCAGGGCAGCTTGAACTTGTTTGGATGTTAGTCAAGATTCTTTATCCAACATCCGCACAATCTTGTGTTGAAATCTCTTGTCAATTTTTCTTTTCCATCCAAATCTAGGGAGGTTAGCCACAGTGCCATGGGCTTTAAACTTCTTGATGACACTGCACACAGTAGACACAGGAACATTCAGGTCTTTGGAGATGGACTTGTAGCCTTGAGATTGCTCATGCTTCCTCACAATTTGGTTTCTCAAGTCCTCAGACAGTTCTTTGGTCTTCTTTCTTTTCTCCATGCTCAATGTGGTACACACAAGGACACAGGACAGAGGTTGAGTCAACGTTAATCCATGTCAACTGGCTGCAAGTGTGATTTAGTTATTGCCAACACCTGTTAGGTGCCACAGTTAAGTTACAGGTGCTATTAATTACACAAATTAGAGAAGCATCACATGATTTTTCAAACAGTGCCAATACTTTTGTCCACCCTCTTTTTTATGTTTGGTGTGGAATTATATCCAATTTGGCTTTAGGACAATTCTTTTTGTGTTTTTTCATTTAAGACAAATTAAATGAAGATAATAATACCAAGAATTTGTGTTTGCAATAATTTTCAGGAAGAATCTGAGTATTATCTGACAAAATTGCAGGGGTGTCAATACTTTTGGCCACAACTGTAAGCTGTTTTTTGGTATGCACTTGTTCAGAATAGTTCTAGATGTTCCCTCAGTTTTCTGTAAATTGTATGCTAGCTTTCTGACTGAGCACTCCGCCCTTCACCATGCTGTGATTTTAATTCCATCTAATCACATTTGGTTCCAACCTTTCTATAAATACAGGCTTTACCAAGTTATTAGCCAGGGGTAAGTGTTCACATTAGGCAGTTAGGTCAAGAACCCATTCAACGAGATCACCTTGATGTTGGTGAAAGGGCTCACATTTTTTTGGCCAAATTTTGTGCTAAGTGTCTCATGGTTTTTTCTTAAATTTCAAAAGTCATTACTCTATTCATACTTCTTGTATTTCAGATTGACATGCCTTAATGCAATTGAGTGCAACCATTTCCTCAACTTTAGGAAAGCCAGCCTCAAGTTGAGCAAACAGTTCATTAGGGACTACAACAGTGGGTGGAGCAGTGAAGGATCAGGACTCAGATCTGGTAAAAAAATTCTTTTGATTGCTCACACTGGCAGGAAAAAAGTTCATCATGCTCAGAGAGCGCAAGGATATGGGACTCAGCGGGGACCATGGCCTGTGCAAACTGTCATGCTCAAGCCTTGGTAGATTGGTGCAAGCGAGGGGGTTGTGGCCCCACTGTGCCACAAGCCAGACTATCCTAGAAGGGGCATGACTAGGACAGCTACCTTGGTCTTCATTGGAGCCTCTGATGGTGAGGTAAGACTTGTATGGCAGGTAGCTGCCAGGTGCCACTCCAGGGTTGTTTCTGGCTGTGGCTGCTGATCCCATTCGGAGAGATGGAACACTAGTACAGGTGCGGGCGGCAGGCATTACTGTCAAATGAGCACGGCTGAGACACAGGTAGGCGGGCATGGCTGAGATGCAGGCAGGCATGGCGGAGACAGGCAGGCGGGCATGGCTGAGACACTGGCATGCAGGCACGGCTGAGACACTGGCAGGCAGGCACGGCTGAGACACTGGCAGGCGGGCATGGCTGAGACACTGGCAGGCAGGCACGGAAGAGACACAGGGACATGGGCAGGAAGGAATGGTGTAAGAAGGAACAGGTAGAGACCTGTTCACACAGCAGGTGCAGGTACTGGTACTGACAGGAAGGAATGGTGTATGAAGGAACAGGTAGAGACCTGTTCATACAGGAGGTGAAGAACTGCAAGGCTGCGGTGAGGAGCTGCAGCTAGCAGCAAGAGGTTCTGCAGCAGCAGAAGCAGAACAAAGCAGAGCCGCAGGAGTGCAGAGCACAAGCAGAGCTGCAAGATTGTGGAGCACAAACAGAGCCACAAGATTGCGGAGCACAGGCAGAGCTGCAAGAGTATGGAGCAGGCAGAGCCATAAAAGTCCGGAGCACAGGCAGAGCCACAAGAGTACAGAGCACAGGCAGAGCCGCAAGAGTGCGGAGCACAGACAGAGCCACAAGAGTATGGAGCACAGGCAGAGCCGCAAGAGTACGGAGCAGGCAGAAACGCAAGAGTACGGAGCACAGGCAGAGCAGCAAGAGTATGGAGCAAGCAAAGCCACAAGAGTGCGGAGCACAGGTAGAACTGCAAGAGTACGGAGCACCAGTAGAGCCACAAGAGTGCAGAGCACAAGCAGACGGAGAGGACACAAGGAAAGACACAGCAGGGAAAGGAGCCACAGACAAGGAGACTGAGAGACAGAGGTAGGATTGAGTTGAGACAAGGTAACGGTATGAGACAAGGTTCAGGAACAAAGACTCAGAGATGATATTCTGCATCCTGGAAGGTGGCAAGACAGACACAAGACAAGGCTAGAACAAAGACACAGAGACCAGGAAATTCTGCCTCCTGGAGGGCAGATAGACAGGTACAAGGCAAAGCTAGGAATCAAGCCTCCAGAGAAGGTGGAACACAGGACAGGACCTGGCAACTCAGTAGCAAGACACTAACTGAGTAAAGGCGTTGCACAGGCAGCTTCCACTGGATGGATATGCCCTAAATACTAGCGGCGTCTTGGTAATTAGCTAGGGACACATTAGACAGATGCACCCTGATTCCATAAGAACCAGAGAGTTCTCGCGCTGCCCCCCCTATGCACACAGCCAGAAAGCATGCAGAGAGCAGGCAGGAAGCAAGAGGCACACAGCATGGAGCCGGCAGCAGACAGACCACACAGCAAGCCCTGGAGCAGTGAGTAAGTTGGTGTGTGGGGATTGGAGGCCATGCAGAGATGCCAGCAGGGTTGTTACACATCCTCTCCTCCTCACAATGCATAGCCTCCTCCTACTCCTCCTCTTCAGGCCATCCATGCTGAACAGGCATAAAGCTGGGATTGTGAGTCCCCCCGGTAGCGCAGACCAAAAACTCCTATTCCTCCATATCCTCCTCCTCCTCTTTCTCCTGTTCCTTGTCATCACCCAATGTGACTTGAGAATAATGTGAGAGGCTGGGCTGTGCGGTATCAGCCACTGTAAAATCTTGCTCCATAGCCACCTTCTCAGCATTCAAATCTTCCACTTTGAGGTTCTGCAGCAAAGGTTTTAATAGACAGAGCAGCGGGACGGTTACTCTGACAATAGTGTCATCAGTGCTCACTATCTTGGTGCAGTGCTCACAGTTTTGAAGAACCTCACATATATCATCGATCTACACCCACTCGGCAGTTGTTATGTGTGGGGGCTGAGTGTTACTCTGACTGGCATTGAGAAGCTGGAATTCAGACACTGCTCTCTGCTGCTCAATAAGCCTGGCAGCATATGAGTCGCCTACCACCACAACACATTTATCTAACAATTCCTGTTTTGCCCATTCAAAATTTTCTTCAGAACCAGGATCCTTGCCTCATTTTCTCACAGGCTTTATGCATTTAATAGCCCTCTGTGTCTGTACTTTTACACATACTGGTTGGTAACTGGTTCATGCAGCATTACATGACACTCTGTTTATTACATTATTGCTGGTCAGAACAATGAAAGCAATTGTTACCATCCACCTTTCGTGTCTCCCGTATTTCGTCACAGACTGTAACCTTGCGAGCAGGGCCCAAATTACTCTTAGTATCTGTTTATGTGATTATTGCTATTCTTTAATGTCTTTTATTGTCTGTACCTTCTAAAATGTCCCCTCTAAAATGTAAAGTGCTGCAGAATATTTTGGCTATAATAGAAATAAAATTATTATTATTTATTATTATTATGAAAGGTTAAATTACAGCGTGTGGGCAAGTCACAAATCAGTCAGTGTGGAGGCAAATTAAAGCGCTGCTGAAATGACTTTCGGAAATGAGCTGACACGCTGTACCTTGGCAAGTACAGTAGGTCTGGCAAGTCAGGGTATGTATTTTAAACAACGCTGTACAACCAAGTTCAGCACGTGAGCCATGCATGGAATGTGCTTACCAGCTTGCCGAGCTTTAAAGCCGCTACCAAGTTACACCCATTATTGCACACAACCAGACCTGGTTGAATGCTTAGCAGGGAGAGCCACTGATCGGTCTGTTCTTCTATCCCCTTCAACAGCTTGGCTGCATTGTGAGCATTATTACCTAAACAGAAGAGCTTCAGCAAAGTGTGCTGCCGCTTTGCCAAGGCAGTGCTGCAAACCTCCCTGCTGGGGAATGATGGGGAGGCTTGTTTTGGTGAGGAGGAGAGACAGGAACTGTAATATGAGGATACCGAAACCCTGATGGAAACTGGGACCACTATTCTTGGTGTGGGTAAGATATGTGATGTCCCAGCCTCTGACTCTGTCCCAGACTCCTCCAGGCTCAGCCAGTGTGCCATAAGAGAAATGTATCATTACTGTCCACAAGAACTTGTCCTCGTGTCTTTTGTAAAGTAGACCTTCCCTGTGATTGCGTTGGCCAGAGCATGGCTGATATTGTGTAACACGTTTAACACATTGACGACACACCGGGGGGTTGCGGAAAGACTCAGTTCCCATAAGTCAAAACCACAACATTTCCATGGTTGCAAATTTGTTTTCTTCCAATGCAGCTCTGCAGCCCTGGACACTTGCTAGAGCTTTTTAGTGGTGCTATTGTGCCAGGGTTGTCTATTGGTACGTCACACTCTGCCATGAACAAAAGGTGCGACTGCGTTAATAGCTGATGTGAGAGTGGCACTGTAGAAAGCAGTGGCACTGTCTGTGTCGTGGAGTGAGGATATGGATGCCAGTGGTAGAATAGAGTCAGAGAACGTGTTGGTGTCTAGGTGTGCAAGGTTTCTGCAGGGGTGCACATGTTGCTGGACAGGGGTGACAGGTGAGGAGGACAGGGATGAGAAAATGAGTAGATGGTGGTTGGCTAGAGGGAGAGGGGAGGTGGTGAAGTTATATAGAGAGCAGAGACGGGTGAAGACCAGGTCTAATGTACATCCGTCTGTGTGGGTGGCTGAGGAGGACCACTGAGCAAGTCCAAAAGATGAAGTAAGGGACAGGAGTTTGAAGGCTGCTGACTGAAGGGTATCAGTGGGGATGTTGAAGTCACCCATGATGATAGTGGGGATGTCAGTTGAATGAAAGTAAAGAAGCCAGGTAGAGAATTGGTCAATAAAGGCAGTGGTTGGGCCCGGAGGCTGGTATATGACAGTCACTTGGAGGTTGGAGGAAGAGTAGATTCGGACAGAAAGGACTTCAAAAGAGGGGAGGATTAGGGAGGGAAGAGGTGGGATTGGGTTAAAGTTGCAGTTAGAAGAAAGGAGAAGACCCACTCGTCCACCATGTCTGTTGCCAGGGCGAGGAGTGTGGGTGAAATGGAGGCTGCTGTAACACAGCACAGCAGGGGAGGCTGTGTCAGAGGGTGTCAGCTATGTTTATGTGAGGTCAAGGAAGGAAAATGGGCGCCCTGCGTCTTTGTTGTCACAAAAGGGTTAAATATGTACTGCTTTGTATGTGTTTTGTGAGCAATGGGAGTTATGTTTTCTCTGCTAACGACCACAACACACGCACACAATTCACCTCACTCCCTCACTTGTCTGGAGCTTAGAGCTTTGCAGACACACCCTAACTGGGAGGGGGAGAAGCAGAGTTGTTGGAAGAAGGAGGAAGAACGCTCGTGGAAGCCATGCTAAGACATGTGCTCGATCCAGGAGTGCAGTTAAAGAAGCATCAGGGAACCAGCCCCTAGACCATCCATGCTTTCAGAGCAGGTTGGCAAGCTGAAAGACTGCGTGGGATTACACAACCAGCAGTATAGTGTTTTCGCTTGGAAATACTGCAACAACCTAGGATCAGTGAAGGATAGTTCAAGTGGGAACTTGAGCTGCTTCACAAAGGATTCAAGCTGCAAGTTGCTTAAAGGAGAAATACCCAGTGGGTAGAGGCAATATTGGAAGTTCTAAACTCCGGGAAGCCTTGGTCCCAGAAGGGATTAGAATAGCAGGAAGCTTACACTGAGTCACAGCAGAGAGGGAAAGATAACTCCCATTCTCCAGAGCAGACTGTAACCTGGTGAGAGTTGTAATATCTCCTCTGAACTGCACCTGAACTACAGTAAATGATAAAGTGACTTTTCTTGTCTCCTGCCTTATTGCTCTGTGCCTTCTACTTCCATCACGGTCTCTGGGGGTCGGCCCTGGTTGGAGAGGGTTTAACATCTGCACTGCCATCACCATCTACTCCTCAGGGATCATCTGCAGTGCTGGCTATACTACAGTCGAACACTCCAAATGGCGTCACGAATCACTACATAAACTTTATCCCTAATCAATACTCCCCTTTTACATGACCGCCTGAGGCCACGGACCGGGTCACTGCCGCTGTGACATTTCACATTGAAGTTAACCGGCCCAGTACCGAGTATCCCATGGCCTCTCGGGCACTTCACAAGATTGCGAGAGAGAAAGAGGTCATGGATCACAAGAAGCTTATTGCAGATGGAGTGGACATTCCAGAGTGCTCCAGAGAGAGGGAGCAGGGGGATGGGCGTCGAGGGCATGGGTTTTACATTGGAAAGATTGCGGTAGTTCATATTAGATAGGAAGCGGTAGTGTCACGTGGACCCGTCCTGTGTGACACGGCTCGCTGGCCGGTAACTAAAACAACAGGATGCGGCATGTGATACTGTCCTGTGTTACACGGCTTGCAGGCTGGTAACTAAAACAACAAGACAAGGGGTAGGGAAACAGTTACAACGGTGGGCCCTGCGATGGTTGAAATGAACGCTATCACCAACACAGATTGCAACACCTGTGACTCTTTTATAGCAGAGCCAGCAATCACACCTGAATTATAATCATGTGCACTAAACAAAAGAAACTAGAGTGCAATGATGCTCACCACCACCGGGGGGGAAGATTAGAACAAACGACACCACAGTGCAATAATCCTAATGGCCACCAGGGGTAAAAACACCTTAAGCACAGCTTAGGAAAAAAAAAAAGGTTACCTGTGCTTTATATCAGTCATGATCCAGCATGGATCATGACAGGTAGAAGGGGGTAGTAAAGGGAGGTATGAACTGTATGGGTCCAGGATTGGGAGTGAGGAGAAACAGAGAAAGGGAGAGCAGGTGGGAGAAGGAGAATGGGCGGCTTGTTTTATGTTTTATTAGGACAGATCTGAGGTTGAGGAGCAGGTCAGAAGAGGAGGTCAGATGGGGAGAAAAGAGGAAAGAGGAGATGATTATTTGGTTAGAAGGTGCTGGGGTTTGGGGATAGCAAAGGAGAGTCAGGATTAATGGAGCAAACACTGGGAAGGCATATGTAAACAAGGTGAAGGAGTAAGATGTGCTAATAGAAAAGCTAGGTCAAAGTAATAAGAAGTGCTTACTCGGCAGACATAACCAAAAGAGACAGTGTGAGGTCCTGACTCCTGCCGTCACTAACTGCAGTTGAAATAACTGCAGCTTCTCGATACTTTAGCTGCAGTGATACTTATGCTGCATATCTGTATTCTGAACCTGTGCTGTCATCCCAACATTGGACTTCCTGACCAAATCTCTACCTATGCCCTTGGTGTCTCATATCCCTGCCTTGACCCGCTAGTCTGCTGCTGCAGGTTCGGGCACTGCCCTGGAGTGGCATATAGAGGCTACCCTAATGTCAAAAGTGTATTCTCACCATCAGAGATTCTAATGAAGACCAGTTAGCCACTTAGTCTCAGTGGTGCAGTGGGTCCACACCCACTGCCATTACACCAAGGTCAGACTAGCCTAAGAATAATTGTCAAATTTTCATCCACTAAACTAGGACAATATTCTTCTGTGTCCTTTTTTAAATCCGTGTGACACCTCTATGACATCTGTATTTACATGTATACATCAATGTTTTAAAATTTACAAAATTAATTTTTTTTTTAGAATGGGTGAATCTAATCTGACATACAGAATAAAATATTGCATACTGCTATTTTTTTTGCATGGTAATTCATCGCTCCACATGTGAAATATACTTTATTTTGAACTGCCCTACTGATCTACGTCGATCACTGTGCTCGGACAGCACACAGTCGTATGTTTTAGAGTTATACAAATGTTTGTGTCCCCCCCAATTATATATATATTGTAAGAGGCTCATAGAAATTTTATTTCATGGATTGTTTTAGTGCATCCTCTATTATAGACTTATTGGAGAGGTGCCGTAAAGACTGATAGATCCTTCTTGTGGCCATCCAGGGTGCTTTGGCTTTGCATGGTGTGAGGTAACGCTGTCATTCAAGGTTGGGGGCACTCGCTTGGCAGCAAATCAATCACATCCGGTACGGGTTTTCCATAAAACCATATCATAGTCCTTGCGGTTTATTCATCATCATAGAGCCCCAGCAGCACTATACAGCTCATATCCGTAGCATAATCCAAAGCAATTAACATAAAGTTCACCCCAGCATAGCGTCCATTACAGAGCTTCCCTCTGTTAAGCCTGTGATCCTACAGGTTATGCTTAGGAGGCTTTCTAGCCTCATTTATCTCATCCACATCAGGGTCTCCACATGGTTCCTTCATTCAGGCTGCAGACGTCCATATCCCTCCAGGGAACTCTCAAGCTCTGGCAGCCATTACACACACACAAGCTGTTAGTGAGGAGATCCTTCTCCTCACGGGACCTTCCAAACTGGACCAATGAGGTCCCAGCATTCACCTCATGTGACCTAACCTAGCCACATTATATGGTCTATAGCCACGCCCTCCGGGTCACGTGACTATGACCTCATCACAGGTCCTTCACATACTCACATAGCCTTTTCCTATAGGTGTTATCAGACACACCCCTGGGTGGATTTGTAGGCAGCTAGAATCTGCTCATCTCTCCAGCTGCCTGAAGGCTTCTCCCTAACACATAGGCACGAAAGATCAGCTCTGCTGATCAGCACATAACCAAGCCTTCATCTCAAAGCCACCCACTTTGAGATACACAATGGCCACTCAGTATTCTGCCACTCATCCTCTCTCTTGGGACATCCACACAGCGCCCCCTAGCGGACACAGTAGTAATTACACCACAATGGAAATTCACTCTTTTTTCTATCTCCTGATTATCTACATCTGGGCATTACAAAAGTGTGTGAAATGTCCACTCCTTGAATCCCGTAGTACAGTTATGTTCATGACCCTTGAATATAAAACTTTGTGAATGTGTACTGGTGTGTTACAGTTCTGGCAGTCCAATAATGTATTGGCATGCAAAACATAAGCCGTGGAGACACCATCACATGTTTCTCAACGCAAGCAATGACTAGCTAGGTCTTTCCCCAGAAAGCAACAACCACGGGAAGGGCAGTCTCCAATGAAGGAAACCACCTATGCCAAAACATGGTATCCATCCACAGACAGCTGTTTCAGGGTACTGCCCCTCGTCAGTGTGGAGTAGGAAACTGGCCAGTAGGAGCAATGCCTGGTAGAAGACTGTGAAAAATGAGGATGAATGACCTCATGGAGATCTGTTAGGGATGGCAGAACGCACCAAATATTAATAATAGGAGATGCGTTCGCGGCCCGGGATCCACCGTGCGGTAGATGACAAGACCGCTGCTGGACAATAGCAGACTTGCTAGAAGGCGGAGCACTGCACTCGGGTTAGCGTCACCTGAGGAGCTAGGAGCGGCTCTGTTAGGGACACAGAGACGCCCTGGAGTAAACTAAAGAATAAACGCTGGGCCTGTTCACAACACAGGTCCAGCCGGCATATGGCGTCGCAGCCGCGAACACCAATAGATGCTGCTACAGCAGCACAGCGATAATAGTAGCTGCTAAGCGACAGTGCCGGAGGACCGGACACCGACGGACGCTAGTGTAGGTGCGGCAAGCACAGTGGCGCGTGGCATGCCACAACCTGGAGCTGACTAAACCAACACTCTGTCACCATTCGTAATATCAGAGGGAAGGTGTTTCAAATAAGTCAGTCACCAGACACATGCATCCATCACCTTTCACACATAGCAAATATTAGTCTACACTAGCGCATGGCTGAGCCGCCATGCGGGCTTTTTATAGCCATGCGCTTCCGGGACCTTCCAGTACCCTGGGAAGGACGAATCAGATCTGATGCAGGACCTGAGCATGTGACCCCTGCTATCCACTGAGAGGTCACCTTGCGGGCATGCCCAGTAGCACGATGAGGACTTAGCCTCTGGAGTGGTTCCCTGCAGAGCAGGTTGCGCTACCATTGCTGCACCAGGGGTGGCAGCAACATCCAGGCTCACAGAACGAGGCTGAGCAGGATGCCTGGCTTGCTGTGATTGCTGAGCAGGTCTCTGAGTGGTCGGAGCAGAATGGGAGACCGCTGGATATCTGGCTCTGGATTCCTGCTGTGCAGTGTCAGGAATCCGATGCCTAACACAGATCAACATCCAACACTGCGGAGACACCATCACATGTTTCTCAATGCAGTGATTCTAGAGCAATGCCCCCATCCCTTATGGGAAATATGTAAAAACATGCAAAACACAAGCCACGGAGACACCATCGCATGTTTCCTACTCCACACTGATGAGGGGCAATACCCTGAAACAGCTGTCTGTGGATGGATACCATTTTTGGCATAGGTGGTTTCCTTCATTGGAGACTGCCCTTCCCGTGGTTGTTCCTTCCCGGGGAAAGACCTGGCTAGTCATTGCTTGCGTTGAGAAACATGTGATGGTGTCTCCGCGGCTTGTGTTTTGCATGTTTTTACATATTTCCCATAAGGGATGGGGGCATTGCTCTAGAATCACTGCGTTGAGAAACATGTGATGGTGTCTCCGCAGTGTTGGATGTTAATCTCCATGAGTTCATTCATCCTCATTTTTCACAGTCTTCTACTAGTCATTGCTCCTACTGGCCAGTTTCCTACTCCACACCGATGAGGGGCAATACCCCGAAACAGCTGTCTGTGGATGGATACCATGTTTTGGCATAGGTGGTTTCCTTCATTGGAGACTGCCCTTCCCGTGATTGTTCCTTCCCGGGGAAAGACCTGGCTAGTCATTGCTTGTGTTGAGAAACACGTGATGGTGTCTCCGCGGCTTGTGTTTTGCATGTTTTTACATATTTCCCATAAGGGATGTGGGCATTGCTCTCGAATCACTGCGTTAAGAAACATGTGATGGTGTCTTCGCAGTGTTGGATGTTGATCTCCATGACTTCATTCATCCTCATTTTTCACAATAATGTATTGGGGCCTGGGGGAACGCTATGGGTATAGCATGAGAGATTGGGAAAAGCAGAAAGATGGCAGCAGAGTAAGTTGATACAGCAGATGCTTCGAGCCAAACACAGTAGGAAGTAGGGTACGTGTGACAGATAAAATAACTCTTACTTGGTTTACTCATTCATTGCCAGAGGCAATTGACAATGCCTGAATGGGTTACCGTACCTGGCTTTCTGCCGAATTAGTTAATAATACTTTGAAGAGGAGCGGTGGCCATTGCAGCATTACTATATATGCATATATTGAAATCCTACCTGCCTTGCAGCTCTAAACAACCAAGGGGAACTGCAAGAAAAATCCAATTTATATCCATTTGCTGACCTGAAATTCATACCGTAGCAAGACAGGTGCATCTATTGGAGAAATATTTTCGCATCCTCTTTACCATCTACACAAGATTCCTTTGATTATTCTTCACAGCGTATTCCTATCGTACACTGACTATGTAGTGTATGCTCTGTAATGAATACGTTCATTTGTAAATTACTGCTCTGAAAATGTGGGAGACAGTAATGTGTATGTATAAACGTATATAATTGCCGTCTGTAACAGGAATGAAATATATACTATCTGCACATTTGTAATAGAAAATCTACATTCAAGTTTGCCTTTATTGATTTTATGGTTTTGGCTTCCATACTGTAGTTAAAATTATATATTGTAGCTTTACAATCCTTTAGTATACATTGCAGTATGTTGAAAGCGTCACAGAAATAAATCTACACCCTCCTATTTGGGATATAAATATAATGTAATAGTATTTTATGTACGATAATATTAAACACTAAAGTTGAGCAAAAAAATTAACAGGACCCAGGGTCAGACTAGAGCACTGTGAACTTAACTGCCAGCATAGTAGAAGCTTCATCTGATTAGTAGATCCTGCAACGTCATGACATCACGGGTTCTACTTCTCAGACGAAAAGGTTACATCAAATTTTTTTGTGAAAAGAGGAAGAAATATGCGGCATGCTATATGCGCTTCACAAAATTTGGACCACGCCCCTTAGCCACCATTAGCAATTTCCTTCTAACTTGGCAGAAGGAGATGTTACAGGGGGCATTGTGCCAGTGAGGGACATTCAGCAGATGCCAGAAACAGCAGGGCACAGACCAAAATCCAGGACTGTCCTACTGCCATGACTGTTGGACCCTATAGATTTATTTTTTCCTCAACCTTTTCATTTTAATGTAAGCTTTACTATATGAGTTTTTATTCCGAGATGAGCAGTTGTTTTTTAAGTACTATTTTGCTAAACACATCTGTGAGGCTGTGTTCACACACAGCGTAAATGCTGCAGTTTTTCTGCTGCTTTTTATCTGTTGCTGAAATATGTGGTTACGTTTTGCATTTTTCTTTTCTCTAAACACTTCTAAGTTGAGCTTAAATAAAAAAGGGCATGTTAAAAAATAGCTGCTTTTTTGGGTTCAGAATCAAAGCTTTTCCAAACTAAATAAAATATTCCCATCCATTGATCCTGTATGTTGGAGGTGTAGATATCATTAGTGCAATTTTCTCCATATTTTCTAGCCCTGCCCAGGCCGACAATCCTTCTGGAAAGAAGTGAAAAGCATAACCATGTCATCATAGGGCATGAAGAAGAGATACATCCTGAACTGTTCCTTTTTCAGCTTTGCAAAACTTCTGTTTCCTCCTACAAACATTCCCTTTTAAGATTCCTGGTAATGTCTGCCAGAATCTAAATTTCTTCTCTTTGGAAGACGACAAATCCATCTAGTTTGTCCCACTGGATATCCAAGGTCAATGATTTAATGTATTTGGAGGACCTGATGGCGTCTTGATTTGATGCCGTCTACAAAACATGGTGCCATTGGAAGGAGTTTCAATGCTACAAGTAATATGGAACATGGATCTCTCAGACTTCTCTCCTTGACTGTGTAAGGAAGTGGCAATGCTACCCACATCTCCTTGAAGATATGTGCTGTGATATGATATAATGCATTGCACTATTTTAAATGTGATTTTGCCTGTTTAGCACTTTGCAAGCACATAGTAGGGTAAAGATAGAGTTAATAGTTGGGACTAGCCCAGATAGTGAGGCGCTGTGTGAGAAGACAGAAGACAACTGCCTGATAGTGAGTTAGAAAGAGCCCAGTGTTCAGCAGAGAAAGACCTAAGGTCTGACAGTTGGCAGGCTGACATATTATAGTGTTACTCCTGGAACGCCTGGTCCACTCCCGTCTTATCCGCTATCTCTCAGAAAACTCTGTTCTCGACCCTCTCCAATCCGGTTTCCGCTCTTTACACTCCACTGAAACTGCCCTCACTAAAGTCTCTAATGATCTGCTAACAGCTAAATCAAATGGTCATTACTCCATGCTAATTCTCTTGGATCTCTCTGCAGCATTCGACACTGTGGATCATCAGCTCCTCCTCACTATGCTCCGTTCCATTGGCCTCAAGGACACCGTTCTCTCCTGGTTCTCCTCCTATCTCTCCGACCGCTCCTTTACTGTTTCTTTTGCCGGTTCCTCCTCCTCTCACCTTCCTCTTACTGTTGGGGTTCCTCAAGGATCGGTTCTAGGCCCCCTCCTCTTCTCCTTGTACACTGCCCCTATTGGTCAAACAATCAGTAGATTTGGTTTCCAGTACCATCTCTATGCTGATGACACCCAATTATACGCTTCTTCTCCTGACATCACGCCAGCCTTTCTAGAAAACACTGGCGATTGTCTAAACGCTGTGTCTAATATCATGTCCTCACTATATCTGAAACTGAACCTATCAAAGACTGAACTCCTTGTGTTTCCTCCCGCTACTAATGTACCTACACCCGACATTGCCATTTCCGTCTGTGGTTCCACTATTACTCCCCAGCAACATGCCCGCTGTCTTGGGGTCATACTTGATTCCGAGCTTTCCTTTGCCCCCCACATTCGATCACTGGCTCGCTCTTGTCATCTGCACCTCAAAAACATTTCTAGAATTCGACCTTTTCTTACTTTTGACTCTGCAAAAACTCTTACTGTTTCTCTTATTCATTCTCGTCTCGACTATTGTAACTCTCTTCTAATCGGTCTCCCTCTTACAAAACTCTCCCCTCTCCAATCTGTCTTGAATGCTGCAGCCAGGATCATATTCCTCACCAATCGTTACACCGATGCCTCTACCTTGTGCCAGTCATTACACTGGCTACCCATCCACTCCAGAATTCAGTATAAACTTATTACCCTCACCCACAAAGCCCTCCATGGCTCAGCACCACCCTACATCTCCTCCCTTGTTTCAGTATACCACCCTACCCGCGCCCTCCGTTCTGCTGATGACCTGAGGTTAGTATCCTCAATAGTCAGAACCTCCCACTCCCGTCTCCAAGACTTTACATGTGCCGCGCCAATTCTTTGGAATGCACTTCCCAGGTCAATACGATTAGTCCCCAGTCCCCACAATTTTAAGCGTGTCCTGAAAACGCATTTATTCAGACTGGCCTATCGCCTCAACACATTAACCTAACCTATCCCTGTGTGGCAGAGCCAAAAATTTTGCCATAACCAGGTTCCCAGCATCATGTTCCCACATGCTTTATGCATCCATTAGCCCTCTGTGTCTGTACTGTTACACACTTAACATTATGGCTGGTCCATACAATCAGGGCAACTCTTACCACCCACCTTTCGTGTCTACCTCTTTCCTCATAGACTGTAAGCTTGCGAGCAGGGCCCTCACTCCTCTTGGTATTTGTTATAATCTACTGTATGTGATTATTGTTATGCTGTAATGTCTATTGTCTGTACAAATCCCCTCTGAAATGTAAAGTGCTGCGGAATATGTCGGCGCTATAAAAATAAAATTTATTATTATTATTATAAAATTTATTAGTGTGATGTGTGCAAAGAGAGAGGACCAAAGGGCATCAGATATTATGTCATAAGGACAAATGAAATGTAAAGAGAAATTTGACAGATTGGAAACCAGGCCTTTCAAGTTTCTTGTGAGGAGTCATACTGATGTACCTCATGCAGTGGAGCCCTCATTAGTCATTTGGGAACTGACAGTAGCTGTGAGTGGTCATACAGTGCAACCCTCACAGGGGAAGATGAAGTCTTCCATAAATGTTTGCTGGATTGTCATGAGGCAAGAGAAATGAAGTGTCATTAAATGTAAACAAGATGTGCCCATAGCACCGTCGTCTCTGCACACATCCCTCCTAACCATGGCAGGGAAACAAACTCACTCACCACCACGGTCCCCATCCCACACTTCTTCCTTCAGCTGCTGCCCAGGATCTGCATTTGGCTCGCAGATCCCTGGGCACTGTGCTTAGAGCGCATGCTCCCTCCTTCATAAATAGACAGCACGCAGTCCTAAAGAGTCCCCAGCCAATGGTTGGAAAACACTTATTATTTAAGGTACCTTCACCTGATGGGAGGTGCCTGAGCAATGTGTGTACTGTGCTTGTTTGCATGTTTGCTAGTTCTCAGGTCTTCTGTTCTAGTTTATCTTCCAGTACCTTTCTGTACCTGCCTGTCCCTACCGGTATACCAGCCATACCTTCCTGCACCTACCAGTGCCTGCCTGTATACCAGCCATGCTTGCCATACCTGCCTGCACCTGCCAGTACCTGAGTATCAGCCGTACCTGCCTGCACCTATCAGTGCCGGCCTGTATACCAGGGCTGTGGAGGTGGAGTTGGATTCAGTGCTCATTTTGGTGGAGTCGGTATAAAATGGACCGACTCAGACTCCTAAAATATATAATAAATTGGGTACAATAGTTCAATGCAGAATGTGCTGAATATTTTATCATAGGAATTTGGGAAAGTTATGAAATGTTCTATAAATGGCTGTTCTATTCCTGATCTAAGGCTATATTCACACACAGGGTTTTTGCTGCGTTTTTTGAGGATACGCTTTTCAGCTGTAAAATCAGCTTTTTAAAAAAACGCATCACCTGAAAGGTTTTTGAGCTCATAGATGTTTTAAATAGCAAAAGCAGATTAGAAAAATGCCACACAAACTGACATGCTCATTCAGCCCAAAAACGGATCCTCACAAAACAATGTGTCTGAATGTCATATCTTGAAACCCACACACAGCTATTGGAAAATAAAATTTTTCTGGCAGCTGTTTATGTGGACCCAAGTCATCGTATACTGCTTGATGATCAACAGCTTACTAAAGGAAAAGAGGTAGCAGTTAGCATGAGTGGCCTACAGGAGAACTGCCCGGCGCAAGAGGACTTGGGTCCTGACAGTGCTACTGCTGCCATATCTTCATCCTCATCAGATGAGGAGTTTGACTTTGACAAGTATTTGGATGACATGGAGCAGGCAAAGCGTTGCCGCAAGGAAAAAGATTTCACTCCATCTCCTATAGCAAGCAGATTGACCATATTTCAGCAAAATGTTTCACTTGCTCTCAATGAAATAGAAAAAATCAACCGTTCATCAAAACTGACTGTGCATGAGGCAATTCCTTTATACCCGGAAATTGTTAGAGATGTTGCCCATGTGGTTACGGGTTTGGCTCCAACCCAAGTTAGTGTAGAGAGTTTGTTCTCTGTCCTAAAAATTATTAGGTCAGATTTGAGGTAATCTATGAAGGAGGATCTGATGGAGGCAATTCTATTTCTTAGAACAAATTCATAGACTGCACAAATGTTATTTAGCATGTTTTTGTTGAAAACTGTTTTTTGCCACTTACATAGTTTATTACATAGTGCTATACAGTATGTATATATATATATATATATATATATATATATACAGTCATATGTTAAAGTTTGGGCACCCCTATTAATGTTAACCTTTTTTCTTTATAACAATTTTGGTTTTTGCAACAGCTATTTCAGTTTCATATATCTAATAACTGATGGACTCAGTTATATTTCTGGATTCAAATGAGGTTTATTGTACTAACAGAAAATGTGCAATCTGCATTTAAACAAAATTTCACCAGTGCAAAAGTATGGGCACCCTTATCATTTTCTTGATTTGAACACTCCTAACTACTTTTTACTGACTTCCTGAAGCACTAAATTGGTTTTGTAACCTCACTGAGCTTTGAACTTCATAGCCAGATGTATCAAATCATGAGAAAAGGTATTTAAGGTGGCCACTTGCAAGTAGTTCTCCTATTTGATTCTCCTATGAAGAGTGGCATCATGGGCTCCTCAAAACAACTCTCAAATGATCTGAAAACAAAGATTATTCAACATAGCTTTTCAGGGGAAGGATACAAAAAGTTGTCTCAGAGATTTAACCTGTCAGTTTCCACTGTGAGGAACATAGTAAGGAAATGGAAGAACACAGGTACAGTTCTTGTTAAGCCCAGAAGTGGCAGGCCAAGAAAAATATCAGAAAGGCAGAGAAGAAGAATGGTGAGAACAGTCAAGGACAATCCACAGACCACCTCCAAAGACCTGCAGCATCACCTTGCTGCAGATGGTGTCACTGTGCATCGGTCAACAATACAGCGCACTTTGCACAAGGAGAAGCTGTATGGGAGAGTGATGCGAAAGAAGCCATTTCTGCAAGCATGCCACAAACAGTCGTCTGAGGTATGCAAAAGCACATTTGGACAAGCCAGTTACATTTTGGAAGAAGGTCCTGTGGACTGATGAAACAAAGATTGAGTTGTTTGGTCATACAAAAAGGCGTTATGCATGGAGGCTAAAAAACACAGCATTCCAAGAAAAACACTTGCTACCCACAGTAAAATTTGGTGGAGGTTCCATCATGCTTTGGGGCTGTGTGGCCAATGCCGGCACCGGGAATCTTGTTAAAGTTGAGGGTCGCATGGATTCAACTCAGTATCAGCAGATTCTTGACAATAATGTGCAAGAATCAGTGACGAAGTTGAAGTTGCGCAGGGGATGGATATTTCAGCAAGACAATGATCCAAAACACCGCTACAAATCTACTCAGGCATTCATG
Organism: Dendrobates tinctorius; assembly: GCF_039654945.1. Taxonomy (NCBI): domain Eukaryota; kingdom Metazoa; phylum Chordata; class Amphibia; order Anura; family Dendrobatidae; genus Dendrobates; species Dendrobates tinctorius. The sequence goes on from NW_027361890.1 coordinate 22,900,348, forward strand.
CAGAGGAACAATTACAATGTTCTGGAATGGCCATCCCAGTCCCCAGACCTGAATATCATTGAACATCTGTGGGATGATTTGAAGCGGGCTGTCCATGCTCGGCGACCATCAAACTTAACTGAACTGTAATTGTTTTGTAAACAGGAATGGTCACAAATACCTTCATCCAGGATCCAGGAACTCATTAATAGCTACAGGAAGTGACTAGAGGCTGTTATTTTTGCAAAAGGAGGATCTACGAAATATTAATGTCACTTTTATGTTGAGGTGCCCATACTTTTGCACTGGTCAAATTTTGTTTAAATGCAGATTGCATATTTTCTGTTAGTACAAAAAATCTCATTCGAATCCAGAAATATAACTGAGTCCATCAGTTATTAGATATATACTGGGTATTTTTTAACTTTTTTATCTTTCCTTTTTCCCTATAGTGTTTCCATATTCCATATGCCGAGTGGTATTTTGTTCTGATACGGATGCATCGGTGCAGATTGACGGATGAATCCATCACTATGGACATTCCATGTTTCTGAGAAGATCTCTTCCTGCTAACGGATATTTCCTATTGGCTTTAGTCACTTTGTATGCCATATTCTGTAACATGTCGGGTTTATAATCTATTATTAACCCCTATGCTTTGCATTATATTGGATATGACGGTTGCATATTATATATATCTGCCCTCATATATGTTTCCCCTTCTTGGATCTAAATATGGCAGGTGTTCATGGCTAGCACTTTTTACTATAATGCACTTGTGTTCTTGAATACCTATTATGTTCATTTGTTATACATTTCGTTCTTAGTTAAATTTGTAACGCTAGTTATTAGCCCGCCTTTGATCTTTTATGGAATCTGTTTAAATTCTCCTACCTAGTTTATGGCACAGACGCACTACATGCGTATGCTGTGAGCTTGCCGTGGCGCTGGGAGGACGCGCGCGCTGCCTGGGAGATGTGTAGTGATGATCAAATAGATCCTCCTGCTCATGTCTGCGGGCGCGCGCGTGTTCCTCCCCCTCCATGGGCGGGCACAGCACGCTGGACGTGCGCCGATTTGCTAACCAATCTCGGCTGGACTATATAATTACCCATGACGCTGCCGATAGACCACGCCTCCTGATGAAACCACAAGGAAGTGGTGAAATGCGCGTCGAGGCTTAAGAGGGTCCCCCCCTGTCTCCTATCTCGTGACTGCACTGCAACATGTCCGAAGGTAATGAACCCTAGAGATCCTGCTGCTATCCTGCGCTTTTACCTCACTTGTATTTAGTTTATTTTTCACCTTACCGGACACAGTTGGTCTATTTCTAACTGACACAAAAAAACATAGTCTTTGCAACCTCAGCTGTTATGTCAGCTGTTATAGCTGCAGTGCTGCCATTTTATGGAGTTCAGGAGGCGTTCCTCTTTTTCTTTTTTCTCTGTTAAGAGTGTGGTATATTTATAATCCATATACATGCAACGTATACTCATAAACCTTACATCTTACTTATTTTGATATTTTTTGTAATGGTTGCTGTTGTAAAATTATGCTGTTTATTCCACACCCTTATTCCTCTTTCCCTTTCCCTTATTCCCTACTTATTTGTGTGTGCATACCCATGATCAAAACTTTTTTGTCACTTTTTCATGATGAATAAATTTTTGCATGATTTTCTGACGTTTTGTGAGCCTCTATTTCTTTAGGATTTATTGTTATATGATTAATAATTTGAGTATTTAACTATATACTAATGTATAGCCTCAATTACATGGGGTTTAAATAATATTACTATTATCCTTTAGACATCCTCCTCTGTCTGTTCTTTCTTGGTCAAATATATTGGTCTAGAGGTTTTTCCACCTGACTATGTGGATTGGTTTTTTGGTTTAATACTTGGTATACCTGCCTGCACCTGCCAGTGCCCACCAGTATACCAGCCGTACCTTCCTGCACATCCCAGTGCCACCTGTAAACCAGCCGTACTTGCCATACCTGTCTGTACCTGCCAGTGCCCACCTGTGTACTAGCTGCTCCTGTCTGCACCTGCTAGTGCCTGCCTGTATTTGAGCCATCCCTACTAACATCTGATGCTCCTGTGTTCCTGCCGTTACTGCCTGTACCAGCTGAACTTTCCCTTCTAGGCCATTCTAGCTTCCTGCGAAGAGTCAAGTGTTCAGCTAGTCATGCCTCTCCAGGCTCTCCTTGGACTGCGACACAGTAGTTTCACCACCACTCCATTTACAGTGCCCATGTCTGCTCAATGCAATATAAACCTGTGTGAAGAAATGTGCCTATTATCTGATGTACATAGCTCTTATCAAGTTCATGTTCAGTAAAAAAAAAAGTTTATTTTTGGACTTTGGTCTCCCTCAATTTGTTCTCTAACATCTGGTCTTCCTGATATAGTGGCACCATGCAGTCTGCACAGACGCAATGTCCATGCAACAAGAGGTCACACACACACAGCCAGGGCCCACATTTTAAATTTGTGTGCCGTGTTGGGCAAAAGGAGTACCACAACCATGGCTATTGCACTACGTTACAACTGTAGTTCATGATTGTGGATGGATGGATTGTCTCCTGTTTCGGTTCCTTTTCCTCTATTTTTTTTATCTCTCACTCCTTTCTTCTATTTCTCTTCAATATCTTTTCTCTCTCGTAGAAATTGAAAATTTGCTAAATTTCATTTTTCTTAGTAAATATGACTTACTATATTATGGATCCCTCCTTAGTTATTCTGTATTTGGGGGACATGTTTTCCTTTCGGTTGATGTTTATATGATGCTATTGTAACTCAATGATCTTTGTCATTATTGTAAGTGTTGGTTTGGCATGTAAAATTATAATGTTCTTATATCTCACATAAATAATGATTTAAAAAAACATTTTCTATTCTATAAAAATGCATTATTAAACTCTTCAAATCTACACCAAAACACATCAAAGAAGGGGGAAAATGCATAAAAAATTCAATAACCAAAGATTGATATTAAGTCGTTCGGTGCGGATATCTGCAGAAAATGTGCACATAAAAAGCAGCAAAAAGAGCAGCATTTATGCTACATGTGGACATGGCCTCCGTATTATACTTTTTTTTTTACACTTTTATGGGTTTAATGGGAAAAAAAAAAAACAATTTTGCCATTTTTTTACTCCATTTACCCATTAGGGGCTATACAAAAAATGTCAATGTTATTTGATGATTTGTGATGTTTGTTTAAAAAGAAAGTGCATTAAAATTTCATCATTTTCTGGTTATTTCCTGCGACAAATAACATTTTCTGACCAGGTACATAGAAATGTACTAGTATACAGAGATGTATCTCTCTATACCAGTACATTCAGCCTCTAATGCAGCAAAATACATTTCAGTTTCACATATTGAAAATTCTCCTATTTTCTACAGAGCAGCCTATTGCTCAAAGGGTTTGCTGCTGCCTTCAGCAATGTGGGATCTGGCATCGATTCCTGAGGAGACCAAGAAATTCAAGAAAAGAGAATTACACTCCTGCTCACCATTATTGGCACCTCTTCATTTTTTTCATAGACTACAATATCTTCAGAAATAAATGGAAATGTTCCAAAGTTATATCCTCAGTATTTTTTAATTAGTGGTCCAAAGTAATGCAGCAATAAAACATTGCTTTTCAACATACATGTTGCAATTTCAAAGAAAAAAACAGAATAAACAGCATGTGCAGCAATAAAGGCAGCTCAAATTAATATTTTGTTGCACATCTTTTGGCATTGATGACTGCCTCCAAATGTTTCTTGTAGCGATCAAAAAGCATCTTGAACGTCTCAGCTGGTATTTTCTCCCACTCTTCCTTTGCAGTTGGTTCAAGCTCTTGAATGTTTCCAGGGTTTTTCCAATGGCAGATTTCAGTTCACCTCAAAAATTTTCAATGTGATTGAGGTCAGGACTCATTGCTCGCCATTTTAAAACAGTCCAATTTTCTTTTCCACCTGATGAAGACGGATTCTCCGTCGCAACGCGTTGTGGTTTAACTCCATCTCTTGTCTGAGTCTCTTTCCTGCGCTCCTAAGACCGTTTCCATTTTCTCACAATTTTCTTTTCAATCATTCCTGTGTAGTGTGGATGTGTGCCTTGGGTCATTGTCTTGCTGGAGGAACCATGATCTTCAACTCAAGTTTTCTTACACTGAGCAACTGTTGATAGGGTGTTCTTTTCCTTATAAGCTTTATTGCGCCTTCTGTAAACAAACTGCTGCTTTGCATTGCCAAAAGCTCTATTTTAGTTTCATCTGTTCAGAGAACATTTTCCAAGAAGATTTGTCATTTGTTAAGGTACTCTTTAGCAAAAATCAGTCATTTATTTTTGTCTTTTCCTCAGCAATGGTTTCTTCCTTGGCCTTTGCCCATAAAGCGCTACTTGATTTAGTGCATATGATACTTTTTGAAACCATGACCCCAGACTGTTCCAGGATGGCCTTCAGGTCTTTGACTGTTTGACGTGGTGTTTTTTCCACCATTCGCACCAACCTTCAAAGATATCTCTTGTCAATTTTCCACTTTCCCCCACGTTTAGGGAGGTTCTTGAGGGTTACATGCTTGGTAAACTTCTTAATGACATTGTGCACTCTCGCACTGTTCAAACTGGCATATGAAGGTCTTTGGAGATGGCCTTATACCTTTTGGAAGTCTTGTGTTCTCTAATAAAAGCATTTCTGAGGTCCTCAGTCAGCTCTTTTGTCTTCACCATTGTGACAAAGGAACCGAACCTACAATGTAGCTTTTTAAAACGCTGAAGTCACCATTCATTGGCTAATACATGTCACATGGGCACAGACAATTAATCACAGGTGATTCGCATTTGTGATTTACCACAGGAGAGTCAAAATGTGTTTCCATATCAATTTAATGTAAAGGATGCCAATACCAGTGTCAAAGCAAGCTTTTGTTTTTTCTATTTTCATCTCTCATAGTTTTTTGCTTTAAATTATTGTTTATCATGTCCTCTTTTGTATTTAACACGAGTGCTCTATACAAAAACTGTTTCACTTGATTAATTTTTTTAAGGAGATATTCCACATTATGTACTTAAACTTTCTGGGTGCCAATAACATTGAGCAGTAATGTATTTATTTAAATGACTGTAAGTCTAAACAGATCAAATGGAATCCGGCCCTGCACCCCAGAGTCCGGGGGGGATGAGAGACCACAGAGGAGCACTGAACACCAGCAGAGAAGATGAGAGAAATTTTCACTGCAGGAGCCAGCGCAAACAACGTGACTTTAAGGTGGGACATAGCCCTGACCTCCTAGGAAAGTGGATCTTCTCCCTCAAATCAAGGCAAATCATTTTTTTCAACTCTGTTATATACTATATACATACTGTACTGAACTCAAAATAAATCTATTTTTACATAATTACAAAACTTAAAAAGTTAACACAATGTATTATCACTCAAATGGGTTTTCCAGAATTTTCACATTGATCACTTATCCTTAAGATCCTTTTATTTGTTCTATATTTGGGGTATTTTCTTCTAAAAATGTATTGCTTTTATTTTGAAGCTTGACTGAATAATGGACTCCAGTTTCATGTGGCACCATTGCATGTGTGGTGCTATGATTAGACAAGTCTTGAGAGGTCTCTGGGTGACAGTCACAAATGACGTATGATAAATTGTCTAGGTACAGGAAGTCCTGACTTAGGGTATGTGCACACGCTGCGGTTTAGCTGCGGTTTTGCTGCAGTTTTGGCCCTGCAGAACTGCAGCAGTTCCGCAGACATGGTACTTTACCATGTTAGCCTATGGGTTTTCAAAACTGCAGTGCTCACGCTGCGGTTTTTTACCTGCGGAAAAGCTGCGGTTTTTTTCCGCAGCATGTCAATTGTTTCTGCGGATTCTGCTGCGGTTTCACACCTTTAACATAGTAGAGGTGTGAAACCGCAGGGCAAAACCGCAGGCCAAACCGCAGCAAAACCGCAGGTCACTTTACCTGCGGTTTTACCTGCGTTTCCGTGGGAAAAAACCCGCAGCAGAATCCTCAGCGTGTGCACTCACCCTTAAGCAGCTGCCAGGAGGGGCAATGGAGAGCATGTAAATAGAGGAGGCTTGACACCAATCTGGAAAAGTGCAAACTTGTCATGAGCTGCTAGATCTGAGTGCTGAGGGTCTTTACAGTAGTTAGGCAGGATCTTAGTCACCAAAAGAAGTAAGCTTATGGGGGAAACTAAAGTGGTGTTTGTGGTGTTGAACTTGAGGTTGGTACATGTAACACAGGGGCCTGTATAGAACTGAGGGTAGACTGCTAAAGAGTGAGTAAGCCTTGGAGTTTGAAGCAATGTGCCTGCTTTTACATGCAAGGTATTGAACATGTTACAGAGCAGAAGATAGAATCTTCACTCAAGGTCTGAGTACTTAGCACCTTAGGGACTGCTGTGGCTGAATAAATAGTCAACTTGGTGAGAGAAGCAGTGGGGTACCACTGTACCACTGGCTGCTTTGATGAATTTCTGAGTACAGATTACTGTACAAAACATGAATCCATGTCTAAGTCCATTTAAAAAAGCAACAGCAAGCCTTAGAATTTCTAAGGCAATAATGCCTGTCATACACTATATCTACTGCAACATTTCACCGTAGACAATTTGCTGATAAGAGAGGTATTATTGTAACATATAGAACACACATGTCATATAGAAATAGTTTTAATTTAACCCTGCTTGGGAATATAAAGAAGTGTTTTTCATCTACTCAGCCTGATATCGAGGAGACCACAATGTTCTATAAGTAATGTACAATCTCTGCTGTACCAGCTGCGAAATGCTGTATGGAGTGTGAGAACTCCCTATGTGATGACCACCTGACAGCCCACAACAAGGCACTGCATCATATACTAATAGAACCCATTGGCTGATTTGGTTTCAAAAATGTTTCCCTCAACTAGAAGGTGCATCCACAGAAAAGCATTTTTTCCATTGCTAAGGAGTGGGTCTCTTACACTGGTAAAGCGTATGCAAGAGTTGCCAAAAATTAGGAGGGGCTCCAATACCTATTAAAAGAGATGCGGGGGAGGATCTCATATAACATTTTTTTCCCATTATTAAGGAGTGTGTATCCTAGACTAGTAATGACCATGCCCCTTGGGGATATAAATATATATTTAAAACTTAGGCCTCTAAAAATTGTCAATGCAGGCATCATAAACACCCTTAAAAAATTTATAGAGAGGTTAGCATGATCACCCTGTTAATATGGTGGTGGAGGTGGAGGATGACACAAAAAAATGAAATTTTGAAGCGTATAATAATAATCTTTATTTTTATATAGTGCTAACATATTCTGCAGCTCTTTACAGTTTGCACACATTATCATCGCTGTCCCTGATGGGGCTTACAATATAAAAATCCCTATCAATACAGAAGAAAAAAAAAAAGGTTGTTCAGCTCACCATTAGATGAATTCCTGTGACTTTGGGTGTGGACTCCAGGATGGTGCTCGGAAAAAGCGGCTGTGGTAATAAAACAAAAAAAGTTCAGCAACAGATATCCAAATAGATTGTAGAAAAACATTAAAACTTCATGTTTATTGCAATGCCTTTAAAAACATGCTGTTAAAATGGTAAGTCCAGAGGATTGTGCTTTTCGAACAAAAGTGTTCTTAATCATAGCCAGAAAAAAAAATTGCCACTGGATGTGAGGTTATGTTCTGCTGCTGTCATCCAGTGGTGTACAGAAGTCTCACCCAAGCCAGCCCTTGTTCATTTTGATAAGAGTCAGTCTGTCAGCATTTTATAGTTATAATACCCCAGCAGCACTAAAAACGCTCTCTGACAAAACGCCAGTGACTGGGCAGGCCAGGACCTCCAAAGTGTTGAGACAGTTCATGCTACGTGTCTAGCCTGGATATCCAATAGTTGTAAGGCACATAGGAATCACGGTTGATGGTGGTACGGTCAGCAAGGTACTCCTTCAGCACCATCTAAAACTTTTCCCTCCTTGTCAGAGTACCCTACGCATCAGGGCCTGGGCTATAAAAGGGTTTGACAAAACTGTTCCAGACATTTGAGAGTTTTCACCTGCCTCTGCTGCATCTAATGTGTGTCTCTCTAGGCTTCACTCCTTCAATTTCCAAGGAACTATGACCTCTGCCACCAGTGTTGTCACATGGCAATTTTTTAAATAATTCCTCAACTAGGGCCTTCTGGTATTGCAAAATTTTATTAGACCTCTCCTCCACAGGAAGGAGAGATGTAAAGTTCTTCTTGTAGCATGGGTTTAGAAGGGTATCGTTTGTACGCTCTTACGAACATGGTCGTCATTATCTTTGCTTTAATTATTGTATAACTTTTAACTTTTCTACCTATGACTGTTGTGTATGAACTGCTGAATTGTAAAGCATTGAGGAATATGTTAGCGCTATATAAATAAAGATTATTATTATTATAATGGTGACCAACCAGTAATTAGTGTTGCCCAAAATGCATACAATACGAGATTCACGGGAAAGGCAGTGGAACATAAATTCAGCCTTCTAAGCCAATAGTCAAGACTTCCCTGTCCCCACCAAGAAGGTGACTGTCCATGTTGTCTTCCTCGTTTTCCTCCTCGTTCTTTGCATCTTCAGTCTATTTACGCTGAACAGATGGAATGAAGGTGGTGTGGGTACTACCATCTGTAGTGCTGGCAACCAGCTCATGTTCCTCCTCCTCCTTATTATCACCCAATCAGTGAGAAGATGAGGCTGGGCTATGTAGCATCACACAGTATAATTTCTTGTTGCATCTCAACTTGCTCCATCTACAAATCCTCCTCTTTAATAGTGATCAGTGAGCATTTCCGTAGAAAGAGGAGGAGGATAATGCTGATTAGGGCATCATTGAAGTTCACCATCTTGGTCAAGTCCTCAAAGTTATGGAGAAGCGCACAGATGTCAAACATCCATGCTTACTCAACAGCTGTTGTGCGGAGGCTGACTGGAGCACCGACATGCATAGTGTAGCTGGTATTCAACTACAAGGTGGCAGCAGCTGTAGCAGACTTGCAGAAATACTGCACAGATATGGCGTACTTTCACAAGTAGCTCAGGCAGATCTCGGTATGTTTTGAGAAACAGCTGAACAACTAAGTTGAGCACATGGTAAGCTTCAGAGATGTCACCAGGTTACCGCCATTGTCATACACGACTATGCCTGTATGTAGGTTCAAGGGGCGATAGCCACACATCAGTTAGGTCTGCTAGATCTTTCAACAACTCCGCAACAGTGTGCAAATTATCACTAAGCAGATTGGCTGCAGCAGAGCTTATTGCTGCTTGACCGAGGCAGTGCTGCAGTGCTTACAGCTTGCGACTGAAGATGACATTTGTGAGATGGAGGGTGGGGAGGATGAGGTGCAGGAACTGCTGTGGAAGGTGGGGGCAACCCTGATTGAACCAGGACCAGCAATCTTCGATGTTGATAGCACGTGTTCCGCCCCAGGGTCCGACTGGGTCCTGGCTTCCACAAAATTTACCCTGTGGGCCATCAGGGAAATGTAGCATCCCTGGCCACAAGCATTTGTTCAGATGTTCATAGTTAAGGGGACTTTCCCAGTCACAGCGTTGGTCAGGGTATGGCTGATGTTATGAGACACGTGCTTGTGTAAGGAGAGGATGATACACTGGGAGAAATAGTGGCGGCTGGGACCAAGCACTGGAACCATAAGGTTGCGGATAGGTTCCATCTTCACAAGCCCAAACTGCAACATTTCCAGGGGAAACAGTGTGGAAATGTGGCCGCTTAGTGATGTAGCCTGTGGGTGTGTAGCTGCGTGTTTACTCTTGCATTCCAAGGACTGGGGTAGGGACAACTGAACACTATGCTGGGACAAGGACATGGACATGCTTGCTGATAATGTTTGCAAGTGTGCACTAACAGGTGCAGGGTGGGAGGAATCTTTACCTATCTTATAGACAGGCATGCAAGTAGAACAGGGGAGGAGGCAGTGGTATCACCCACAGACACTGTTTCTTGACCCTGATATTTGGCCCAAGTAGTTAGGTGCTTTGCTTGCATGTGCCTGATCATGTGGTGGTGGTCAGGCTTGTAGTTGTGCTGCCCCTGCTGATGTTGGAATTGCAGATGTTGCAAATGAACTTTTTTGGGTTAAATGGCCTGTCTTTAAAAAACGCCATACTCATGAACATATAAACTTTGGCTTCACAACAACACCTGTTTTGGTGCTCTGTGGAAAAGTTGAATGCCTTGTGTCTCTGGCCAGCCCACTTCCGCAACCTGATCCTTTTCCTGATGTGCTGATGCAACAACAACACTCGATGGCAATTGTGTCTCATCATCATCCAGTTCTTGCAACAGTATTTGCATTTTCCCACAGTCGCCTTCTTGTGATCGTGGCTGCTCAAATATTTGGGAATCGCTACATGCAGTCTCCTCGTGTCCCGCTTGAAATGTGCAGGGTGAAAGGCCAGAATCTATAAATGCAAATGTGAACAGCTTTTCACAGTGTCCAAGTGTAGTGTCACTTGTATCCTGGTATTCAGCATGGTGGGAGGAAGGAGGATAAAGGTGAGGAATTTGTGGTCCAGAATTATGGCTACTGAGACTGGACAGTGTGGTAGACAGGGTAGTGCTGGCAAAGTGGCTAGAAGCATAATCTGCTATGAATCTAACAACCTTTTCACACTGGTCTGGCTTCAAGAGTTGTGTTCTGCGCCCCCCTAAAAAGTGGGTTAGGAAACTAAATTGATATGATGTATGTGGTAATTATGCTCACGTGGCATGCACTCTGCGCTCACCATCAGTAACATGTCCACTTCTTTGTCCCTTATCATACACCTTGCACATTTTAAATTACATATGATATATCCCTGCTGAGAAAACATTACAGACAGTATTACAATGTCAGCAAAATTTGCCCACTACAGATGGATGTATAAGCCTGCCGTATCAATATAGCCATGCTATTTGTAATCAATGTTTTTGTGTGCATTTTGAGGCTCAATTCTAGCCTAATAAAAGCCTTTTAAAATGTCACTACTAAAAAATTTGCAGTATTACAATGCCAGTAAAATTTGCCCACTTTAGATGGACATATAAGACTGCAGTATCAATATAGCAAGGCTATTTGTCACCAAACTATTTTTTTGTGCTTTGAGGCCCAACTGTAGCACGATAAATGCTGTATAAAATTTACATGCTCAAAACACTGCAGTATTACAGTGCCAGCAAATTTTGTTCACTACAGAAGACAAGACAACAACATGTACATCTTGCTGTTAGATTTTTCATAGCTTGAGTACCTAAGACAGAGAAAGCCTGAGTAGGAATAGAAATCCCGTCTCTAACAGATGTATAAGACTATAGTATCAATATAGCAATATTATTTGTAGCCAAATTTTTTTTTGCGTGTTATGAGGCTCAACTCTAGCACAATAAATGGCGTATAAAATGTCACTGCTGAAAAAAATTGCACTATTACAATGCCAAGAAAATGTGCCCAATTCAAATGGATGTATAAGACTGCAGTATCAATATAGCCATGCAATTTTTTTAACTATTTATTTTTTGTGGGGGATTTGAGGCCCAGTGTTAGCATAATAAATGTCACTGCTGAGAAAAATTGCAGTATTACATTGCTAGGACACTGCAGTGTCAATATAGCAATGCTATTTATAGCCAAACAATTTTTTGGGGGGTTGAGGCCCAACTGAAGCATGATAAGTATCATATAAAATTTTTCTGCTCTAAAAATTTGCAGTATGACAATGCCAGCAAAATGTGCCCACTTCAGATGGACGTATAAGACTGTAATATCAATATAGCAATGCAATGTTTTTTAACAAACATTTTTTTGGGGGGGTGTTTGGGGCCCAACAATAGTACAATAAATCCTGTATAAAATGTCACTGCTGAAAAATATTGCAACATTACAATACCAGGAAAATTAACCCTCTTCAGATGGACATATAAGACTGCATTATAAATATAGCAATGCTATTTGTAATCAAACAATTTTTTTGTGTTTTGAAGACCAACTATAGCACAATAAATTCTATATAAAATGTTACTGCAGAATTGCAATATTACAATCTCAGCAAAATTTGCCCACTTCAGATGGACATGAAAGTCTGTAGTATCAATATAGCAACGTTATTTATTTAACAAACAATTTTTTTTGGGGGTAATGCGGTTTGAGGCCCACCTCTAGCACAATAAATCCTGTATAAAATTTCACTAAAAAATTGTAGTATTACAATGCCAGCAAAATATTCCCACTTCAGATGGATGTATAAGACTGCAGAATCAATATAGAAATGCAATTTTTTTAGCAAACTTTTTTTGGGGGTTTTGAGGCCCAACTGTAGCATGATAAATGCTGTATAAAATTTCACTGCTCAAAAAAAAAATTCACTGATGCTGTAAAAATGATGTATAATATTTCTCTGCTCAGATCAAGTTGCAGGATTAAGAGCAAAAAGAATATTATTAGCCCTGAGAAGGGGTTTTGGTATGAGTTGCAGGCTGCAGCATAAAGGACATGCAATTCATGCTATCCTGTAATACACAGTCCCTTCAGCACGATCTCACCCTAAGTGCTGATAACAGTAGTATTAATTAGTCCTAAGAAAAATTGTACTTTAAAGAAATATAAATGATGTTACATCCCTTGCTAATACGCAGCTACAATTCTGTCACTCTCTCACCAGCAACTCTCCCTACTCTGCCTGTTTCCAGGTTACAGTGTGACAAGCATAAGGACACTGATCTTATATAGACCTGATGACGCTATGCAGCCAGACAATTACAGTAATGCCACAGGCAAGATGGCTACGACATTACTGGCAGACAATCCTCACATGTTTATTGGCTGTCTAAAAAGTGCCAAACATGCGAGGTGGGAACTCGAGCTCCTGTTAGAACATTAAAAAAACTTGTCGAGTAACGAGCATCCAGAGCAAACTGATGACAAGTAAAAAGGTCTATTCACTAGGAGTAATTTAAATGGGTTCCCCGAAAAATATAATAAAATAAATAAATAATACACATTTAAATGTTATACATTTTTTGAAGCAACTTTAGCAAAAAGTTAAGCTTTATTTAGTGCTCTTTGTCAGGATTTCAAAGATGTCAACTGCCATCTGTATCATTGTTCAGCCTGTCCTAAATTTCAGAAGGCACACAGTGAAGCACAAAACAGATGCACTAACACTGTCAGGCTGACAGTTCATTCTCAGTCAGCTAGGGAAAGGCGTTTATTTTCTCTTATACTTGCATTCCACTCAGTGTCCTCTCAGGTTGACTGAATGAAGGAATGTGCATTCCCGATGCCTGGCTGAAAGCTACTCGGATGTGACCTCTGTCCCAAAATGCTGTTCTTCAAGTGGCCCATCCTACTGGGTGTCTTCTGAATTCTAAGAGGCGCTGCACAACAATATATGTCAGTTGCCGTCTTTGAAATCCTGTGCACTGGATAATTCATACCTTTTTGCCAAATAAAGGTATTTAAAAAATGTTTAATTTCTATCCAACTACAGTATATGCCAACAATTTAGGCAGAAATGTCTTCAACCACCACGTAACTCTTTTTTTCTATTAGAGATAGGTAGCATCAGACGCAGAACATGCAAAGTAAAGAATAAACATCTCTGATATCTGTATCTGTAGATGTCATTCTTATGTTTGCTAACCTTTCTCTCTGCCTCTCAATAGGCACACTATAGAGCTACATTATAATCTTATGATGTTCTATACAAGTGGAAATATGAGCTATAAAAACATAATATATGAATCTACAAAGACGCCATGAAACAACAACTGTACCTGTAATATACCAGAAGTGACCGATGTGAGAAAATGGAGAACTTCTAGTCTAAGCTATGGTGAATTGCTTTTTTCTCACAAGTTATTTAAAGAGAGCTTGACAGTCAAGACATGATGCTTCATCCACAAGCATCATTTATCAGACACTGGCTGTATGATTTTGATGAGACGGTTTAGAAGGAAAACATACTTTAAAAGCCTCCAGTGATCAACTGCACAGCTGACTAATCTTAAAGGGTTGTCCCTAGCGGCTTCCTCCCACACACTGTCATTGGCTCATAGGTCTCTCAGTATACACACACACACACAGGGAGAGACCTGTCACTACAGTGGAGCGGGCGGGAAGAAGCCACTGGAGAGCCACCTGTCTGGCTAGCCCCCCGATGGCTTTTAAAGTCTAATTTTCTCTTAAACACCATAGTGTTTCGGAGTCAGACAAACCAGGCTAAAATCTTAAGGGGGTTTTACACATAGCGATATCACTAGCAATATCGCTAAAGCGTCACTGATTTTGTGACGCAGCAGCGATATTGCTAGCGATATCGCTATGTGTGATACTTACCGGGTGCTTCCTGCTGGGCTTCCTGCTGGTGCCGACGAGTGATGCGTGGACACGGCCGGAGGACACGCCGCGTCTGAAAGGTAAGTAACGACTGCTGCTGCATCGCTGCGTCGCTAGTGAAATCTGCCTGTTTGGCAGCTCACTAGCGACCATTTAGCGATGCACCAGCGATCCTTACCGGGTCGTATCGTGGTCGGGATCGCGGGGGCTTTACCGCCAGCGTCTAACACATGCTGACCGTAGATTGGGCAACGTGTATCAACTCTCCAGTTCCCTTTAAATATCTCAGCTCCAATTATAGATGTGGGTGAGATAAGCGCTTTCATTTTCTGAAGTGTTCTCCTGGCAACCAATGCTAAAACACAACTGTAGATTCAGCCTGAGCTTTCATTAACCCAAGAACTCTGCAATTAAAAGAAAAACAAGACAATTAAGGTTGTAATTTGCTCTAAGAACTCGATTTGACAATTGTCCTCTCTGCTGTCCTCAAGGAAAGTTTGGAGAAAGAACAAGAGAATATAAATCTGCAAGCAACGACAGAACACATCCTCCCTTCTCAAAGGCACTTAACTCATATTTTTCTCGGCAGACAGAGATAGACGAGGAATATATATTCAATTCTAAATGATATTTTAAACAAGTAGAGTGCTTGCAATGTATTTTATGCAGCTGCTATACAGAACCAGGTTGATGAAGATGTTATGTGATTGCTCTTATGGTGCAGAAGTACTGAAGGATTTTGGAACATAATAGTAGGTGTAAGGCTTGGTTCACAATAGGACTTTGGGTGTGCTGGAAAGATACAATATCACATTAAAAAATCACATTAATATCAAATAAATGTCACTAAAAGGTAATAATTATCTATTACAGTATGAAAAAGCAATCTAAAGGTACATTTACATTGCACACTTATTAGGTAATAATAATAAGCTGTCCTGGAAACACTTGTTTCATGATAATCGTGCAGGATTGACAACACGTTAGTTCGTCAGGAGAAATGAATTTTCATTTGCTCCCAAATTATTGTTCTCGTCAGCGCAGATCCTGATTACACAATGTGCACAGAACGATCTGTTACTGAAGGCTTTGAATTAATTTTAAGTGTGATTGTCCAGTGTAAACAAGCTATGAAATGACCACTGACTGGCACATGTTGCTTATTTGTGACTGATTAAAATTGTGCACTGGCAGTTGTATTTGTGCTTCCAATTATTTGATATGATTTTGGGGCAGATATAAATTAGTGATGAGCGAGCACTAAAATGCTTTGGTTCTCGTTGCTCGGGTCGAGCAAATTGGAATACTCGGGTAATCGGACAGAACAGCGAGCCCAATGTAAGTCTATGGGAGACCCGAGCATTTTTACCACGATCCCCCCGGGGGTCCATTTAAGGTCTAAAAACGTCTGAAAATGATGGAAATACTGCTCAAATGACACAAGGTCATCATGGGGATTGCCACTGGAAGCATTTCTGACTCCTAGTTCACAGTTTAAACAATGTTGTCAGAATTTCATGCCATTTTTACTGGTGCACCAAAAAACATACCAAAACCAAAACTAAACCAAAACGGATTTTGCAGGGAAATATGTTAAGATCCATACTTTCCAAGTTAATGACTTGTCTATAAGGCAAAATAATTAACCCCAGACCAAAATGTATCTCCACCACTTAAAGTGGGTTATGTTCAGACGCAGCGTTTTTGAAGTGTTTTTCAACTTTAACATTGCTTTCAACCAATACAAATGCATTCACTGGGAAATGTCATTGTAACAGTTAACAACCCTAGCTGGCCATGTGGTGTGTGACACATAAGCAGACACATCATGTTTCATTTATGAAGGAGGGACTCTTAAAGTCACAGAGCCTATTTTTACAGGGGCATCTGGTGGCATTTATCTTTTTAAAGGGCCATTATTAAACAGTGGGTCTCCTAAACTGTTATTGCCTATGCAGTGAGTGGATGGGCTGCCAAGAATTACGACGCACCCCAATACCCTTTCACAAGAGGTCCAGGAGGGCTTCCAGAAAAAATGTTGTATTGAATGCAAGGCCTGGCTTGCTGCAAAGTTACATGCACCACAATAAACTTTTCAAGCCACGTACTGGATGGCCACCGGAAAATCCACTTCACATTATTTATTTTGTAATCTCAAACTCATTTCTTATGCATTGACTGCAAGACCTGCCCTGCTGCCAAGTTATCTGCACCCCAATATGCTTTTGAACCCAGGTACTGGATGGGCAAAAAATCCACTTCACATTATGCATTTTGTACTCCCATTATGTTTTCGTATGCATTGACTGCAAGGCCTGCCTTGCTACCAAGTCATATGCGCCCCAATAAGCCTTTGAACCCACATACTGGATGGGTACAGGAAAATCCACTTCACATTATTCATATTGTACTCCCATACTCTTTTCTTATGCATTGACAGCAAGGCCTGCCCTGCTGCCAAGTCATCTGCACCCCCAATATGCCTTTCAACCCAGGTACTGGATGGGCACAGGAAAATCCACTTCACATTATTCATTTTGTACTCCCATTCTGTTTTCTTTTGCATTGACTGCAAGGCCTGCCCTGCTACCAAGTCATATGGACCCCAATAACCCCAATCCCCCTTGGAAGAAACATGGAGGAGGGCCTCTTAACAAAAAATGTCCCATTAAAAAGGAGTGGGTCTCCTAGACTTGGAATGTCCATATAGTAAGTGTGCTGGCTGTCAAACATTTTCCCCTAACATTTTCCTTTTCCATTACAAGTATTTTATGCCCAGCAAAACCACCCACCCTTGTTAGGAATTCAAACCTGGATGTAGCAGCACGGAATACGTTAATCCTGTTGATCTGGTTGGGGTGGATAATGAGGTGTGGAGGAAGCCCTGATTAAAAATAGGCCCAATTTCTAGTAGCGGGTCTCATAGACTTGGAATGCCCATACATTTAGTGTATGGGCTGGCAAACATTTCCCCTATGGGTTACTCCTCAACCTTTTCCATAACAAGTATTTTTTGCCCAGCAAAACCACCCACCCTTGTTAGGAATTTGACCATGACTGTAGCAGCATGGAACACGTTAACCCTGATGATCTAGTGGGGGTGGATGATGAGGCGAGGAAGAAGTCCTAATTAAAAAATAGGCCCAATTTCTAGGAGCAGGTCTCCTAGACTTGGAATGCCCATACATTTAGTGTATGGGCTGGCAAAGATTTCCCCTGCGGGGTACACCTCAATCTTTTTCAGAACAAGTATTTTACACCCAGCATAACCACCCACCCTTGTTCGGAATTCGCCATTGGCTGTAGCAGCATGGAACACGTTAACCCTGTTGATCTAGTGGGGGTGGATGATGAGGCGTGAAGGAAGGCCTGATTAAAAAATAGGACCAATTTCTAGGAGTGGGTCTCATAGAGTTGGAATGCCCATACACTTAGTGTATGGGCTGGCAAACATTTCCCCTTGGGGGTGTACATATTTTTTGTATTTTGGTGATGGGCATCATAACACCCATGCCAAAAAATAGAGTGGCTGGAGCATGACGGAATATGTTCAACCTGGTGTTCGAGTGGTGGTGGATAGTGAGGATGAGGAGAAGGAGGAGGAGGACACCAAATAGCCAAAATCAGGAAGCGTATACCTATGTTTGGTTTTGAAGAGGTGCATGGGAATACCCCTTCCCAAAAAAACACTACATTGGAGTTTATGTTTCACTGTCATTATTTGGTGGTGTCGAGAAGTCAGGCCCAATCCATCCCTTCTTCATTTTTATAAGAGTCAGCCTGTCTGCATTTTCCATTGAATGTCGAATGCGCTTATCTGTGATAATGCCACCAGCAGTACTAAAAACCTGCTCTGACAAAACGCTAGCAGCAGGGCAGGCCAGTTCCTCCAAGGCTTAGTGAGCCAGTTCATGCCACGCGTCCAGCTTGGATACCCAATAAGTAAAACGCATAGAGGAATCACGGAGGGCATTGGTACGATCAGCAAGGTACTCCCTCAGCATCTTAGAAAACATTGCATTCCTTGCGAGATTACCCCACGCCTTAGTGATAGGCTGATGGGAGGGTCTTAGAAAACTGTCCCAGAACTTTGCCAGTGTTCCCCTGCCTCTGCTGGACTGGACTTGTGTCTCTCTCGCCTGTCCTCCTTGGTTGATCAACGAATAGTGTTGAGCGATACCATCCGATATCGTGAAATATCGGATCGGATTGGGTCGGACCGATACCCAAAAAGTATCGGGTATCGCCGATTCCGATCCCGATCCCAGAAGCTCCATTCAAGTCAATGGGACAGAAACATCGGAATTAAAAAAAAAACCCTTTCTTTCCTTGTAGGTTAATTCTACATGAAGAAAAACAACTAAGAATAATGTAGAATGTATTGGGGGAGGTGGAGGAGACATTAAAGGCATAGAGGTTTAGCCCAATCAAATGGAATAGCATGAATTAATTTTTTTTTTTTAAAGACATTCGGAGTTACAAAGATATTGACTATGTTAACATTTTTTATATTTTGTCAGATATGTATGTTTCACTACTTCCATGCCCTTCACCTTCTTTTTTACTTCTCCCACACTTTCTCCTTCATGATCCTCAGCAGCAGCTTCTTTTTCATCAACTTCTTCTTCACCTTATTCATCTTCTTCACCTTCTTCCTATTATTCTTTTTTGTACATTATTTATATTCTTCTTATTCAACGATTATTCTTCTTCATATTCTACTTCTTCATCTTCTTCCTATTCTTCTTCTTCATCATATTCTTATTTGTGACAGGCATTCCTGTAGTTGTTATCTATAAAAGTTTGAAGATTACACCTTCCATTCTGCCTGTCACAAAAGATTTACAACAGGATTTGTCCGCGTTCAGTTTGGCCTGCAGCAGCAGGCATTTTCCAGGGGCACCACGAGGAGGAACGGACTCACCCCCCTTCACTGCTTAGTCTTCTTCTGCTTATAATTTAGATAATATCTTTTGCTCTGATTTTTAGTCTTATACTTAATGTTCTTCTGCTTTTGGTTCTTCTGCTTTTTGCTCTTCTGCTTATTGGTCTTCTGTCTCTTGTTGTTCTGCATCTTGGTGGTTGTCTTCATGCTCTTTGTCCTCTTGGTCATCTTCTTCAGGGTCATCTTTTTGGTCTTCTTCGGTGTGGTCTTCAGGGTCGTCGTCTTCAGGGTCGTCGTCAGGGAGATCCAGAGCGAGAACCAAAAACCATTTCCACAAGCTTGAACTTGGAAAAGTAGCAGATGGTACAAGAAGGCTGAGGAACTGCCGAGAACCAGCTGACGGTACTGGAACCTGGATGGGTAGCAGAAGGAAAAAGAGCAAATGGAACTAGCGAGGATCAGCTGATGGTGCTGGAACCCGGAGGGGCAGCAGAAGGAACAAGAGCCAATGGCACAACCGTGGACCAGCTGACGGTGCTGGAACACAGTTACTAAGCAGGAGGTACCTGTGCTAGAAAGCACTACCAAGGACCATCAGATGTTGCTGGAACTCGGATACCGAGAAGGAGGCACCTAGGCCAAAGGCACTGCTGAGAACCAGCTGACGGTGCTGGAACCCGGATGGGTAGCAGAAGCTGCAAGAGCAAATGGAACTAGCGAGGACCAGCTGACTGTGCTGTAACCCGGAGGGGCAGCAGAAGGAGCAAGAGCCAATGGCACAACCGTGGACCAGCTGACAGTGCTGGAACACGGTTACTAAGCAGAAGGTACCTGGGCTACGAAGCACTACCAAGGTCCAGCAGACGTTGCTGGAACTCGGATACCGAGAAGGAGGCACCTAGGCAAAAGGCACTGCCGAGAACGAGCTGACGGTGCTGGAACCCGGATGGGTAGTAGAAAAAACCGGCAAAGCAAATGGAACTAGCGAGAACCAGCTGACGGTGCTGTAACCCGGAGGGGCAGCAGAAGGAACAAGAGCCAATAGCACTACCGTGGACCAGCTGATGGTGCTGGAACATGGTTAGTAAGCAGGAGGTACCTGTGCTAGAAAGCACTACCAAGGACCAGCAGACGTTGCTGGAACTCGGATACCGAGAAGGAGGCACCTCAGCCAAAGGCACTGCCGAGAACCAGCTGACGGTACTGGAACCCGGATGGGTAGCAGAAGGTACCCATGAAAAACAAAATTGCAAGGCCGTGAGCTGGCCGCAGTTACCGAAACCCAAAGTCCTACAGGGGGTGCATGTCCTATTGGCACTACGGAACCAGCCTTTATTACCAGAACCCGCAGCCCACATAGGAAGCACCGAAACTGCAGGCACCATAGACTCGGCTAACCTGACCGCAACACGACAGGACAACATATTGGTGGCAAAGTGACGTTGACACTACCCGGAAACAGCTGGCGTGCTGGAACCAAGCTGGGCAGGAGGGAGTACCCGTGCCAAAGACACTGCCGAGAACCAGATGACGGTGCTGGAACCCGGAGGGGCAGCAGAAGCCACAAGAGTCAATGGAACTACAGAGAACCAGCAGACGGTGCTGGAACCCAGAGTGGCAGCTGAAGGAACAAGAGCCAATGGCACAACCGTGGACCAGCTGACGGTGCTGGAGCACGGTTGCTAAGCAGGAGGTTCCTGTGCTACAAAGCACTACCAAGGACCAGCAGACATTGCTGGAACTCGGATACCGAGAAGGAGGCACCTCAGCCAAAGGCACTGCTGAGAACCAGCTGACGGTACTGGAACCCGGATGGGTAGCAGGAGGTACCCATGAAAAACAAAGTTGCAAGGCCGCGAGCCGGCCGCAGTTACCGAAACCCACAGTCCTACAGGGGGTGCTTGTCCTATTGGCACTACGGAACCAGCCTTTATCACCAGAACCCGCAGCCCACATAGGAAGCACCGAAACTGCAGGCACCATAGACTCGGCTAACCCGACCACAACACGACAGGACAACGTATTGGTGGCAAAGTGACGTTGACACTACCCGGAAACAGCAGGCGTGCTTGAACCAGGCTGGGCAGGAGGGACTACCCGTGCCAAAGACACTGCCAAGAACCAGCTGATGGTGCTGGAACCCGGAGGGGCAGCAGAAGCTACAAGAGTCAATGGAACAACTGAGAACCAGCTGACGGTGCTGGAACCCAGAGTGGCAGCTGAAGGAACAAGAGCCAATGGCACAACCGTGGACCAGCTGACGGTGCTGGAACATGGTTACTAAGCAGGAGGTACCTGTGCTACAAAGCACTACCAAGGACCAGCAGACGTTGCTGGAACTCGGATACCGAGACGGAGGCACCTCAGCCAAAGGCACTGCCGAGAACCAGCTGACAGTACTGGAACCCGGATGGGTAGCAGAAGGTACCCATGAAAAACAAAGTTGCAAGGCCGCGAGCCGGCCGCAGTTACCAAAACCCACAGTCCTACAGGGGGTGCTTGTCCTATTGGCACTGCGGAAGTACCCATGCCAAAGACACTTCTGAGCAGCAACTGGCGATGTTGGAGCCCAGGGTCAATCAGGGTGTAGGCTGAGGCCTAATTTCATCAAGTTTAATATCTGTTGTAGACTACTACTGATTTTAAATGTGCTCCAACTAGGCCTCTGGCTCCACTTCTATTAGTGGGAATGTGGACAGAGCAGGAGACATTGCCGGACACACGTCAGGGGTTCAGCTGACGTTACTGAACCCCAGTAACACAGGAACAAGTGTTGATTGTGCAGACGCCACTTCTGAGCAGTATCTGGCGGTGTTGGAGGCCAGGGGAAATACTAGAGACAGAGTGGAGCCAGAGGACTAATTGGAGCAAGTTTGAAATCAGTAGTAGTGTGAATGTGGAGGCAGCATGTGTATTTCTCTGTGCAGATGGCACTTCTGAGCAACAACTGACTGTGTTGGAGCCCAGGGTCAATCATGGAGTAGGCTGAAGCCTAATTGCAGCAAGTTTTATATGTGATGTAGTTTGAATGTGGAGGCAGCAGGAGATATTGCCGTTCACACAGCAGGGGAGCAGCAGGCATTACTGAACCCCACTAACACTGGAGCATGTGTTTTTCTCTGTGCAGACGGCACTTCCGAGCAACAACTGGCTGTGTTGAAGCCCAGGATCAATCATGGAGCAGGCTGAGGCCTAATTGAAGCAAGTTTTATATAGGTTGAAGACTACTACTGATTGTAACCGTGCTCCACTTAGGCCTCTGGCTCCACTGTCTGTAGTATTTCCCCTGGCCTCCAACAACGCCAGCTGCTGCTCAGAAGTGGCGTCTGCACCATCCACACTTGTTCCTGTGAAACTGGGGCTCAGTCACATGAGCTGATCCCCTGATGTGTGTCCGGCAATGTCTCCTGCTCTGTCCACATTCCCACTGCTAGTAATGGGAATGTGGACAGAGCAGTAGACATTGCTGGACACACATCAGGGGATCAACTGACGTAACTTAGCCCCAGTAACACAGGAACAAGTGTGGATTGTGCAGACGCCACTTCTGAGCAGCAACTGGCGGTGTTGGAGGCCAGGGAAAATAATGGAGACAGTGGAGCCAGAGGCCTAAGTGAAGCACGGTTAAAAATCAGTAGTAGGGTGAATGTGGAGGCAGCAGTAGACAATGCCGGACACACAGCAGGGGAGCAGCTGGCTTTACAGAACCCCACTAACACAGGAGCTAGAGTTTTTCTCTGTGCGGACGGCACTTCCGAGCAACAACTGGCGATGTTAGAGCCCAGGATCAATCATGGAGCAGGCTGAGGCCTAATTGAAGCAAGTTTTATATTGGTTGTAGACTACTACTGATTGTAACCGTGCTCCACTTAGGCCTCTGACTCCACTGTCTGTAGTATTTCCCCTGGCCTCCAACAACGCCAGTTGCTGCTCAGAAGTGGCGTCTGCACAATCCACACTTGTTCCTGTGTTACTGGGGCTCAATCACGTCAGTTGATCCCCTGATGTGTGTCCGGCAATGTCTCCTGCTCTGTCCACATTCCCACTACTAGTAATGGGCCAAACTGGTCTTGCCTTGTGCTGAGGCGCTGCCTCTGCTCCCTCTTTGTGCAGAGCTTCCTCCACTGCCTCGATGCACAGAGCTGCTTTGTAAAGCACTAGCAGCACTGCTCTCGGGTGGAATGGAGAACATGATGGAATGCACAGTGTCTCTTGGTACTCCCGCATTTTACGCTCCCGGTTCAACGGTGTTATGAGGCTTTGTAAGTTGTCCTGGTAGCGAGGATCTAGGAGGGTGTACATCCAATAATCAGCCATGTTGAGAATGTGGGCGATGCGGCGGTCGTTTCTCAGGCACTGCAGCATGAAATCAACCATGTGCTGCAGACTCCCAACTGCCCAAGAAACGCTGTCCCCTGCTTGAGGCGTCATCTCTGCCTGCTCTGCATCACCCCACCCTCGCTGTACATACTGACTAGAGCATTGTGTACCTCCCTCCTCTGGAGAGATGTCTTCCTCCTCCATTGACTCCTCCTCATCCTCCTCACAAAGTGTCCCCAGCCTAGGCCTTTGTGACGAACCACGTAGCGCAGACTGTCCAGAAGCAGATGGCATTTGTGACTCCTCATCCTCCACCTCTTCCAAGACCTCCTCCCTTAGTGCTTGCAGTGTTTTTTGAAGCAGGCAGATAAGGGGGACAGTCATGCTGACTAGTGCATCATCTGCACTCGCCATCCGCATGGAATCATCGAAGGCATGCAAAACGAGGCAGATGTCCTTCATAGAGGCCCACTCAGTGGGGCTGAAGTGTGACCGGCGCACAGTGCGACTTGTTTGCACCTGATGCAGCTGGTACTCGATTACTGCTGCCTGCTGCTCACACAACCGCTCCAACATATGTAACGTTGAATTCCACCTGGTGGGTAGGTCACATATGATGCGATGTTCCGGAAGGCGTAATCAGCGCTGCAGAGCTGCAATGCGCGATCTTGCCGTGCTAGAACGCCGCAAGTGAGCTCACTCTATGCGGACCTTGTGCAGCAGTGCAACAAGATCCGGATAATCCCTCAGAAAGCTCTGCACGACCAAGTTGAGCACATGTGCCAGACATGGGATGTGAGTGAGGTTGCCTAGGCCCAGAGCTGCCACCAGATTTCGGCCATTATCACACACTACCAAGCCTGGCTGGAGATTCGCTGGCAGAAACCACACGTCGCTCTCCTGCTTGATGGCATTCCAGAGCTCCTTCACTGTGTTGCTATGATTCCCCAAAGAAATTAATTTCAGTACGGCCTGTTGACGTTTGGCCATGGCTGTACTCATATCGGTCGTAACAGGCTCCTGCAGCGCTGATTCTGAGGAACTGGAGTATGAGGAGGAGTCAATGTGTACAGACTGGATTCCTGCAATCCTTGGAGTTGGCAGAACACGTGCAGCGCTACTCTCAAGATCTGTACCCAGCTCCACAACATTGACCCAATGGGCAGTGAGGGAAAGGTATCGTCCCTGTCCATGGGTACTGGTCCATGCATCGGTGGTCAGGTGGACCTTGCTACTGACGGCGTTTAGTAGTGCATGTTTAATTTTTCCCTCCACATGCTTTTGCAGGGCAGGGATGGCTTGCCTGCTGAAATAAAAGCGGATGGGCACGGTGTATTGTGGGACTGCCAATGCCATGATGTTCCGGAAGGTGTCAGTCTCCACCAGCCTGAATAAGAGCATTTCAAGGGCCATTAATTTGGCAATTCCAGCATTCAGAGCCTGTGCTCAGGGATGGTTTGCCGAGTATGGCCGCCTTTTCTCCCATGCATGTGCTACCGATGGCTGTAGAGTGGCCTGGGAGTGTGAGGATGAACGGGAACGTGGTACTGTGGGTGGAATGTCACTGGGTCTCTGGACAACAGTGCCAGAGGTTCTTCCATGGCGATCCTGTGAGGAAGCCGAACCAGCTGTGTGTGAGCTGGAGGAAGAAGCTGCAACACGAGCTGAAGAGGTGGTAGGTGGTGCTGTAGGTTGGCCTACGTCTTCAGTGTGTCTTTGTAACTCCACCACGTGCTTGGGCCGCACATGTTTCCACATATTTGCGGTATTGAGGTTGCTGACTCTTTTCCCTCTTTCGACTTTCTGATGACACAGCTTGCATTTGACAAAGCAAATGTCATCTGCAACTGTGTCATAAAAGGACCACGCACTGCAAGTCTTAGGAGCGCCCATTTTGGCTTTTGGAAGAGGAATGCTCCTAACGGGTGCCGAAATGGAGGCTACATGCAACCAAGTCTGCCCCCTCCCTATCCCTCCTGTTTTGGCCGTTTGGGGAATCTCTTCCTCATAGCTGCTCCCACCACCTTCCTGTTCCTCACGCCATGATGGGTCAAGGACCTCATCATCTACATTCCCCTCTTCAAACACCTGCTTCTCCTGGGTTGTCTCGCCAGCACCATACGCACCAGAAAGTGGTAACTGAGTCTCGTCATCATCTGATGCGTACTGAGGTGTGCTGACCATAGGCACTGGCCCACCCGCCTCTTCAGATTCAGACGGACAAAGCAGTTGCGCATCACTGCATGCTCCCTCTTCTTCACATTCTTGAATGCTGCTTGGCTGGCCCATTCGTTCCAATCCAACAGATTCAGAGAACAGAAGTAGAGACTGTGATGGCTCCTGTACAGTGCTCTCTGACCGCCTGGGCAATTTGGCAGGTGGTGAAGAGACAGATGGTTGCTCTTCAGTTCTCTGGCCCTGAGAGGACGTGGAAATCATTGAAGTAGATGCGTTAGCTGCCATCCATCCGACAACAGCTTCAATTTGTTCCTCCCGCAGCAGTGGGGTACGGCGAGGTCCTACAAAACTGCGCATAAAGGACTGTTGCCTGGTAAAACTGGGGGATGCTGACTCACTGGTGCCCGCAGCAGGCACAGAATCCCCACATCCTCTCCCTGCCGAATCCCCACGTCCTCTCCCTGCTGAAACTCCACGCCCACGTGCCTTACTCCCTGCCTTCTTCATCTTGGTAGACTGATAAAGATAGGCAGAAAAGTACAAAGGGGGGCTTAGTGTGCTTATTCCTGAACAGCTGCTAACAGGTATAAGAAACACTAATTTTATAAAGTGTGTGGACTACACTTTAATATGAGCTAATGTGGCCTACACAACTGTCAAATGGAGTGTTTGGTGAACTTTATTTTGTTTTTTGTTTTTTTTTCAAAAAAACAAAAAGGATGTGACCAAAGATTTGAAAGCGATAGTATCACAAACTTTTTGGAGCTATTACAATGCAGGAAGGTAACCTACAATGCAATAGACGAGGCTCCAAAAAATAGAGTAATACTAATCTGGCTGCGGCTGAAGGGCACAAGCCAGAAAAAAGGCTCCTCTATCTACTCATATAAAGTGTTTGCAACCAACCAATGTAGATGGATACGGATGGATGCACACTAATAGGAGAATGAAAAATGAGCTGCAATAAAAGAAAAATATGTATGAGGCAGTGACGCACGCTGAGCTGCTTACAACCAGACGTAGCTGCAGGACACACTACAGCGTGAGCTGCACTCACACACAGAGACCTCTCAGACAGCCGTGAACAGTGCAGATAACTGGGAGCTAGCACTGAAAGGCTGCAGAAAGGCTCCGCTGTCTACTCCTATAATGTTTGCAACCAACGTATATGGATACGGATGGATGCACACTAATAGGAGAATGAAAAATGAGCTGCAATAAAAGAAAAATATATGAGGCAGTGACGCACGCAGAGCGGCCTATAACCAGACGTAGTTGCAGGACCCACTACAGCGTGAGCTGCACTCACACTCAGAGACCTCTCAGACAGCCGTGAACAGTGCAGATAACTGGGCACTAGCACTGAAAGGCTGCAGAGACGCTCCGCTGTCTACTCCTATAGTGTTTGCAACCAACGTATATGGATACGGATGGATACACACTAACAGGAGAATGAAAAATGAGCTGCAATAAAAGAAAAATATGTATGAGGCAGTGACACACGCTGAGCGGCCTACAACCTGACGTGCCTGCAGGACACACTACACAGCGTGAGCTGCACTCACACAGACCTTGCAGACAGCTGTGAACACTGCTGCAAGGCAAAAGAAAGCTACAGTGGTTGATTATGTAGCCTGGGTAAAGCACAATATGATTTGGAAAATCGCTATCTCTAACTGTCCCTCAGAGTCTTGAACAGCAGCCTGTCCCTAACTGAATTCACAGCAGAGTGAACCCGAAATGGCGGCGGCGGCGGCTTTTATATTTCTGATTCCGGTATTCGATATGCTAAAAGTATCGGAACTCAGTATCGGAATTCCGATACCGTGAATATCGGCCGATACACGATATTTGCGGTATCGGAATGCTCAACACTACCAACGAACTGTTATCTCTGCCACCAGCGTTTTGAGATGGGAATTTTTTTTAATAATTCTGCAACAATGGCCCTATGGTACTGCACCATTTTGGTACACCTGTCTGCCTCTGGAACAAGAGATTGAAAGATGACTGTTACCATATATTTTGACATTGCTAGGGTCACGGGAAAGGCAGCGCAACATAAAGTCAGCCATGCGTGCCAGACTGGTAACAGGCAAGCCTTCTGTGTCCTCACCAAGAGGAAGACAGACCAAAGTGTTCTCCTCCTCCTCCTCTTCTTCCCTGTCCTCAGGCCATCCATGCTGAACAGATGGTATGAGAGTTGTGGTTGTAGTCCCGTCTATAGCGCATGAAAGTAGCTCCTGTTCTTCCTCCTCTTCCTCATTGTCAACCAATCCACGTTGTGATGACATGAGGCAGGGCTGTGTGTAATCATCCTGTATGGTTCCTTGATCCATGTCCTCGTGCTCCGCCTGCAATGCATCCTCTTTCATTGTGAGCAGAGGGCTTTTCAGAATACAGATGAGTGGGATGGTGACGCTAATTATGGCATCATCTCCGCTCACCATCTTGGTGGATTCCTCAAAGTTTTGGAGGATGTTACGTATGTCTGACATCCATGTCCACTCCTGAGGTCTTGTGTGTGGAGTCAAACCTAAAAAACAACGGCCTTATTGATGCAGGTATTCAACAACTGCCTGCTTCTGCTCACAAATCCTTTCTAACATATGCAGTGTAGAGTTCCAACGCCTGGGGACCTCACACACCAGTCAGTGAGCCAGAATCTGCAATTACTGCTGAAGTATGGCAACGGTGGCTGAAGCTGTAGCTTACTTTATAAAATGGGCACACAGGTGGCGTACTTTCACCAGCAGATCCAGCAGCTCCGGATAGCTTTTTAGAAAACGAGGTTCAGCACATGGGCCAGGCATGGTACGTGTGTCAGTTCACCTCACCTCAGAGCTGCCACCAGGTTCCTGCCATTGTCACACACAACCATTCCTGGCTGGAGATTCAACAGTGTCAGCCACACCTGTCAACAACTCTTCAGTAGAGTTGAGCGAAACGGGTAGGTCAAATTCCTAAGTCGCTGACTTTTGCTAAAGTTGGGATTCATGAAACGAAACCCGACCATAGCGTGAGGTCGGCCATGAGGTCGGCGACCAGAGCACCAAAGTCTTGTTTCAAATGATGCTTCCAGCACCCTTTTTCAGCCAATGATAGAGGACGCACACTGTGGGCATTGCGATGACATGGGCAATGGTCACCACCATCTTTGAGAAGGGCATGCAAGTGATTGGCTTGCTTTGTGTGGCGTCACAGGGGCTATAAAAGGGCATGCACGCTGACCGCCATCTTACTTCTGACGATCTTAGCATTGGGAGAGGTTGCTGCTGCTGATTCTGAATAAGGGAGAGCGTTAGGCAGGGAAGAAGAAAAAAAAAACTGCTTCTGCTGGTAGCAATTTTCACTGTACAGCACAACAGTTTGTGTGCAGTGACAGGGGAGGATATATTTGTGTGCATCAGCTCTGTTAGTTATTAGGCTGCCTTATAAGGCTCCCTGATAGCTGCATTGCTGGTTGCACAGCAATGCAACCAGCAATTGTCCCTGGGAATCTGAAAATCCATCCATGCACCTTCTATCGTCAGTAAAAAGTGGGCCCCCTCTGCTTGCTCAGGATTACAGCACTTGCAAAGTTGAAATACTTACCCCTCCCAGCTCCACCGCCATGACGTCTTCCGCATTTCCAGACAGTGATAATCTGGTCAGAGAGCGCGATGATATCACGTCTGTACGCCCTCTGCCTAAACAGTCCAAGTGCAGAGAGATGGAAGATGGGGACGACGAGGAGTCCAGACTAGTACAGGGATTCCCTAGCGAGGAGACTTGTTTAATTGTTTTAAAAGTTGGGAGCAATTTTTGGGGAGCACTATACTCTGCAGAATGATATATGGGGCCCACCATACACTGGAGCATTCCAAAGGTGGACATCAGACACTGGAGCAGCATTTACAGGGCCCATTATACACTGGAGCATTAGAAATGGGGCCCATTATATATGGAGCATTATCTGGGCCCATAAGACAGTGGAGCATCATCCATGGGGCCCATCATATACTGGAGCATTGCAAATGGGGCAGATTATATATGGAGCATTATTTGGACCAATGGTACACTAGAACATCATCCGTGAGGCCCATTATATGCTGGAGCTTTCCAAATGGGGGACATCAGACACTGGAGCAGCATTTGCAGGGCCCATTTTACACTGGAGCATTAGAAATGAGGCCCATTATATGTGGAGCATTATTTGGGCCCATAAGACAGTGGAGCTTCATCCATGGGGACCAACATATACTGTAGCATTATGTGGAGCTCATCATATACTGTATCAAACATTAAATGGGACCAATGATTCTGTATGGAGAAATATATGGGCCTCATTACTCTGTATGGCGCACTATGCGGTGGCCATAATACTGTATGGAGTAATATACTGTCCGTTTTTGGAGCTATTGGAGAATTTAAAATGGATATCAGTCATGTGATGTAAGAAGTGAAGTATTTTTCATTGTACTATACCGCTATTTCTCTGCCGTATCAGAGGATCATGAATTGTGGCATGTGTTAAAGGAGCCCAGTGACACTCTTTGGTCCTGGGCCCATGAAAATGTGGAGCCAGCCCTACTCCCCCACAACTTTAGCCAAATAACCCCCAGTTTTCAATGCCTAACTATTATTATAAAGTAAATTAAGGTTGACAAGCTTAAGTAATACGAATTGATGTTTTTGGCATTAAAATGGGCACTGTAGGTGTGTTTCCTGTCCTCCACTCACTGTCAACTTTTCTTTCCCATTGACTTGCATTGGGTTTCGTGCTTCAGTCAGCCTTCGACTCTTCACGATAATCGGCCGATTGTGTTCGACCCGACTTTTGCGAACGTCGGGTTTCATGAAACCCGACTCGACCCGAAAAAAGGCAAAGTCGTTCATCTCTACTTTTCAGCATTGTGCGGTTTGTCAACTAAGCAAATTAGCTTCAGCACAGCCTATTGCCACTTGACTTTGGCAGTGCTGCAGTGCTTCCAGCTTGTGACTGTTGTGCTCATTTCAGAGATGGAGGCTGAAGAGGAGGAGGAGGTGCAGGATGTACACAGTGGGGGCAACCCGGATTGACGTAAGGCCTGCAATCTTTGGCGTTAGGAGGACGTGTGACATCACAAGGTCTGACTGGGTCCCGACTTCCACTATGTTAACCCCGTGTGCCATCAGCGAGATGTACCATCCCTGGACACAAGCACTTATCCACGTGTCCGTGGGTAGTTGTACTTTCCCAGTAACTGCATTGTTGAGGGCACGGGTAATGTTGTGGGACTCATGCTTGTGTAATGCTGGGACGGCACAGTGAGAGGAATAGTGGCATCGGGGAACCGAGTACCTTGGGACAGCCGCCGCCATCAAGTTGCGGACAGCTTCCATGTCCACGACCCTAAAAGGCAACATTTTGAGTGCAAGCAGATGAGAAATATGAGAATTGAGTACTGTGGCCTGTGGGGCCTTTGGCTGTGTATTTACGCTTACGTTCCAATGACTAGGGCATGGAAAACTGAAGACTGCGCTGGGACATGGACGTGGACGTGCTTGATGATGGTGCTATTTGACTGTGGGCAACGGCAGGTGCAGGGCAGGAGGCATCTTCGCATGCACCATGGACAGGGGATTGGCTTGCATGCACAACACTGGAAGAAGCTGTGGTGTCACCCGCAGACACTGTTCCTGCAGCATGTGGTTGGGCCCAGAAAGTCGGGTGCTTTGCCACCATGTGCCTGATCATGCTGGTGGTGGTAAGGCTGGTAGTTTTGCTACCCCTGCTGATGCTGGCAAGACAGGGGTTGCAAATGACCTGTTTGGGGTTATCGGCAGAGTTCTTAAACAATAACCAGACTCAGGAAGACCTAACAGTTCGACTGGCAACTTCTGTCAAGTTGGTGTTACGGGGAACAGTTGCACACCTTCTGTCTGCAGCCACCACACTGCTTCTTCCTGCCTGAAGTGGTGCAATGCCTACCTCCCCCCCCTGTGTGATGTTGTCCTAGCTCTGCATGTCCTCCTGCCAGGTTGGGTCTGTTACTAGATCATCCACCACCTCATCTTCCACTTCCCCACCCTGGTCCTCCTCCTGACTTTCCGGTAATTGTGCCTCATCATTGTCCACCTCTTGTGACCATGGCTGTTCAAATATTTGTGCATCGCTACATGGAATATCATCTTGCCCTGCTTCAAGTGGACCCGGCGAGAGGCACGAATTTCCAAATGGAAACTGAACAGCTCTTCGGAGTGTCCGAGTGTGGGATCAGTTGTCTCAGGGCACTCAGCATGGTGGGAGGAAGTAGGATCAGGGTAAGAAATATGCAGTCCAGATTCACGGCTTCTGTGACTTGACCATGTGTATGACAGGGTGCTGGTGGTGGTTGATAAGTAACTGGAAGTATTATCCTCTATCCAACCAACAACCTTTTCACACTGCTCGGGCTTCAATATTGCTGTCTTGCCGCCGTCCCCTAGGACTTTAGACACTAAGGCCCAGCTAGAAGATGTGGGTGTTTTTGGTGGCCCAATTTCAGCTTGCCCACAGCCTCGGCGTGCACCATCACCATCACATCCACTTCCCCGTCCCTTGCTCATGGTAAATGGACTAGAATATTATACATGTTCACTACAAATGGCTGATTTGGGAGGCAACTTGTATGTGATATGTGTGCTGGAAAACCACACTTTTAGCTATCTAGACTGTAGGTAAAAATGTGTTTTGCCTTATCAGATTTGTGTCAATAAGTACGTTAACAGACTGCCAAAAAAATACAATGTGTAAGTCTAAAATGTCCAAATTTTTGGCACTGATAAATGAGGTCTGTTAGGGAGATACCACACCGACAAATGTGTGGCTTGTATTTTTTTTATTTTTTGGCTAAATAGTGCTGTATATACACTACCGTTCAAAAGTTTAGGGTCACTTAGAAATTTCCTTATTTTTGAAAGAAAAGCACAGTTTTTTCCTATGAAGCTAACATTAAATGATTCATAAATACACTCTATACATTGTTAATGAGGTAAATGACTATTCTAGCTGTAAATGTCTGGTTTGTAATGCAATATCTTCATAGGTGTGTAGAGGTCTAACAACCATCACGCCAATGTTCTTATGGTACTTTGTGTTTGCTAACTGTATAAGAAGGCTAATGGATGGTTAGAATACCCTTGAAAACCCTTGTGCAAGTATGTTAGCACAGCTGAAAACAGATTTCTGATTAGAAAGCTATAAACCTGACCTTCCTTTGAGCTAGTTGAGAATCTGGAGCCTTACATTTTTTGGTTCCATTAAACTCTCAAAATGGCCAGAAAAAAGAACTTTCATGTGAAACTCGACAGTCTATTCTTGTTCTTAGAAATGAAGGCTATTCCATGTGAGAAATTGCCAAGAAACTGAAGATTTCCTACAATGATGTGTGCTACTCCCTTCAGAGGAGAGCACAAACAAGCTCTAACCAGAGTAGAAAGAGAAGTGGGAGGCCCCGCTGCACAACTGAAAAACAAGACAAGTACATTAGATTCTGTAGTTTGAGAAATTGACGCCTCACAGGTCCTCAACGGGCAGCTTCACAAAATAGTACACGCAAAATGCCAGTGTCAACATCTACAGTGAAGAGACGACTGAGATTCTGGCCTTCAGGGCAAAGAAAAAGCCATATCTGAGACTGTCTAATAAAAGGAAAAGATAAATATGGGCAAAAGAACACCGACATTGGACAACGGAAGATGGGAAAAAAGTGTTATGGACAGACGAATTCAAGTTTGAGGTGTTTGGATCACACAAAAGAACATTTGTGAGATGCAGAGCAACTGAAAAGATGCTGGAAGAGTGCCTGACACCATCTGTCAAGCATGGTGGAGGTAATCTGATGATCTGGGCTTGCTTTGATGCTGGTAAAGTGGGAGATTTGTACAAGGTAGAAGGGATTTTGAATAAGGAAGGCTATTACTCCATTTTGCAACGCCATGCCATACTCGGTGGACAGCACTTGATTTGAGCCAATTTCATCCTACAACAGGACAATGACCCAAAGCACACCTCCAAATTATGCAAGAACTATATAGGGAAGAAGCAGGCAGCTGGTATTCTATTTGTAATGGAGTGGCCAGCGCAGTCACCAGATCTCAACCCCATTGAACTGTTGTGGGAGCAGCTTGACGTATGGTACCCAAAAAGTGCCCATCAAGCCAAAGTACATGTGGGAGGGGCTTCTGGAAGCATGGGGTGAAGTTTCTCCAGATGACCGCAGCAAATTAACTGCTAGAATGCCAAAGGTCTGCAATGCTGTAATTACTGCAAAGGGAGCATTCTGTGACAAAAGCAAAGTTTGAAGGAAAAAATTATTATTTCAAATAGAAATCTTTTTTTCGAACCTTGTCAATGTCTGGACTAGATTTTAGATTAATTTGGCACCTAAATTGATTAATAAAAGTATGAAAACAGATGAGCGACTTTGCCTTTTTTCGGGTTGAGTTGGGTTTCATGAAACCCGACTTTCGCAAAAGTCGGGTC
This sequence comes from Dendrobates tinctorius, assembly GCF_039654945.1. NCBI lineage: Eukaryota > Metazoa > Chordata > Amphibia > Anura > Dendrobatidae > Dendrobates > Dendrobates tinctorius. The sequence continues at coordinate 22,934,557 of NW_027361890.1, forward strand.
AAACGAAATCGGCCGACTATAGGGAAAAGTCGGAGGCCGACTGAAACACGAAATCCAATGCAAGTCAATGGGGAACCAAAGTCGGCAGGGAGTGGAGGACAGTAAACATACCTACAGTGCCCATTTCAATAACACCAAAAAGTAACAAATGTTATATTATCGCCATATAAGGCAACAGCAATACTGAAAATAAGTATAACAACCCAAAAGAAAAAGAGTACACAAAGCTGTTTTCAAAATATTAAAATATTATTTTATTTAAGAAAAATATTATATAAGATACATATAAAAGCATTAACTGGACATTATTGCAAAGGACATAAGCAGTGATGTATAAAATGGTACATGATATCGATTTAAAGGACAGGGTCCATCATAACCCCAGTGAAAAATAATAAATGCTAAAACAATTAAACACTTGTGTAACTGAGTGCAAATAAAGTGAAAAAGTGCACACTTGACTATAATCAATATGAAAGATAATCTATCTAGGTAACACCAAAAGACCTTCAATATAAACACCAAAAATGTGTGAAAGTGCACAAAACAAAGGGGTAGAAAGATTTTTTTCTTTCTAACCCAGGTAAGTCCTAGTGTACCAAGTGTGTAGCAGCCCCAATGCGCATTTCGCATCGGCTTCCTCAGGGGGCTATGCTCCTACTGTGTGTTAGCCCATATTTATATATACCCCTACACCTGTTTCCTAATGACACTTGATTATGACTCATGTTCGATCAACACCCAAACCGGAAGTGATGTAATTTCCCAGTATCCTTTGCAAGATTCTACTCACAAAGCCATCACCCTGGTAACCACCAAAACCGGAAATGACGATCTCACACAAAGATACTGCATATAATAATATATTAAAATATGTAACCATAATAATCATGATTCACACACGACACCAAATACTGTATAACAAAATCGCTCAGAATAATCCAAGCATGCGCCAATGTTTATTTATTTATTAAAGCGCACATCCCATCGGCGCCTGCACCGGAAGTGCCGTCATCCACAATGTCCCGTGCAAGGTTCTCATTTATAGAGCCATCACCTTGGTAACCGCACAACCAGAAATGACGTTTTTACATACAGCAACGCTGTGTGAAAGATATAATAAAATTGTGACCATAATAATCATACTCCATATCCCTCATCATGTATCAAAAAAGACGCTAAAAATTTGTCAAAATAAGCGCCACTATCCATTCATAACAGTGGTTATCCCATCGGAACCTATACCGGAAGTAACGTCACTCCCAATACCCAATGCGGTGTTTTATGTTTACAAAGCTATCACCATAGTACCCGCGAAACCGGAAGTGACGTTTCACCCAAAATCCTGTACCATAACAAAATTTCATCACCATGGTCACCTAAATTAACCCACTACAATTACTTATAATAATAATAGACATAAAAAATGCTACCCATGAGCGTTGCAAATATGTGCACTCCAAGATGTATTTTGGCGCATGATGCTATGGTGTATGCGCCGACAAGTACCACCCCCAGGCCTCTAGACACGCAAGGCAAAACCGCCACCATAGTACCAGAATGCCAGGCATGCCCGACAGACGCCCACGATGGTGCCCCGACTCACACACACCAAGGCCATGCGCACCCATCAGGGAGAGTATAGACATATATGATATTCAAATTATAAACACACAAGTGATAATATAGTGCACATAGAGTTTTTAATACAAAAACAACTATATATAGTGAAATAATAATCACCTTCATATATAAATAATGAAAAATCATAAAAATACATATATAGACCATACATTTTAATAATACATTCATATTTGCCGATTGGAGTAATTCCATCAGTACATTCCAGAGGATGAAAGGAGTTTATGAGATGAAAAGAGCTGTCCAAACATGTCCAAAATATATATTCTAGGTATCAGCATAGGGGCATACAAAATAGGAGCACTAAATGAAAAAGATTAAAACAACATACAATTAAAAACAATCAAAAAAATATATAGACAAATAAAAACACACAAACCACTGTCATTAAAACCAAGACTAAAGAGAATTAAAGATATGAAACAAAGCTCAATTGCTCATTCAAGCCATTTGGGACCATAGTCCCCAAGGTTTCTATCCATTTACATTCCCTCTGTGTTAAAGACCATTTATAATCACCACCTCTAATCCCCAACCTAATTACATCAATCCCGCAGATTTTGAGATCAAAAGGATTACACTTATGCTTTTCCCGAAAATGTCTGGGGCGAGTTTTCAGAACTGTTACATCATCCACCTCACGTTCTGCCATTATTTCTCTTACGTGTTCGCGTGTTCTAACACGTAATTCACGTGTCGCTAACCCAACATAAATCAGGGAACAGGTGCACTTAGCATAGTATACCACATGAGACGAACTACATGTGATATACTCACTGATTTTGAACTCACGTGATCCATCACTGGTAGAGAATGCAGTATCTTTGACATGGTTTTGACACGCAAGAAATTCTCCACAAGGAAAAAAAGCCCTGTCTCCCTATACCTGCTCCAAAGTGATCAATGGGTCTAGCAACATAATGGCTGTCCACCAGTATATCTCGCAAATTTTTAGACCTCCTAGCTGTCATCAAAGGTCTATCAGGTAGACATTTAGCCAGGACCGGATCTGTCATTAATATCGACCAATGCTTTGTCATAATGGCCCTCATATTTTCCCATTGATGATTATAGGTTGAAATAAACCTTGTAACGGTCTGCTCATTTTTTCTTTTCAAGACCCTATCCGTCTGTTGATATGAGAGGAGAGAATCCCTATTCGTATTCCTGGCTCTATCATATCCCCTTTTAATACTCCTTTTACCATACCCATGTTCCAAAAATCTTTCCCCAAGGTCCAATGCTTGTTTTTCAAATAAACTCGACGTGGTACACACTCTCCTCATTCGAAGAAATTGGCCCGTAGGTATTGCTCTAATTGTTGACCCGACATGTGCCGATGACGCATGAAGCAGAGCATTAACAGACGTCTCCTTCCTGAAGACATCAGTACAAATTGAACCATCATCCTGAACCAGTAATTTGATATCCAGAAACGAGATTTTATAGTGATGAAATGTATATGTAAGCCTAATGTTGGAGTCATTGCAGTTCAAATCTGCCATAAAAGAGTGTAACTCTTCAACCGAACCCTGCCAAATAAAAAGAACATAATCTATGAAGCGGAACCATCCTATAATATGGAATGCGGCATGTGCGTTGTCCGGGAAGATAGATCTCTCCCAGAAACCCAAAAATAAATTAGCATAAGCCGGCACACATGCCGCCCCCATTGCGGTCCCATGCTTCTGCAGAAAGAAACGATCTTTAAAAGTAAAAAAATTGTGACACAGGATGAACCGCAATAACTCGAACACCAGGCTCCGTACATCAGGGTCAAGGTTACTGGCTTCTAAAAAGAACTGCACAGCTCTTATACCTTCCTCATGATCTATACAAGTGTAGAGAGACTCTACATCAACCGTCACCAGCAGCATATCGGGTTCAAGATGTATACCATTCAATCTCCTCAGAACGTCCGTAGTGTCCCTGACATAGGAGGGGAGTGTCTCAACCTGTGATCTTAAATAATAATCAATATATTTACATACTGGATTACATAACCTTCCTATGCCAGAGACAATCGGACGCCCCGGCAGATCAACAGCATCTTTGTGGATCTTGGGGAGAAGATAGAACGTAGGTTCTTTAGGAGACTCTGTATATAGGCCATCACAAATTTTTTTAGAGATCACCCCTCGTTCAAATGCCATATCAAGTATATTCATTAATTTAACCTGAAACTTTTTCATAGGGTTCTGATCCAAAGGTACACAAGTCTCGTTATTCCAAAGTTGTCTGAAAGCATCCCTTTCATACTTCTCCACCGGCCACAATACTACATTCCCCCCTTGTCCGCAGGCTTAATAACAACATCATCCATTGCCCTCAGTTGTCTAAGTGCCTGTCGTAGGCAATAGGTAAGATTTTCCCTCTTATCCTTATTGTTAATAGTTTTAAATTCCTCTGCCAGCAATTTAGTAAAAATATCCACCTGAGAACACAGGGACAAGGGGGAATGCAGTAGATCTAGGAGCTATGGGCGGAGGAGAAATACCTGTAGTATAAGAACCAGCTTCTGACTCCAAATCTTCCAATATTTGAATAGCCTCCTGTTCAGACATGGTGTCAAAGGCCGGTCTATTTTCATTTCTGGAATGTAGTCGTCTCAAAACCAGTTTACGAGAAAAAAGATTCCGGTCCTTGAGGGCTAAAAAATAATCAAAATTATTAACTGGTGAAAATGACAGACCCAACTTCAAGACCTAAGTCTGAGGTTTGGTTAAAACATGTGTGGAGAGATTAATTACCTCCAAAGCATTACTTTTCACCCTTTTATCCCTCATTGGAGACACCTCCTCCTTCCTTTTATTATTAAATCTGCCATTTTTAAACCAAACATCTCTTGGGGGTTCTTTCCTCTCATTCACAGATCCCGAATTTTCACCATTATTACTTCTTTCATCAACCGATGACACCGATGAAAATGATACAGAACGGCCACGTGATTGTTTTCTAACATGGTTAGAACTAACCCTTTGCCATCTATAAATCCGGTTGTTTTTCAGGTCAGAAAGGTCATGCTGCTATTTCTTGGTTTTCTTTGTCACCACATCATTTTCTAATTTTAATAATTCGGCATCAATTTCATCCTTAAATTTCTTTGCTACATCAGCGGACGATAATTTATTAATTTCTTCTTGGATAGAATTAAGTTCTACATCCAATGCATTCAATTTGGATTCATTTGACTTGATAAGCAAATCCATAAATCCTTTTGAACAAAGGGATGCAGTCTCCTCCCATTTGTCCTTAAAGGAATCTTCCTCAATTTGGTCCTGGCTAAATGTCTACCTGATAGACCTATGATGACAGCTAGGAGGTCTAAAAATTTGCGAGATATACTGGTGGACAGCCATTATGTTGCTAGACCCATTGATCACTTTGGAGCAGGTATAGGGAGATGGGGCTTTTTTTCCTTGTGGAGAGTGTCTTGCGTGTCAAAACCATGTCAGAGCTACTGCATTCTCTACCAGTGATGGATCACGTGAGTTCAAAATCAGGGAGTATATCACATGTAGTTCGTCTCATGTGGTATACTATGCTAAGTGCACCTGTTACCAGATTTATGTTGGGTTAACGACACGTGAATTACGTGTTAGAACACGCGAACACGTAAGAGAAATAACGGCAGCACGTGAGGTGGATGATGTAACAGTTCTGAAAACTCTCCCCAGACATTTTCGGGAAAAGCATAAGTGTAATCCTTTTGATCTCAAAATCTGCGGGATTGATGTAATTAGGTTGGGGATTAGAGGTGGTGATTATAAACGGTCTTTAACACAGAGGGAATGTAAATGGATAGCAACCTTGGGGACTATGGTCCCAAATGGCTTGAATGAGCAATTGAGCTTTGTTTCATATCTTTAATTCTCTTTAAGGGGGTTTTACACTAAGCGATATCGCTAGCAATATCGCTAAAACGTCACTGGTTTTGTGACGTTATAGCGATATTGCTAGTGATATCGCTATGTGTGATACTTACCAACGACCGGCTCCCCCGCTGTCCATCGCTGATCGCGCGAGAATGTCCGGCTCCATTTCTCGTCGGGCGCTTCCTGCTGAGACTTCCTGCTGTGACGTCCAGCGACGCGTGGAGGCGGGCGGGAGGACGCAGGATCGCTGTGTGTGAATGGTAAGTATCGTGCGCTGCGTCGCTGCTGCATAGCTGTGAGGTCTTTCTGTATGAAAGCTCACTAGCGATCATTTAGCGATGCACTAGCGATCCTGACCGGGTCGGATCGCTGGTTGGATCGCTGGTGCATCGCTAAATGTAAAAGGGCCTTTAGTCTTGGTTTTAATGACAGTGGTTTGTGTGTTTTTATTTGTCTATATATTTTTTTGATTGTTTTTAATTGTATGTTGTTTTAATCTTTTTTATTTAGTGCTCCTATTTTGTATGCCCCTATGCTGACACCTAGAATACATATTTTGGACATGTTTGGACAGCCCTTTTCATCTCATAAACTCCTTTCATCCTCTGGAATGTACTGATGGAATTACTCCAATCGGCAAATATGGATGTACTAGATTATGGCCCTATGCTATCGCATCGGGAGGATGCGATAGCATCACACCTCTTGCCATGTTAACCCTCAACACACACACTCCTCTCACCTTTCACCATCTCCACTCACTCTTTCACTCCACATACGACCCCTTCTCTCACTCCGTCTCTCATACTCACGCCGTCATCGCCGCTGCTCCACGATCCCCGACATCTTCTTCCGCCGGCGCCATCCTGGATCCAGACGTTGTCCACGCCGGCGACATGTTCTTGCTGCGACGCCATCTTGAATATCGTGAAATCCCGTGATACTCAAGATGGCGTCGCCGGAAGAACATGTCGCCGGCGTGGACGACGTCGGGATCCAAAATGGCGTCTGCAAAATCTCGCGAGTTTTCGCCGACGCCATTTTGGATCCCGACGTTGTCCTCGCCGGCGACATGTTCTTGCGGCGATGCCATCTTGAGTATCGCAGGATTTCGCCGATCCAAAATAGCGTCGCCGCAGGAACATGTCGCCGGCGTGGATGCCGTCGGGATCCAAAATGGCGCCGGCGGAAGAAGATGTCGGGGATCGTGGATCAGCGGCGATGACGACGTGAGTATGAGAGACGGAGTGAGAGAAAGGGTCATATGTGGAGTGAAAGAGTGAGTGGACGTGAGTGGAGATGGTGAAAGGTGAGAGGAGTGTGTGTGTTGAGGGTTAACATGGAAAGAGGTGTGCAGTGACGTCACCGGTTACAACTGGACGAAAGTTGTTACAACCGGAAGCTGCTTAGGGCATTTATTATTATAGATTATTAAAATGTATAGTCTATATATGTATTTTTATAATTTTTCATTATTTATATATGAAGGTGATTATTATTTCACTATATATATTGTTGTTTTTGTATTAAAAACTGTATGTGCACTATATTATCACTTGTGTGTTTATAATTTGAATATTATATATGTTTATACTCTCCCTGATGGGTGCGCATGGCCATGGTGTGTGTGAGTCGGAGCACCATCATGGGCGTCTGTCGGGCATGCCTGGCATTCTGGTACAATGGTGGCGGTTTTGCCTTGCATGTCTAGAGGCCTGGGGGTGGTTCTTGTCGGCGCATACACCATTGCATCATGCGCCAAAATACATCATGGAGTGCACATATTTGCAACGCTCATGGGTAGCATTTTTTATTATGTCTATTATTATAAGTAATTGTAGTGGGTTAATTTAGGTGACCATGGTGATGACATTTTTTTATGGTACAGGATTTTGGGTGAAACGTCACTTCCGGTTTCGCGGGGACTATGGTGATAGCTTTGTAAACATAAAACACCGCATTGGGTATGGGGAGTGACGTTACTTCCGGTATAGGTTCCGACGGGATAACCACTTTTATGAATGGATAGTGGCGCTTATTTTGACTAATTTTTAGCGTCTTTTTTGATACATGATGAGGGATATGGAGTATGATTATTATGGTGACAATTTTATTGGGAAATTATTATATGGAGTATCTTTGTGTTAGAACGTCATTTCCGGTTTTGGTGGTTACCAGGGTGATGGCTTTGTGAGTAGAATCTTGCAATGGATACTGGGAAATTACATCACTTCCGGTTTGGGTGTTGATCGAACATGAGTCATAATCAAGTGTCATTAGGGAACAGGTGTAGGGGTATATATAAATATGGGCTAACACACAGTAGGAGCATAGCCCCCTGAGGAAGCCGACGCGAAACGTGCATTGGGGCTGCTACACACTTGGTACACTAGGACTTACCTGGGTAATAAAGAAAAAAAATCTTTTTCCCCCTTTGTATTGTGCACTTTCACACATTTTTGGTGTTTATATTGAAGGTCTTTTGGTGTTACCTAGGTAGATTATCTTTCATATTGATTATAGTCAAGTGTGCACTTCTTCACTTTATTTGCACTCAGTTACACAAGTGTTTAATTGTTTTAGTGTTTATTATTTTTTACACTGGGGTTATGATGGACCCTGTCCTTTAAATCGATATCATGTACCATTTTATACATCACTGCTTATGTCCTTTGCAATAATGTCCAGTTAATGCTTTTATATGTATCTTATATGATATTTTTATTAAATAAAATAATATTTTGAAAACTGCTTTGTGTACTCTTTTTCTTTTGGGTTGTAGTGCCCCTTTCAATGCCAAAAACATCAATTCTTATAACTGAAGCTTGTCAACCTTAATTTACTTCCTAATAATAGTTACGCATTGAAAACTGGGGGTTATTGGGCTAAAGTTGTGGGGGGGTTGGGCTGGCTCCAGGTTTTCATGTGCCCTGGGCCAAAGAGTGTCAGTGGGCCCCTTTAACACATACCTGACTAAATTACGTAGAGTTACGAGTGAGCTTTTGAGACGGGAAGCCAGATGGATTTTTGAACTTCAAAGTCTTGCTCCAAGGGGCTTAAATGAAGAACTGCTGTACACAGGGTTTTACAAAGTGAGTTAATGATTATTTACTTTATCTCCTTTGATGACCAGTTTGCAGAGGTTTTGCAACCTTATTTGGTTTTGTCCTTCCCTTCTCTTCCCTTAGAATACCCCCCGGGAACCCCCAGTTCCATTAATCCTGCTTGTACTAGCTTCTTTCTTCTGCTTTATCTTTAGGATTCTAGGAATAGGATCTAAAGCTGTAAGAATACCTTTTGGAAGATATGAATTATTAAAGTGTATTGTGACAAGACAACTATCAACGTGTTATGTCCTTGTGGTTAACAGTGGGACGCTAAAGCTTCATTAATTATAACTGTCTTGAGATATGGGGATCCTTTTCTTCCTTTTCTTCTTTTTTTTTTGGCCTGACTACACTTCATAGGAGGCTAATTTCGTCCTAGATGTTAAGTCCTGGTTTCTGAGTGACACGATATATATATATGTTGGTCTAATCTAATATGGAAAAACTGTTTGGATATATTTTGCACTTTGAATGTATCTGTGCCAAGATTTGGAGAGACATAGGGTCTCCTATGGATGCGTCATCGCACTTGAGCGATGTTTTCAGAGTAGCGAGTGCAAGCAATTGCACTAACTCCTGGCAGCACAGCCAGGTGCCTGTGCATCGAGAATTGATGCCTAGTAAGGGCACATCAACGTAACCGAAATAGTACTTATTTAAAACAATGGAGGTGTGTTCATACACATAACAACTCATGTGCTTCACTTGAGTTTATTGGTTTGGTGTGTCAAAGTGGATAAAAATAGTTTTATAAAAAGTCATATGTGCCACTTTGATATGTAGCGCTGTGATTGGACCTGGGCCAAGATACAGAGTGACATGGGACTCTCTATACATGCGCTATTGCATTAGTGCGTTGCCTCTAGTGAGGCTATTGTGAGATATTAAGCTCGGGCACCTGCGCAATGCAAAGATTTTAAACAATAGAGGTGTGTTCACACATATAACATCTCATGTGTCATGTTAAGGATAACATTTTTTTTTTTTTGACAAAATAATAGAGGTGTGTTCACACACATAATAACTCATGTGCCATACTTTATTTACTTCTCTTGTGTGTCAAATTGGATCAGAATAGATTTATAAAAGCTCATATGTGCTATTTTGATATATAGCACTGTGACTGGATCTGTGTCAGGAGGCAGAGTGACGTGGGACTTTCTATATATGCGCCACAGCGCTAATGCGTTGTCTCCAGAGAGGTTTTTTGTGATGTATCAAGTTTAGGCACCTGTGTAATGAAAGAACTAATGATTTATTTAAAACAATAGAGGTGTGTTCACACACATAACAGCTTATGTGCCATATTACCTTTGTATGTTAAGGTGGCGTATTTGTGCTATTTTGACATGTAGTACTGTGACTGGATTTGTGACCATTAAACCCAGGCGACTGGGCAATGAGGGAACTGATGTTAAATAATAGAGGTGTGTTCACACACAGAATAACTTATGTGCGATATTTGATTCATTACTTTAAAGTCGATAAGAATAGTCTTATAAAAGCCTATATGGGTTATGATGATATGTTGCACTGTTATTTGCATCAGAGACATGGAACTCTCTATATATGTGTTTCGCCAGGATGCAGAGTGACGTGGGACTTTCTAGATATGCGCTATAGCATTAATGCATTGTCTCCAGTGAGACCTTTGTGATGTATAAAGTTTAGGCACCTGCGCAATGAGAGAACCAAAGATTTATTCAAAACAATATAGGTGTATTCACACACAACATCTTATGTGCCATGTTACCTTTGTATGTTATAGTGGTCTACATGTGCTACTCTGACATTATTTAACCTAATAAGGATAAGAGAAAGGGAAAGGAAGGAAAAAAGAAAGGAAAATAATTTTTTTGGACAAGTTAATAGAGGTGTGTTCACACACATAACATCTTTTGTGCCATAATACCTTTGTATGTCAAGGTGGCTTATATGTGCTATTTTGACATGTAGCACTATGATTGGATTTGTGACCATTAAAGGAAAGAAAGGGGAAAAGGGAAAGAAGAAAAGAGAAAATGTTTTGGACAAAACAATAGAGGTGTGTTCACACACATAACATCTTATGTGTCATATTACCTTTGCATGTCAAGGTGGCCTATTTGTGCTATTTTGACATGTAGTGCTGTGACTGGATTTGTGACCATTAAACCCAGGCGACTGGGCTATGAGGGAACTGATGTTAAATAATAGAGGTGTGTTCACACACAGAACAACTTATGTGCGATATGTGATTCATCACTTTAAAGTTGATGAGATTAGTCTTATAAAAAGCCTATATGGGTTATGATGATATGTTGCACTGCTATTTGCGTCAGAGACATGGAACTCTCTATATATGCGTTTTCGCATTAGTGCACCATTTCTAGTGCGGCTATTTTAAGATATTAAGTCCAGGTGCCTGTGCATTAAAGGATGAAGGTGTGCTGGGTTTCTTGAGAGACTGTGACTGGATTTGTGACCATTAAATCCAGGCAACTGGGCAATGAGGGAACTGATGTTAAACAATAGAGGTGTGTTCACACACAGAACAACTTGTGTGCGAGATTTGATTCATCACTCATGTTGAAACGTCCGCCGGTATACTCAGGCACCTGCGCAATGGCATAGTTAGAACGCTGTCTCACTAAGCCCATGACTGATTTGTTTCTTCCGCATCATGTGTATTTATACTAAGGACTCTAATGCCGGAGTCACACTGGCGAGGAATACGGGCGAGTGAGAGGCGCTAAAAGCACGCATTAGACACGGACAAATGATTCTCTATGGGGTCCCTCGCACCAGCCGTATATTTCTCATCCGTATCCTACACTCCGTGCCAATCGCAGCATGCTGCGATTGTCAGCATAATACGCCCGTAGTACGCCAATGCAAGTCTATGGCTGCGCAAAAAAATACGGATTACACACGGACCACACATGTGACTTGCGAGCAATATGCAGGTCTTTTGGCTGGTGACAGGAAATGGGCCAATCCATCATCAGGAAGCCTAGACATGCAAATGAGCTCAAAAAGCGCTCCAGACATCCAGGAAGTACGCCTCCACGGAGTACAGCAGCAGCATGGCGTCCACGTACATAAATGTGGAGATGCTCATTGTCCTGATGCAGGAGCGTCCCGAAATATGGGACCCACGCGATGCAAATTATGCGAACCGGACAAGAAAGGAGGCGTCATGGAGGCGCATCTGTCGCCAGATGTACCATGACTTTGGTGACAGACCACGTGATGAGCAGCATAAAATTCGTAAGTGCAACCCTAAAAACATCATTAACCTTAGCGCGCAAAAAAAAATATTCTAGAATCAGCACCCCCCTTCCTGTGCATGTACTTTTAGCCTCATGAGGCCGTTACATTTGGATGTGACACGTGGCTTCACACAGCCATAATTTGGGGTTAGGCCACAAGCTCCTCATCCTCCTAGACAAACAAATTATTTTAAGTGTAGCTAATGAGACCCTGTGTATCTGCCCAATTACATATACCACCATGGGTAGAACGCACACCCCAGAAGGCCCCATGCCTAGACTACTGTTTTTGAAAATGTGACCTCTCAAATATGTGAATTTGACAATTTTTCCTGTCACATTGCAGTGGAAGATGTGATTAAACGCTGGCGAAGCATCCAGGAATGCCAGCAGCGGTCCAGGAGTGGGGATGCTGGATATGTAAAAAGGAAGTACATATACTATGACCGGCTGTCCTTCCTCGCCCCATTTCTGGATCTGAGACCGTAAGTAGATACCTCACACCACATTACACAAATACATTACACAAATACTTCACAGGGACAAAAATATTGATGTATTTTTGCCTCTGTTCTATTTCATAACAGAACTCAATCCAACCTTACGGATCGAGGAACGGCCTCAGAGACAGAGCCCATTATAGATCCTGTAGGGGATGAGGTGGCTGGCCCATCTTCTCTCCCTACAAGAAGGATGGCTGAAGATGAGGCATCACAGGACAACACAATGGCTGGCCTACACACAACACCACCAGGACGGTCTGCTGCTGCCACATCACCCATCCTGGAAGAGCCGGGCAACTTGAGCAGCAGCCCAACTGCCCAGATCAGGTCCTCCCCACAGGCTGCTCTTACATCACGGCGAACAAGAAGAAGGCGCCAGGTCACTATTCAAGAGAGCAGGACCAATGTGGACACAGGGGTGCTCAATTATTTGTCTAGAGTAACTACAGATGATGGGGAGGAGGCCTATGTACGTAGCCTCACCCTTTATCTCTTTGCCCTTACCCGTGAGGTCCGGCTCCGTATTAGGGGATGTATTCAGATCCTGCTTGATGCAAGCACCCCCCCCAATACCCCATATGAGGTTTTTGAATTTCTGGAGAGGTGGCAGCTCTCACCACCAAATTTAATGTGCATGAGACCATCCACACAGATGCTTGCTCAAGCAGGGTCCGAACAGCCCCTAATACGTGGGCCAACACCTCAACTCCTTCCTCCCCCTACCCAACCTTCTATTCCGCAGCCCCAAATGTCATCCTCAAGCCAACCCCACCAATATGGCCACTTGTACCCACCCAGTGTTGGAGGCTGGTCCCAACCTGGTTGGGGACGATCTGGCTATCTTGGTGGGTATGAGCCACGTGCCTACTACAGCCAACAAGAAGCCCCTCACCATCATCATTACTCTGGCCAGTATCCCCAACAGTCCCAGGAGGCAGGACAATTCCAGCATCATGGGCAACAGTATGGCCCCACACAGGGCAATGTTGGCCAGTGTCCAGCAGCACCCACAGGCTGTTCTTCCACGTTCCCCTTCCCCAACCTATGAGGATTTATGATTCTGATGGGGGGAGATGTCCAGTGAGTTTTAACTGGTGCTCCTAATAGAAAGGAAAAAACAGGTGTTCTCCATCACCAACATTTAGAACATAATTTAACATTCACATTTTTAAACAATGTTTTCCAAACATATGAAACAATCCATCATGACAGGCAACGCTACCTCACGCCTTTCAGACAGATATTACATGTGTGTACAAAAGAGAATATTTAAATGCGCTATACTGTAAAAAAAAAAGGATGAAAATACACTACTCACTTGCTAAGGCCTAGGAAACGCGTGCTGACCTTAGTGAAGATTTTTGCTAGCAATCTCTAGTAAAAAAATTCATGGCGACCAGCATTCAGAATATCACGCTCTCTCTATGTCTTAACAAGTGAGTTTTGTATTTTCATCCTTTCCAGTATAGCATGCTTAAATATTCTCTGTTCTACAGACAGGTAATATCTGTGTGAAAGCTGTGAGGTAGCCTTGCCTGTCATGGTGGAATCTTTCTATGATTGGAAAACATTATGAGGAAATGTGAATGTTATCTTGTAGCCTTTATTTTGGTGATGGAGCTCACCTTTTGTTGGCAAATCTAGTTTAATCTAGTCATGCAGCAATGTTGTTATTGCCTAATCTTTGTTGGTGTTTTGTTATGTAATGTTAATTTTAAAAAAAGTTAAAGAAGGCACAAAGGGTCATTTTGCCCATTGCCAAAATTTTCTTATGGCAATATTATGTTTGCCTTTAAGCAAACCCCCCAAAAAAAGGCAAAACTAAAAATTTGTCTACTCTAGTTAACGACTCTGTGTGATTTTTCACAAACCCTCACAACATACTAACAGACACAAACCAATGCAATGAAACACTCATAGAATCATAAGGGCTTGAGTAATATATATTTAGACACAATTAAAGAAACAAATTATAACATAGACACAGCATGCTCTTGCCAAGAAGTTGCCCCCTCAGGTGAGATAAAGTAATTAGTGAAAATATCACGCACTTTTAGGCCAGAGAGCGGTCTACGTTGAGGGTTCATAGGTGGTCTCACCCTGCGCACATTGTCCGGCCTACGCACAACACCATCAGAGGAGGAACAATCATGTATCCTGGTGAAGTTATGTAGAACAACACAGGCTTTCACAACTTCATTCACATTTTGCTCACTCAACTGAATGGCAGACTGGAGTACCCGCCATTTGGCACAAAGAATCCCAAAGGAACACTCCACCAGTCGCCTAGCACGTGATAGGCGCCAGTTAAAAATTCTGCGCCTGTGGTCAAGGTTGCGCCAGGGATATGGCCTCATGACATTGCGCAATAACTGAAAGGCCTCATCTGCCACAAGGACATAAGGGACTGATTCTTCGGGGGAGCCTGGTAGCTGGCGTGGTGGTGGTAGATCCAACTGGTTGGTGCGTAGCCGCCGAGCCATTATGGAAGTATTGAAGACTCTAGAGTCTCCCGTCCTTCCATAGGCCCCAATGTCAACAATTATAAACTTGTATTGAGGATCTACCAGAGCCAACAATACAACAGAAAAGTATTGTTTATAATTGAAGAATTGGGAGCCAGAGTTTGGCGGCTTACGCACCCTGATATGTTTGCCATCCAGGGCCCCAATACAATTTGGAAACTGGCAGTCCTCCTCAAAGTCCCTTGATATCCTTAACCAGTCTTCCATCCTGGGCTCGGGCATGACCACTTGATGGAGTCTTGTCCAGATTTCTGTACATGTAGACCTCACTATGCCTGAAATGGTTGACTTTCCAATGAGAAACTCATGGTGGAGGGCGGCATAAGACAGGCCAGTGGACAGGAAGCTGTAGAACAACAGAAATAGTTAAGTTTAGAATGGCTAAAGTAAAAAAAATCAGTTACATGCCGACCAAACTTGGTAGGAATTGAGAGAGAATAACACACACATATTTGGTGGCACAATGACTAAGTGATAAGCAGGACATATTAGATGTAACATTCTGGTGTGTCAGTTGAAACATATTTGGAGTAAGATGAGGGCATTAAACTTTGTCCAAGAAGGCCAAAAAACATAATTTAGCACACACATTATGAACATAGAGAATGTGGTTGTGTAGTACATACCGTATTGTGAGTAGAAGTCGCTCCTCTGCAGATATCGCTTTGCGCATCCTTGTGTCCTGAAAGGTTATCCCAGGGCGCACTGTCTCCAAGAGTCGATCAAATGTGGAAATGCTCATGCGACAGTACTGGTAAAATTTCTCCGGATGCTCCCGCAGAGAAGAATAGAGGCGGTGAAAAAGACCTCTTGTGAGTCGTTGCCTCAAAAGTGGATGGACCCACATGCGTCTCCTCCTCCGCGGATCCACTATCACAGGGTATGGTTGCCCAAAGCGCCATGACAAAAGCCAGGTAAAGAGAACCTGCTCAGTTGTATTGAATCTCAGACCCTCTGCCATGCTGCACAAAGAACACCAACACCTCGTGAAAGCAAGGTGACAAATGGACAGAATGGAGGCAGCCACCTGTTTCTGAGTGTCTAAATAAGGTGCAGGCTAATGATTTCAATTGTTTGCAGGCCTCAAAACCGTTAAATGTCCATTTTGCAAGGCTGCGAGAAAATCTCGCCATACGGATTGCATACGGATGCCACACGGATTACATACGGATGCAGACATGCTCAAAATACGCGACCTCACCTTGCTTACGGGTGGCCTACGGAGCACTATTTATTGGTCATTCATCCGTATTACGCATGTAAACTACGGACCGTATTTTGCGCAGGTTAGTGTGACTCCAGCCTAACAGAGCACTACACTGACCTTGAGAAAGACACTTCATAATGTCGATACGCGTGGGTTTGGGGGTCCCATACAATTCAACCATTGGTCTGCTTGTCCTCAGAAACCAGGTGATATCATGTTAGGGAAAGGGGCTATGTTGTCCCTGTTTTCTTGTATTTGATTTAGTGGTAACATGTTGAGAATTTGATGCATACACATGGCGTTTATTTTGCCTGTGTATCCCTTATGCAATCACAGTGTTTCCCTATAGGACTTGATATGTAGATATTCTGGTATATTTGTATTAACACCATGATATTATGACAATGAATAAGATTGGGATTGTTAACCTGTGGTGTTAGATCCCAGATATTGAAATTCAGTAGATATTTGATTTTTGATTAAATGGTTAATTCTGGGGCCCACAGTATTTAACTGTCTATTAACATGACCCATTGTTTTTGTTTGTCTATGTGTGTCTGTGAGTTCAGACATTTTAATTGTTTTTAAACTAAGTGTTTGCTTGTTGTGTTCACTATAATAAAATTTGATTCTTGATTATATTAGTGTGTGGTGATCCCTATTTATGTGCATATACTTTTCTCTTTATTTGTCACTCCTTTAACACATACCACAATTCATGATGCTACGATACGCCACAGAAATAGAGGTATAGTACAATGACACATACTTCACTGCTTACATGACATGACTGATCTATTTTAAATTGTACAATAGCTCAAAAACAGGACAGTATATTACTCCACACTAGAGATGAGCGACTTTGCCTTTTTTCGGGTCGAGTTGGGTTTCATGAAACCCGACTTTCGCAAAAGTCGGGTCGAACTAAATCAGCCGATTATCGTGAAAAGTCGAAGGCCGACTGAAACACGAAACCCAATGCAAGTCAATTTTGAAGAAAAGTCGGCAGTGAGTGGAGGACAGGAAACACACCTACAGTGCCCATTTTAATGCCAAAAACATCAATTCTTATTACTTAAGCTTGTCAACCTTACTTAACTTAATAATAATAGTTAGGCATTGAAAACTGGGGGTTATTTCGCTAAAGTTGTGGGGGGGGGGTAGGGCTGGCTCCAGATTTTCGTGGGCCCAGGGCCAAAGAATGTCAGTGGGCTCCTTTAACACATGCCACAATTCATGATCCTCTGATACGGCAGAGGTGCGGTATAGTACAATGAAAAATACTTCACTTCATACATCACATGACTGATATCCATTTTAAATTCTCCAATAGCTCCAAAAACGGACAGTATATTACTCCATACAGTATTATGGCCACCGCATAGTGCGCTATACAGAGTAATGAGGCCCATATATTTCTCCATACAGGATCATTGGTCCCATATAATGTTCCATACAGTATATGATGAGCTCCACTTAATGCTACAGTATATGTTGGTCCCCATGGATGAAGCTCCACTGTCTTATGGGCCCAAATAATGCTCCATATATAATGGGTCCCATTTCTAATGCTCCAGTGTATAATGGGCCCTGTAAATGCTGCTCCAGTGTCTGATGTCCACCTTTGGAATGCGGAATGCTCCAGTGTATGGTGGGCCCCATATATCATTCTCCAGAGTATACTGCTCCCCAAAAATTGCTCCCAACCTTTAAAACAATTAAACAAGTCTCCTCGCTAGGGAATCCCTGTACTAGTCTGGACTCCTCGTCGTCCCCATCTTCCATCTCTCTGCACTTGGACTGTTTAGGCAGTGGGCGTACAGACGTGATGTCATCGCGCTCTCTGACCAGAATGTCACTGTCAGGAAATGCGGAATACGTCACGGCGGTGGAGCAGGGAGAGTTAAGTATTTCAACTTTGCAAGTGCTGTAATCCTGAGCAAGCAGGTGGGGGCCACTCATTGGCGATGGCACAGGGCGCCTCATAGTACGGCAGTGTGTCTGACAACGGGTGGACCCTCGGGCCCTCTCCCCTCCCGGGTGGGCCCTCCCACCGGCAGAGACAATTTTGTGTACTATGAGAGACCCTGTGCCAGTGCCGTCGCCCATGAGTATCCCCCCCCACCTGCTTAAGGAACCTGCACTTTCATCTGCACCTTCCTCTTTGTCACCGTGTAAGGTGGTATAGTATGCAGAAAGGGGAACCTGAGTTTCATCAGGGTCAGATTATGGCTGTGTAGAGTGCGAGGGGAATGTAGTGGTCTTGGTCAATGTACCAGCAGAATCATCTAGCAGTGGCTGGGCATCAGTGCACTTGTGGCGCCCCCAGGAGTACGGTCGCCACAGTGGCATTACCTTCCTCCTAGGGAGTGTGATGTCATGCTTGGGAGCAACGAAGGATCTCTTTAGCAGTTAAACCAACACACAACACAGTTCCCACTCCAAGCCAGCAGGGAGAGCTCTGAACCTGACTGCTGAGGAGCTGCTCTTGTGGTCGGGAGGAGGGAAGTTAGGGCAGTTTGTGAAGGGAGGGGGAAGTGTGTGGATGTGATAATGGGAGCTGGAGGATGAGCAGAGTTAAGGCTCACTCCTAGCTTGAGTGCATGGTCTGGATTCCGGTCTCCGAGTTTGTAGGGACACTGACATTCCTGCAGCAGAAACAGGAGGAAGTAGCAGCTGTAAATGCTCTGTACCCATCTAAGGCTCGGAGGCCCCAGCAGCGCCGTGTGGGAGCCAGAAGGAAAAGGCTACGGCTGCCTGACATACGAGAAAGTTCCAAGAGAGAGTCAACAGGGGGAACTTCATTGAACTCAGCACTGCGAGTACCTCAGGTAAGCGCTAGAACGGAGGCCACTAGAGTTGAGCGAAACGGGTCGAAAAAATTCAAAAGTCGCCGACTTTTGGCAAAGTCGGGTTTCATGAAACGAAACCCGACCCTAGGATGAGGTCGGCCACGAGGTCGGCGACTTACGCGCCAAAGTCGCGTTTCAAAAGTTTGTTTTGCGCTCTTTTTCAGCCAATCAGGATCCACGGACACTGTGGGCAACGTGATGACCTAGGCACGGGTCACCACCATCTTTCAGAAGGGCATGCAAGTGATTGGCTTGCTTTGGTGGGCGTCACAGGGGGTATAAAAGGGCGTGCACGCCGACCGCCATCTTACTTCTGCCGATCTTAGTATAGGGAGAGGTTGCTGCTGATTCTGCAGGGAGAGCGTTAGGCAGGGAAGAAGACAAAAAAACTGCTTCTGCTGCTAGCGATTTGGCCTGCACAACACACAAGTCACTGTGTGTGCAGTGCAAGGGGAGGCTATATTGTGGTGTATCAGTGGTGTTGGTTGTTGGGCTGCCTTTTAAGGCTTCCTGACACGCTGGCATTGCTGTTTACCCACTGCTCCGCAAACTGCTTTTTTAAAAGCAATCCAATCTCCCTTATCCTCTAGTCACTTTTGTCACAGCTGTGCCATCGAGCGTGTCACATAGCGCTCAGATATCAGTGGGCCTCACACAATCCACAAGTGTCCAGTGTCCAAAAGTGTACGCAGAGATTCAAAATCTCCATTATCCTCTCGTCACTTTGGTCACAGGCAGCTGTGCCATCGAGCGTGTCACATAGCGCTCAGATATCAGTGGGCCTCACACAATCCACAAGTGTCCAGTGTCCAAAAGTGTACGCAGAGATTCAAAATCTCCATTATCCTCTCGTCACTTTGGTCATAGGCAGCTGTGCCATCGAGCGTGTCACATAGCGCTCAGATATCAGTGGGCCTCACACAATCCACAAGTGTCCAGTGTCCAAAAGTGTACGCAGAGATTCAAAATCTCCATTATCCTCTCGTCGCTTTGGTCACAGGCAGCTGTGCCATCGAGCGTGTCACATAGCGCTCAGATATCAGTGGGCCTCACACAATCCACAAGTGTCCAGTGTCCAAAAGTGTACGCAGAGATTCAAAATCTCCATTATCCTCTCGTCACTTTGGTCACAGGCAGCTGTGCCATCGAGCGTGTCACATAGCGCTCAGATATCAGTGGGCCTCACACAATCTACAAGTGTCCAGTGTCCAAAAGTGTACGCAGAGATTCAAAATCTCCATTATCCTCTCGTCACTTTGGTCACAGGCAGCTGTGCCATCGAGCGTGTCACATAGCGCTCAGATATCAGTGGGCCTCACACAATCCACAAGTGTCCAGTGTCCAAAAGTGTACGCAGAGATTCAAAATCTCCATTATCCTCTCGTCACTTTGGTCACAGGCAGCTGTGCCATCGAGCGTGTCACATAGCGCTCAGATATCAGTGGGCCTCACACAATCTACAAGTGTCCAGTGTCCAAAAGTGTACGCAGAGATTCAAAATCTCCATTATCCTCTCGTCACTTTGGTCACAGGCAGCTGTGCCATCGAGCGTGTCACATAGCGCTCAGATATCAGTGGGCCTCACACAATCCACAAGTGTCCAGTGTCCAAAAGTGTACGCAGAGATTCAAAATCTCCATTATCCTCTCGTCACTTTGGTCACAGGCAGCTGTGCCATCGAGCGTGTCACATAGCGCTCAGATATCAGTGGGCCTCACACAATCCACAAGTGTCCAGTGTCCAAAAGTGTACGCAGAGATTCAAAATCTCCATTATCCTCTCGTCACTTTGGTCACAGGCAGCTGTGCCATCGAGCGTGTCACATAGCGCTCAGATATCAGTGGGCCTCACACAATCCACAAGTGTCCAGTGTCCAAAAGTGTACGCAGAGATTCAAAATCTCC
This sequence comes from Dendrobates tinctorius, assembly GCF_039654945.1. Taxonomy (NCBI): domain Eukaryota; kingdom Metazoa; phylum Chordata; class Amphibia; order Anura; family Dendrobatidae; genus Dendrobates; species Dendrobates tinctorius. The sequence continues at coordinate 22,955,422 of NW_027361890.1, forward strand.
ATTATCCTCTCGTCACTTTGGTCACAGGCAGCTGTGCCATCGAGCGTGTCACATAGCGCTCAGATATCAGTGGGCCTCACACAATCCACAAGTGTCCAGTGTCCAAAAGTGTACGCAGAGATTCAAAATCTCCATTATCCTCTCGTCACTTTGGTCACAGGCAGCTGTGCCATCGAGCGTGTCACATAGCGCTCAGATATCAGTGGGCCTCACACAATCTACAAGTGTCCAGTGTCCAAAAGTGTACGCAGAGATTCAAAATCTCCATTATCCTCTCGTCACTTTGGTCACAGGCAGCTGTGCCATCGAGCGTGTCACATAGCGCTCAGATATCAGTGGGCCTCACACAATCCACAAGTGTCCAGTGTCCAAAAGTGTACGCAGAGATTCAAAATCTCCATTATCCTCTCGTCACTTTGGTCACAGGCAGCTGTGCCATCGAGCGTGTCACATAGCGCTCAGATATCAGTGGGCCTCACACAATCCACAAGTGTCCAGTGTCCAAAAGTGTACGCAGAGATTCAAAATCTCCATTATCCTCTCGTCACTTTGGTCACAGGCAGCTGTGCCATCGAGCGTGTCACATAGCGCTCAGATATCAGTGGGCCTCACACAATCCACAAGTGTCCAGTGTCCAAAAGTGTACGCAGAGATTCAAAATCTCCATTATCCTCTCGTCACTTTGGTCACAGGCAGCTGTGCCATCGAGCGTGTCACATAGCGCTCAGATATCAGTGGGCCTCACACAATCTACAAGTGTCCAGTGTCCAAAAGTGTACGCAGAGATTCAAAATCTCCATTATCCTCTAGTCACTTTGGTCACAGGCAGCTGTGCCATCGAGTGTGTCACATAGCGCTCAGATATCAGTGGGCCTCACACAATCCACAAGTGTCCAGTGTCCAAAAGTGTACGCAGAGATTCAAAATCTCCATTATCCTCTCGTCACTTTGGTCACAGGCAGCTGTGCCATCGAGCGTGTCACATAGCGCTCAGATATCAGTGGGCCTCACACAATCCACAAGTGTCCAGTGTCCAAAAGTGTACGCAGAGATTCAAAATCTCCATTATCCTCTCGTCACTTTGGTCACAGGCAGCTGTGCCATCGAGCGTGTCACATAGCGCTCAGATATCAGTGGGCCTCACACAATCTACAAGTGTCCAGTGTCCAAAAGTGTACGCAGAGATTCAAAATCTCCATTATCCTCTCGTCACTTTGGTCACAGGCAGCTGTGCCATCGAGCGTGTCACATAGCGCTCAGATATCAGTGGGCCTCACACAGTCCAAAAGTGTCCACTGTCCACAAGTGTGTGCAGAAATTCTAAATCTCCCCTGTCCTATAGACACCTTGTACCTTGTTTTACATTACTATATAGTTTGTTGGATTTTGTCTACATTTCTACCAAAAATGAGGAATGCTGGTGGAAGAGGCCGTGGAATTGGGCGGGGGTTGGCAGCTGGTAATGATGGTGTTGGTGGTGGATCTGATGGTAGTGGCAAGAGCAAAATAGGACCGAATGCAGGAGGTGCTGACCCTGCGTCATCGTCTGGCTACATAAGGCCTCGAACGCTTAGTTTTCTAGGAGTTGGCAAACCGCTTTTAAAGGCAGAGCATCAGGAAAAAGTTTTGTCTTACATTGCTGACTCAGCCTCCAGCTCTATCGCCTCCTCTTCTTCAGTTGTAAAAAGTAAAAGCACTGAGTCGTCATTGGAGGCTCATGTTCATGAACCACACCTTTCCTTGTGTCCTTCACCCCAACCAAGATTGAAGGATGACGCAGGCCATACTACTGATTACTCCATGGAGCTGTTTTCACATACCATGCCTGGATTATCAAGTCAAATGGTGAATTACCCAGGCCAAGATGAATCTGACATGGAGTGCACTGATGCACGGCCGCTGATGGATGATTCTGCTGGTACATTCACTCAGAGCACTACATTGTCCTCGCAGTGTACAGAGCCAGATTTTGACCCTGATGAGACTCAGGTGCCCCTTCCCGCACACTATACCACCATACACGGTGAGACAGAGAAAGGTGCACATGACATAGAAGAGGAGGTGATGGATGACCCAGTTGTTGACCCAGATTGGCATCCATTGGGGGAAGAGGGTGCTGCTTCCAATAGCTCAGATGAGGAGCATCCACAGCAGACATCGACATCGCAACAGCTGTTATCTGGCAGGCCCTGAGCACTCCAAAGACAGGTTCCAAACATCAAAAGAGTTGCTGGACAGCTTGTCCAGAGGGTCAAAAGATCACAGCGTGCTAGGCCGCAAAATGTCTGCCAAAGTAGGAAGAGTGCAGTGTGGCACTTTTTTGAACAAAATCCTCATGATCAGGCCAAGGTTATCTGTAAGAAGTGCGCAAAGACCTTTAGCCGAGGGAAAAATCTGAAAAATTTGAATACCAGTTGCATGCTTAGACATTTAACCAGCATGCACTTGCAAGCGTGGACACAACACCAAACCTCAAGTGCCACATGTGCAACTGATCACAACGAAGGTAGTCAGCAACGCTACATTGTTTCCCCCACTGTAAGCCCACCGGTTAGCACAGCAGCAAATGTTGAGGTGTCGTTGCAAGGCCACAGCAGTCAGGGAATCCCACTGTTATATCAACGAAAGACTGATTCTAGGCCATCAGAAAGAACACCAACTCCATCACCATCATCAACCCTCTCTCAGTCCGCCCTGTCCACCGCTACTTCCACCATATGCAGCTCTCAAGTCCAGCTCACCCTCCCAGACACTATGAGTAGGTCAAGAAAGTACTTAGTCTCTCATCCGCGTACACTGGGTTTGAACGCCCACATTGCCAAACTAATCTCGTTTGAGATGATGCCCTTTCGGTTGGTGGAAAGCACAGCTTTCCGCGAACTCATGGCCTATGCAGTACCACGCTATGACCTACCCAGTCGCCACTTCTTCTCTCGCAAAGCCATCCCAGCCCTCCACCATCATGTGAAAGACCGCATTGTCCATGCACTCAAGCAGTCAGTGAGCGGAAAGGTGCACCTCACAACTGATGCATGGTCCAGTCGGCATGGCCAGGGCCGTTACGTGTCCATCACTGCGCACTGGGTTAATGTGGTGGATGCAGGGTCCACAGGGGACAGCGGTGGTGGGACAGTGCTGCCTAGCCCACGGTATAGGAAACAGTTGGCTGTAGGCGTTCGACCCTCCTCCTCCTCCTCCTCCAGAAGCGAAAGCTCGTCCACAGAGCGCAGTCATACGAGCACTCCATCTGCAGCTGCCACTGTTGCACACGATGTGTCCCCCTATCGAGCAGCTAGTGGAAAGCGTCAGCAGGCTGTGTTGCAGATGATGTGTTTGGGCGACAGACACACCGCCGAGGTGCTGGCCGAGTACTTGAAGCGACAAACTGAGTCATGGCTGGGCAGTGTACATCTTGAGGCAGGCAAGGTAGTTAGTGATAACGGCCGTAATTTTGTGGCAGCCATAGCCCTTTCAAAACTCAGCCACATACCTTGCTTGGCTCACACCTTGAACCTGGTGGTGCAGTGCTTCCTCAAAAATTATCCGGAGTTAACAGCCCTGCTCCAGAAGGTGCGAAGACTGTACGCGCACATCCGCCGGTCGCCTGTACACTCCGTTCGTATGCAGAAGCTGCAGCGATTGCTCCACCTTCCCAACCACCGCCTCATTATCGACATTGCAACAAGGTGGAACTCCACCCTGCACATGGTGGAGCGGCTGTGCGAGCAGAGGCAGGCCATAATGCATTTGTGGGAGGATACACGGCCAGGCACTTTGAGAGCAGACATGGAGTTGACAGGCGTGCAGTGGTCGAAGCTGAAAGACCTTTGTAAAGTCCTTCAGTGTTTTGAGGAATGCACACGGCTGGTAAGCGCAGACGACGCCATCCTAAGCATGAGCATCCCACTTATGCGTCTGCTCATGCAAACTTTGACGCACCTTAAGGAGCAGGCGTCTGCAGCCAATGTTGATGAGGAGGAAGAGGAGGAGGGAATCCTTGATGACATTCAGCCATTGTCTGCTCAGGGACCTCTACTGGACGAGGTGGAGGAAGAAGAGGAGGAGGAGGATGATGGGGATGATTACTTAGGGGAGGAGGATGCATCTCGTGGGGCAAGTGAAAATGTTGGCGTGGCAAGGTCTGGTACAGGGTTTGTGCGTGACTGGAGGGATGTGGATTTGCCAGAAAGTGCTCCTCCACCCAGCACTCGCAGTTAGTGTTGAGCATTCCGATACCGCAAGTATCGGGTGTCGGCCGATACTTGCTGTATCGGAATTCCGATACCGACTTCCGATATTTTTTCAATATCGGAAGTCGGCATCGGAATCGGAAGTTCAAAGTTGATTGACAGCCTGACGTCATCATGATGCGCGGTGTGTGCGCATCATGATGCGCCGTCATTTCGGGCCTTCCGGGGGTCTCTGCCGGCCTGCCGGGGGGCTGTGTGGACTGCCCGGGGTCTGTACCGGCCTGCCGGGGGGCTGTGCCGGCCTGCCGGGGGGCTGTGTGGACTGCCCGGGGTCTGTACCGGCCTGCCGGGGGGCTGTGCCGGCCTGCCGGTGGTCTGTGCACCCTGTGGGGGTCTGTACCGGCCTGCCGGGGGGCTGTGCCGGCCTGCCGGGGGGCTGTGCTGATGTCCGGGGGTCTGTGCAAGCATCGTCCGATGGGACTATAAGTCCCATCTGGCGATGCCTGCTACCATGACAGTGATTGACACATTAGCCAATGATGGGACAGTAGTAGTCCCATCATCCGGCTAATGTGTTAAATGTTAAAAAAAAAAAAAAAAATACTACATACATACTACATACATACTACATGCATGCTACATACATACTACATGCTACATACATACTACATATATACTACATGCATGCTACATACATACTACATGCATGCTACATACATACTACATGCTACATACATACTACATATATACTACATGCATGCTACATACATACTGCATGCTACATACATACTACATACATACCACATATATACTACATACATACTACATGCATGCTACATACATAACACATATATACTACATGCATGCTACATACATACTACATGCTACATACATACCACATACATACTACATACATACTACATACATACTACATGCATGCTACATACATACTACATGCTACATACATACTACATATATACTCCCACACAGCAATGGCATAAAGTGAGACTAGGGACTTTTTTTTTTTTAAGTGGCGGAGGAATACAGTGCGGAAAGATACCTACCCTCCGTCATTGGATTCCTGCAGCCCGTAGAGAACGGCAGCATCAGCTGATGCTGCAGTTCTCTACCCAAGATCGTCGTGGAACACACTCGTGGACTGCTTCGGATCGTGGGTGAGTATTTTTGTGGTTTGTTATGTTAATATTTATTCCGTAAAAGACAATGGCTTCGGGGAACAATGTGACAAGTATTGGTAAGTATGTTACTCTATGTTATATGTACTGTATGTCTATGTATGTATTGTATGAATGTATTGTATGTAGTATGTATGTAGTATATATGTGGTATGTATGTAGCATGTAGTATGTATGTAGTATGTATGTAGCATGCATGTAGCATGCAGTATGTATGTAGCATGTAGTATATATGTAGTATGTATGTGGTATGTATGTAGCATTTAGTATGTATGTAGCATGCATGTAGTATGTATGTAGTATGTATGTAGCATGCATGTAGTATGTATGTAGCATGTAGTATATATGTAGTATGTATGTAGCATGTAGTATGTATGTAGCATGCATGTAGTATATATGTAGTATGTATGTAGCATGTAGTATGTATGTAGCATGCATGTAGTATGTATGTAGTATGTATGTGGTATGTATGTAGCATGTAGCATGCATGTAGTATGTATGTAGTATATATGTGGTATGTATGTAGCATGTAGTATGTATGTAGCATGCAGTATGTATGTAGCATGCATGTAGTATATATGTAGTATGTATGTAGCATATATGTAGTATGTATGTAGCATGTAGTATGTATGTAGCATGCAGTATGTATGTAGCATGCAGTATGTAGTATATATGTAGCATATATGTAGTATGTATGTAGCATGTAGTATATATGTAGTATGCATGTTGCATGCATGTAGTATATATGTAGTATGTATGTTGCATGTAGTATATATGTAGTATGTATGTTGCATGTAGTATATATGTAGTATGAATGTAGCATGTATGTAGCATGTAATTTTTTTTTTTTTTTTACATTCAACACATTAGCCAGATGATGGGACTACTACTGTCCCATCATTGGCTAATGTGTCAATCACTGTCATGGTAGCAGGCATCGCCCGATGGGACTTGTAGTCCCATCGGACGATGCCTGCACAGACCCCCGAAGCCTGCACAGCCCCCCGGCAGGCCGGCACAGCCCACCGGAGCCTGCACAGACCACCGGCAGGCCGGCACAGCCCCCCGGCAGGCCGGCACAGCCCACCGGAGCCTGCACAGCCCCCCGGCAGGCCGGCACAGCCCACCGGAGCCTGCACAGCCCCCCCGGCAGGCCGGCACAGCCCCCCGGCAGGCCGGCACAGACCACCGGAGCCTGCACAGACCCCCTGGCAGGCCGGCACAGCCCCCCGAAAGGCCCGTACAGACCCCAGAGAGGCTGTACAAGGCAAAAACAGGGTTTTTCTTATTCCGATACCGGAAGTCCCATAGACTTGAATGGGACTTCCGGTATCGGAATCGGCGATACCGATACTTTTTTTAAGATCGGCCGATCCATTCCGAGCCGATACTTTGAAGTATCGGACGGTATCGCTCAACTCTACTCGCAGTGCATCATTGACACCGGGAACATTGGCCCACATGTCAGATTATGCCTTGCGGATCCTAAAAAGGGACCCCCGCATTGCCAAAATGATGAACGATGATGACTACTGGTTGGCCAGCATCCAGGATCCACGCTATAAAGGCAAATTACAAAACATCATGCCACAGGAGAACCTTGACCTAATATTGGCTAATAAACAAGCAACTCTGGTAAATCGGGTGCTTGAGGCATTCCCAGCACACAGCAGCGGTGATGGTTCTCACACGAGCCGTACGGGCCGGGGGCAGCTTGGCAGAGGTGTTCGTGGTGCACACAGCAGAAGTGGCGTTGGAGACAGGGGTTTCATGACAATGTTGTGGACTGATTTTTCAAATACCGCTCACACAACTGGTAATACTGCATCGATGGAAAGTGACAGGAGACAGCAGTTGTCAACTATGGTTACAAACTACTTTTCCTCCCATATCGATGTTCTCCCACACAGGTCATTCCCCTTTGACTATTGGGCCGCTAAACTGGACACCTGGCCTGAATTGGCCCAATATGCCTTACAGGAGCTCGCTTGCCCAGCTGCAAGTGTGCTATCGGAAAGAGTCTTCAGTGCAGCTGGATCAATCCTGACAGAAAAAAGGACCCGTCTGTCAACCCAAAATGTGGATGATCTAACCTTCATTAAAATGAACCACGCATGGGTTTCCAAGGATTTTGTCCCACCTTCCCCTGATGACACATAGGGTGACAGAAAAATGGCTTGCTTTGGTCCACCTCTTCCTGGTACTTCACCTATTTCGCCTTTTGCATCAGCTGAATGTCCAACATCAACATATGCCACTTTCTAAAACTCCCTAACTGTGCTGCCTCCCCCCCATGGCCGGGGTAACCACCTAGCGCACGACACCGTGCGAGTGCCGTTGCCCTGGACAGGTGGGTAGGCCGACTCTTGGGCGCGGGCACTGGCACAGGGTCCCTCATAGTGCAATCAAGTGTCTCTGACGGTGGTGGTGCACACCCGCCGTCAGACACACCGCTGTACTATGAGGGGCCCAGTGCCAGTACCGACGCCCACGAGTGGGCCCCCCTTGCTTGGGCAGGGCCCCAGCATTTGCAATCTTTATCTCTCCCTGCTCCTCCGCTGTGTAATCTGGGCCGTCAAATCCATACTGTGCCTGACACCGTCTGAGCCTGCCTCCTGAGACATATATTTTGAATGTGTACGCTATCCATACATGTTATCCAGGGATACGGTACCCTTTCTAACCTTTGTGCAATCACGTGCAATCCATACTGGGCCTAACACCGTCTGAGCCTGCCTCATGCTGTATAGACATATATTTTGAATGTGTACGCTATCCATACATGTTATCCGGGGATACGGTACCCTTTATAACCTTTGTGCAATCACGTGCAATCCATACTGGGCCTAACACCATCTGAGCCTGCCTCATGCTGTATAGACATATATTTTGAATGTGTACGCTATCCATATATGTTATCCGGGGATACGGTACCCTTTCTAACCTTTGTGCAATCACATGCAATCCATACTGGGCCTAACACCGTCTGAGCCTGCCTCATGCTGTATAGACATATATTTTGAATGTGTACGCTATCCATACATGTTATCCAGGGATACGGTACCCTTTCTAACCTTTGTGCAATGACGTGCAATCCATACTGGGCCTAACACCGTCTGAGCCTGCCTCATGCTGTATAGACATATATTTTGAATGTGTACACTATCCATACATGTTATCCGGGGATACGGTACCCTTTCTAACCTTTGTGCAATCACGTGCAATCCATACTGGGCCTAACACCGTCTGAGCCTGCCTCATGCTGTATAGACATATATTTTGAATGTGTACGCTATCCATACATGTTATCCGGGGATACGGTACCCTTTCTAACCTTTGTGCAATGACGTGCAATCCATACTGGGCCTAACACCGTCTGAGCCTGCCTCATGCTGTATAGACATATATTTTGAATGTGTACGCTATCCATACATGTTATTCAGGGATACGGTACCCTTTCTAACCTTTGTGCAATGACGTGCAATCCATACTGGGCCTAACACCGTCTGAGCCTGCCTCATGCTGTATAGACATATATTTTGAATGTGTACGCTATCCATACATGTTATCCGGGGATACGGTACCCTTTATTACCTTTGTGCAATCACGTGCAATCCATACTGGGCCTAACACCGTCTGAGCCTGCCTCATGCTGTATAGACATATATTTTGAATGTGTACGCTATCCATACATGTTATCCAGGGATACGGTACCCTTTCTAACCTTTGTGCAATGACCTGCAATCCATACTGGGCCTAACACCGTCTGAGCCTGCCTCATGCTGTATAGACATATATTTTGAATGTGTACGCTATCCATACATGTTATCCAGGGATACGGTACCCTTTCTAACCTTTGTGCAATCACGTGCAATCCATACTGGGCGTGAGAACGGCTGGCGAGCTGTTAAGCAAGCTACAGCACCTGTCCAGACAAGTACAGGGATTCCCTAGCGAGGAGACTTATTTGATTGTTTTCAATGTTGGGACAGCAATTTTTGGGGAGCACTATACTCTGGAGAATGATAGATGGGGCCCACCATACACTGGAACATTCCAAAGGTAGACATCAGACACTGGAGCAGCATTTACAGGGCCCATTATACACTAGAGCATTAGAAATGGGGCCCATTATGTTTGGAGCATTATTTGGGCCCATAAGACAGTGGAGCTTCACCCTTGGGGACCAACATATACTGTAACATTATGTGGAGCTCATCATATACTGTTTCAAACATTATATGGGACCAATGATTCTGTATGGAGAAATAGATGGGCCTCGTCATGAGATGTAAAAAGTGAGGTATTTTTCATTGTACTATACCGCTATTTATCTGCCGTATCGGAGCATGATGAGTTGTGGTATGTGTTAAAGGGGCGCTCTTTCGCCCAGGGCACATGAAAACCTGCAGCCAGCCCTCCCCCCCACAACTTTAGCCAAATAACCCCCATTTTTCAGTGCGTAACTTATATTATGAAGTTAATTAAGGTTGACAAGCTTAAGTAAGAAGAATTGATGCTTTTGGCATTCAAATGGGCACTGTAGGTGTGTTTCCTGTCCTCCTCTCACTGCCGACTTTTATTCCCCATTGACTTACATTGGGTTTCGTGTTTCAGGACGACCCCGACTTTTCCCTATAATCGGACGATCTTGCTCGACCCGACTTTTGGAAAAGTCGGGTTTCACGAAACGAAACGCGACCCTAAAAAACCAAAAGTCGCTCAACTCTAGAGGCCACAAAACCTATCTGCAGAGAGAGAATTCCAAATTGGCTTCCAGGCTGACCAACTCCTTCTCCATCTGTACTCTGGGTCCTGGACGGCACTTACCAAGTACAGGTAAAGGAACTGCACGACTGTGTCTGTCATGTTTCTCCTCCGCCTGGCGCACGGCTCTGCTACATCCTGCACTGCACACCATCTACCAACTCTTTCATGTGCCCTGCGACAATGGCCATACCTGTGCAGGGCTTCTACTGTACATCTTAGCTGCACCACAACTTCTGTCCCAGAGAAGCGCCACTGCAGCGCTGGTCAATCTACTCAGAAACCACAGGTGGGGTCACGTATCATTCACCTATAAACGTAATTCACCCCTTTGCATGGACGCCCAGGGCCACGGAACGGGTCACCACCACTGTGACACATCCCAGGGAGACACCGTCCCGGTACCGATTAACCCCACTGCCCTGCCTGGCCACCCACACTCCATGTCAGATTCATCTTGGACTGGGGAATTCACGATTTGACTTGATATCCCATGCATGGTATGATAGAAAGAGCTACATGGACTAATGTGAAGTGTGGCCTGCTGCATCATTCACTTTGGGTGGGGGTGCAGGAGACAAGGAAAGGGGTTCTTCCTGAAATGGAGCCAGCACTTGACGACTCAGTCCTTGCATTTTTTTAAACTTCAGAAGAGGAGGGCATATTTGCTGGAGTCTGTTTCGGCAATGTAAGCCCAAACCAGTTCCTCATGCTCCGGCTTTAGAAACGGTTAACTTACTCCCAGAAAAGGTAGCCTTCCAGGTGTTCCATAGACAGACCATGACGCAGGCTCAACACCTCCTGCCTTAGCTGCTATTGTGCTTTTGCCACTACCAGCAGATGCACCACCACCATCAGCACCAGCTGGCCCCCCCACGCCCACGTCCGCGGCCTCTTCCACCAAACTTCCAAATTTAGCACAAAATAGACACAAAATAACATCACATATATGGTACTGTATCAGAAGCGTACAGCTCTATTCAGTCAAAGGATAATTGGCAATCTCCATATATATTCCATCAGTCACACAGAGACACTCCCAGGCTCAGTATGGATTAGACAAGAATATAAAAAGTAGACAAAGTGTACAGTATCATCAGATAGCAGGTATATATAGCATAGTTTAAACATTAACAATGTACGTCTATATATCATGAGTAGAGTTGAGCCACCTCGCTAGTGTTTTGGTTCGTCGCACAGGAGGCAAGTTCGTCGAATGTTCGTCGAACCACCCCCTGAAAACAATAGCAGGCAAACACAGACACATACTAACACATACAAAACAATTACAAAACACCTTAAAAGGTGTCCCAAAGCCGACGAAATGCTCATAAGCCAAAAATAACATATGGAAAAGGGCAACTACATTTACCAAAGAGGTGGAGGAGTAAAAGGAGGAGGTGGAGGAGACACAGATCAAGGCTTGTCATGCCCTTATGAAGTAAAGAAAGTCTGGAATAAAAATGTAAAAACCAAAACCAAAAAACCAAATCTGAAAACGATCACGATCATATACCGTCGTACTTCCCACCAATAAATTATGGCAACTGGCGATCGGGCGGCGTTATTCCCATGAACCTCCAAACAGTGTCCATGAAGCCAAAGTGTTTGCTTTCCGGGGGCAGTATGATTGCAAAGCTGAACCTTAAAGGAATGTCCAAAAGGGGACCTCCAGGAGTGCCTGTGGCTTAATTGTGTGCACCACCACCATCAGAGACACTTGATTGCACTATGAGGGACCCTGTGCCAGTGCCCGTGCCCACGAGTCGGCCCACCCACCTGTCCAGGGCAATGGCACTCGCACGGTTGCGTGCGCTCGGTGGTGACCCCGGCCATTGGGGGAAGGAGGCTGCCCAGTTAGGGAGGTTTACAAAATGGCATATGTTGATGTGGGACATTCACCTGCTGCTAAAGGCGAAATTGGTCAAGTCCCAGGAACAGGCGGATCAAAGAAAACAATTTTTCTGGCAATCTAGGTGTCATCAGGGTAAGGTGGGACAAAATCCTTGGAAACCAATGCATGGCTCATTTTAATGAAGGTTAGATCATCCACATTTTGGGTCGACAGACGGGTCCTTTTTTCTGTCAGTATTGTTGCAGCAGCACTGAAGACTCTTTCCGATAGCACACTTGCAGCTGGGCATGCGAGCTCCTGTAAGGCATATTGTGCCAATTCAGGCCAGGTGTCCAGTTTAGCTGCCCAATAGTCAAATGGGAATGACCTGTGAGGGAGAACATCGATATGGGAGGAAAATTAGTTTGTAACCATACTTGACAAGTGCTGTCTCCTGTCACTTTCAATCGATGCAGTATTACCATTCGTGTGAGCGGGACTTGAAAAATCAGTCCACAACATGGTCATGAAGCCCCTGTCTCAAACGCCACTTCTGAAGTGTCCACCACCAACACCGCTTCCAAGTTGTCCCCGGCCCCTACGGCTCGTGTGAGAACCATCACCGCTGCTGTGTGCTAGGAATGCCTCAACCAAACGGTTTACCAGAGTAGCTTGTTTGTTAGCCAATATTAGCTCTAGGTTCTCCTGTGGCATGATGCTTTGGAATTTGCCTTTATAGCGTGGATCCAGGATGCTGGCCAACCAGTAGTCATCATCGTTCATCATTTTGACAATGCGGGGGTCCCTTTTTAGGATCTGCAAGGCATAATCTGACATGTGGGCCAATGTTGCCGGTGTCAATGATGCTCTGCGAGTGCTGGGTGGAGGAGCACTTTCTGGCAAATCCACATCCCTCCAGTCACGCACAAACCCTGTACCACACCTTGCAAAGCCAGCATTTTCTCTTGCCCCACGAGAAGCATCCTCCTCCCCTAAATAATCATCCCCATCATCATCCTCCTCCTCTTTCTCTTCTTCCTCCACCTCATCCACGACAGTTCCCTGACCAGACAATGGCTGACAGTCATCAAGGCTTCCCTCCTCCTCTTCCTCCTCATCAACCTCGGCTTAATGTGCATCAAAGTTTGCAAGAGCAGACGCATAAGTGAGATGCTCATGCTTATGATGGCGTCGTCAGCGCTTACCAGCCATGTACATTCCTCAAAACACTGAAGGACTTTACAGAGGTCTTTCAGCTTCGACCACTGCACATCTGTCAACTCCATGTCTGCCCTCAAAGTGCCTGCCCATGTATCCTCCCACAAATGCATTACGGCCTGCCTTTGTTCGCACAGCCGCTCAACCATGTGCAGGGTGGAGTTCCAACTTGTTGCAACGCCGATAATTAGGTGGTGCTTGGGAAGGTGGAGCAATCGCTGCAGCTTCTGCATACGACTGGAGTGTACCGGCGACCGGCGGATGTGCGAGCACAGTCTTCGAACCTTAAGGAGCAGGCCTGTTAAATCCGGATAATTAGTGAGGAAGCACTGCACCACCAGGTTCAAGGTGTGAGCCAAGAAAGGTATGTGTCTGAGTTTTGAAAGGGCTATGGCTGCCACAAAATTCCGTCCGTTATCACTAACTACCTTGCCTGCCTCAAGATGTAGACTGCCCAGCCATGACTCAGTTTGTCGCTGAAAGTAGTCGGCCAGTACCTCTGCGGTGTGTCTGTCACCCAAACACAACATCTGCAACACAGCCTGCTGACACATTCCTGTAGCTGATTGATAGGGGGACACCTCGTTTGCAACACTGTCAACTGTGGATGCAGTGCTCGTGCGACTGCGCTCTGTGGACCAGCTTTCGCTCCTGGAGGAGGAGGAGGAGGAGGCAGGTCGAACGCCTACAGCCAACTGTTTCCTATACCGTGGGCTAGGCAGCACTGTCCCACCACCGCTGTCCCCTGTGGACCCTGCATCCACCACATTAACCCAGTGCGCAGTGATGGACACGTAACGACCCTGGCCATGCCTACTGGACCATGCATCAGTTGTGAGGTGCACCTTTCCACTCACTGACAGCTTGAGTAAATGGACAATGCAGTCTTTCACATGAAGGTGGAGGACTGGGATGGCTGTGAGAGAAAAGAAGTGGCGACTGGGTAGTTCATAGTGTGGAACTGCGTAGGCTATTAGTTCGCGGAAAGCTGTGCTTTCAACCAACCGATAGGGCATCATCTCAAATGAGATTAGTTTGGCAAAGTGGGTGTTCAAAGCTAGTGTACGCGGATGAGAGGATGAGTACTTTTTTGTCCTACTCATAGTCTCTGGTAGGGTGAGCTGGACTTGAGAGCTGGATATGGTGGAAGTAGCGGTGGACATGGCGGACTGAGAGAGGGTTGATGATGGTGATGGAGTTGGTGTTCTTTCTGATCGCCTAGATTCAGTCTTTCATTGCAATAACAGTGTGATTCCCTGAATGATTTGCCCTTGCGACGACAACTCAACATTTGCTGCTGGTGGTGTGCTAACCGGTGAACTTACAGTGAGGGAAACAATGTTGCGTTGCTGACTACCTTCTTTGGGAGCAGTAGCACATGTGGCACGTGAGTTTTGGTAGTCCATCCACGCTTGCAAGTGCATGGGGGTTAAATGTCTTAGCATGCAACTGGTATTCAAATTTCTCAGATTTTTCCCTCGGCTAAAGGTTTTTGCACACTTCTTACAGATTACCTTTGCCTGATCATTAGGATTTTGTTCAAAAAAGTGCCACACTGCACTCTTCCTACTAGGGAAGACAGTTTGAGGCCTTGCACGCTGTGCTTTTTTGACCATCTGGCCAAGCTGTCCTGCAATTTTTTGGGTTTTTGTAACCCGTTTTTGGACTGCTCCGGGCCTGCCAGATAGCAACTGTTGCGATGTCGATGCCCGCTGTGGATGCTCCTCCTCCTCTTTTGAGCTATTGGCAGCGGCACACTCTACCCCCAATCGATGCCAATCTGGGTCAACAACTGGGTCATCCATCACCTCCTCTTCAATGTCATGTGCACCTTCCTCTGTGTCACCGTGTATGGTGGTATAGTATGCGGGAGGGGGCAACTGAGTTTCATCAGGGTCAGATTCTGGCTTAGTACACTGTGAAGACAATGTAGTGCTCTGAGTGAATGTACCAGCAGATAAATCTAGCAGTGGCTGTGCATCAGTGCACTCCATGTCAGATTCATCTTGGCCTGGGTAATTCACGATTTGACTTGATAACTCAGGCATGGTATGTGAAAAGAGCTCCATGGAGTAATCTGTAGTGTGGCCTACCGCATCCTTCAATTTAGGTAGGGGTGAAGGACACAAGGAAAGGTGTGGTTCATGACCATGAGCCTCCAATGACGACTCAGTGCTTTTATTTTTTAAAACTTCAGAAGAGGAGGCGATAGAGCTGGAGGCTGAGTCAGCAATGTAAGCCAAAACTTTTTCTTGAAGCTCCGGCTTTAGAAGCGGTTTACCTACTCCCAGAAAAGGGAGCCTTCAAGGCCTTGTGGAGCCAGACGATGACGCAGCCTCAACACCTCCAGTATTAGGTGCTATTTTGCTTTTGCCACTACCAGCAGATCCACCACCAACACCAACACCATCATTACCAGTTGCCAAGCCCCGCCCACTTCAACGGACTCTTCCACCACACTTCCTCATTTTTTGGAAAAATTTACCCAAATTTACACCAACTCTCTGGTACTGTAAAACAAGGTACAAGGTGTATATAGTACTGGGGAGAATTGGAATGTCTCTACACTTCAGTTCACTCTGGGATTTAGTCAGGCCCTGTTTATTTAACACCGCAATATGACAGGCAGATTCTCTATGCTGTTAGAAGGGTGTATAGAGGACTGTGTAGAATTGGAATGTCTCTACACTTCAGGACACTGTGGGATTCAGTCAGGCCCTGTTTATTTAACACCGCAATATGACAGGCAGATTCTCTATGCTGTTAGAAGGGTGTATAGAGGACTTTGGAAAATTGGAATGTCTCTACACTTCAGGAGACTGTGGGATTCAGTCAGGTCCTGTTTATTTAACACCGCAATATGACAGGCCGATTCTCTATGCTGTTAGAAGGGTGTATAGAGGACTGTGGAGAATTGGAATGTCTCTACACTTCATGAGACTGTGGGATTCAGTCAGGCCCTGTTTAACACCGCAATATGACAGGCAGATTCTCTATGCTGTTAGAAGGGTGTATAGAGGACTGTGGAGAATTGGAATGTCTCTACACTTCAGGACACTGTGGGATTCAGTCAGGCCCTGTTTATTTAACACCGCAATGTGACCGGCAGAAATTGCCTAGTGTATGACAAACTTCAAGGTGTATATAGAATTGGGCAGAACTGGAATCTCTCTACAGTGTAGGTCTGTAAGAACGGAACAACTCCTCGACTTATCCTTACAGAGTCACACACAGATAGCTTCACTGTGGCCATGATAACAGCCGTTACACAGCACTGAGAGAGGAGCGTGCACGTACACCGCTGTCCAGTGTATGTAAAATTGTCAAGCTCCGTGTTTTAGTATACAGACTGACACACGCTGTCTCTCTATAGTTTTGAATGTAATCAAACAGCAAATATACTATGTTTGAAAACCAGACAAAACTATAAGGTGGAGGTCTGTAAGAACAGAACAACTCCTCGACTTATCCTTACAGAGTCACACACAGATAGCTTCACTGTGGCTGTGATAACAGCCGTTACACGGTACTGAGAGAGGAGCGTACACCTTTGTACGGTGTGTGAAAAATGAACGCTTAGTAACTCACAAGGAAAAAACAATAAAATCTGGATTGCTTTGAAAAAATCAGTTTGCTCAGCAGTTGGCACACAGCAATGCATCTACCAGGTAGCCTTAAAAGGCAGCCTAATAACCAAAAGAGCTGATGCACCAAAATATAGCCTCCCCTTGCACTGCACAGTGACTGGTGTGTTGTACAGGCAAAATCGCTAGCAGCAGAATCAGTTTTTGGTATCTTCTTCCCTGCCTAACACTCTCCCTACAGAATCAGCAGCAGCTCACCCTATTCTGAGATCAGCATGAGTAACATGGCGGTCGACGTCCCCGCCCTTTTATACCCCCTGTGATGCCCCACAAAGCAAGCCAATCACTTGCATGCCCTTCTCCAAGATGGTGGTGACCGCTGCCTATGTCATCACGTTGCCCACAGTGTCCGTTCTTCCTGATTGGCTGCAAAAAGGGCGCTCAAGCATCTTTTGAATCGCGACTTTGGCGCTAAAGTCGCCGGCCTCATGGCCGACCTCATACTAAGGTTGGGTTTCGTTTCATGAAACCCGACTTTGGCGAAAGTCGGTGACTTTTCAATTTTTTCGACCCGTTTCTCTCAACTCTACCCCTAAGCCTTCGATTCTCCAAACTAAATAACCCCAAGTGTAATAACCTGTCTTGGTATTGCAGACCCCCTAGTTCCCTAATAACCTTGGTCGCTCTTCTCTGCACCCGCTCCAGTTCAGCTATGTCTTTTTTATACACCGGAGACCAGAACTGTACACAGTATTCTAAGTGTGGTCGCACTAGTGACTTATATGAGGTAAAATTACATTCTCCTCATGAGCATGTATGCCTCTTTTAATGCATCCCATTATTTTATTTGCCTTTGCAGCAGCTGCCTGACACTGGCCACCAAATGTGAGTTTGTTGTCCACCAATACACCCAGGTCTTTTTCAGTGACAGTTTTGCCCAGTGTTTTACAATTAAGCATATAATTATACATCTTATTCGTTCTACCCAAGTGCATGACCTTACATTTATCCCCATTAAAGCTCATTTGCCATTTATCAGCCCAAGCTTCTAGTTTACATAAATCCTCCTGTGATATAAAATTGTCCTCCTCTGTATTGATTACCCTGCAGAGTTTAGTGTCATCTGCAAATAATGAAATTCTACTCTCTATGCCCCCTACAAGGTCATTAATAAATATGTTAAAAAGAAGCGGACCCAAAACTGACCCCTGTGGTACCCCACTGCTAACCATGACCCCGTCCGAGTGTGCTCCATTAATAACCACCCTTTGTTTCCTATTCCTAAGCCAGCTCTTAACCCACCTACACATATTTTCCCCTATCCCCATTGTTCTCATTTTATGTATCAACCTTTTGTGTGGCACCGTATCAAAAGCTTTTGAAAAGTCCATGTACACCACGTCCACTGCATTCCCTTGGTCCAGTCCGGAACTTACCTCTTCATAAAAGCTTATCAGATTAGTCTGACAGGAACGGTCCCTTGTAAACCCATGTTGATATTGGGTTATGAGGTTATTCTTCTTCAGATACTCCATTATAGTATCTCTTAGAAAACCCTCCAGGATTTTACCCTCAGTTGAGGTTAAACTTACTGGCCTATAATTTCCGAGTTCAGTTTTTGTCCCCTTTTTGAATATTGGCACCACATTTGCTTTACGCCAGTCCTGTGGTACAGACCCTGTTATTATGGAATCTTTAAAGATTAAAAATAATGGTCTATCTATGACTGTGCTTAATTCCTGCAGCACTCGGGGGTGTATCCCATCCGGGCCCGGGGATTTGTCAATTTTAGTGATTTTTAGACGCCGCCGTACTTCCTGGTGGGTTAAACAGGTGACATTTAATGGAGAATTTTTATCCCTGTTCACGCTATCCATCATGGGATTTTCTTGTGTAAATACTGTTGAAAAAAAGTCATTTAGCATATTGGCTTTTTCCTCATCCTCATCCACCATTTCACCCAGACTATTTTTAAGGGGGCCAACACTATCATTTTTGAGTTTCTTACTATTTATGTAGTTAAAGAATATTTTGGGATTATTTTTACTTTCTCTGGCAATGAGTCTCTCTGTCTCAATCTTTGCTGTCTTGATTTGCTTTTTACAGAATTTATTTAATCTTCTGTATTTAGTTAATGCCTCATCACTACCTACTTGCTTTAAATCTCTAAATGCTTTATTTTTATCTCTTATTGCACCCCTTACAGCTCTATTTAGCCATAGTGGTTTCCTCCTATTTCTCGCATGTTTCTTCCCATACGGTATATATTGTGCACCGGTCTTATTCAGGATGCTAATAAACATCTCCCATTTTCTTTGTGTATTTTTATGTCTCAGGATATCGTCCCAGTTAATTGCACCAAGATCATCTCTCATCCGTTGGAAATTTGCATTCCTGAAATTTAGTGTCCTTGTAACCCCTCTACTACACATCTTATTAAAGGATACATGAAAACTTATTAATTTGTGATCACTATTACCCAAGTGACCCCCAACCCTTACATTTGATATGCGGTCTGGCCTGTTGGTTAATATTAGGTCTTGCAGTGCCCCCCCTCTTGTTGGGTCCTGAACCCGTTGTGAAAGGTAATTGTCTCTCATAGTTGTCAAAAACCTATTACCTTTGCTGGAACTGCAGGTTTCGGTTCCCCAATGTATTTCAGGGTAGTTGAAGTCCCCCATAATAATGACTTCTCCTTGAGTTGCTGATTCATCTATTTGCTTTATGAGGATATTCTCTGCTGCTTCCATTATTTTTGGAGACTTATAACAAACCCCTATCAGTAATTTATTATTTTTCTCCCCTCCCCTTATCTCTACCCACAGGGACTCTACATTTTCGTTAGATTCTTATATATTATCACGAAGGATGGGTTTTAAGGATGATTTTACATATAAACACATGCCTCCCCCTCGTTTATTTGTACGGTCATTTCTGAACAGACTATAGCCCTGTAAATTAACCGCCCAGTCATGGCTCTCGTCCAGCCATGTCTCAGATATCCCCACCATGTCATAATTATGTTCCAACAACATTAACTCCAATTCCTCCATTTTGTTGGCGAGACTTCTGGCATTAGTATACATGCACTTTATGTATCTCTCTGTACCTCTATTCTTTCTTAAATTATTAACTGTTCTAACCCCACCCCCCATGCCTCCCCCACCCCCAATTTCATTATTTGTGCCCAGGTCTCTATCTGCACTGTCTTCCCCTCCTATAAAATGAATACCCTCCCCTCCAGTCCCTAGTTTAAACACTCCTCCAACCTTCTAGTCATTTTCTCCCCCAGCACAACTGCACCCTCCCCATTGAGGTGCAGCCCGTCCCTAGCGTAGAACCTGTAGCCAGCTGAGAAGTTGACCCAGTTCTGCAGGAACCCAAAGCCCTCCTTCCTACACCAATTTCTGAGCCATATATTAACCTCCCTAGTCTCCCGTTGCCTCTCTGGCGTGGCACATGGTACAGGAAGTATTTCCAAAAATACCACCTTGGAGGTCCTTGCTTTAAGCTTACAGCCTAATTCCCTGAAATCATCTTTAAGGACCTTCCACCTACCTCTAATTTTGTCATTTGTGCCAATGTGCACCATGACCGCTGGATCCTCACCAGCCCCTCCCAGTTATCTGTCAACCCGATCAGCGATGTGTCGAACTCGAGCACCAGGTAGGCAGCACACCGTTCGACGATCCCTGTCTTTGTGACAGATTGCCCTATCTGTTCCCCTAATAATTGAGTCCCCCACTACCAGAACCGGTCTGGCCTGCCCTGCTCTCCTATTTCCCCCCTTACTGGAGCAGACACTCCTCCGGCCTTGCTGCAGCAGTGCTACTCCTGCACTAACACTCCCCTCATCTGCCAACTTAGCAAACTTATTGGGGTGTGCCAGATCAGGACTAGCCTCCCTGGTGCTCTTCCCTCTACCCCGCCTTCTAACTGTCACCCAGCTAGCTGCTTCATTGTCCTGCAGCTCCAACCTAGCATCCCCCCTCATCTATCCCATTGAGCGTCTGCTCAGTGAGCAGAAGACTCCTGTCCATATTGTCTATGGATCTCAGTGTTGTCAGCTGCACATTCAGATCCAGTATCTGGGCTTCCAAATGCACAACGTGCTCACATCTTGCACAGCAGTATGCACCCTCGACCAGCTGTTCAAGGATTTCATACATGCGGCAAGACGTGCACTGGATGGCATTGGCAATAGTGGAGCACATCCTAATGGGGATTGCACCAGACAATAAGATAAGCAAAAATAAATAAAAAGTATTAATATAATATAACAGCAATTCAGTAATACCTCCCTTGGAAACTCCCTGAATCCAAAGTCACTGAATCTCAAGTCACACACTTACCACAGTTCGCACTTACGCTCAGGTCACACTCAGCTCGTTCACACTCGCTCAGGCAGAAGATTTAAAAGATTTTTTTTTCCCTTTTACCAGTACACCACCCTGCTGCTCAATGCACTTCCAAAAGCCTCGGCTTTTTCTTCCAGAGTCACACCCAGATAGCTTCTATTTGTCCGTGATACCAGCCGGAATACACGGTAGGGTGTGAGGAGTGTACACCGCTAGGCGATGTGTGAAAAAAATGAACGCTCAGTAACTCACCAGGACAAAATAATAAAATTTGGAGTGCTTTGAAAAAAGCAGTTTGAACAGCAGTGTGCACAGAGCAATGCAGCTAGCAGGTAGCCTTAAGAGGCAGCATAATCACCACCAGCGCTGCTGCACACAACAAAAATCCCCCCCATTCACTGCACACTAACTGTACAGTAAAAAGCGCTATCAGCAGAAGCAGTTTTTTTTTCTTCTTCCCTGCCTAATGCTCTCCCTGTTCAGAATCAGCAGCACCACCCCTCCCTATTCTAAGATCGGCAGAAGTAAGATGGCGGTCGGCGTTCACAGCCTTTTATACCCCCTGTGACGCCACACAAAGCCAGCCAATCACTTCAATGCCCTTGTCATCGCGTTGCCCACAGTGTGTGTCCTCCATCATTGGCTGAAAAAAAGGTGCTGGAAGCATCATTTGAAATGCAACTTTGGGGCTCGGGTCGCCGACATCATGGCCGACCTCACGCTATGGTCGGGTTTCGTTTCATGAAACCCGACTTTGGCGAAAGTCGTCGATTTTTGAAATTGACTGAGCTGTTTCGCTCAACTCTAAGTATGAGTTTTCATGGAAAACACAAAATTATCTGGGTGACCCCAAACTTTTGAACGGTAGTGTAAGTACAGTGACACACAGGACAAAAAAGGAAAACTGGCACGGAGATACCACTATGACAAATGTGTGGCCTGTATTTTTTTATTTTTTTGCTAAATAGTGTTGTATATAAGTACAGTGACACCCATGACAAAAAAAGGAAAGCCGGCCTAAACTGGCCAAACTTTGAATACGCACAGAAATCAGCTGGCGCGGAAATACCACTACGTCAAATGTGTGGCCTGTATTTTTTTTGCTAAATAGTGCTGTATATAAGCACAGTGACACCCAGGACAAAAATGGAAAACCGGCCTAAACTGGCCAAAATTTGAGCACGCATAAGATTTTGGATAACATTTATCCTGCACTCAACGCTGAGCATTTACTTTGGGGTTTCCATCTAAATCTCTGAGTGACATGATTCGAATGATACACCTGAGGGATCTATTCACTATAATGAGGCAATAGAGTTACTATGGACTCCACCTGGCCTCTGTTCAGCGTTGTCCTTTTCAGAAGTGCACAAAACTGTGTGCTCCTAAAAATACAGACACGGCTGGATCATAAACTACATATCATCCACAGAGCCTCCATCTGCCTCATTATAGCGAATTTTCGATCTGGGGTTTTGTCTGTCATGTAATTCAGAGATTTACACAGAAACTACAGTGTCAGCAATCAGTGCAGAGCACAGGATAAATGTGAGCCGATTCTTACTGTGATCTTTGGAAGGCAGAAAGAAAAAATCAACAGCAGGTGAAAAATTGGTTTTATTTATTTTTTACGACATTTCTCATGTGGTATAAGTGATTATACAACGCTATTCGTTTGGCCTGTGCAATTACAGCTATACCAGATTCATATTGTTTTTTATATTGTTTTTTTTTTATGTTTGCCAGCTGTCACACACATTAAAAAAAAACTTTATTGCTTTGTATTGCCATATTTTGAGAGCTATATTTTTCCATATTTCTGCCAACAGAGTCATGTGAGGGCTTGTTTTTTGCTGAACAAGTTGGTAACTTTTTGGTACCATTTTTGGGCACATAAAGTATTTTTTATCGCTTTCTATTCCCATTTTTGGGATACAAAATGAACAAAAACCAGCAGTCAGGAATTGTTTTGGGGGATTGTTTTATGCTGTTCGGCGTGTGGTAAAATTAATAAGACAGCTTTATTCTTCGGGTCTCAACAATTACAGCAATAACAGATTTATATAATTTTATTATGTTTTGGCGCTTTTATACAATAAAAATTATTTTTGCTTCGCTTCATTCTGAAAGCTCCTGACTCCTGTTTTTTTTATATTTTTCTATGGTGTTCACTGAAGAGGTCAACTAGCGTGACAGTTTTATAGGTCAGTTAGTTTCGGACTTGGCAACACCAAACCTGTGTACTTTTTTGTTATTTTTTTTACATAAAACTACAAATTTATGTAATACAATTTATATATATATATATTTTTTTTACATAAAACTACAAATTTATGTAATACAATTTATATATATATATATATATATATATATACACTCACTGGCCACTTTATTAGGTACACCATGCTAGTAACGGGTTGGACCCCCTTTTGCCTTCAGAACTGCCTCAATTCTTCGTGGCAGAGATTCAACAAGGTGCTGGAAGCATTCCTCAGAGATTTTGGACCATATTGACATGATGGCATCACACAGTTGGCGCAGATTTGTCGGCTGCACATCCCTGATGCGAATCTCCCGTTCCACCACATCCCAAAGATGCTCTATTGGATTGAGATCTGGTGACTGAGGAGGCCATTTGAGTACAGTGAACTCATTGTCATGTTCAAGAAACCAATCTGAGATGATTCGAGCTTTATGACATGGCGCATTATCCTGCTGAAAGTAGCCATCAGATGTTGGGTACATTGTGGTCATAAAGGGATGGACATGGTCAGCAACAATACTCAGGTAGGCTGTGGCGTTGCAACGATGCTCAATTGGTACCAAGGGGCCCAAAGAGTGCCAAGAAAAAATTCCCCACACCATGACACCACCACCACCAGCCTGAACCGTTGATACAAGGCTGGATGGATCCATGCTTTCATGTTGTTTACGCCAAATTCTGACCCTACCATCCGAATGTCGCAGCAGAAATCGAGACTCATCAGACCAGGCAACGTTTTTCCAATCTTCTACTGTCCAATTTCGATGAGCTTGTGCAAATTGTAGCCTCAGTTTCCTGTTCTTAGCTGAGAGGAGTGGTACCCAGTGTGGTCTTCTGCTGCTGTAGCCCATCTGCCTCAAAGTTCGACGCACTGTGCGTTCAGAGATGCTCTTCTGCCTACCTTGGTTGTAACGGGTGGCAATTTGAGTCACTGTTGCCTTTCTATCAGCTCGAACCAGTATGCCCATTCTCCTCTGACCTCTGGCATCAACAAGGCATTTCCGCCCACAGAACTGCCGCTCACAGGATTTTTTTTCTTTTTCGGACCATTCTCTGTAAACCCTAGAGATGGTTGTGCGTGAAAATCCCAGTAGATCAGCAGTTTCTGAAATACTCAGACCAGCCCTTCTGGCACCAACAATCATGCCACGTTCAAAGGCACTCAAATCACCTTTCTTCCCCATACTGATGCTCGGTTTGAACTGCAGGAGATTGTCTTGACCATGTCTACATGCCTAAATGCACTGAGTTGCCGCCATGTGATTGGCTGATTAGAAATTAAGTCTTAACACACAGTTGGACAGGTGTACCTAATAAAGTGGCCAGTGAGTGTATATATATATATATATATATATATATAAATCAGCTTCTTTACATGTCTGACAGCCATTCCATTCCAGTGTCAGTTGAATTCCAACCAGATTACACCTCATTCACACCTCATTCTACTTTATGTGCTTCTGATTAGGTGATCACCTGAACCAAATCTTATTTAAGGAAGGAAAGTATAAAAAACCCTGCTGTGATGTTCACAATCCTCTTGCAGTAGAACAAGCTGGATGGCAAAACAAGGGCCAGTAATATTCCAAAAGTAATAGAAATGAAAAAATAATTTTTAACCATACCAAAGGAGTTGAAAAGAAAAGTCTTGAGTGAGGAAAAGAAGGGCTCAATTCTGGCTTTACTAGCAGAGGGATACAGTGAGCATCATGTTGCCTCCAAGACGGCAGTCCGTTAAAAGGTCAAGCAGCAGACATTGGGGACAACAAAGCTACAGACCAGCAGAGGGTGAAAACGACTCTCCACTGACCGGGATTGACCGTCGTCTTATTCGAATGTCACTTAGCAACCGCATGATGACATTAAGTGACCTACAAAAGGAATGGCAAATGGCTGCTGGGGTGAAGTGCATGGCAAGAACTGTTCGTAACAGGCTCCTAGATGCAGGGCTCACCTCATGTAAAGCTAGAAAAAAGCCTTTCATCAATGAGAAGCAAAGGAGAACCAGGCTGAAGTTTGCTAAAGACCATAAGAGTTGGACCATCGAGGAATGGAGTAAGGTAATCTCTGATAAGTCTAATTTTCTGTTTTGCCCAACACCTGGTCGTCTAATGGTTAGACGGAGACCTGGAGAGGAGTACAAGCCACAGTGTCTTGCACCCACTGTGAAATTTGGTGGAGGATCGGTAATGATCTGGGGATGCTTCAGCAAGGCTGGAACTGGGCAGGTTAATCTTTGTGAAGAATGTATGAATCAAGCCGCATACAAGGTTATCCTGGAAAACAGTTGATTCCTTCTGCTCAGGCTATGTTTCCCAACTCTGAGGACTGGTTTTTCCAGCAGGATAATGTGCCATGCCACACAGCTTGGTCAATCTATGTGTGGATGAAGGACCACCACATCAAATCCCTGTCATGGCCAGCCCAATTTCCAGACCTGAACCCCATTGAAAACCTCTGGAATGTAATCTAGAGGAAGATGGATAGTCACAAGCCATCAAACAAAGAAGAACTGCTTAAATTTTTGTACCAGGAGTGGCATAATGTGACCCAAAAGCAGTGTGAAAGACTGGTGGAAAGCATGCCAAGACGCATGAAAGCTGTGATTAAAAATCATGGTTATTCCACAAAATATTTATTTCTGAACTCTTCCTGAGTTAAAACATCAGTATTGTTGTTTCTAAATGATTATGAACTTTTTTTATTAGCATTATTTGAAGTCTGCAAGTACTGCATTTTTTTGGTCTTTTGACCATTTCTCATTTTCTGAAAATAAATACAAAATTTAGTGCTTGGAAATTTGAAGACATGTTGTCAGTAGTTATAAAGCACTGCAAAGCACCAACAAACTCAGTACTGCACTGGTACAAGTTCATTACGCCATGGTCTGTGCATGATCTAAGGGGCCGTAGCCTTGTGACCCAAATGTCGTCATGATGACCTCGGGTTACCATGGCAACAATCGGGCTCTCGCGATGACGATATAGGGGCGCCGATTGGAGGGCAGCTCAACACCCGGTGGCGATCGCTTTCAAACAGCTACTGTGTGTGCAAAATTGCCATGACGTAACCAGAACATCTAACATCGGGAAGTCATTTCCTTCCACAGCATACCCAGTAAGTTCAAGGTTGGGAAAGGGGTGAGGACACAATTTTCCAATTTGACCCCACAAATGCTTTCAATGTCTAGCAAAAGCTGCCTTTGTGTTAAAGTAAAAATGTAATGCCATTTTTTAAAAAAATTGTCAGTTGACATGTAGATTATGACTTTAATTCTAAGCGAAATAATGCTAATATGATGCTGAAGACTAATACAACGATACACTGCATAAATGTTTTCCTAGCACCTGTGATGGTATTCTCAAGCTGTTAGAAGTAAATGGTTGGATTAAGTGATTGGAAGAACAGAACAAGAAAGGAGCTTAATATAGTAAAGGAAAGATTTAGCATATCATTAAAGCAGTACCTGTAATTACCTACAAATGCCAACAATCAGCCTCATTAGCCTGCCATTTGTTAATTAGCGTTGAGCCATCTGTACCTGCCCACTGCCTTCAACCTGTACATGATAGCCTGCAGTCCATAGATAGTATCTGAACACTATACTAAACAGTCACATTAATCTCTAATCCCATTTTCCCTAATCACCGCCATTATCAGCTCGTTTTCAAACAGTACTTTGTATTTAGCTCATTAACACGTACAGATGAATAAACACAGCTCAACACAAGCAAGGCGGGAGAAGATCCAGGCCCTGAAGGATTCCAGCACAATCTCTTTATTGGTAGATAAATGAAATGAGAGTCCCATCTCTTCCTGTGGAACCATGCAATATGTTTCCATTTATTGGTGAGAAATGTACATTGAATGTGATTTCCTTCTTGGGAAATTCTAATTGTTTAACCCATTTGTAATCATTTTTTATTGAAGCCTCTCAGGAAAAGATTCTGGATTAATACTGAAATTGTTAATGGGATTTTCTTAACATCCATATTGAGAAGCACACCTCTTCCCAGCCTCACGACCTCCTGGTTGCTGGATGGGGAGGATGGCATGTATCAGATGCTAGACAGAAAGCGATCGCCAAAGATCCTGGACAGCCTCATACTGCCATATAACAAAGCCGACTGCTATCTGATGTTGTAGCGGATAGCATTGTGGCCAATGTTATAGTATAGAGCAGTGCAGATCTGTGCTTTTTTTTCATGCCGTTTCGGCATGAGAAAATAATCGCAGTATGCTATAATGCTATAAGTGCGTCCAATGATCGGATCCATACACGCATATGGGTGTTTGTGAAATATCAGCCTGTACTCAGATGTCATCCGAGTGTAGTCCGATTACCGCGGAAGAAGAATGGAGGAGAAATTAAGTCCTCCATCTCCTTCCTGGATTTACCTACCCAATACCACGGAAATAACTCTAAGGCTGGAGTCACACACAACCATTAAAAAATCGGTCCGATTTTTATGGTACGAAATCGCACAAAGATTTCTTGTCCAGGGATCCGTCTGTCATCCAAATTTCTGGCGATGAACCGATTTTATTCGCATCTAAGCATCAAATTGACATCCAACGCCAATGCCTGATGCTCTTTCCTGTTGACCTGGAGAAGTCTTGCGATTTAATCGCAAGTCACACGTGTGGTGCGTTTTCAATGCGATTTTTAATCGCATCCATAGACTTGCATTGTCGAATCCGATCCGAAAATCGGTGAACGGAGGAACGGATCCGATAAAAAAACGCATGATGGGAGCAGCACCATTGAATAACATTGGGACGAATGCAATGTGATTTTTTTATCGCATTGCATTCGTCCGATTTTATCGCTAGTGTGACTCCGGCCTTAGGCTTACAGTATTAATGCGTCTTTTTTTTAAATAGTATCAAATCCAAAAGTTTTTTTCTGTTTTCTTCCAGTGGCATTTCCTTGTCTTTTCAGCATGCTAGTTATACTTACTAGTAATATGGATCTATTCAAGCAAGAAGACAGATAAAAACAAGTACACGTCAGCAGGATCACACTACATAAAGGGATTGTATAGATGGTAACCCTAAAGACACTTGGGTCTGCAAGATCACTCTATACATAGGGATTGCATATTGTAACCTTAGAAAATCAGGTCTGCCTAGGAGAGTTTTTACACAAAATTGCAGGATGATTTTAATCAAGACTATGAGCTAAGGTGCTTTTTTTGTATTTCATTGTAGCAGTCAAGAATTATAGAAAGTGTACATAAAATCCACATTACTGCAGGTGACAAAGTGGTATCTGGTGTTCTCCAACTGTATTCAATACTGAACATCACAAATCAAGTAAATGTTCATAGTCCTAAATATGAATAAATGCTAACAAATCGGCGAAAAAATCAGGCTCCTGTAGCTACAGTATGGATCCATAGAAGTCTAATGGTGAAGTATTATAGATCTGTGCAACACAGATTTATACTGTAGCTATGAGTTAGCATGGTACGCCAATGTCGGACTCCCTCCCTTTGATGTAGACTCCGACGGTGAGCCCACATCTTTCCTGGGACATGTCATCTGTTTTAAACAAGTGCTTTCGGCAATCGCGCTGGAAATACGCACGTCGGTGACCCCCCCATCATCGGGGTGTCAGCATGACAACCGGAGACCTCCTGGAGACCACTATGTTTGTCAGTGCCGGATTGCTGTGAGTGCCACCCAGTGGTCGGCGCTCATAGCAAGTCAGCAATTCCACTACACAGGGGTGATCTGTCCATC
This sequence comes from Dendrobates tinctorius, assembly GCF_039654945.1. Classification (NCBI taxonomy): domain Eukaryota; kingdom Metazoa; phylum Chordata; class Amphibia; order Anura; family Dendrobatidae; genus Dendrobates; species Dendrobates tinctorius. Next base: position 22,984,577 of record NW_027361890.1, read on the forward strand.
GCATCTATGTAGCAGAGCCAATTGGGTTGTGGCAGCTTCTAGTCTCCCATGGAAATTATTGAAGCATGCCAAAAGTTAAAGAAAAATGCTTTTAAAAAAATTAAAAAATAAAAGTTCAAATCATCCCCCTTTCGCCCCATTCAAAATAAAACAATAAAAGAAAAATGAAACATGCTCATATTTGGTATCGCCGTGTTCAGAATCACCCGATCTATCAAAAAAAAAGGATTAACCTGATCGCTAAACGGCATAGAGAGAAAAAAGCCAAAATGCCAGAATTACTTTTTTTTGATCTCCGTGACATTGCATTAAAATGCAATAACGGGCGATTAAAAGATCATATCTGCACTAAAATGATATTATTAAAAATGTAAGGTTGGCACTCAAAAAATAAGCCCTCACCCAACCCGAGATCAAGAAAAATGGAGACGCTATGTGTATTGGAAAATGGCGCAATTTTTTTTTTTTAACAAAGTTCTGAATTTTTTTTTTCACCACTTATATAAAAAAGAACCTATACATGTTTGTTGTCTATGAACTCGTAATGACCTGGAGAATCATAATGGCAGGTCAGTTTTAGCATTTAGTGAACCTAGCAAAAAAAAAACAAGCAAAAAAGCAAGTGTGGGTTTGCACTTTTTTTTTTGCAATTTCACCGCACTTGGAATTTTTTTCCTGTTTTCTAGTACACGAGATGGTAAAATCTATGATGTTGTTCAAAAGTACAACTCGTCCCGCAAAAGACAAGCCCTCACATGGCCATATTGACGAAAAAATAAAAAAGTTATAGCTCTGGAAAGATGGGAGCAAAAACGCAAAACTGTAAAAAGCTCCGGGGTGAGTGAAGGGGTTAATACTACGCTGACTAATGGGAATTAAATAACAAACTGTCATTAATAGAATAAGCCATATTTCCCAGTCTGTTTTTTGTTTTTTTTATAATTCATAGACAGTTAAGCAAACATGGTGGCAAGCTGATTAATATCTGCGGTTTCTTGAGACAGCAACTTTGTGTCTTCCAAAGTATACATTATAATTTGTCCAAGACTTGGCTGTGTTCCAGTGATTAGAATTCCAGCCGGAATGCAGAAAAATGCAGTTCTTCATTTAAAGAGGTCACTTGTCGCTCCTGGCTAAATCTCCACATTAATACTGCACCATTTACACATGCTAAATGAAGTCATTACTTCATTGATATTCGTAATTTGGGGTAATTTTGACTGTCTATTTGCTGGTTATAGACCAGGAAATGTAAAGTACCCACAGGAAAAGGGCGTTAAAGGTGTAACTGCAATGTTTAACCCTAAATCACTCACATGAAAACAACATCCTAAAACAGTAAAAATAAAGCTAATAATAATAACAGTAATAATAATAAAATGGGATATATTAATACATTCATATATAACAAGCCAACTAAAGAATGAATGATTCCTACAACTTTTTTGGTGGCCATCTTATAAGGCTAGAAAATCTATTTTTCTAATCTGGTGGAAAGACAGCTAAAAGAAGTGTCACGTGTAGAGGCCTAATAAAACTATTCTGCTTTTGGAATATTTCTGTTGCGTCAACTTAACAAGGACAGTTTTGGTCAAGAATATAATGGAAGAGCCCAGTTACTAATAAAGCTAACAAATGCATGATTTCAGTGATGAATGGTTGATTTAAAGAGGTATTCTCAATTTTCCTTTTGTCCTGCTCAGATTTATGCAGTCTTCTTTCTTTCTGATTTGACTGAGGGGACAAGGATGCACTTGAATGACAATTCTGATCCAAGAGCTTTGCCCTACTACTGCACATTTTATGGTCTGTCTCTGTTCTGAGTTTACAATATTATCGCTATACACTATATTTGCATATAGGGATAATGCAGCATTTGAACAAGCACATGCCTTAGGAAAGTGAGAGCCGTGATGAGGAGATCTGCTCTGGAAACTGCTGATGGTAATTTTACAGGTAATTTTACAGGACTGTGAACAGCTCAGAAGATGCAATGGAAGGCGAGGGAGATGAGCTCTCCGAAAACAGGCTGTACACTTTGTAAGATAAAAGCTCTTACAGTTGGAGAATGACAGCATATAAAAAAAAATAAGTCAATTGCAAAGCTGCTTACTTTGATGCTAACTAACTCAAGCAGTTTAATAACATGAGAATACTCCTTTATTCAAAGTATTCCATAAGAGATAAATAGTTTGGGTGATCAAGAAGATCCCCAGTAAGCCCATTGGTAGAGAATGAGGTACATTAGTGTAAAAGTAAACTACAAAGATTTTGACTTAATAGTTGAATAAAATGAGTTTCAGGGAACATAAAGTAAATGGTTTAATTCAAAATAAGTGGTGTTAGGAGGTGGGGCATCAGAATGATAATCCATTGGGTCACCAAAGCTTAAGACGCAAGGAATAATTTGAAGTCGAAATTTCTTAAAAGAATGGTAAGGTCAAATTAAGTCAAATGTCACAGAAGATGAGAAGATGTAATGAATCAGAGTCAGCTGGTCTCACTAACCGCAGGGAAACAAGGTGACAATGATGAGACATGCATTCAGCACCCGGCGCCTGTCAACAGCGCTAACTGTACTGCTTTTCCCAGGCACCTGTATATGTCACACTGATGCTGCACATGGATGGCAAATGCATGGCACACATACAGGGGTTGGACAAAATAATGGAAACACCTGGAAACATCAACAAAAGTTAGTTTAATATGGTGTAGGTCCACCTTTTGCGGCGATTACAGCCTCAATTATCCGAGGTATGGATTTATACAAGGTGTGAATTGTTTCCAAAGGAACTGTAGCCCATTCTTCAGTTAAAACACCCTCCAGTTCTTTGAGCGACAATGGCGGCGGAAATCGACGTCTAACTTGAATCTCTAAAATCGGACATAAATGCTCAATAATGTTGAGGTCTGGGGATTGTGGGGGCCAGATGAGATGCTCAACTTCATTACAATTTTCCTCGCGCCATGCTTTAACGATTCTAGCTGTAGGAATTGGTGCATTATCATCCTGAAAGATGGCGTTCCCCTCCGGGAATAGTGCTTGAACCATAGGATGCACTTGGTGGCCCAAAATGCCTAAATAATCGCGGCTGTTAATTCTTCCATGGTGGGATATCATTGGCCCGGCGGATCTCCACGAAATAGTACCCCAGATCATCACAGAACCTCCGCCATGTTTTACAGTTGGGAGAAGGCAGTCTGGATGGAATGCTTCTTTCGGCTGTCTCCAAACGTACACTCGGCCGGAGGTCGGAAATAGGGTAAACGATGATTCGTCTGAGAATATCACATGTTTCCACTGCTCGAGGGACCAATTCTGGAGGTTTCTACACTACTCTAAATGTTTAGAAACATTTGTCATTGAAAGCAGTGGTTTTCGAATTGCAGCTCTTCCGTGGAATCCAGATTTGTGCACCTCACAATGAACATTTTTCGTGGAAACTGGGTTCTGTAAGTGTTCATTGAGCTCAGCAGTCCGACGGTCTCTCTCAGTCAACTTCGACTTTCAGCCGGACCTGTGCTTTGCTGTGGATGTTTTTCCTTGTCTTTCAAACGCAGCCATTACTTTGGAGACAATACCTCTCGACACGCCAAGCATTCGGGCACTTTCTGTTACACTAGCGCCTGCCATACGAGCATCAACAATTTGGCCTCTTTGAAAATCCGAGAGGTCTGCCATTGGTATCAGGTTCTCACCAATGCTCTTACAATTCTGCAAAACAAACAGTTACTTTACATACACATATCGCATAACACAAATAATCAACTACAAAACAATACCATATGTCACGGTTTGCATGTTTATAACATGTTCGAAGACTATGATGCCAAAACGTTAGGTGTTTCCATTATTTTGTTCAACCCCTGTATGTTACACACAGACAAAAGCACATGGATAGCACTGGTACTGTTTTTTCCAGCACTGGAAATATCAGGATGTGTGAAGAAGGCGTTACCTTCTGAGTTTGCTGGTGCAACTTTTGATTAGTTGGGTTGGCATGGGTTGGCATGAGAGGTGGTGAGTTCTCCTTCAATAGAAGTCTTCAAACAGAGGCTGGACAGACATCTGTCTGGGATGATTTAGTGAATCCTGCTTTGAGCAGGGGGTTGGACCAGATGGCCCAGGAGGTCCCTTCCAACTCTACCATTCTATGATTCTGTGATCATCATTGCAGCAAAAACAAAAATCTCACCAGTACCAGTGGACAGGACAAAGCAAATGAGAGCAAGTGCAAGCTGCTATGACTGCATAACATATGCCATACTGCATATTATTTGAAAAGCATAGGTTTCATCTTTTGCTAAATATGTCACTGTAGTCCATAATTTGATTTTGTCTAATTTTAGCTAATAAATAAGACATTTTTCTCACACATGCTGATTTACATATTGGAATCGCTCATGATTGTGGATGCTTCCTCCACCTGTCTAGTGTGACCTGCTAGCCAGTAAGTTCCTTGTATGAGTAGAACACCTAAGTAATTATGCTGGTGAGATACATCCTTTTCTTTTGTCAATGATGAAAATGACAATATTAAATCACAGGGTAACTGAATATAAGACAAGTCGTTATTAACATAATGAACATAATCAATAGTGCAGTCTTAATAAAAAAAATGAGGATAAAAATTATAGAAGAAACTCCTAAAAGATTTAAATAAAGTTAATTGGTGCTGACTTCAAAAATTAAACATGAATTTATTGATACAATGATAAGTAACATACATAATCTTATACACAAAAATTATTGAGGAAGGAAAAGATAGGATCCACAATAGAAGCCCTGGGAATGAGGCGTTAGGGGTAAGAGGCAGCTCCACAAATTACATAAGTATACAGTATTGGAAGATCATGTAAACATATACTCTCTGAGTGCAAATGTAGTAATATTGCAATATGATGATTGCGAGGGGGGTTAAAGGGGGACTGCACATGATTATGTGGTCTGGTTAAAGGGGGACTGCACATGGCGATGTGTTGGGGATAAAGGGGGACTGCACATGATTTGGAGAGGGGCGTTAAAGGGGGACTGCACGTGATGATGTGGGGAGGAGGGTCAAAGGGGCTGCACATTATTATGTGGAGAGGGGGTTAAAGGGAGACTGCACATGATGATGTGGTCTGGTTAAAGGGGGACTGCACATGATGTGGAGAGGGGGGTTAAAGGGGGACTGCACATGGCGATGTGGTGGGGATAAAGGGGGACTGCACATGATTTGGAGATGGGGGTTAAAGGGGGACTGAACGTGTTGATGTGGGGAGGAGGGTTAAAGGGGGCTACACATTATGATGTGGAGAGGGGGTTAAAGGGAGACTGTACATGATGATGTGGTGGGGTTAAAGGGGGACTGCAAATCATGTGGAGAGGGGGGGTTAAATGGGGACTGCACATGATGTGGAGAGGGGGTTAAAGGGGGACTGCACATGATGATGTGGAGAGGGGGGTTAAAAGGGGACTGCACATGATGTGGAGAGGGGGTTAAAGGGGGACTGCATATTGTTCTGTTAGTTGTTTCCTGTCATGGATCACACTCTGTGGATATCTGCAGGCTTTTTATTACAAGATGTGCAATCCTCCATTATGAGATGTCTCATAACAACTAACCAACAAGTTCCAAAAATGTCTATAGTACATACATAAATGTAGTGAGACCCCTAGAGGCCACATAATCATATAACATACTGCTAAAACCTTTCTCTTTTAACTGGAGGAGCAATAAAAAATAATAAAACAATGTATACCATGACCAAGTTAGAGCTATAACATAATAAGTCCAGTTAGATATAATCCTTGAGGTGCGCCGGCTTTCTGATAATTGTGCCAGAAGTAGTAACATAAGATGTGTCACTGTCTACATCAGGTATTTCTTATGATCCTGGTAATATGCCTTCTGATATTGCCTGTCTCTGGCCCAAATCCTCACCCTGATGGTCAGCTTTCACTGATGGTACTTGACTTGTACTTGCTGCCTCATTGTCTTGGGTGTCAGGATACTGCTCAAAAGGCCATGAAAATGAATTATCTCTTTCTTGTGATTTCCTCAGATATCTCCGATTTCTCCTTAGTCTTCTGCCTTCCTCTGTTAGAATTTTGTAGGACCGAGGTCCTAGTTTCTGGACAACTTTTACCTTTTGCCAGTGTTTGTCAAATGTGCTGCTTGGCTGCAGCCGAATGTTGTCATTTCTCTGGAGCTCAGGCAGATCCTTTGCAGATTTATTGTAATAGAAAGCTTGCCTATCTTGATTCTTCTGTAATTTAGCTTTGATGCTTCCCAGCAACTTTGGCTTTAACAGATGACTAGCAGTTGGTAAGAGTGTCTTTGTACGCCTACTCATGAGCCTCTGTGCCAGACTGCTGTCTAGGCCTTGGGTGGGTGTGTTTCTATGATCCAGTATAGACAGATATTCATCAGTACCCGCCTGTTTTGCTTTTTGCATGAGTCTTTTGGCTGTTTTAACTGCTGACTCTGCTTTCCCTTTACTCTGAGAATATCTGAGAAAAGACGTCTGGTGTTCAAATTCCCATTTCTTGCTGAAGGATTTGAACTCTTCCGAAGTAAACTGCGCCGCATTGTCCGAGAAAACGATATCTGGAATGCCATACCTGGCAAAATGGGCCTTGAGTTTTTTAATCACTGTTCTCGCCCTTGTGTCCTGCAACAAATCAACATCCCAGAAGTTAGAGAAATAGTTCACTGTAATCACGTAGTCTTTGTCATTCCATGTAAACAAGTCTGTTCCTATTTTTGACCATGGCCTATGTGGAATTTCATGAGGTTGCAATGTCTCCTTTGGTTGTTTATCACTGCAGGATGCACATATTTCATATTGTGCTATATAATTTTTAATGTGGTCATTCATTCCTGGCCAATAAACCGATTCTCGAGCTTGACGTAGACGTCCTTCCATGCCTAAGTGAGAGTGCAATATTTTCAGTATGTCTCTTCTGAGAACTTCTGGTATAACCGCCTTGTCACGTTTAAAGATGATTCCTTGCTGCACTGACAATTCATCTCTTATGTGGAAGAATGGTGAAACTTCCCTTGGAGCATGTTGCTTGTATTTTGGCCAGTCCTGCAAAGATGACAGTCTTTAAACTCTGGAGACTTTTATCCTTCTCTGTGAAAGTCTGGATTTGCCTCAACTTTTCTTTTGACGCTGCAAGATAGTTACACATATTGATGGTTTAAATGTCTTTCTCCTCATCATTTGTGTTAGGAAGGTAAGCTCTGCTTAGCGTATCTGCAACCAGTAAGTCTCTTCCTGGACAGTACCCAATGTCAAAATCATATTTCTGAAGTCGTAACAGCATGCGCTGTAGTCTCTTTGGGGCATTCACTAGTGGTTTCTTTGCAATGCTCTCCTATGGTTTGTGATCCGACTGTACTCTTACCCGCCGACCATAGGTGTACTGGTGAAACTTTTCCATCCCAAATACCACAGCCAGTAGTTCCTTCTCAATCTGACCATATCCCTGATCTGTTGTTGTAAGGGCTCTGCTTGCAAGTGTGATTGCCTGTTTGTTCTGCATTAATGTGGCTCCAAGGTCTTTTTCTGAAGCATCACATTGTACCACTACTTCTCGATCTGGATCGAAATACTTTAGGGTTGCTGCATCTGCAATAGCTTTCTTTACTGATTGGAAAGCAGTTTCCTGGCTTTATGTCCATTCCCAAAGCACATCTTTGTGGGTTAGCTGTCTCAGTGGCTCACACATTATTACTATTATTATTTTTTTATATAGCACCATTGATTCTATGGTGCTGTACATGAGAAGGGGTTACATACAAATTACAGATATCACTTACAGTAAACAAACTAACAATCACAGACTGATATAGAGGAGAGAGAGGACCCTGCCCTTTCGGGCTTACATGCTACAGGATGGTGGGGAAGAAGACAGTAGGTTGTGGGGATGCAGCAGCTCTTGTGATGGTGAGGTGGTAGCTCCAGTAGTTGTGAGGAGGCTGCGGGGATCATTGCAGGCTGTAAACTTTCCTGAAGAGATGGATTTTCAGGTTCCGTCTGAAGGATCCGATTGTAGTTTATAGTCGGACGTGTTGGGGCAAAGAATTCCAAAGGATGGGGGCTATTCGGGAAAAGTCTTGGAGGCGGTTGGGTGAGGAGCGAATAAGCGTGGAGGAGAGAAGGAGGTCTTGAGAGGACCGGAGATTACGTGAGGGAAAATATCAGGAGATTAGTTCAGAGATATATGGAGGAGACAGGTTATAGATGGCCTTGTAGGTCAGTATTAGTAATTTGAATTGGATACGCTGAGGTAATGTGAGCCAGTGAAGAGATTTGCAGAGGGGAGAAGCGGAGGAGTAGCGAGGTGAGAGATGAATTAGTCGGGCGGCAGAGTTAAGGATGGACTGGAGAGGTGTGAGGGTGTTAGCAGGGAGGCCACAGAAAAGGATGTTGCAAAAGTCGAGGTGGGAGATGATGAGGGCATGTACAAGCATTTTAGTAGAATGAGGGTTGAGGAAGGGACGGATTCTGGAAATATTTTTGAGCTGGAGGAGACAGGAGGTGGAAAGAGCTTGGATGTGCGGTTTGAAGGGCAGGGTAGAGTCTAGGGTTACTCCGAGGCAGCGGACCTCTGGTACAGGGGAAAGCGTGATGTCGTCAATTGTTATAGATAGGTCAGGTAAGGAAGATGTGTGAGATGGGGGAAAGATGATCAGTTCAGATTTGTCCACATTGAGTTTGAGGAAGCGAGAGGAGAAGAAGGAGGATATGGCTGATAGACACTCCGTAATTCTGGATAGCAGAGAGGTGACGTCTGGGCCAGAGAGGTAGATCTGATTATCATCGGCATAAAGGTGGTACTGGAATCCATGGGACTTTATGAGTTGCCCCAGGCCAAGTGTATAGATTGAGAAGAGTAGGGGTCCTAGAACAGAGCCTTGGGGGACTCCAACAGAGAGAGGGTGGGATGAGGAAATCACCCAAATACTAGTACCTGTGTTGTTTCTGATTGTCTCCACACTGAGTTCCTGATTGGCTCCACCCTGATTGAACACCCTATTTAAACCTGGCATTGCACTCCCTTCCTTTTGAGATTATTGAGCGACCAGTCTCTAGTCAAGCTTCCTTTCACCTGCTGCTTATCCTCAAGATTCTACTGCTGTTCCATGTACCGACTCCTGGCTATCTCTGACTACGCTACATGCTGCTACTTAAAACTACATTATTTCGACTCCTTGGCTATCCCTGACTTCGCTACCTGCTGGTACTGACTCTAGTGGTTGTAATACCAGTACGCCAACCCAGGCCAATCCATTACAGCATCCCTATGAATACAGTGGATGCCCATGAATTTTCCAGGGATCAAATGGTGGGTGAGTGTGGCCTTTACAAGGGTCACTAAACTTCCAGAGTACAAGAGTCCAGTACCTCATTTATTGCTACAGGACACGTCTGTGGCCCCTCATCGGGTTGATAGTCATCACTGCACACTGGATAGGCATAATGCAAACAAAGTCCACTTGTGTATAAAAAAAAAAGTAACCAGCTCACCCAGACTCCTGGCGTCCTGAAGCACGGAACTCAAGAGACCACTTGCAATAGCATATAGTAAAAAAGTAAAGATTTCAGCTTCTTCATTATGCAAAAGTTTATTTCAACTTTAAAAGGATTCTATAATCATGATAGACGTAAGAATGCGTTTTGAACGCATGCAGAGCTCTGAGAAGGAAAGTAGGCTGTACATTCAAAATATGTTGCCATATCTATCCTGATTGCAGAAACCTTTTAACATTGGAATAAACTTTTGCATATTGAAGAAGCAGGAACCTTTCCCTTTTTCATAATACAACACACCTCCCTATACTGCAGTCCATCTGTTTGGTGGATATAGGACATAGAACAGCTATATGGCCAGGACTGTGACATTTCCAATAAATTAAGTTCTTTCCAGTGGCCTTTGGCTAACCCTCAGTGACCCCTTGTGACCTCAAACACCCCCAGTTGTGGTTTTATTATCCGTATTTTGAGAGTCAAACTCCTTCTCGGTACCCCAGTACAGAGATGCAACACCTCTCAGGTTCATTAAAGGCAACCTGTCAGTAGGATTGTGTGGGACTATGAGCAGGGTCTTCATGTAGTGCTTTGTATTTTACATAATAAATAAAAAAAAATCACCTTCTGCAGGCAAGCGCCAGCGAAGGGCCTGCACTGCAGCATGATCGCACCTATAATGTGTATTTAATTCTTTTCTTTGATGGTATCCATAAATTTATTAAAAAAAAAATCAGTTTGAAAATGGCGCCAGCAGCGCCTGCGCAGTTGCAGCTATCGGCGATCCCATAGACTATAATGGATGAATGCCTTCCGATTTCTGAGTGAAATTGCAGACAGAAATGTCACAGATTCGGTCTGAGAAAACAATATCGGGAATTAGCACTGCCCCATTAATGAATATTAGTCCAAATGCTATCCAATAAAAAGTCGGAAAGCACTGATTCTATGTATTCACTCGTGTGATCAAGCTCTACAGCAGGGACTAACAGGCCACCGTACCCTATGGCCATCAAATGACCTCAGGGTTCCATGGCGATTAAGATTGTGGGGGCAAATAGTGTTGAAGGGAGTCTTTTAACCCCCTTTAAACCACTTAGGTGCCATGGTCATGGTTGACAGCAACATTTAAAGGGTAAATTGATTCTGATAGATTCCAAAACTAATTGAGGTCACTGCCGCAAGGTTTCAAGTGTCCTATAAAGCTGTCACCTGTGGGTGTGGTATATATATTTCTCACCCCAGTTTTAAAATGGTGACGAGGAATAAGGCGATCATTAAGGGGTTAACAGTCTTACAATAACTCACTTTCCCTTGACTTTATGCATCATGTGAAAGTGACATAGCCTTAGTAAATAGTTCATGAATAATTCAATCTTTTTCAATTAAGTCACAAAAAAGGAAAAAATTACTTAGCACTATCTAGAATTTCTTCAACTTCTATGATCCAATGGAGATCATGTTCTCTGTAATCAGGTTGCACTACCTTATTCCATGAGGAGGTGCTCAGCCCTTGAGGATAAATTTCCAGCCGCACTTTCCAATTGTGATAAAACTCTTTTGTATTACATCATGTTAAAACTGATGTTACAGTCCAGGGGAAAAACTACCATACATGTGTATGAAACTGCTGTTTTGCGCATACTAATATGCAGATACGTAAAATCGCTAGTAAGTGGGAAGCGGCGGTCACTGACACTGTTAACTTCATGTACTAAATAATAGTTTATTACATTGGTAGAGTACCACTAGGAATTTGTCATCCTTGACACAAATTTTTTTAATTAAATAATTTTTTTTACATCTGCTGTATATCTACTATATAATCGTCTAATTCTGTCTGTCTGTAATGGAAATCCCGCATCGCTGATTGGTCGCGCCCGGCCTGCCGCGACCAATCAGCGACTGGCGCAGTCCGGCCGCCAATTGGTACGGAATTCGAAAGTCGCACGCCACCGCTACCGTCGGGAGATCTGCGGCTCTAGCTGCTGATCTCCCGATGGTTGCCGCTGGTCATCTCCTGCCGCACGGAGGTCAGCGACGATGCAGCCGGGAGATGACCGGCGCTGCTCTCAATGTGCGGATGGTACCCAGGGTCTGGAGGAGAGGGTACCATAAACCTGTAAAAATAGAACTAAAATTAAAAATAGTGATATACTCATATTCCGACGGCCCCCGGACTCTTTCCCTCCTCTCACCACGCGTCCGGCATCTTCCGGTCCCAGTAATGCTTTGCGCGAAACACCGCTGATGACGTTGCGCTCTCGCGAGAGGGACGTCATCTCCGGTCCTTCGCGCTAAGCATTACTGGGACCGGAAGAAGCCGGGAACATGGAGAGGAGATCGGGGGCTGTCGGAAGGTGAGAATAACCTTTTTTTTTTATTTTATTTTTAGTATTTTTTACATTCTATCTTTTACTATTGATGTCGCATAGGAAGCATCAATAGTAAAAAGTTGATCACAATTGTCAAACACGATGCTTGACAAGTGTGACCAACCTGTTACATTCCAAGCGATGCTTCAGATCGCTTGGAATGTGCTTTAATTCTGTATGTGAAAATCGCGTGAAAAATGCATGTTTTCCGCGGGAAAACGTATGCGAATTTGGGTGCGTTTTTCCCGCGGCGGGAGTTGCGGAAATGCTGCAGAAATTTCAGCAGCATTTCTGCAACGTGGGTACTTAGCCTCAGTGTGACACGCAGCAGCGACCAGGCCCCCGTTGTGAGATCGCCGATTGTGGTGGATCGTCCTGGACCATCTTTTGAACGTCGGTCTCCCGCTGGCCATATTCTAGACTACCCGATGCGTTAGAATCGGGCCACCATCTAGTATAATATAAGTGATATGTCTTTTTAAGTTAAATAACCTATAAGAATGTCCTTCTTCACATTATAAAAAGGTATTTTATAGTCTAAAGTTTGGCAATAGTTATCAGTGGGTGTTGGGAAACATGCCCAGGAGATAGGTGCGGGGTAATATAGCCATTCAGCAGGGATTGCGTAATTATATTGTGTAATTATTCACTGTGGCTCCATTCACCTTTAGCACAAATATATTCTGTGTGTGTCTCTGGAACTTTGAATACGAAACTCCCTCTGCTAATGAAGATTATGTATTATATATGCTAATTCTACCCCTCCATTGTACACTACATTTTTCTTGATTATTCCAAGCCTGTGTCAGCGAAGGAGAAATCAGACTGAAATTTCCAGGTTGTTGGCAGAGGTGCAAGATTATTAATGCTTGATGCTGTTTCAGCTGTAGGTTCCGTGTAGAAAGATGAGGATTTCTGTAAAAGACAAGTTTGCTACAGAAATCAATGGTTAAGTACTAGAACTGGGAAAAAATATTTAATCTACAAGATGAGTGCATTTTAAAACAATGAAAAAGGTGGTCAGACGTGGTGGGGTTTTATGTAGACTGACATGGCATTTGGAAAGGAAAGCCTCATTGTAATATTCCACTGCTCTCTTTTTTACTATTAAAATGTGTACAATACGTATTTTTTCAGGTGGAGAAAATGCTCAAAAGAATGACCACATGCATTTCTATGTAAGTTGCTGCTCACACGCTCAAGCATCTGAATGACTTACCATATTTTTTGGATGATAGGACGCACTTTTTTCCCCCCAAATTATGGGGGCAAATGGTGGCGCATCTTATAATCTGCGTGTGACTTACCAGGGGGGCAGCTGTGGTGGAGCGGAGTCCAAGGAGGTAGGGGCACTGCTGCAGGAAGCTGGCAGTAGCAGCAAAAGTGGGGTGGTGCTGCGGGCCCCAGGCTGGGATAAGGGGGTGTTCAGCAGTACGAGGCTGCACAGGCTCTGGGGTTTCAGAAAATGTTGGGAGTAGTGATGAGCGAGTACTAAAATGCTCGGGTGCTCATTGCTCTGGCCGAGCACATTGGAATACTCGGGTGCTCGACCCGAGCAACGAGCCCAATGTTAGTCTATGGTAGACCCGAACATTTTTACCATGATCCCCCCCGGGAGTCCTTTTAAGGTCTAAAAACATCAGAAAATGATGGAAACACTGCTCAAATGACACAGAGACATCATGGGCATTGCCCCTGGAAGCATTCCTGACTCCTAGTTCAGTTCACAGCTTTAAACAATGTTGTCAGTTTCATGTCATTTTTACCGGTGCACCAAAAAACATACCAAAACGGATTTTGCGGGGCTGTGCGGAGGTCTGTGCGGGGGTATGCAGGACTGTGCGGGAGTCTGTGTGGGGCTGTGTGGAGATATGCGGGGCTGTGTGGAGGTATGCGGGGCTGGGCGGGAGTCTGTGCAGGGGTATGCGGGACTGTGCGGGAGTCTATGCGGGGCTGTCCGGCAATCTGTGGGGGGGCTGTGTGGGGGTATGCAGGGCTGTCAGGGAGTCTGTGCAGGGCTGTGCGGAAGTCTATGCGGGGCTCTGTACGGGGCTGTGCGGAGGTATGTGGGGATCTGTGCAGGGGGCTGGGTGGGGGTATGTAGGGCTGTCCGGGAGTCTGTGCAGGGCTGTGCGTGAGTCTATGCTGGGCTGTGCGGGGGTCTGTGTGGGGCTGTGCAGAGGTATGCGGGGGTCTGTGCGGGGGTGTCCGTAAGTCTGTGCGGGGCTGTGCGGAGGTATGCGGGGCTGTGTGGGGGTCTATTCGGGGATGTGTGGGTCTGTGCCGGGGGTCTGTGAGGGTATGCAGGGCTGTCCGGGAGTCTGTGCGGGAGTCTATGCGGAGCTGTGCGTGGGTCTGTGCGGGGCTGAACGGAGGTATGCAAGGCTGTGCAGGGGTCTGGGAGGGGGTGTGGGGGTATGCAGGGCTGTCTGGGAGTCTGTGCGGGGCTGTTCGGGGGTCTGTGTGGGGCTGTGCGGGGGTCTGTGTGGGGGGATGTGCGGGTCTGTGCAGGGGTGTGCAGGGGGCTGTGTAGGGGTATGCTGGGCTGTGCGGGAGTCTGTAAGGGGGTATGTTGGGCTGTGCGGGATTATGCGGGGCTGTATGGGAGTCTGCGGGGGTATGCGGGGCTGTGCGGGGCTAAGTGGGGATATGCAGGGGTGTGCTGGAGTCGGTGCGGGGGTATGCGGGGTCTGTGCGGGGATATGCGGGGCAGGCTGTGCAGGGATATGCAGGGCTGTGCAGGAGTCTGTGCGAGCTGTGCGGAGATATGGGGGCTGTGCGGGGGGGCTGTGCAGGGGGCTGTATGGGTATGCGGGGCTGTGTGGAGATGTGCGGGGCTGTGTGGGGAACTGTGCGGGGGTGTGCTGGAGTCTGTGCGGGGGTATGCGGGGCTGTGCAGAGGTCTGTGTGGGGGTGTGCAGGGCTGTACGGAGTATGCAGGGCTGTGCGGGGGTATGCGGGGCTGTGCGGGGGTATGCCGTGCTGTGCGGCGGTATGCAGGGGTCTGTGCGGGGGTATGCGGGGCTGTGCGGGGGTCTCTGCGGGAGTATGTGCGGGGGTCTGCGTGTGTGTGTTTGTGTGTGTGTGTGGCCCCCCCCGGCTACAAATACCAGCCCGCAGTCGCCCCAGAAATGGTGCATCTCTAAGATGCACCAATTTTGGCACTTAACCCCCCTCTTCCCACTGATGTGTAGCAGTGGCATATGGAGTAATAAGGGGTTAATGTCACCTTGCTATTGTAAGGTGACATTAAGCCGGGTTAATAATGGAGAGTGGTCAATAAGACACCTCTCCATTATTAGTCTTATATTAATAAAGGGTTAAAAAAAGACAGCCAGAAAAAAGAATTTTAATGAAATAAAACACGACACGGTTTTACATAATTTTTATTGTACGCTCAGATCCTAGCGAAGCCATCGATCACCTGTAAAAAATTTAAAAAAACAAACTAACCTATACTTACCTATCAGATGCACTCCCTCTTTAAAAACGAGTATCCCACAACAATCTCCCCTATAGAGCAGTCACATCAGCAGATGTGACTGCTCTACAGGACCTCCAATGACACACTGACTGGAGATAACCCTACTGCAGTGTATTATTGGAGTTCACTTTATGGCAGCACTACTGCGTGAGAAAATTCCCACGCTGTAGTGCTGCCGTAAGCACTACAGGTGAACTCTTGTGACCTCCTGGCGGAGTGATACAGTGAGGAGGGTTATCTCCGTCACTGTATCGCTGGAGCCCCTGGAGAGCGGTCACATCAGCTGATGTGGCAGCTCTCCATGGGATACCGACGTGGGACCCTCGTTATTCATGGATTATGGCGGAAATGTGAGTATAGAGATTGGTTTATTATTTTAATATTATTTGCAGGAGACAAAGGCTTCGGGAATTAGGTGTGTACTTGAGTATGTACAGTTATGTGTTGTATGTTTTGTGTATGTGCTGTATGTTATATGTTGTATGTTGTGTATGTCTTTTTTTTTCATTCACCACATTAGCCAGATGATGGGAATACTACTTTTCCATCATCCACTAATGTTGTCACTGTATATGGGGCATAGCTGGATGGGACAAGTAGTCCCATCAGACGATGCCGACACAGCCCGCATACCCCTGCACAACCCCGCACTGACCCTTGCACAGCCCTATATACCCCTGCACAGCCCCGCACAGCCCTGCACAGACCACTGCATAACCCGCACAGACCCCTGCGCATACCCCTGCACAGTCCCGCATAGCCCCACACAGACCCGCATACCCCCGCACACCCTCGCATACATCCGCAGAGCCCCCCGCACAGACCCCTTCACAGACCTGCACAGACCCCCACACAGACCAGCACAGACCTTACACAGACCCGCATACCCCCGCACAGACCCTCGCATACCCCTGCACAGACCCCTGCACAGATATGTGAAAGGGGCCGCCGAGCAGGGTGGCACCCAGTCTCCTATACCCCTGATGATGTTGTGCGGCCAGCCAATCACTGCACGACCACTGCCACGATGGCTGCGGCATTTCATTGCCTGGCAGTAAATCCCTGCAGTGTGATTGGGTCTCTAAAGTCCACCAAATATGCTGGGTGGAGACTCGAGTACTCGCCAAGTAATCCAGGAAATGCTCGTAGCTCGGGCGAGCACTGAGTAGTGGCGAGCACGTTCGCTCATCACTAGTTGGGAGTCTTCGCACCTTCCATACTTTTCACTGAGGTGAACTTTGAGAAAATTGCCACCATAGGTTGGCACATGCGCAGATTGACATGCCTCTACTGCAGTCACCCTCTCCCCATAAAAGTGAACTATAAAGCACCCCACCATTTCATTGAAAACATTTTCTTCTATTTTCGACCTCAAAATTTGGGGTGCATCTTATGGTCTGGTGCGTCTTATAATCAGCAAAATACGGTAACTGCTTCAAGTTACTAAAAACGCCAAGCTGTTAAAAGAAGGGACCTGTCCCCTGTCCATTCTTTTGCCTTTTTTCACTTGGAAGATGCTCTATGCTGTAAATTACAAGTCAGTTTGAAAGCTCAAAAGATGCCGGATGTCTTTTGGTGCATTTTGCCATAGTTTTTACTAAAAAACCTGATAGCAGTTTCTTTAGGCTACTTTCACACATCAGGTTTTCGGCGTCGTGCCGGAGCACCGGATCCGGCAAATGTTTAGTAAAACCGGATGTGACGGATCAGGTTTTCTGCCGGATCCGTCTTGCGCTTGACAGCCAAAACCGGATCGGTCTCATCCGGCTCATCCGGTTTTCGATCCGTTTTTCGACGGATTACACCGGATCCGGTTTTTAATATCGCCCCTTGTGGCCTTCCGAAAGGGATTGGCTACTGAAAAACTATATATAGCGTGTTCCTACAGCCCTTCTTTGACAGGTTGTAGAGGAGAAAGTGCAGGTTGGAAAGAAAAGCAAGTTACTGGCGAAGATGGATGTTGTGATTGGAAATATTTTGAAGAATTTGGCGGATTTTACAGCGGAGGCGAATCGTTTGAGGGTGATTGTTCTGGAGAAAGAGAGAGCAAGACAGCAGCGCATCAGGCATCGTAGACGACGTTTGTGGATCCACCCCATCACAGCCAAGAGAATGACGCGTGGGGTCTATTCTACACTCTGCATGGACCTTAGACGAAACCCGGATACATTTTTTGGATATGTTCGGATGAAAATGGAGAATTTTGATTACTTGGTGGAGCGCATTGCACACCTCATAAGAAAATCGGACACCTATTGCCGCTTCTCTGCTTCACCCGCAGAGCGTCTGATGGTGACTTTAAGGTAAGCCACATTTATTGGATATGCTCGCATCAGAGCACACTTTCACTGCAATCTTGTTGGTGGTAGTTTGCAGCTCCAAGTGTTATAGCTGACTTTTGGTATGTAATGCTGTGATTTTAAACTAATTGATTGTTTTTTAATTCCCCACTGATTTCTTGCAACTGGAGAATCCCTTTCGTCACTGCATTTCCAGTACAGACTCGGGATTTCCACCATATCTGGAATAGTGAAGTACACATGCCGTGCACTGTGGGACTCCTTAGCTGAAGAGTTTTTACCAGAGCCCACAACAGAGAGGTGGATTGAAATTTCAGAAAAGTTTCAACAGATATGTCAGTTTCCGAACTGCTTGGGCGCTGTGGACGGGAAACATATCCGCATTGTAAAGCCAGCCGGATCAGGATCGGAATATTTCAATTACAAGAAATATTTTTCAATTGTCCTCATGGCCATCGCTGACGCGGAATACAAATTTATTGCTGTTGATATTGGGGCCTATGGCCGCTGCAATGACTCTCAAGTTTTCAAACTGTCTGCCATGGGGCGTAAACTGTATGGAAACACCTTCCAGTTCCCACCCCCTAGACCGCTGCCGCAAACATCTGGTCCACCTATGCCATTTATCTGTGTAGGGGATGAAGCCTTCCAGCTGTCAGAACACCTTTTGAAACCGTACGGTAGCAGAGGATTGTCAAAAACAAAACGCATTTTTAATTACCGCCTCACAAGAGCAAGAAGAATGGTTGAATGTACCTTTGGTATTCTGACAGCCAAATGGCGGGTCCTATTGACTGCGATCAACCTCAAGACAGAAACTGTGGACGAGGTGATCAAAGCTTGCGTGGTACTCCACAATTTTGTTATCTGCAAGGAACCCATTTCCATTGAGGACACCTCTGAAGAAACCACCTTGCAAGATTACCATGACATTACCACTAGAAGTTCTGTGACGGTTTCGGTAATGAGGGACAATTTTGCACTGTACTTTATGTCACCTCAAGGCAGAGTACACCGGCAGGATAACAGAGTGTGAAAGATTTGTGCCCTTAACCAAACTTGTGTACCTTCTGTACCAACAGTACATACCTTTGCCAACCAAAGTTGGCTATCTTGTCATGGTCTTACTATTTTTACCTTTAGGCCACAGGTGTGTACCTGGTTGTGTTTTATGCAAAGTATTTCACCTTTTAACAAAAGTTGTGTACATTGTTAGGAAATCACCAACAATAAACACAACTTTTTAGGTGAAATACTTTGCTTCAAACACAACCAGGAACACAACTGTGGCAAAAAGCTAAAATTTACCCACAGTTATATACCTGGTTTTGAATACCTTTTTACCTTTTAAATACCCTGTATTTAACCTTTTTTTTAAACATATTTCGCCGCAGAAAGAAATGACAGACAACCATTGTGAAACGATAATTTAACTTTTATTTAAAATATTTTTTTTTGTAAAATGTTTTTAAAGTGCAAAAAACTTTTTTAATAAAGGTTTTAAACCCAATGGGCATTTTTATTAAAAAACACACATTACAAATCTGTGTAGTGTGGGGTGGAAATACTGCTGGAGGGGCTGCGGGACACTTCGACACTGGGAGTGTGGAGAGAGGACTGGGATCGTGGTGGGGAAGGAACAGTTAGAGGTGAAGGTGTGGAAAAAGCTACAGAATGGGTGGACATGTGGGAGGCAGAAGAGGTGGTGGGCGGTGGAGTGGAGGGTTGGGCAGGGACTGTAGGAGCAGATGATGTTGATGGCAAGTTGTATGGGGAAGGAGTTTGGTACGGGGAAGGAGTTTGGTACGGGGCAGGTTGCTGGAAGTGGGGAGATGTCTGGTACTGGGGAGGTTGCTGGTACTGGGGAGGTTGCTGGTACTGGGGAGGTTGCTGGTACTGGGGAGGTGGCTGGTATGTAATAGGAGGGGGAGGATGGAAAGTGGCTGGAGGGGGTGCAGGTGGAGGAACTACTGGGGTGGGAGGAGGAGGTTGGGAGGTAACGTGCTGGAGAGCACCGTGGCATGAATGCATTACATGCATCTGCTGGGTAGGAGAGAGCGTTGCCATGCGCTCCACAACAGACCTGAAAAAGGTGTGGTTTGGTGAAGATCTTGCTTCTGAATGCATGGTTTGCAGAAGTGTCTTCACCTCCAGAATGCTGAAGTTGATCTGCTGAAAGCCTGCGGAGATTTGCTCTGACAAGACTTTTAGACAGTTCTGGAAAGATGCATTCAGATGCAAGAACTCTGGCGCATAAGTCTTTTCCTGACCCCTCTGCCGCTGCCGCCCAGTACCCGCAGGTGTACTAGAGGTGGCAGGGGCAGAAGGGTGGGGTAAAGGGAAAGCGATCTC
The DNA here is from genome assembly GCF_039654945.1 of Dendrobates tinctorius. NCBI lineage: Eukaryota > Metazoa > Chordata > Amphibia > Anura > Dendrobatidae > Dendrobates > Dendrobates tinctorius. The sequence goes on from NW_027361890.1 coordinate 23,004,610, forward strand.
CTCACCAGCAGCTTCATGTAATGTAGGCGGCCACGATGCTCCTGTGCTGGTGGATGGGACAGATGGGTCGAATGTGTGGGAAGGCTGGGAAGGTGCAGATGTACCGGGGTGGTCGACGTGTCCCTCAGTGCCGGTCTCCTCAGGGATCGCCTCAGAAGGGTCCAATCGTGCAGGCTCCCGAGTGCTGCTCACCGTGCTGTGGAATAAAGAGAAAAAAAAACAATTAAAATAGTGACATGGCATGGCCCTGGCTGAAAAAAAATTGTTACATCTAAACATTTTTTTTTCACATGTGGTGTGTAATATTTACCTTCTGGTGACCATTGTATCCCGGAGGAACGACAGGGCTCGTGCGTACTTGTTCTTGCTCCTGCGTCCTCCAGATCCACTCGGGGCCCGCATCTCTTTATTGAACTCCTTCCTGAAACGATCCCTCACAGACCGCCACCGCTTCACAATTCTGTCCCCTGAAACGAGAAAGGACAAAGTGGTTAGTATACAACATCAGTGTTTCCCAAACTCCAGTCCTCATGGTCCCCAGGGGTCATGTTTTCAGGATTTCCATAGTAAATAGAAATCCTGAACACATGATCCGTGGGGACCCCGAGGACTGGAGTTCGGGAAACACTGGTTTACATCAAGCAACCGGTACTGTATATACTTACGCTCTTTAATCTGGGCCCAAGCATCGAGGTCCTCCCAGCGGGCCACAAGGAGCGAACAGATTTCCTCCCAGAGTCGTCGGGTAACGATCAGGTCAGCATGGCGGCGGTCAGCCATATTCCATAGCGGCTCCCTTTCTCTGACGAGATCAATGAGGTGGTCCACATCTATTCCTCCATCCTCACCGTCTGAGTCGGGAGCACGCTGTGAAGGCTGTTAAAGTAAAAGAGAAAAATAGCAAAATTAGTCACCACACTTAAGACATGAAATAAAAAGTGTACCAAAATTTCACTTAAATATTATACTTACATGCTGGTGACCGCCGCGTTGCTGTTGCCGACGACCCTGGGAGGCACTGCGAGGACCTCTTGGCCGAGCACCAAATTGGGAAGATTAGAGAAGAAAAGAAAAAAATTTATGTGTTTGGATGTTGGCATTTGTTTGCTGTGTGTGGTCTGCAGAACATTGTTTTCTATGTGTTGTGTGTAGTGTGATGTTGTGTTTCTGCGTTTGATGCAAAAAACTTACCAATTGTGAGCCCACTCCAGGTGTCTGTCCACCCCTTCCTTCTTCTTCTGGGAGCTCCTCTTCAGCTTGTGATTCCTGTTTTGAAATAAAAGGCAATGAATATACATATATTACAGAGATGATGGATTTTAGAAATAAAAACTTACCGTCAAACGCTGACGATGCGAGGGAGGGCTCCCAGAAGAAGATGTGCTGTCCTCTTGCTGGCCAGACTCCATGGCTGTGGGTGGTGCTGTTGCTGCTGCCAGTGCTGCCAGTGCTGCCGCTGCTGCTGCATCTCTTGGGCGGCTGTTGAATAAAGAGAAACAAAGGGCCAATGAATATCTTGATATTCCATGGCCCTAGTTTTGAGGAATGGGGGATTTGATAATTACCTTCTCTCATCTGCTGCTGGACTCCCCTCCCGTTGTTCAGCATGCTGCTCCATTTGGGGTGGTGGTGGTGGTGCTGATGGTGCTGCAGTGGTCTCCTGCCTTCTCCTGCGCCTGGTTGCTGTCTTGGGTGGCATATTGGGTGTGGCTGAGGGTCCCACTGTCATGCTTTTATATATGTGTCTTGTGGGCAGAGCTACTAAGCATGCTCAGACCCAAAAAACCGGATCCGGCCACTGGATCCAGCTATCGCCGGATCCGGCCCATTGCGGCGCTCATAGGCTTTCATTGTGTGAAAAAGCCTGACATGCCGGATCCGGCGTGTCAGGCTTTTTCGCCGGAGACAAAAAACGTTACAGTAGCCGTTTTTTCCAGATGCTGGATTGCGACACATTGCCGGATCCGGCGAAAACCGGATGAAACGCATGGCCATCCGGCCCGATCCGGCGCTAATGCAAGTCAGTGGGGGGGAAACCGGATCCGGCATTGCATTTCGCCTGATCCAGACGTAGACCCATTCAAGTGAATGGGTCTGTGCTCATGTCAGTGTGTTTTCATGGACCGTGTGTCCATGGGCAAAACACGCTGACATGACCATATTCTTTACCTTCAGCATGGGACGTAAAACTCTCCACACACGTGCACATGAATCACATGTTGTGGTGCTTCAGCTGAATGTGGTCAAGTGGCTAACTCTGCTATCCAGGAGCATTGCAGCAGAGCATGCTAAGTTTTGCTTTTTAGTTGCTTTAACCCCGTGGTGTCTGTTTTATCTTTCCTTTCGTGTTATTGATGTAGTACACTTTTTTTTACCTGTCTCACCTCTTGGGGAGGGGGTTGGGGGGTTCAGCTCAGGGCTAAACAGGAGATAGGGTCAGGTCGGGGACTTGGGCCACACTACCATCTAGTGTACCCCCAAGTTAAGGAAAGTCAGGGCACCTCCTTAACCTGAGGGGCAGTTCAGGGGCCCAGGTTCCACGTCTCCTGTTTTTTCCCTACCGCCCCGTGACAAAAGGTCACTCGAGCCAACATTTCGGTTTATGTTATTGCTGAGTAAAGGTACTGTAAAGGTACTGTCACACTTAGCGATATCGCTAGCAATATCGCTATAACTTGTGACGTTATAGCGATATTGCTAGCGATATCGCTGTGTGTGATACTTACCTACGACCCGCTCCCCCGCTGGTTATCGCTGATCGCGCGAGAACGTCCAGGACTGTTTCTCGTCGTCAGCTTCCTCCGGCGCTTCCTGTGGAGAGACGAGCAACGAGCGTGGACGCGGGCGGGAGGACGTCAGGATCGCCGCGTCTGACAGGTAAGTAGCGACCCCCGTCCCCAGCGATGTCGCTGGTGAGATCTGCCTGTGTGGCAGCTCACTATCGACCACTTAGCGATGCACCAGTGATCCTGACTGCGTCATATCGCTGGTCGGGATCGCTGGTTCATCGCTAAGTGTGACAGTACCTTAAGAGAATAACGAATCATAGTTAAAGAGCAATTATTTGTTTTAGATGGTATCAAGAGGTTGATTGCACCCAGCAGATGCATTTTGCTATGTGTGTGGACAATTTATAAAGACAAGAGCAAGAAAGTATTCCGTGAAAGCATGTCGTTTGATGTGCGAGGCCTACAAGGCATATTTCAGCATGCCTGTCGGAGATCAAGAGCACCTCATTTCACGTGTGAATATTGCAAGAAAACTCTTGAAGGTAAGGTGAACAATTGCTGCTCATTTAGATGGCAGTCCTTTTTGTAGAATTTCAATGATTTAGAGCTAGTACAGTTTAACCCCTTACTGGCCGCGGTCCCGAATAGTTTGTCCGTGGCCAGTATCCCCCGCTTTGATGAGGGCAATTTGTCACGGATCTTAACAAGGAGTCAGCAGCTTTCAAGTACCTCCAAGATCTCTTTCCAAAGCTGTCCGAGGCAAAGGTCAAGGCTGGTATCTTCGTCAAAACGCAGATAAAGAAGATCATAGGATGTGACAAGTTCGCCAAGCTGCTAAACAAGACAGAGAAAGCGGCTTGGAACACTTTCGTTGCAGTGGTTCAAGGCTTCCTGGGTAATCACAAGGCTGAAAACTATGTGCAGTTGGTTCAGACTTTCATAAAGAATTATGCCATAATGGGATGCAGAATGCCTCTCAAATTCCAAATCCTTGATGCTCATCTTAACAAATTCAAGGAGAACATGGGAGCTTACACAGAGGAGCAAGGCAAGCGCTTTCATCAAGATATATTGGACTTTGAACGTTGCTACCAAGGACAGTGTAACGAAAACATGATGGGGGACTACATTTGGGGCATTATTCGAGAAAGCGATTTGCAGTACACTTGCAAATCTAGAAAAACCACTCATTTCTGAACTTTTTTGAGTGATTTTTGACTGTCTTTGTCTTTTTACCATGCAAGTGTTGTTTTTTATCTGATCGCATGAACGGAAATATAATCATTTCCTTTTTTGACACAATAAATACTAAATTTTCCTGGCCTGTGGTCATAAAATCAAAGTTTGTGCTGAATGTAGTCGTTTTTCCATAGTCTTTAAATATAAGCAGTTGAAATATTACACTTGGAAGCCAGGAACAAAAATTTTGTTACATAGTGTTATCAATGCCCGCACACCCTGGTGTCTAGGGTCGCAACAGAACACCTCAACCCGGGTGACTTACAGGAACACACATAAGTTTATTTTATAATTACACTGTGTATAGCAGTATTGCAGCTTACCTTAGCATGTACACACGCGGTCAAAATTGCTGGTACCCTTCATTTAATGACAAAAAAAACCACACTGGTGACAGAAATAACTTGAATCTGACAAAAGTAATAATGAATCAAAAATCTATGAAAATTAACAAATGAAAGTCAGACATTGCTTTTCAACCATGCTTCCACAGAATTTTTAAAAAAAATAAAGCTCATGAAATAGGCCTGGACAAAAATGATGGTACCCTTAACTTCATATCTTGTTGCACAACCTTTTGAGGCAGTTATTGCAATCAAACGATTCCTATAACTGTCAATGACACTTCTGCACCTCTCGACAGGTATTTTGGCCCACCCCTCAAGAGTAAACTGCTCCAGTTGTCTCATGTTTGAAGGTTGCCTTTTCCAGACGGCATGTTTCAGCTCTTTCCAAAGATGCCCAGTATGATTTAGGTCAAGGCTCATAGAAGGCAAGTTCAGAATAGTCCAATGTTTTCCTCTTAGCCATTCTTGGGTGTTTTTAGCGGTGTGCTATGGGTAATTATCCTGTTGCAAGACCCATGCGACTGATACCAATATTTCTGACACTGGGCAGCTCATTTCTCTCTAGAATTCCTTGATATTCTTGAGATTTTATTGTACCCTGCACAGATTCTAGGCACCCTGTGCCAGATTCAGCAAAGCAGCCCCAGAACATAACAGAGCCTCCTCCATGTTTCACAGTAGGTAGAGTGTACTTTTCTTGATATGCTTCATTTTTCCGTCTGTGAACATAGAGCTGATGTGCCCTGCCAAAAAGTTCAATTTTTGTCTCATCTGTCCATAGGACATTCTCCCAGAAGCTTTGAGGCTTGTCAACATGTAGTTTGGCAAATTCCAGTCTGGCTCTTTTATGATTTTTTTTCAACAATGGTGTCCTCCTTGGTTGTCTCCCATGAAGTCCACTTTGGCTCATACAACGATGGATGGTACATTCTGACATTGATGTTCCTTGAGCATGAAGTTCACCTTTACTCTGTTTAGAAGTAATTCTGGGTTATTTTGTTACCATTCGTATTATCCATCTCTTTGATTTGTCATCAATTTTCCTCCTGCGGCCACATCCAGGGGGGTTGGCTACAGTCCCATGGAGCTTAAATTTCTGAATAATATGTGCAACTGTAGTCACAGGAACATCAAGCTGCTTGGATATGGTCTTAAAACTTTTATCTTTAACATGTTTGTCTATAATTATCTTTCTAATCTCCTGAGACAACTCTTTCCTTCGCTTCCTCTTGTCCATGTTGAGTGAGATACACACCATGTCACCAAACAGCACAGTGAGTATCTGTGGCCCTCTATACAGGCCCACTCACTGTTTCCAAGATTGTAGACACCTGTTGTTAGGATTGGTGGAACGCACCAAATTATAATAAGGTGCGTTCGCAACCAGGGGTCCACCATGCGGTGATGGAGAAACTGCAGCTAGCACAATGGTGGAGGAAGGCTGTGAGAAAACACTTAAAGCATACTGAATTAAATGTCACTCAGTGTGCACAGAGTGTAAAGTTAAAAGCTCTGTTACACCACAGAGCCGGTACTAGGAAGCAAAACAAAAAGGACTATACCCTGTTAGACTGCACAGGCATATAGAAAAATACTAATTGGGGCTCCTATAACTTAACCCCCCCAGGGAAGACTGGTGGTTGACTCTGCTCTGACACATGGTGTGCTTTAGCACGAGCACCTGGGTGACGCCCGGTGCAAATACTAAGTTCAAGCGGGAGTTCCCACCCAGACCCAGACAGGACCTTGCCTGTGGACCAATCTGAAGCTGCCACATCACCAGAGCACCTGACGTACAAGCACCAATGGGAAGGCAATATATCATGGACATGCTCAGTAGGATGAAATCTTGACTTAGGCTCCAGAGCATAGCACTGCACCTGTACACTAGTAGTCACCATAGGCTTAGCTGGAGGGCCAGCAGTAACTACCCATGCAGCACGAGCCTGGGCAAGGTGCTGGGACTGAAGTCTGTGCTGAGCAGTCATCCCAGTGGTGGAACCTGAATGGGAGACTACAGTGCCAGACAAGGTTTGAGATCCATCCTGTGCAGTGGGAGAATCCTGGTGCCTAACACCTGTGATGCTAATTAATGGACACACATTGATTTAATATGTCTCTTTTGTCACATTATTATCAGGGGTACCATCATTTCCGTCCAGGCCTATTTAATGAGTTTTATTTTTTTTAAATTCTGCGGAAGTATGATTGAAAAGCAATGTCTGACTTTCATTTGTTTATTTTCATAGATTTTTTGATTTATTATTACTGTTGTCAGATTCAAGTTATTTCTGTCACCATTGTGGGTTTTTCTGTTATTAACCGAGGGGTACCAACCATTTTGACCATGTGTGCACATTACACTGCTGAACGCTTTGGCTTGAATATAATACAGCAGGCTGTATCTGTTCACAGTTGATTGACTCTTAGGAGGTGTTGATCAGTTCTGTTGTTTCTTTCTAGTGTTTATACATGCAGATACACTTATATACTAATAAAGATGCACAACTATAAACACACATATACGGTATATATATACTGTATGCTCTGGCAAAAATTAAGAGACCACTGAAAAGTTTTCAGTTTGTCTGATTTGAATAAGATGACTGTCAACCCGGTCAGCGGAGAGTCATTTTCGCCCTCTGCCGGTCTGTAGCTTTGTTGTCCCCAATGTCTGCTGATTGACCTTGTTGTAATGGACATTTTAAGGATGGAGGCAACATGACTGTTAGGAACGGCGAAACGCAATAAATAAAAATAATAATAAAGTGCGTTCGCCGCTCGGGGTCCATCGTGCAGTAGGTGATATAACCGCTGCTAAGTGGTGGCAGGAGCAATATGGCGGAAATGCGCACAGGGTTAAACTTCACCCAGGTGCGCAGAGCAATCTCAGTTAACTCACAGAGATGCCAAAAAGTACAAACACAAATGACTGAGCCTGTTATAGTCACAGTACTCAGTAAAAAACACACACACGGTATAAGGTCACAGGAGTAGCCCAAGACGGCGGCACTACGTCCGTCTAGACCTACCATGTGCGCGGCGTTGCAACTGCGAACGCAAAGGAGGCTGCTACTGCAGCGCGGCGTGGACACTGCCGCTAAACGACAAAGGCAAGGTGCAAGCGCAATGTCGGATGCTAGCAGCTGTGTGTAACAACCCTGCTGGCATCACTGCATGGCCTCCCATCCCCTGCACACCAACTTACTTTCTGCTTCAAGCCATGCTGTGAAATCTGTCTGTTGCCAGTCCTGTGCTCCATGCTTCTGCTCTCCATGATTCCTGACTGTGTGTATAGGGGGGTGGTGCCAGAACTCTCTGGTTCTTATGCAGTCAGGGTGCACCTGTCTAATATGTCCCTGACCAATCACCTAGAGCCCTTGACTATTTAGTTCTGCCACACCCACTGAAACATTGCCTGTGCAATGTCTAAACTCAGTTAGCTCCTTGCTGCTGAGCTAGCCAGGCCCTGTCCTATGTCTTGCCTTCTCTGAAGGCTCTTATTGCGTATTCCTTTGTCTTGGTACCTTGCCTAGTACTTCTCTGTCTGCCTGCCAGGAGGCAGAATATCCTGGTCCTTGTGTCTCTGTCCCTGTGTCTTTGTCTGAACTCAGTCTTACCTCTGTCTGTCAGTCTCCTTGTCTTTGGCTTCCTTCTCTGCTGTGTCTTTCCTTGTGTCCTCCCTGTCTGAACCTCTGCACCCTTACAGCTCTGCCTGCTCTGCTCCCTTGCCGCTCTGCCTGCTCGGCTCCCTTGTCACTCTGCCTGCTCGGCTCCCTTGCCACTCTGCCTGCCTGGCTCCCTTGCAGCCTAGCTTACTCCGCACTCCTGCGGCTCTGCCTACTCTGCACTCCTGCGGCTCTGCCTATGCCGCACTCCTGCTGATCAGTTCCTAACCTGTTCAAACATACTCCTCTTCTTCCTGCTTAAACCTATACCTGCCCCTGCTGTGTGAACAGGCCCCTACCTGTTCCTTTCTGAGCCATGCCCGCCTGTCCTGTGTCTCTGAGCCGTGCCTGCCTGTCCTGTGTTTCCAAGCCGTGCCCACCTGTCTTGTGTCTCCAAGCCGTGCCTGCTTGCCCTGTGTCTCCAAGCCGTGCCTGCTTGCCCTGTGTCTCAGCCATGCCTGCTTGCCCAGTGTCTCAGCCTGCCTGTTAGTCATACCTGTCCAAGTGACTTGTCCCGGAGTGGGATCAGCAGCCACAGCCAGACACCACCCTGGAGTGGCACACAACAGCTACCTGCCGCACAAGCCTGACCTCACCATCAGAGGCTCCAGTGAAGACCGAGGTAGCTGTCATAGTCACGCCCCTTCCAGGGTAGTCTGGTTTGTGGCTCAGTGGGGCCACAACCCCCCGGTTCGCGCCATTCAGCTACGGCGCGAGCGTGACACTGTATATCTTGTGGCAGAGGAGCGCTGGCGCTGAATCTAACTCAGTCCCTATCCACAAGCGTAATATCAGAGGGAAAGGGTTTCAAATGAGTCAGTCACCAGAATCATGCATCTGTCCTCACACACACAGCAGCAAGTAAGTCTATACTAGCGCATGGTGGAACAGCCATGCGCGCCTTTTATAGCAGCCGGGACCTTCTGCACGCTTCCAGATCTCTGAGATTTACCAATGAGCACTGGAGCGGAACCTGAGCACATGACTCCCGATCTCCAATGGGAGATTGTCCCATGAGCATGCCCGGTAAGAGGGCAGAAGGACTTAGCCTCAGGAGAGATTTGCTGCAAGGCAATCTCCTCTACAATCTCCTCTGCAGTGGAAAAATAGGAGGAGAGTGCAGAATGTGAGGATCTGGATCCCTGCTGAATAAACGCAGAAATCCGACTCCTAACATTACCCCCCATCCTAGGGCCCCCCCTCCCGGAGCCTTACGATCCACCAACTTGTGCCCGTAAGAAGTATAGGCCTCAGACTCGTCCGCAGGCAAGTCTGATGTCCCGGTAGATGACAGAAAGACCCGGGACACGTGGAAGGCCTCAGGGGTGGCAAGACCGCCAGATTTGAGAAGGGACCCGTGGGAGACAGCGGGAGCGGAAGTTAAAGTGGAACGCCACCGTGTGTCGGCAGGCGTCTCCTCTCTTCGCTTAAGGAGGCTATTCCGAGCACAAAAGGCGCAGGCCCGAATATATTTTTTAACATCCCGAGCCCTGTGCGGCCACCAGTAAGACCCTGCCAGGAGTTTTGTGGTCAGCATATAGCCACAGTGACCACCCCTCCTGGATGTGTGTGCCCAGGCAAGAACCTTCGGCCGAAGGTGGGGAGGAACAAGAGACTTATCCGGCGGTACAGAATTTGGGCGTTGCGGGGCACTGTTGTTCCGCGTGTTGACAAATATGACCGCAACTGGAGTCGTGTCCCGGACAAGCTTGGAGAACGGCTTGAGACACCTTCTTGGGCTTTGGGAGTGGAACCTCTGGCTTGGTTAGTTCCAGAGGCTCAAAAAAATTGGGAGCCGGAGTAACCTTCCGTTTCGATGGAGCACGCTCCATACCACGCTCCGAAAAACGGAGGTCAATGCAGGTGGAAATGGCAATCAGCTCTTCCAAACTGGCAGGAACCTCTCTAGTGGAGAGAGCAACTTTAACGTGCTCTGCCAAACCTCTCCAAAACACAGGGATGAGGGCTTTATCGGACCACTCCAACTCAGAAGCCAGTGTCCGAAAATGGACGGCATACTGACTAACCGAGAGAGAACCCTGAGTCAAAGCAAGAAGCTGAAGAGAGGTGTCGTGCATGACCCGTGGACCAAGGAAGACCTGCTTAATAGCTGTTAGAAAGTGAGCAGCAGTACGGACCTCTGGGTCACCACTCACCCATAGTGGCGTAGCCCACTCCAACGCTTTGCCAGACAGCAGGGAAACAATAAACCCCACCTTGGCCCGTTCCGTAGGGAATCGCGCAGCCAGTAACTCCAGCTGAATGGTGCATTGGCTGATGAAACCACTACAGGAGGCGCCATCGCCAGAAAATTTATCGGGCAACGGGAGGCAGGTAACTGTCGGCGAGGGGGAGGACGTGGACATACGGGAAACCGCGTCTGTGATTGCCTTTACAGCAGCTTCGGTAGATTGTGCAGCTGAGAGAGCCCTCTCAAGGGTGGCCAGCCGGCCCTCAAGCTGCCGAATACACTGTATGAGTTGCTACTGTTCTGCCATCACTAGCCAGACCCTGGCGCTAGTGTAGGGTCAGGCTGAGGGAGGCGATTAGGTGGGGCTGAGGAGATTCTGATGATAGTGCGGATAATGGGGGAAGGTGTGCTGTGATGCTGATCCAACAGAACTGGGGGGTGACTCACCTCTTGGTGTCGGCAGACACGAGACAGAGACAAGGGTTGTGTCCAACATTTCAGATTTTATTGGCCATTTTCTGGACGACCACCATACTTCGTCACAGGATTAGTCCACACTTTACTTTTTACACAGACCCGGGTACTTTCTCTTCCTTGTATTACCGTTCGTGGCGTCCTCTATGGCTCTTTCCCTCTGTGGCTGTCCTAGGCACTTTCACCACAGCGTTGTGCCTTTTAGAGTACGCCGTCCACCTGAGACTCACAGTCTGTCTCTGTCCGCAGCCACTGTCCTTTTGGGTCACCCCCCGTGACCGTCTCCACTGTCAGTCTCTCTCTCTGAGGGTTCTCTGCTGCATCTCCTCACAGTAGACCCTCCTCTCTTGTGAGCTCCCCTGGCTGACTCAAACTTCCAGAACCTTCCCTGACCTCTAATACTCCCAGTCCCAGTAGCTCTGCCCACTATCACCTGACAGTAACCTCTGACCAATGGCAGTTACCTTGACCCATGGCAGTTACACAGTCACCCTCCTATACTCCCCACTGCCCTCCAATGGTCAAACTACCACATAACACCCTTTTCTCTTTATCTCAACCTACACTGCGCTATCTCTCTGTCTCTCACTACAAACAGACCTGTCCGTCAGCTCAACCTCCCCACACTAGTATAATGTTAGGAACGGCAGAATGCACTAAATAAAAATAATAATAAAGTGCGTTCGCCGCTCGGGATCCACCGTGCAGTTGGTGATATAACCGCTGCTAAGGCCTCTTTCACACTTCAGTTTTTTACAATCAGTCACAATCCGCCAGGTTTTGATAAAAACGGATCCTCAATTTTCTTTTGAGGATCCGTTTTTTTCCCCCATTGACTTGCATTAATGGCGGATTGTGACGGATTGCTGTCCGTTGCATCCGTTTTTTTTGAGGATCCGCCAAAAGTTGCTGTCCGTCACCATCCTCAAAGATTTCAAAACGGAGCTTGCAACGTTTTTTTCTGTGGCGGATCCTCCAGACACTTATTTAACCCGAAATTCTTTCTGGGTGCCGGACAAAAGAAAAAAAATTCTCTCTCTCTCTCTCTCTCTCTCTCTCTCTCCCAGCAATTCCATTATATTTCCTCATTTTCAGGATCCGTCTGAAAACGGATCCTGTGCCATCCGTTCGCATCAGTTGAGAACGGATCCGCTTGTCTGACTTTTTGGCGGATTTGAACTGATGCAAAAAACTGAAGTGTGAAAGAGGCCTAAGTGGTGGCAGGAGGAATATGGTGGAAATGCGCACAGGGTTAAACTTCACCCAGGTGCGCAGAGCAATCTCAGTTAACTCACAGAGATGCCAAAAAGTACTTACACAAATGACTGAGCCTGTTATAGTCACAGTACTCAGTAAAAAACGCACACACAGTATAAGGTCACAGGAGTAGCCCAAGACGGCAGCACTACGTCCGTCTAGACCTACCGTGTGCACGGCGTTGCAACTACGAATGCAAAGGAGGCTGCTACTGCAGCACGGCGTGGACACTGCCGCTAATCGACAAAGGCAAGGCGCAAGCACAATGTCGGATGCTAGCAGCTGTCTATGTTGCAGCAGTGGAGCGCTGGCGCTGAATCTAACTCAGTCCCTATCCACAAGCGTAATATCAGAGGGAAGGGGTTTCAAATGAGTCAGTCACCAGAATCATACATCCGTCCTCACACACACAGCAGCAAGTAAGTCTATACTAGCGCATGGCGGAACAGCCATGCGTGCCTTTTATAGCAGCCGGGACCTTCTGTACGCTTCCAGATCTCTGAGATGGACCAATGAGAACTGGAGTGGGACCTGAGCACATGACTCCCGATCTCCAATGGGAGATTGTCCCATGAGCATGCCCAGTAAGAGGACAGAAGGACTTAGCCTCAAGAGAGATTTGCTGCAAGGCAATCTCCTCTGCTATCTCCTCTGCAGTGGAAAAACAGGAGGAGACTGCATAATGTGAGGATCTGGATCCCTGCTGAGTAAACGCAGAAATCCGACTCCTAACAATGACACTCAGGTGAACACCTAATCAGAAGTACATTAAGTAGAATGAAGTGTACTCTGGTTGGAATTCAATTGTCACTGGAATGGAATGGTTGTCAGACATGTAGAGAAGCTGATTTTTACAAAACTGTGCAGTGGCCTCTTAAATCATGTCCATATGCATATAGCATATATACAGAGTAATGTGGTGGCCACTCAGCGGTGAAGGTAAATCTCTTGCTCTGTGGTAGCATAAACTTGATATAGTATGAAATACCGCAGCATAGACTTATTCCAAGTGAGAAGATGTCATTTTAATAGTGCATCAAAAATTGTCTGCAGGGTTCTGGTCAACGTTTTGATCCTAAGACCTTGCTCACCGCTGAGGTAAGAGGACAGATGTGGATATGCTGCTGTACACGTGCCTGTCCTCCTTTCTTGGCCTTGAGCGAGATCTTAAGACCAAAATGTTGTCCAGAACCCTGTAGGCAAATTTTACTGCACTATTAAAATGACATCTCATTTGGAATACATCTGTACCATGGTATTTCATACTACATATGCCTATATAAACATGTGGTCTAAAATTGTGATTATTGAAAATATACTTTAAATGTTTGCTGCAAAATCTACATTTCATTTCTTAGGAATCATACATTGAAAATAATTTGAATCTTCCTTCCATGAGTTCCTTGTCTGAGTCAATATCATGTTTAATATTTATATTCTATACCTGGAAGATCAACTCAAGCCTACTCCAGGGGCGTCTACATGTGTAAAATAAGAGCGCAGGCACAGATGAGTGGATACACGATGGATAGTAGAATAAATTAAAAGCAGCAGCATGTTCAATTACCAACACTGATTTAATGGATCTGTGCCTCCAAAACCAAGTAGAGTCTGATGTGTGTTTTTTGTTTGTAAAAATAGCAAAATGTAGAAAAAAAAATGTTTACAATTCGATCAATGGTGCAAACTAACTAAATGGAAATGGATATCACTACGCACATACAAAAGTAACAGAGCTCTTGAGCTGTATATTTATGTATTGCAACAGCTATCTGAGTCAAGCATGGCTGCTTTCTTTCAGAAATAGTGCCACATCTGACCAAGGATTGTGTCTACTTTTGTAACTGAGATCTATTGAAGTGAATGGAGCTTAGCTGCAATGCGACACACAACTCATGGTCAGAGGTAGCACCATTTCTAAGAGAAAGCATCCATGTTTTCCTGAAAAACACTTTAAATGTAGCCTGACAGCTGGTACATACTGTCCAATCTATGGGCAGCATGTACAATGCCTTAAAAAAAGTATTCATACCTCATGAACCTTTTTTCACATAACGCCCACAAACATATATATTGTATTTGATTTTGCGTGATATACCAACAAAAAGTAGTAAATATGTGTGAAGTATAAAGGAAGTGATACATGGTTATCTAATTATTTTAAAAAGATATATTTTAAAATTCTGACATGCATTTGTATTCAGCTCTCTATAGTCTAAAAAAAAATAATGAGTGAGCAATTTCTTCCCGAATGCTGCTGGGTTGGAGCACATGGGGGACCTGACAGGTTCCCTTTAAGCACTGTTCAATCCATTATCCAAAACAATGCAAATCTACCAAGGCATGGCTATCCACCTAAACTGACAATCCAAGGAAGGAAAGCACTAGAGAAGCAGCCAAAAAGCCCATGGTCTCGCTGGAGGAGCTGCAGAGATCCACATCTCAGTTGGGACAATCTGTCCACAGGAAAACAATTAGTATTATACTGCACAAATCTGGCTTTTATGGAAGAGTGACACAAAGAAAGCCATTTTTGAATGCAAGCAATACGAAATCTTCTTTGCAGTTTACAAAAAGCCATGTAGGAGACACAGCTAGCATGTGGAAAATGTGCTTTTGTCAAATAAGACCAAAGCAGAACTTTTTGGACTAAATGCAAAATGCTATGTGTGGTAGAAAACTAACACTGCACATCAACATGAATACACCATCCCCACCATCAAACATGTTGGTGGTAGCATCATGCTGTGGGATGATTTTCTTCAGGAGGGACAGGGAAGCTCGTAGGAGTTAATGGGAATATGGAGGGAGCTAAATACAGGGCAATACTGGAGGAAAACCTGTTAGATGCTGCAAAAGACTTGAGACTGAGGCATAGATTCACTTTCCAGCAGGACAATAACATACAACAATAAACATACTGCCGGTGCTACAATGGAATAGGTTAGATAAAAGCATATTCTTGTGTTTGAATGGTTCAGTCAAAGTCCAGACCTAAATCCCATTGAGAATTCATTGAAAGACTTGAAAATTGCTGTTTACAGACGCCTCCATCCAATCTCACTGAGCTATAGCTGGTATGCAAAGAAGAATGGACAGAAATATCAGCCTCTATATGAGGAAAGCTGGTAGAGATATACCTCAAAAGACTTGTAGCAGTATTTTCAGCAAAAAGTGGTCCTACGTAGTATTGACTGGGGGGCTAAATACAAAGTCATCATTTCCAGATTTATATTTTAAAAATAATTAGAAAATCATATATCATTTGTTTTACACTTCACAAATACTATACTTGCTACATTGTCTTGGAGTATCACATAACTATCCATATAAAAAACATTTAAGTTTTTGGTACAACATGAAAAAGTATGAAAAAATTCACAGGGCTTTCAAGGCACTGTATCAGGCACTGGCAGTATGAATTCAGTCAGGTATATTTGACTCTGAAGTGCTGAACTGTTTCAGAGAAAAACATATATTAAAAGCCGCTAGACTAGACAGATAGGTAGGTGGGTCACCGGCAGCTTCTCCGTGCCTGATGACAGTGATTTACTG
Organism: Dendrobates tinctorius; assembly: GCF_039654945.1. Lineage (NCBI taxonomy): Eukaryota > Metazoa > Chordata > Amphibia > Anura > Dendrobatidae > Dendrobates > Dendrobates tinctorius. Next base: position 23,020,070 of record NW_027361890.1, read on the forward strand.
GCCTAACAATATACACGTACAGAGGGGAGCACTCAGGGACAAGCCACCAGTGACCTGCTTGCCTAACTTGTCTCCTGTGCACACTATACACTCTATAAAAAGACACATATGCATGTTTTTCTCAATATCTGATATGAAATCAGAATAAATCTTTCCCATTTTAGGACACTTAGGATTACCATAATTTATAATATTCGCCAAATTCCAGAATAATGAGAGAGAGAATGCTTTAAGGCATTTTTATTACTTATTGCAAAGTCAAAAGTTTACATACACTAAGATTACTATGCCTTTAAATAATTCTGAACTGCCCATATGATGATGTCATGTGTTTGGAAGCTTCTGATCAGGAAGAGAATTGAGGACTTGCCTTTCTGGTTCATCGTTGGGAACAATTTCAAGATACCTGAAGGCACCTCGTTCATCTGTACAAACAATTATACTCAAGCACAAACAAGATGGGAATGTCCAGCCATCATACTGCTCAGGAAGGAGATGGATTCTGTGTCCCAGAGATTAACATGCTTTGGTCCAACATGTGCATATCAACCCATGGACAAAAGCAAAAAACCTTGTAAAGATGATGGTGGAAGCTGATAAGATTGTGTCAATATCCACAGAGAAATGAGTATTGCATCAACATGGAATGAAAGGCCACTCTGCCAGGAAGAAGCCATTACGCCAAAAGAAACATAAAAAAGCCAGATTAATGTTTGAAAATGCACACAGGAACAAAGACCTTAATTTTTAGAGACATGTACTGTGATTAGTGTTGAGCGATGCCGTTCGATACCCAAAAATATTGTATCGGATGGTATCGCCCGATACGAAAAAAATATCGGGTATCGCCGATTCCGATACCGGAACTCCCATTCAAGTCAATGGGACTTCCGGTATCGGAATTAAAAAAAGGCCTTTATTTCCTTGTTGGCTAATTCTACATAATTGAAAACAAATAAGAATCATGTAGAATGTATTGTGGGAGGTGGAGGAGACATTAAAAGCATAGTGGTTTATTCAAATCACATGGCATAGCATTAATTCCAATTTTTTTTTCAAGACGTTCGGAGGTAAAAAGATATTGACTATGTTAACTTTTTTATATTTAGTCAGATATGTATGTTTCGCAACTTCCATGCTCTTCACCTTCTTTTGTACTTCTCCCACACTTTCTCCTTCATGATCCGCAGCAGTAGCATTTTTTTCATCAACTTTTTCTTCACCTTATTCATCTTCTTCTTCTTCACCTTCTTCCCATTAATTTTTTTTTTCCATTCTTCATATTCTTCTTATTCAGCTATTATTAATTTTCATATGCTATTTCTTCATCTTCTTCCTATTCTTCTTTTTCTTCATTTTCTTATGGTGACAGGCATTCCTGTAGTACTTATCTATAAAAGTTATAAGATTACACCTTACGTTCTGCCTGTCACAAAAGATTTACAACAGGATTTGTCCGCGTTCAGTTTGGCCTGCAGCAGCAGGCATTTTCCAGGGGCACCACGAGGAGGAACGGACTCACCCCCATTTACTGCTTAGTCTTCTTCTGCTTATAATTTTGATTTCTTCTATGCTGATTTTTTGTCTTATGCTTAATGTTCTTCTGCTTTCTGTTCTTCTGCTTTTGCTTCTTCTGCTTCTTGTTCTTCTGTCTTTTGTTCTGTATCTTGGTGGTTGTCTTCATGTTCTTTGTCCTCTTGGTCTTATTATTTAGGGTCATATTTCTGGTCTTCTTTGGTGTGGTCTTCAGGGTCGTCATCATCAGGGTCATCGTCATGGAGATCAATAAGGATTACCAAAGACAATTTCAAAAAGCTTGATCTTGGAAATGTAGCAGAAGGTACAAGAAGGCTGAGAAACTGGCGAGAACCAGCAGACAGTGCTGGCACCCGGATGGGTAGCAGAAGGAACAAGAGCCAATGGCACTACCGAGGACCAACTGACGGTGCTGGACCACGGTTACTAAGCAGAAGGTACCTGTGCTAAAAAGCACTACCAAGGACCAGCTGACGGTGCTGGACCTCGGATACCGAGATGGAGGCACCTAGGCCAAAGGCTGTGGCGAGAACCAGCAGACAGTGCTGGCACCTGGATGGGTAGCAGAAGGAACAAGAGCCAATGGCACTACCGAGGACCAACTGAAGGTGCTGGACCACGGTTACTAAGCAGAAGGTACCTGTGCTAAAAAGCACTACCAAGGACCAGCTGACGGTGCTGGACCGCGGATACCGAGATGGAGGCACCTAGGCCAAAGGCTGTGGCGAGAACCAGCAGACAGTGCTGGTACCCGGATGGGTAGCAGAAGGAACAAGAGCCAATGGCACTACCGAGGACCAACTGACGGTGCTGGACCACGGTTACTAAGCAGAAGGTACCTGTGCTAAAAAGCACTACCAAGGACCAGCTGACGGTGCTGGACCTCGGATACCGAGATGGAGGCACCTAGGCCAAAGGCTGTGGCGAGAACCAGCAGACAGTGCTGGCACCCGGATGGGTAGCAGAAGGAACAAGAGCCAATGGCACTACCGAGGACCAACTGACGGTGCTGGACCACGGTTACTAAGCAGAAGGTACCTGTGCTAAAAAGCACTACCAAGGACCAGCTGACGGTGCTGGGCCTCGGATACCGAGATGGAGGCACCTAGGCCAAAGGCTGTGGCGAGAACCAGCAGACAGTGCTAGCACCCGGAAGGGTAGCAGAAGGAACAAGAGCCAATGGCACTACCGAGGACCAACTGACGGTGCTGGACCACGGTTACTAGGCAGGAGGTACCTGTGCTTGAAAGCACTACCAAGGACCAGCTGACGGTGCTGGACCTCGGATACCGAGATGGAGGCACCTAGGCCAAAGGCTCTGGCGAGAACCAGCACACAGTGCTGGAACCCGGGTGGGTAGCAGAAGGTACCCATTGAAAGCAAAGTAGCCAGGCCGCAAGCCGGCCGCAGTTACCGAAACCCACAGTCCTGCAGGGGGTCCATGTCCCATTGGCACTACGGATCCAGCCTTCAGTGCCAGTTCCCGCAGCCCACATAGGAGTCACCTAAACTGCAGGCACTGTAGAGTCGGCTAACCCGGCCGCAAGACGACAGGACAACGGATTGGTGGCATAGTGACCTTGACACTACCCAGAAACAGCAGGCGTGCTGGAAACAGGCTGGGCAACAGGGAGTCCCCGTGCCAAAGACACTGCCGAGAACCAGCTGACGGTGCTGGAACCCAGATGGGTAGCAAAAGCTACAAGAGCCAATGGCACTACCGAGGAACAGCTGACGGTGCTGGACCACGGTTACTAGGCAGGAGGTACCTGTGCTAGAAAGCACTACCAAGGACCAGCTGACGGTGCTGGACCTCGGATACCGAGATGGAGGCACCTAGGCCAAAGGCTCTGGCGAGAACCAGCACACAGTGCTGGAACCCGGGTGGGTAGCAGAAGGTACCCATTGAAAGCAAAGTAGCCAGGCCGCAAGCCGGCCGCAGTTACCGAAACCCACAGTCCTACAGGGGGTCCATGTCCCATTGGCACTACGGATCCAGCCTTCAGTGCCAGTTCCCGCAGCCCACATAGGAGTCACCTAAACTGCAGGCACTGTAGAGTCGGCTAACCCGGCCGCAAGACGACAGGACAACGGATTGGTGGCATAGTGACCTTGACACTACCCGGAAACAGCAGGCGTGCTGGAACCAGGCTGGGCAACAGGGAGTCCCCGTGCCAAAGACACTGCCGAGAACCAGCTGACGGTGCTGGAACCCAGATGGGTAGCAAAAGCTACAAGAGCCAATGGCACTACCGAGGAACAGCTGACGGTGCTGGACCACGGTTACTAGGCAGGAGGTACCTGTGCTAGAAAGCACTACCAAGGACCAGCTGACAGTGCTGGACCTCGGATACCGAGATGGAGGCACCTAGGCCAAAGGCTCTGGCGAGAACCAGCAGACAGTGCTGGAACCCGGGTGGGTAGCAGAAGGTACCCATTGAAAGCAAAGTAGCCAGGCCGCAAGCCGGCCACAGTTACCGAAACCCACAGTCCTACAAGGGGTCCATGTCCCATTGGCACTACTGATCCAGCCTTCAGTGCCAGTTCCCGCAGCCCACATAGGAGTCACCTAAACTGCAGGCACCGTAGAGTCGGCTAACCCGGCCGCAAGATGACAGGACAACGGATTGGTGGCATAGTGAACTTGACACTACCCGGAAACAGCAGGTGTGCTGGAACCATGCTGGGCAACAGGGAGTCCCCGTGCCAAAGACACTGCCGAGAACCAGCTGACGGTGCTGGAACCCAGATGGGTAGCAAAAGCTACAAGAGCCAATGGCACTACCGAGGAACAGCTGACGGTGCTGGACCACGGTTACTAGGCAGGAGGTACCTGTGCTTGAAAGCACTACCAAGGACCAGCTGACGGTGCTGGACCTCGGATACCGAGATGGAGGCACCTAGGCCAAAGGCTTTGGCGAGAACCAGCAGACAGTGCTGGAACCCGGGTGGGTAGCAGAAGGTACCCATTGAAAGCAAAGTAGCCAGGCCGCAAGCCGGCCGCAGTTACCGAAACCCACAGTCCTACAGGGGGTCCATGTCCCATTGGCACTACGGATCCAGCCTTCAGTGCCAGTTCCCGCAGCCCACATAGGAGTCACCTAAACTGCAGGCACTGTAGAGTCGGCTAACCCGGCCGCAAGACGACAGGACAACGGATTGGTGGCATAGTGACCTTGACACTACCCGGAAACAGCAGGCGTGCTGGAACCAGGCTGGGCAACAGGGAGTCCCCGTGCCAAAGACACTGCCGAGAACCAGCTGACGGTGCTGGAACCCAGATGGGTAGCAAAAGCTACAAGAACCAATGGCACTACCGAGGAACAGCTGACGGTGCTGGACCACGGTTACTAGGCAGGAGGTACCTGTGCTAGAAAGCACTACCAAGGACCAGCTGACGGTGCTGGACCTCGGATACCGAGATGGAGGCACCTAGGCCAAAGGCTCTGGCGAGAACCAGCACACAGTGCTGGAACCCGGGTGGGTAGCAGAAGGTACCCATTGAAAGCAAAGTAGCCAGGCCGCAAGCCGGCCGCAGTTACCGAAACCCACAGTCCTACAGGGGGTCCATGTCCCATTGGCACTACGGATCCAGCCTTCAGTGCCAGTTCCCGCAGCCCACATAGGAGTCACCTAAACTGCAGGCACCGTAGAGTCGGCTAACCCGGCCGCAAGACGACAGGACAACGGATTGGTGGCATAGTGACCTTGACACTACCCGGAAACAGCAGGCGTGCTGGAACCAGGCTGGGCAACAGGGAGTCCCCGTGCCAAAGACACTGCCGAACACCAACTGGCGTTGTTGGAGCCCAGGGACAATCATGGTGTAGGCCGAGGCCTACTTGGTGGTAGTTTTAGATTGTTTGTAGGCTACAACAGACTGTCAACGTGCTCCAATTAGGCATCTGTCTCCACTCTGTTTCCAGGATTTCACGTGACTACCAACACCGCCAGTTTATGCGTACAGTAGCCGTCTGCCCAATCCACACGTGTTCCTGTGTTACTGGTGTTCTGTAATGTCAGCAGATCCCATGATGTTTGTCTGCCAATGTCTCCTGCTCTGTCCACATTCCCACCACTTGCAGTGGGAAGGTGGACAGCGCAGGAGACAGTGCCGGACACACATTGGGGGATCAGCTCACGTTACAGAACACCAGGAACACAGGAACAAGTGTGGAATGCGTGGACGGCAACTGTGAGCAGGAACTGGCGGTGTTGGAGGTCAGGGGAAATACTAGAGACAGAGTGGAGACAGAGGCCAAATCAGAGAATGTTTAAATCTGAAGTAGTTACAATTTGGAGGCAGCAGCAGTTTGCCCTCCACACAGCAGGGGATCAGCTGACGTTACCGAACCCCACTTTCACATGAACGAGTGTGTTTTTCTGTGTGGACAGCACTTCCGAGCACCAACTAGCGTTGTTGGAACCCAGGGACAATCATGGTGCAGGCCGAGGCCTACTAGGAGCCAGGTGTAAAGCTGAGGAATTTTGACTTTGGAGGGAGCAGGACACTTTGCCCTCCACACAGCAGGGGATCAGCTGACGTTACCGAACCCCACTTTCACATGAACGAGTGTGTTTTTCTGTGTGGACAGCACTTCCGAGCACCAACTAGCGTTGTTGGAACCCAGGGACAATCATGGTGCAGGCCGAGGCCTACTAGGAGCCAGGTGTAAAGCTGAGGTATTTTGACTTTGGAGGGAGCAGAACACTTTGCCCTCCACACAGCAGGGGATCAGCTGACGTTACTGACCCCCACTTTCACATGAACGAGTGTGTTTTTCTGTGTGGACAGCACTTCTGAGCACCAACTAGCGTTGTTGGAGCCCAGGGAGAACCAGGGTGCAGGCCGAGGCCTACTTGGTGGTAGTTTTAGATTGTTTGTAGGCTACAACAGACTGTCAACGTGCTCCAATTAGGCATCTGTCTCCACTCTGTTTCCAGGATTTCACGTGACTACCAACACCGCCAGTTTATGCGTACAGTAGCCGTCTACCCAATCCACACGTGTTACTGTGTTACTGGTGTTCTGTAATGTCAGCAGATCCCCTGATGTTTGTCTGCCAATGTCTCCTGCTCTGTCCACATTCCCACCACTTGCAGTGGGAAGGTGGACAGCGCAGGAGACAGTGCCGGACACACATTGGGGGATCAGCTCACGTTACAGAACACCAGGAACACAGGAACAAGTTTGGAATGCGTGGACGGCAACTGTGAGCAGGAACTGGCGGTGTTGGAGGTCAGGGGAAATACTAGAGACAGAGTGGAGACAGAGGCCAAATCAGAGAATGTTTAAATCTGAAGTAGTTACAATTTGGAGGCAGCAGCAGTTTGCCCTCCACACAGCAGGGGATCAGCTGACGTTACCGAACCCCACTTTCACATGAACGAGTGTGTTTTTCTGTGTGGACAGCACTTCCGAGCACCAACTAGCGTTGTTGGAACCCAGGGACAATCATGGTGCAGGCCGAGGCCTACTAGGAGCCAGGTGTAAAGCTGAGGTATTTTGACTTTGGAGGGAGCAGGACACTTTGCCCTCCACACAGCAGGGGATCAGCTGACATTACCGAACCCCACTTTCACATGAACGAGTGTGTTTTTCTGTGTGGACAGCACTTCCGAGCACCAACTAGCATTGTTGGAACCCAGGGACAACCATGGTGCAGGCCGAGGCCTACTAGGAGCCAGGTGTAAAGCTGAGGTATTTTGACTTTGGAGGGAGCAGGACACTTTGCCCTCCACACAGCAGGGGATCAGCCGACGTTACCGAACCCCACTTTCACATGAACGAGTGTGTTTTTCTGTGTGGACGGCACTTCCGAGCAACAACTGACGATGTTGGAGCCCAGGGATAGTCATTTTGTAGGCTGAGGCCTACTTGGAGGCAGTTTAAGATAAGACGTTGTTTGAATTTGGAGGCAGCAGCAGTTTGCCCTCCACACAGCAGGGGATCAGCTGACATTACTGACCCCCACTTTCACATGAACAAGTGTGTTTTTCTGTGTGGACAGCACTTCCGAGCACCAACTAGCGTTGTTGGAGCCCAGGGAGAACCAGGGTGCAGGCCGAGGCCTACTTGGTGGCAGTTTTAGATTGTTTGTAGGCTACAACAGGCTGTCAACGTGCTCCAATTAGGCATCTGTCTCCACTCTGTTTCCAGGATTTCACGTGACCACCAACACCGCCAGTTTATGCGTACAGTAGCCGTCTGCCCAATCCACACTTGTTCCTGTGTTACTGGGATTCTGTAATGTCAGCAGATCCCCTGATGTGTGTCTGCCACTGTCTCCTGCTCTGTCCACATTCCCACCGCTTGCAGTGGGAAGGTGGACAGCGCAGGAGACAGTGGCTGACACACATTGGGGGATCTGCTGACGTAACAGAACCCCAGTAACACAGGAACACGTGTGGAATGCGTGGACGGCAACTGTGAGCAGGAACTGGCGGTGTTGGAGGTCAGGGGAAATGCTAGAGACAGAGTGGAGACAGAGGCCAAATCAGAGAATGTTTAAATCTGAAGTAGCTAAAATTTGGAGGCAGCAGCAGTTTGCCCGCCACACAGCAGGGGATCAGCTGACGTTACCGAACCCCACTTTCACATGAACAAGTGTGTTTTTCTGTGTGGACAGCAATTCCGAGCACCAACTGGCGTTGTCGGAGCCCAGGGAAAATGAGGTAGTAGGCCGAGGCCTACTTGGAGCCAGGTGTAAATCTGAGGTTGTTTGACTGTGGAGGGAGCAGGACACTTTGCCATACACACAGCAGGGGATCGGCTGACGTTACCGAACCCCACTTACACATGAGCGAGTGTTTTGTCTGTGCGGACAGCACTTCTGAGCACCAACTGGCGGTGTCGGAGCCCAGGGAAAATCAGGTAGTAGGCCGAGGCCTACTTGGTGGCAGTTTGCGATTGTTTCTAGACTACTACTGTCTGTCAACATACTCCAATTAGGCCTCTGTCTTCACTCTGTTTCGAGTATTTCCTCTGGCTTCCAACCACGCCAGTTGCTGCTCTGAAATGCCGTCTGCACAACCCAGACTTGTTCCTGTGTTACTGGGGTTCTGTAACAGCAGCTTCTCCCTAGAGGTGAGTCAGGCAATGTCTCCTGCTCTGTCCACATTTCCACTACAAGTAGTGGGAATGTAGACAAAGCAGGAGACATTGCCGTGCTCAACTCTGGAGATGAGCAGATGTTACAGGACCCAGGTACCACAGGAACAAGTGTGGATTGTGCATATGGCACTTGAGAGCAGAAACAGGCGTTGTTGTAGGCCGGAGGAAATACTCAAAACAGAGTGGAGACAGAGGGCAAATCAGAGAACATATTAAATCAGAGGTAGTCAGAAGTTGTAGGCAGCAGGAGAGTTTGCCGTACACACAGCAGGGGATCAGCTGACGTTACCGAACCCCACTTACACATGAGCGAGTGTTTTGTCTGTGCGGACAGCACTTCCGAGCACCAACTGGCGTTGTCGGAGCCCAGGGAAAATGAGGTAGTAGGCCGAGGCCTACTTGGAGCCAGGTGTAAATCTGAGGTTGTTTGACTGTGGAGGGAGCAGGACACTTTGCCATACACACAGCAGGGGATCAGCTGACGTTACCGAACCCCACTTACACATGAGTGAGTGTTTTGTCTGTGCGGATAGCACTTCTGAGCACCAACTGGCGGTGTCGGAGCCCAGGGAAAATCAGGTAGTAGGCCGAGGCCTACTTGGTGGCAGTTTGCGATTGTTTCTAGACTACTACTATCTGTCAACGTACTCCAATTAGGCCTCTGTCTTCACTCTGTTTCGAGTATTTCCTCTGGCTTCCAACCACGCCATTTGCTGCTCTGAAATGCCGTCTGCACAACCCACACTTGTTCCTGTGTTACTGGGGTTCTGTAACAGCAGCTTCTCCCTAGAGGTGAGTCAGGCAATGTCTCCTGCTCTGTCCACATTTCCACTACAAGTAGTGGGAATGTAGACAAAGCAGGAGACATTGCCGTGCTCAACTCTGGAGATGAGCAGATGTTACAGGACCCAGGTACCACAGGAAGAAGTGTGGATTGTGCAGACGGCACTTGAGAGCAGAAACAGGCGGTGTTGTAGGCCGGAGGAAATACTCAAAACAGAGTGGAGACAGAGGGCAAATCAGAGAACATATTAAATCAGAGGTAGTCAGAAGTTGTAGGCAGCAGGAGAGTTTGCCGTACACACAGCAGGGGATCAGCTGACGTTACCGAACCCCACTTACACATGAGCGAGTGTTTTGTCTGTGCAGACAGTACTTCCGAACACCAACTGGCATTGTCATAGCCCAGGGAAAATGAGGTATTGGCCGAGGCCTACTTGGAGCCAGGTGTAAATCTGAGGTTGTTTGACTGTGGAGGGAGCAGGACACTTTGCCATACACACAGCAGGGGATCAGCTGACGTTACCGAACCCCACTTACACATGAGCGAGTGTTTTGTCTGTGCGGACAGCACTTCTGAGCAACAACGGCCATTGATGTAGCCCAGGAAATAAAGTTCAGGTCATAGAAACATGAACACAACAGGAGACCTGGATCCTGTTGCCAGCCAATTATTTATTCTGGAAGAGGACTGGCAAATTCAGGTGAGATCCAGGCCTTGTTCATTTTCACAAAAGTAAGCCGGTCAACATTATCGGCGGATAGTCGCGTGCGACGGTCTGTTACCACACCACCTGCAGCACTAAAGACACGTTCCGATAATACACTGGCAGCAGGGCAAGCCAGCACCTCCAATGCATACTGGCTAAGCTCTGGCCATGTATCCAGCTTAGAGACCCAATACTTGAACGGAGAAGAGCCGTCTGGGAGAACACTAACAGGGCACGACAAGTGGTCTGTCACCATCTGACGGAAACGTTGCCTCCTGCTGACTGGAGCTGTCTGTGATGGTGTGGCCGTTTGTGGCGGTCCCACAAAACTTTCCCACATTTGGGCCATACTGGCCTTGCCTTGTCCTGCGGCACTGCCTCTGCTACCTCTTTGTGCAGAGCTTCCTCCACTGCCTCTACCCACATGGCTGGTTTGAAATGCACTACCAGCAACACTTGTGGGGGGAATGGAGAACATGATGGCCTGCACAAGTGTTTCTTGGTACTCCCGCATTTTTCGCTCCCGGTTCAACTGTGGTATGAGGCTTTGTAAGTTGTCCCGGTAGCGAGGATCTAGGAGGGTGTACACCCAATAATCAGCCGTGTGGAGAATGTTGGCGATGCGGCAGTCATTTAACAAGCACTGCAGCATGAAATCAACCATGTGCTGCAGACTGCCAACTGGACCGGAAACGCTGTCCCCAGCTTGAGGCAGCATCTCTGCCTGCTCAGCATCACCCCACCCTCGCTGTACACACTGACTACTAGAGCCTTGTTCACCTCCCTCCTCTGGAGAGATGTGTTCCTCCTCCTCCATTGACTCCTCGTCATCCTCCTCACTAAGTGTCCCCTGCCTGGGCCTTTGTGTGGAAGCACGTTGCGCAGACTTGCCAGAAGCAGATGGCATTTCTGACTGCTCATCCTCGACCTCTTCAAAAACCTCCTCACTTAGTGCTTGTAAGGTTTTTTGAAGCAGACAGATGAGGGGGACAGTCATGCTGATTAGTGCATCATCTGCACTGGCCATCCGCGTGGAGTCATCGAAGGCACGCAAAACTTGGCAGATGTCCCTCATAGTGGCCCACTCAGTGGTGGTGAAGTGTGTCCGGCGCACAGTGCGACTTGTTTGCGCCTGATGCAGCTGGTACTCCATTACTGCTGCCTGCTGCTCACACAACCGCTCCAACATATGTAACGTTGAATTCCACCTGGTGGGGAGGTCACATATGATGCGATGTTCTGGCAGGCGGAATCGGCGTTGCAGAGATGCAATGCGCGATCTTGCCATCCTGGAACGCCGCAAGTGAGCACACTCTAGGCGAACCTTGTGCAGCAGTGCATCAAGATCCGGATAGTCCCTCAGAAAGCTCTGCACGACCAAATTGAGCACGTGTGCCAGACATGGTATGTGAGTGAGGTTGCCTAGGCCCAGAGCTGCCACTAGATTTTGGCCATTGTCACTCACTACCAAACCTGGCTGGAGATTCGCTGGCACAAACCACACATCGCTCTCCTGCTTGATGGCATTCCAGAGCTCCTGTGCTGTGTGGCTCCGATTCCCCAAAGAAGTTAATTTAAGGACGGCCTGTTGACGTTTGGCCACACCTGTGCTCATGTCTGGCCTAACAGGCTCACGCAGTGCTGATTCCGAGGAACTAGAGTAGGAGGAGGACTCAATATGTACAGACTGCATTCCTGCAATCCTTGGAGTTGGCAGAATACGTACAGAGCCACTCTCCAGATCTGTACCCGGCTCCACAACATTGACCCAATGGGCAGTGAGGGAAAGGTATCGTCCCTGTCCATGGCTACTGGTCCACGCATCGGTGGTCAGGTGGACCTTGCTACTGACGGCATTTAGTAGCGCATTTTTAATTTTTCCCTCCACATGCTTTTGCAGGGCAGGGACAGCTTGCCTGCTGAAATAAAAGCGGCTGGGCACATTGTATTGTGGAACTGCCAATGACATAAAGTTCCGGAAGGTGTCAGTCTCCACCAGCCTGAATGACAGCATCTCAAGGGCCAGTAGTTTGGCAATGCCGGCATTCAGAGCCAGTGCTCGGGGATGGTTTGCCGAGTATGGCCGCTTTTTCTCCCATGCCTGTGCTACCGATTGCTGGTGAGTGGCCTGGGAGTGTGCTGATGACTGCGAACGTGGTTCAGTGGGTGGAATTTCACTGGGTCTCTGGACAACAGTGGCAGTGGTTCTTCCATGGCGTTCCAGTGAGGAAGCCGAACCAGCTGTGTGTGAGCTGGAGGAAGAGGCCCCAACACGAGCTGAAGAGGTGGTAGGTGCTGCTGAAGGTTGGCCTACATCTTCAGTGTGTCTGTGTAACTCCACCTCGTGCTTGGTACGCACATGTTTCCACATATTTGTGGTATTGAGGTTGGTCACATTTTTCCCTCGTTTCACTTTCTGATGACACAGCTTGCATTTGACAAAGCAAATGTCATCTGCAACTGTGTCAAAAAAAGACCACGCACTGCAAGTCCTGGGAGCGCCCGTTTTGTGTTTTGGAAGAGGATTGCTCCTCACGGGTGCCAAAGTGGAGGCTACAGGCAACCAAGTCTGCCCCCGCCCTCTCCCTCCTCTTTTGGCCGTTCGGGGAATCTCTTCCTCAGAGCTGCTCCCACCACCTTCCTGTGGCTGACGCCATGATGGGTCAAGGACCTCATGATCTCCACTCCCCTCTTCAAGCACCGGCTGGTCCTGGGTTGTCTCGCCAGCACCGTACGCACCAGAAATTGGCAACTGAGTCTCATCATCATCTGATGCATACTGAGGTGTGCTGACCATAGGCACTGGCCCACCCGCCTCTTCAGATTCAGAGGGACAAAGCAGTTGCGCATCACTGCATACTCTCTCTTCTTCACGCTCTAGAATGCTGCTTGGCTGGCCACCTCTTTCCAAGCCAACAGATTCTGAGAACAGAAGTAAAGATTGAGATGGCTCCTGTCCAGGGCTCTCAGACTGCCTGGGCAATTTGGCAGGTGGTGAAGAGACAGATGGTTGCTCTTCAGTGCTCTGGCCTTGGAAGGATGCGGAAGTCATTGAAGTGGATGAGTTAGCTGCCATCCATCCGACAACGGCTTCAATTTGTTCGTCACGCAGCAGTGGGGTACAGCGAGGTCCTACAAAGCTGCGCATGAAGGACTGTTGCCTGGTAAAAGTGGGGGATGCCGGGTCACTGGTGGCCGCAGCAGATACCGAATCCCCACGTCCTCTCCCTGCTGAATCCCCCCGTCCTCTCCCTGCTGAAACTCCACAGCCACGACCACGTGCCTTACTCCCTGCCTTCTTCATCTTGGTAGACTGATAAAGATAGGCAGAAAAGTAAAAAAGGGGTGGCTTAGTGTTCTTATTCCTGAACACCTGCTAACCAGTATAAGAAACACTAATTTGGCTAAGAGTGTGTGTACTACACTTTAATATGATCTATTGTGGCCTAGATAACTGTAAAGTGGAGTGTTTGGTGAACTTTATTTCCTTTTTTTTGGGTGGGGGGAAAGGAAAGGATGTGACCAAAGTTTGAAAGCTATAGTATCACAAACTTTTTGGAGCGATTACAATGCAGGAAGATAACCTACAATGCAATTGATGAGGCTCCAAAAAATAGGGTGATACTAGCCTGGCTGGCCCTTAAGTGCACAAGCCAGCAAAAAGGCTCCTCTATCTAATCCTATATAGTGTTTGCAACCAACCAATGACAATGGATGCGGTTGGAAGCACACTAATATAGGAGCAAAAATCTGGCTAAATTAGCTGCAAAAAAAGGACTATGTATGAGGCAGTGACGCACGCTGAGCGGACTACAGCTAGCGGTGGCTGTAGAACACACTGCAACGTGAGCTGCACTCACACACAGAGAGACCTATCAGACAGCCAAAAACAGTGCAGAGAAATGGGCTATAGCACTGAAAGGCTGCTGAAAGGCTCCGCTGTCCACTCCTTTAGTGTTTGCAACCAACGTATATGGATACGTATGGAAGCACACTATACAGGAGAAAAAAAAGCAGCAATAAAAGAAAAATGTGTATGAGGCAGAGACACACGCTGGCCGGCCTACAAGCAGACGTGCCTGCAGGACACACTACACAGCGTGTGTCTGCACTCACACAGCCCTTGCAGACAGCTGTGAAAACAGCGCTGCTAGGGAAAAGCAAGCTACAGTGGTGGTTTATGTAGCCTGGGTTAAGCACTATATGTTTTGTGGAATCGCTATTTCTAACTGTCCCTCACAGTCTTCAACAGCAGCCTGTCCCTAACTGAATTCACAGCAGAGTGACCAGAAATGGTGGCTGCAGCGCTTTTTATAGTGCATCATGACATCATTTCAGCAGCCAATCACAGCCATGCCAGTAGTTAACATGCCTACATGCCTAACAGGATATGCCCACACTTCTGAGGATCCCCATTGGCTGAATCAAATCGAGCGGGCTCCTAGCATTATGGGAACTTCCGATTCCGGTATTCGATATGAAAAAAGTATCGGAACTAAGTATCGGAATACAGCTAATATCGGCCGATACCCGATACTTGCGGTATCGGAATGCTCAACACTAACTGTGATATGATCAAACTAAATTTGAACTCTTTGGGCATAATGACCATGGTTACATTTGGCTGAAAAAGAGAGAAGCCTGGAAGCCTAAGAACACCATCCCAACTGTGAAACATGGAGTTGGCAGCATCATGTTGTTGGCTTGTTTTACTGCAGGAGGGACTGGTGCACTTCACAAAATAGATGGCATCATGAGAAAAGATGATTATGTGGCAATACTGAAGCAACATCTCAAGACATCATCAAGGAAGGTAAAGCTTGGGCGGAAATGGGTCTTTTAAATGGACAATGACCCGAAGCATACTGCCAATATGGTAACAAAGTAATTTAAGGATAAGAAAGTCAATGTTTTGGAGTGGCCACAAAGCCCTGATCTCAATCCCAATGAAAATTTATGGGCAAAGCTGAAAAGGCCGGCACGAGCAAGACGACCAACAAACCTGGATCAGTCAGTTTTGTCAAGAGGAAAGGGCCCAAATTCCCACCAACTATTGTGAGAAGTTTGTGGAAGGATATCTCAAACGTTTGATCTAAGTCATTCATTTTAAGGGCAATGATACCAAATGCTAATTAAATGTATGCAAACTTATGACTTTGCGGTAAGTAATAAAAATGCCTGAAAACATCTCTCTCTCTCTCATTATTCTGGCATTTGGCAAATATTAATAGTTATGGTAATCCTGATTTACCTAAACCGGGAAAGGTTTATTCTGATTTCATGTGAATTATTGAGGAAAATATGCACATGTGTCTTTTTAAATAGTGTATGTAAATTTCTGGTTCCAACTGTAGATTCTGGTGGGTAGCAGCCACACAGAAGAACTACTGAGCCCAGAAGAGGCAACCCTGCTCCCCTGGGATTGGGTGGTGCTGGAGATCAAGAAGGTGCCTTTGCTGTGTTGCATCTCCAGCTGAATCTGTGTAGCCATGTATGGTACCTGTATGCACAAACCTTACTGAACTATTGCAGTATATACTATAGTACAAGCAATTTAGCTGACACAAGTTCAACTAAAAAAGTGTACATTAAAAAAAATCTAAAGAAAATAAAATACTATTCAAATCATACCTCTTTCCCAGTCAAAATGTAAAAATAATAAAACACAAATAAAATATCAACATATTTGGTATTGCTTCATATGAAAGCATATGAAAAAGTGCAATATCAATGCATTAAATAGTTTTACCCATGGGATAAATGCTGTAAAGAAAAAAGGCCAGAATTACATTTTTTTTGTCCGCTGCACCTCCACAGAAAAAAAATTAAAAGTGATCATAGTAAAAAAAAACAAAAACTACTCCTTACCTGAACATGGTGGGATGATCTATGGTAGGTAATAAATAATAATAATCTTAATATAGCTCTAACATACTCCACAGCGCTTTACAGTTTGCACACATTATCATCTCTGTCCCCGATGGGGCTCACAATCTAAATTCCCTATCAGTATGTCTTTGGAATGTGGGAGGAAACCGGAGTACCCGGAGGAAACCCATGCAAACACGGGAAAACCATACAAACTCCTTGTAGATGTCTTTGGTGGGATTCAAACCCAGGACTCCAGCGCTGTAAGGTTGCAGTACTATCCCCTGAGCCACCGTGCTATAGGTCAAAGAGCAGGACAGAAAAGATTTCATGTTTTTTCTTTATCCTTTACATGAAACCAAGACATAGACCGTGACTTATAACTTGACTTGGCTGTGCATAGTTCAGGATTAAGCTTCACAATTAGGTCACACAGCAACAAATAGTAACAAGCAAACTGAAGTAAAATTGCAGGGTTAAAACAATTTGGAAACAAGGTCAGGGGTGACCTTAGTCCATGTGCACAATTCCTGTATTAAACCAGTATATTGACCATATCATCATTGTTTAGTGGATGATGCAGATCAGTTGATATACAGTATATTTGTGTAATGAGGGATGGTTCAGCCTAAATAATAATAATGCTTTTTATTTTTATAGCGCCAACATATTCCACAGCATTTTACATTTTAGAGTGGACTTGTACAGACAAAGACATTACAGAATAAACATAACTCAGATATGTAGCTAAAATGCTCACTTACTATTAGAGTCAACCGCTGGGTGGCACTCACGGGTTGGGTGGCAGACTAAAACAAGTGAGGAGATGTAGGGTGGTGCTGTACCATGAAACATTTTGTGGGTGAGAGTGATAAGTTTATACAGAACTCTGTATCGGATGGGAAACCAGTGCAATGACTGACACAGGGTTGAGACATTAGTGTAGCAGTTGGAAAAGAATATGATCCTGGCTACTGCATTCAGGATGGATTGGATAGGGGAGAGGTTAGTTAGAGGGATATGGATCAGTAAAGAGTAGAGTTGAGCGAAACGGGTTGGTCAAATTCAAAAGTCGCCGACTTTAGCTAAAGTCGGGTTTCGCCGATCGAAATCCGACCATAGCGTGAGGTTGGCCATGAGGTCGCCGATCCGAACGCCAAAATCGCGTTTCAAATAATGCTTCCAGCGCCTTTGCTCAGCCAATGATGGAGGACACACACTGTGGGCAACACGATGACATGGGCAGCGGCCACCACCATCTTAGAGAAGGGCATTGAAGTGATTGGCTGGCTTTGTGTGGCGTCACAGTGGCTATAAAAGGCCGTGACCGCTGACCGCCATCTTACTTCTGTCGATCTTAGAATAGGGAGAGGTGCTGCTGCTGATTCTGAATACGGAGAGCGTTAGGCAGGGAAGAAGAAAAAAAAATAGCTTCTGCTGATAGCGCTTTTCACTGTACAGTTAGTGTGCAGTGACAGGGGATGATTTTTGTTGTGTGCAGCAGCGCTGGTGGTGATTAGGCTGCCTTTTAAGGCTACCTAATAGCTACATTGCTGTGTGCACACTGCTGTTCAAACTGCTTTTTTCAAAGCACTCCAACTTTTATTATTTTGTTCTGGTCAGCTACAGAGTGTTCATTTTTTCACACACCGTATAGCGGTGTACGCTGCTCACACACTACCGTGTACCAGCTGGTATCACGGACAAATACAAGCTATCTGTGTGTGACTCTGGAAGAAAAAGCCGAAGAGATTTTCCATTTTTCCAGACCTACACCATATAGAGCTGCCCGCTTTTCAAACAGTTTCATATATCTGCTGTTTGATTACGGTCCAAACTATACAGAGACAGCGTGTGTCACTCCGTATAAAAATAGATGGAGATTTAAAATTTTCCATACAGACACCGCATAGCAGTGTATGCTCCTCACACACTACCGTGTACCAGCTGGTATCACGGATAAATACAAGCTATCTGTGTGTGACTCTGGAAAAACAAACCGAGCAGATTTTCCATTTTTCCAGACCTACACCATATAGAGCTGCCCGCTTTTCAAACAGTTTCATATATCTGCTGTTTGATTACGGTCCAAACTATACAGAGACAGAGTGTCACTCCTTATAAAAATAGACAGAGATTTACAATTTTCCATACAGACACCGTATGGCGGTGTACGCTCCTCACACACTACCGTGTACAGACTGGTATCACAGACAAATACAAGCTATCTGTGTGTGACTCTGGAAAAGCAAACCAAGGAGATTTTCCATTTTTCCAGACCTACACCATATAGAGCTGCCCGCTTTTCAAACAGTTTCATATATCTGCTGTTTGATTACGGTCCAAACTATACAGAGACAGCATGTGTCACTCAGTAGAAAAATAGACGGAGATTTAAAATTTTCCATACAGACACCGTATGGCGGTGTACGCTCCTCACACACTACCGTGTACCGACTGGTATCACAGACAAATACAAGCTATCTGTGTGTGACTCTGGAAAAGCAAACCAAGGAGATTTTCCATTTTTCCAGACCTACACAGTATAGAGCAGTCCACTTTTCAAACAGTTTCATATATCTGCTGTTTGATTACGGTCCAAACTATACAGAGACAGAGTGTCACTCCTTATAAAAATAGACAGAGATTTACAATTTTCCATACAGACACCGTATAGAGCTGTCTGATTCTCAAACAGTATTGTATATCTGCCGTTCGCATTACGGTCACATCTATACAGAGTCAGCGTGTGTGTGACACTCCGTAAATACATATATGGATATTTCCATTTCTCCTTACACCATATTGAGCTGTCCGATTCTCAAACAGTATTGTAAAACTGCTGTTCGCATTACAGTCACATCTATACAGAGTCAGCGTGTGTGTGTGACACTCCGTAAATACATATATGGACATTTCCATCTCTCCATACTCTGTATTGAGCTGTCCGATTCTCAAACAGTATTGTATATTTGCTGTTCGCATTACAGTCACATCTATACAGAGTCAGCATGTGTGTGACACTCCGTAAATACATATACGGAGATTGATAGTTACACAAAAAATGTATACAGCTGTACACTTCTGATACAGTACCGTATATCTGCATGATGGATTACGGTCAAATACATACTGGGAGAGCATCTGTGACTAACAAAATATATACGTAGATTTAATTTTTTTAATACACCTTACACAGCTGGACGCTCCTCTTACAGTACCATCTCTCTGCTGATATTTTTGGTACATTTTCCCAAACATGTGGAAGTATGGTGGAAGAGGCCGCGGACGTGGGCAGGGGGGCACGGCTGGTACTGATGGTGGTGGTGCATCGGCTGGTTCTGGCAAAAGCACAATAGCAGCTAAGGCAGGAGGTGTTGAGCCTGCGTCATCATCTGGCCCAAAAAGGCCTGTAAGGTTCCCTTTTCTTGGAGTAGGAAAAAGCATTTTTAAAGTCGGAGCATCAGGAACAGGTTTTGGCGTACATTGCCAAAACAGCCACCAGCTCTATTGCCTCCTCTTCTGAACGTTTGAAACCTGCAAGCACGGAGTCGTCAGTGCAGGGTTCTGGTCAGGAAAAACAACTTTCCTTGTGTCCTTCACCCCCACCAAAAGTTAAGGATGCGGCAGCCCACACTTCAGATTACTCTATGGAGCTCTGTTCACATACCATGCCTGGGTTATCCAGTCAAATCCTGAATTCACCAGTCCAAGATGAATCTGACATGGAGTGCACTGATGCACAGCCACTGCTAGAGGATTCTGCTGGTACACTGACGCAGAGCACTACATTGCCCTCGTAGTCTACTGAGCCAGAATCTGACCCTGATGAAACTCAGGTGCCCCTTCCCGCATACTACACCACCTTACACGGTGACTAGAGTTGAGCGATACCAGCCGATACTTGAAAATATCGGATCGGAATGGATCGGCCGATCTTTAAAAAAAGTATCGGTATCGCCGATTCCGATACCGGGAACCAATGCAAGTCAATGGGGCCAAAATATCGGAATTAAAAAAAACCCTTTCTTTCCTTGTAGGTTAATTCTACATGAAGAAAAACAACTAAGAATAATGTAGAATGTATTGTGGGAGGTGGAGGAGACATTAAAGCCATAGAGGTTTAGCCCAATCAAATGGAATAGCAGGAATTAAACTTTTTTTTTTAAAGATGTTAGGAGTTACAAAGATATTGACTATGTTAGCCTCATTTATATTTTGCCAGACATGTATGTCTTCTTCTTCTACTTCCTTTTTTTACATTCTTCTTCTTCTTCTTCTTCTACTTCCTTTTTTTACATTCTTCTTCTTCTTCTTCTACTTCCTTTTTTTATATTCTTCTTCTTCTTCTTCTACTTCCTTTTTTTACATTCTTCTTCTTATTCCTTTTTTTACATTCTTCTTCTTCTTCTTCTACTTCCTTTTTTTACATTCTTCTTCTTCTTCTTCTACTTCCTTTTTTTACATTCTTCTTCTTCTTCTTCTACTTCCTTTTTTTACATTCTTCTTCTTCTTCTTCTACTTCCTTTTTTTACATTCTTCTTCTTCTTCTTCTACTTCCTTTTTTTACATTCTTCTTCTTCTTCTTCTTCTTCTTCCTTTTCTTACATTCTTCATATTCTTCTTATTCAACAATTATTATTCTACATATTCAGCTTCTTCATCTTCTTCCTATTCTTCTTCATCATATTCTTGTTTGTGTCAGGCATTCCTGTAGTTGTTATCTAGAAAAGTTAGAAGTTTACACCTTCCGTTCTGCCTGTCACAAAAGATTTACAACAGGATTTGTCCGCGTTCAGTTTGGCCTGCAGAAGCAGGCCTTTTCCAGGGGCACCACGAGGAGGAACGGACTCACCCCCATACACTGCTTAGTCTTCTTCTGCTTATAAATAAGATAATATCATTTGCTCAGAGTATTAGTCTTATGCTTAATGTTCTTCTGCTTTGTTTTTTTTATGCTTCTTTGTCTTCTCTCTCTTGTTGTTCTGCATCTTGGTGGTTGTCTTCCTGTTCTTTGTCCTCTTGAACCAGCTGACGGTACTGGCACCCGGAGGGGCAGCAGAAGGAACAAGAGCCAATGGCACTACCGAGGACCAGCTGACGGTGCTGGAACCCGGTTACTAAGCAGGAGGTACCTGTGCTACAAAGCACTACCAAGGACCAGCAGACGTTGCCGGAACTCGGATACCGAGATGGAGGCACCTAGGCCAAAGGCTCTGACGAGAACCAGCTGACGGTGCTGGAACCCGGAGGGGTAGCATAAGCTGCAAGAGCAAATGGAAATAGCGAGGACCAGCTGACAGTGCTGGCACCCGGAGGGGCAGCAGAAGGAATAAGAGCCAATGGCACAACCGAGGACCAGCTGACGGTGCTGGAACCCGGTTACTAAGCAGGAGGTACCTGTGCTACAAAGCACTACCAAGGACCAGCAGACGTTGCCAGAACT
Organism: Dendrobates tinctorius; assembly: GCF_039654945.1. NCBI lineage: Eukaryota > Metazoa > Chordata > Amphibia > Anura > Dendrobatidae > Dendrobates > Dendrobates tinctorius. The sequence goes on from NW_027361890.1 coordinate 23,041,524, forward strand.
CGGATACCGAGATGGAGGCACCTAGGCCAAAGGCTCTGACGAGAACCAGCTGACGGTGCTGGAACCCGGAGGGGTAGCATAAGCTGCAAGAGCAAATGGAAATAGCGAGGACCAGCTGACAGTGCTGGCACCCGGAGGGGCAGCAGAAGGAATAAGAGCCAATGGCACAACCGAGGACCAGCTGACGGTGCTGGAACCCGGTTACTAAGCAGGAGGTACCTGTGCTACAAAGCACTACCAAGGACCAGCAGACGTTGCCGGAACTCGGATACCGAGATGGAGGCACCTAGGCCAAAGGCTCTGACGAGAACCAGCTGACGGTGCTGGAACCCGGAGGGGTAGCATAAGCTGCAAGAGCAAATGGAAATAGCGAGGACCAGCTGACAGTGCTGGCACCCGGAGGGGCAGCAGAAGGAATAAGAGCCAATGGCACAACCGAGGACCAGCTGACGGTGCTGGAACCCGGTTACTAAGCAGGAGGTACCTGTGCTACAAAGCACTACCAAGGACCAGCAGACGTTGCCGGAACTCGGATACCGAGATGGAGGCACCTAGGCCAAAGGCTCTGATGAGAACCAGCTGACGGTGCTGGAACCCGGAGGGGTATCAGAAGTTACCCCTGAAAAGCAAAGTTGGCATGCCGCAAGCTGGCCGCAGTTACCGAATCACACAGTCCTACAGGGGGTGCTTGTCCTACTGGCACTATGGAACAAACCTTTCTTACCAGAACCCGCAGTCCACATAGGAAGCACCTAAACTGCTGGCACCCTAGCCTCGGCTAACCCAACCGCAACACGACATGGCAACTTGGGGTGGCAAACTGACATTGACACTTCCCGGAAACAGCAGGCAGGGCTGGAACCAAGCTGGGCAGGAGGGAGTACCCGTGCCAAAGTCAGTTATGAGCAGCAACTGGCGATGTTGGAGCCCAGGACAAGCACTTAGCAGGCTGAGGCCTGATGTGCTGTCAATTGGGAGGCAGCAGGACAGATTGCCATCAAAACAGCAGGGGAACAGCTGACGTTACTGAACCCCACAAACACAGGAGCTAGTGTTTTACTCTGTGAAGACGGCACTTCCGAGCAACAACTGGCTGTGTTGAAGCCCAGGGACAAGCACGGAGCAGGCTTAGGCTGCATTGAAGAAATTTTAAGATCGGTTGTAGACTACTAATTTGAACCAAGCTCCACTTAGGCCTGTGGCTTCACTGATTTTCGTATTTCCCCTGTCCTCCAACCCCGCCAGTTACAGCTCCGAAGTGGCGTCTGCACAATCCACACTTGTTCCTGTGTTACAGGTGTTCAGTCCGGTCAGTTAATCCCCTGATGTGTGTCCGGCAATGTCGCCTGCTCTGTCCACATTCCGATAATGGGAATGTGGACAGAGCAGGCGACATTGCCGGACACACATCAGGGGAATAACTGACCGGACTGAACACCTGTAACACAGGAACAAGTGTGGATTGTGCAGACGCCACTTCGGAGCTGTAACTGGCGGGGTTGGAGGACAGGGGAAATACGAGAGACAGTGTAGCCACAGGCCTAATTGGAGCACGGTTAAAAATCAGTAGTGGTACGACTGTGTAGGCAGCAGGAGACTTTGCCATCCACACAGCAGGGGATCAGCTGACATTACTGAACCCCACTGAGACACGGGAGCAAGTGTCTCTTTCCGTGTGGACGGCACTTCCGAACTACAACTGGCTGTGTTGAAGCCCAGGAAATAGGAGGGTGTAGGCAGAGGCCTACTGTATTTTGAATGAGTTTACAGCAGGAGAGACTGCCATCCACACAGCAGGGGATCAGCTGACGTTACTGAACCCCACTGAGACACGGGAGCAAGTGTCTCTTTCCGTGTGGACGGCACTTCTGAACTACAACTGGCTGTGTTGAAGCCCAGGAAATAGGAGGGTGTAGGCAGAGGCCTACTGTATTTTGAATGAGTTTACAGCAGGAGAGACTGCCATCCACACAGCAGGGGATCAGCTGACGTTACTGAACCCCACTGAGACACGGGAGCAAGTGTCTCTTTCCGTGTGGACGGCACTTCCGAACTACAACTGGCTGTGTTGAAGCCCAGGAAATAGGAGGGTGTAGGCAGAGGCCTACTGTATTTTGAATGAGTTTACAGCAGGAGAGACTGCCATCCACACAGCAGGGGATCAGCTGACGTTACTGAACCCCACTGAGACACGGGAGCAAGTATCTCTTTCCGTGTGGACGGCACTTCCGAACTACAACTGGCTGTGTTGAAGCCCAGGAAATAGGAGGGTGTAGGCAGAGGCCTACTGTCTTTGTAATGCGGAGACAGCAGGAGAGACTGCCATCTCCACAGCAGGGGAACAGCTGGCAGTGCTGAACCCCACTAACACTTGAACGAATGTGTTTGGCTCTGTGGAGACGACACTTCTGAACACCAACTGACGTTGTTGGAGCCCAGGATTAGGCGAGGAGCAGGCTGGGGCCTACTGGATTTTGGCAGGTGAATGCAGCAGGAGACTTGCCATCTCCACAGCAGGGGAACAGCTGGCAGTGCTGAACCCCACTAACACTTGAACGAATGTGTTTGGCTCTGTGGAGACGACACTTCTGAACACCAACTGACGTTGTTGGAGCCCAGGATTAGGCGAGGAGCAGGCTGGGGCCTACTGGATTTTGGCAGGTGAATGCAGCAGGAGACTTGCCATCTCCACAGCAGGGGAACAGCTGGCAGTGCTGAACCCCACTAACACTTGAACGAATGTGTTTGGCTCTGTGGAGACGACACTTCTGAACACCAACTGACGTTGTTGGAGCCCAGGATTAGGCGAGGAGCAGGCTGGGGCCTACTGGATTTTGGCAGGTGAATGCAGCAGGAGACTTGCCATCTCCACAGCAGGGGAACAGCTGGCAGTGCTGAACCCCACTAACACTTGAACGAATGTGTTTGGCTCTGTGGAGACGACACTTCTGAACACCAACTGACGCTGTTGGAGCCCAGGATTAGGCGAGGAGCAGGCTGGGGCCTACTGGATTTTGGCAGGTGAATGCAGCAGGAGACTTGCCATCTCCACAGCAGGGGAACAGCTGGCAGTGCTGAACCCCACTAACACTTGAACGAATGTGTTTGGCTCTGTGGAGACGACACTTCTGAACACCAACTGACGCTGTTGGAGCCCAGGATTAGGCGAGGAGCAGGCTGGGGCCTACTGGATTTTGGCAGGTGAATGCAGCAGGAGACTTGCCATCTCCACAGCAGGGGAACAGCTGGCAGTGCTGAACCCCACTAACACTTGAACGAATGTGTTTGGCTCTGTGGAGACGACACTTCTGAACACCAACTGACGCTGTTGGAGCCCAGGATTAGGCGAGGAGCAGGCTGGGGCCTACTGGATTTTGGCAGGTGAATGCAGCAGGAGACTTGCCATCTCCACAGCAGGGGAACAGCTGGCAGTGCTGAACCCCACTAACACTTGAACGAATGTGTTTGGCTCTGTGGAGACGACACTTCTGAACACCAACTGACGCTGTTGGAGCCCAGGATTAGGCGAGGAGCAGGCTGGGGCCTACTGGATTTTGGCAGGTGAATGCAGCAGGAGACTTGCCATCTCCACAGCAGGGGAACAGCTGGCAGTGCTGAACCCCACTAACACTTGAACGAATGTGTTTGGCTCTGTGGAGACGACACTTCTGAACACCAACTGACGCTGTTGGAGCCCAGGATTAGGCGAGGAGCAGGCTGGGGCCTACTGGATTTTGGCAGGTGAATGCAGCAGGAGACTTGCCATCTCCACAGCAGGGGAACAGCTGGCAGTGCTGAACCCCACTAACACTTGAACGAATGTGTTTGGCTCTGTGGAGACGACACTTCTGAACACCAACTGACGCTGTTGGAGCCCAGGATTAGGCGAGGAGCAGGCTGGGGCCTACTGGATTTTGGCAGGTGAATGCAGCAGGAGACTTGCCATCTCCACAGCAGGGGAACAGCTGGCAGTGCTGAACCCCACTAACACTTGAACGAATGTGTTTGGCTCTGTGGAGACGACACTTCTGAACACCAACTGACGCTGTTGGAGCCCAGGATTAGGCGAGGAGCAGGCTGGGGCCTACTGGATTTTGGCAGGTGAATGCAGCAGGAGACTTGCCATCTCCACAGCAGGGGAACAGCTGGCAGTGCTGAACCCCACTAACACTTGAACGAATGTGTTTGGCTCTGTGGAGACGACACTTCTGAACACCAACTGACGCTGTTGGAGCCCAGGATTAGGCGAGGAGCAGGCTGGGGCCTACTGGATTTTGGCAGGTGAATGCAGCAGGAGACTTGCCATCTCCACAGCAGGGGAACAGCTGGCAGTGCTGAACCCCACTAACACTTGAACGAATGTGTTTGGCTCTGTGGAGACGACACTTCTGAACACCAACTGACGCTGTTGGAGCCCAGGATTACGCATGCCGCATGCAGAGGCCAATGGGCATCGGTTTTTATGGAGGTTGTGGACTACTACTGATTCTAACCATGCTCCACTTAGGCCTCTGGCTCCACTGTCTCTACTATTTACCCTGGCCTCCAACCCCGCCAGCTACATCTCTGAAGTGGCGTCAGCACAATCTACACTTGTTCCTGTGTTACTGGTGCTCAGTCCCATCAGTTGATCCCCTGATGTTTGTCCGGCAAGTTCGCCAGCTCTGTCCTCATTCCCACTACTGGTTATGGGAATGTGGACAGAGCAGGAGACCTTGCCGGACACACATCAGGGGATAAACTGATGGGACTGAGCCACAGGAACACAGGAACAAGTGTAGATTGTGCTGACGCCACTTCAGAGATGTAGATGGCGGGGTTGGAGGTCAGGGGAAATAGTAGAGACAGTGGAGCCAGAGACCTAAGTTGGGCACGTTTAAAAATCAGTAGTGGTTTGAATGTTGATGGAGCTGGTGACTCTGCCGTCCACACAGCAGGGGATCAGCTGGCATTACTGAACCCCAGTAACACAGGAGCTAGTGTGTTTCTCTGTGCAGACGACACATCTGAGCGACAACTGGCTGTGTTGAAGCACAGGGATTATAGTTCAGGTGGTAGAAAAATGAACACACCAGCAGACCTGGATACAGTTGCCAACCACTAATTTAGTCTGTAAGAGGAATGGCAAAGTCTTTGGAGATCCAGGCCTTGTTCATTTTCAGAAAAGTCAGCCGGTCAACATTATCGGAAGATAGTCGCGTGCGACGGTCTGTTAGTACACCACCTGCGGCACTAAAGACACGTTCCGATAATACACTGGCAGCAGGGCAAGCCAGCACCTCCAATGCATACTGGCTAAGCTCTGGCCATGTATCCAGCTTAGAGACCCAAAACTTGAAGGGGGAAGAGCCATCTGGGAGTACAGCGACAGGGCAAGACATGTAGTCTGACACCATCTGACGGAAGCGTTGCCTCCTGCTGACTCGAGGCGTCGCTGATGGTGTAGACAATTGTGGTTGACACACAAAACTTTGCCACATTTGGGCCATAGTGGTCTTGCCTTGTGCTGCGGCACTGCCTCTGCTCCCTCTTTGTGCAGAGTTTCCTCCACTGCCTCGACGCACAGAGCTGCTTTGTAAAGCACTAGCAACAATGCTGTCGGGTGGAATGGAAAACATTATGGACTGCACCAGTGACTCTTCGTACTCCCGCATTTTACGCTCCCGGTTCAACGTTGGTATGAGCCTTTGTACGCTGTCCCGGTAGCGAGGATCTAGGAGGGTGTACACCCAATAATCAGCCGAGACGAGAATGTGGGCGATGCGGCGGTCGTTTCTCAGGCACTGCAGCATGAAATCAACCATGTGCTGCAGACTCCCAACTGCCAAAGAACCGCTGTCCCCTGTTTGAGGCGTGACCTCGACCTGCTCTGCATCACCCCACCCTCGCTGTACATACTGAGTAGAGGTTTGTGTACCTCCCTCCTCTGGAGAGATGTCTTCCTCCTCCATCGACTCCTCCTCATCCTCCTCACAAAGTGTCCCCTGCCTAGGCCTTTGTGAGGAAACACGTAGCGCAGACTGTCCAGAAGCAGATGGCATTTGGGACTCCTCATCCTCCACCTCTTCTGAAACCTCATCCCTTAGTGCTTGCAGTGTTTGTTGAAGCAGGCAGATAAGGGGGACAGTCATGCTGACTAGTGCATCGTCTGCACTCGCCATCCGCGTGGATTCATCGAAGGCACGCAAAACGAGGCAGATGTCCTTCATAGAGGCCCACTCAATGGTGCTGAAGTGTGAACGGCGCACAGTGCGACTTGTTTGCGCCTGATGCAGCTGGTACTCCATGACTGCTGCCTGCTGCTCACACAACCGCTCCAACATATGTAACGTTGAATTCCACCGGGTGGGTAGGTCACATATGATGCGATGTTCCGGAAGGCCAAATCGTCGCTGCAGAGCAGCGAGGCGCGATCTTGCCGTGCTGGAACGTCGCAAGTGAGCGCACTCTATGCGGACCTTGTGCAACAGTGCAGCAAGATCCGGATAGTCCCTCAGAAAGCTCTGCACGACCAAGTTAAGAACATGTGCCAGACATGGGATGTGTGTGAGGTTGCCTAGGCCAAGAGCTGCCACCAGATTTCGGCCATTGTCACACACTACCAAGCCCGGCTGGAGATTCGCTGGCCCAAACCACACATCGCTCTCCAGCTTGATAGCATTCCAGAGCTCCTGCGCTGTGTGGCTTCGATTCCCCAAAGAAATTAATTTGAGTACAGCCTGTTGACGTTTGGCCACGGCTGTGCTCATATCGGTCGTAACAGGCTCCTGCTCTGCTGTTTCTGAGGAACTTGAGTAGGAGGAGGAGTCTATGTGTACAGACTGGAGTCCTGCAATCCGTGGCGTTGGAAGAACACGTACAGCGCCACTCTCCAGATCCGTACCCGGCTCCACAACATTGACCCAGTGGGCAGTGAGGGAAAGGTATCGTCCCTGTCCATGGTTACTGGTCCACGCATCGGTGGTCAGGTGGACCTTGCTACTAACGGCGTTTAGTAGCGCATGTTTTATTTTGCCCTCAACATGTTTCTGCAGGGCAGGGACGGCTCGCCTGCTGAAATAAAAGCGGCTGGGCACGTTGTATTGGGGGACTGCCAATGCCATTAAGTCCCGGAAGGTGTCAGTGTCCACCAGCCTGAATGACAGCATTTCAACTGCCAGAAGTTTGGCAATGCCAGCATTCAGAGACTGTGCTCGGGGATGGTTTGCCGAGTAAGGGCGCCTTTTATCCCATGCCTGTGCTACCGATGGCTGTGATGGATGGGAACGTGCTGTTATGGGTGGAATCTGACAGGGTCTCCGGACAACAGTGGCAGAGGTTCTTCCTTGGCGATCCTGTGAGGAAGCCGAACCAGCAGTGTGTGAGCTGGAGGAAGAGGGCCCAACACGAACTGAAGAGGTGGTAGGTGGTGCTGTACGTTGGCCTACGTCTTCAGGGTGTCTCTGCAACTCCAACTCGTGCTTGGTGCGCACATGTTTCCACATATTTGTGGTATTGAGGTTGCTGACATTTCTCCCTCTTTTGACTCTCTGATGACACAGCTTGCATTTGACAAAGCAAATGTCATCTGCAACTGTGTCAAAAAAGGACCACGCACTGCAACTCTTGTGAGCGCCCGGTTTTCCTTTGGAAGGAGGAATGCTCCTAACGGGTGCCGAAGTGGAGGGTACAGGCAACCAAGTCTTCCCCCTCCCTCTGCCTCCTGTTTTGGCCGGTAGGGGAATCTCTTCCTCCGAGCTGCTCCCACCACCTTCCTGTTGCTCACGCCATGATGGGTCAAGGACCTCATCATCTTCCCTCCCCTCTTCAAACAGCTGCTTCTCCGGGGTTGTCTCGCCAGCACCGTACGCACCAGAAAGTGGCAACTGAGTCTCGTCATCATCTGATGCGTACTGAGGTGTGCTGACCATAGGCACTGGCCCACTCGCCTCTTCAGATTCAGAGGGACAAAGAAGTTGCGCATCACTGCATACTCCCTCTTCTTCACATTCAGGAATGCTGCTTGGCTGGCCCCCTCTTTCCAAGCCAACAGATTCCGAGAACAGAAGTAGAGACTGTGATGGCTCCTGTCCATGTCTCTCTGACTGCCTGGGCACTTTGGCAGGTGGTGAAGAGACAGATGGTTGCTCTTCGGTGCTCTGACCCTGAGAGGATGCGGAAGTAATTGAAGTCGATGCGTTAGCTGCCATCCATCCGACAACGGCTTCAATTTGTTCCTCCCGCAGCAGTGGGGTACGTTGAGGTCCTACAAAGCTGCGCATAAAGGACTGTTGCCTGCTAAAACTGGGGGATGCTGATCCACTGGTGCCCGCAGCAGGCCCAGAATCCCCACGTCCTCTACCTGTAGAATCCCCACGTCCTCTCCCTGCAGAATCCCCACGTCCTCTCCCTGCTGAAACTCCACGCCCACGCCCACGCCCCCGCGCCTTACTCCCTGCCTTCTTCATCTTGCAAGACTGCTTAAGATAGGCAAAAAAGTACAAAGGGGGGCCTTAGTGTGCTTATTCCTGAACAGCTGGTTACAGGTACAAGAAACACTAATTTTATGAAGTGTGTGTGTGTGGACTAGACTTTAATAGGAGCTGATGTGGCCTACACAAGTTCAAAATGTAGTGTTTGGTGAACTTTTTATGTGGTTTCTTTGTTTGAAACAAACTCAAAGTATGAGAACAAAGAATTGAAACTGATAGTATCACCAACTTTTTGGAGCTATTACAATGCAGGCAGGTAACCTACAATGCAAAAGATGAGGCTCCAAAAAAATTGGGTAATACTAATCTGGCTGCGCCGGCAGGGCACAAGCCAGAAAAAAAGGCTCCTCTATCTACTCCTATATAGTGTTTGCAACCAACCAATGTTGATGGATACGGATGGATGCACACTAATAGGAGAAGAAAAAATGAGCTGCACTCAGAGACAAATATGTGTGAGGCAGTGACGCACGTTGAGCGTCCTACAACCAGACGTAGCTGCAGGACACTCTACTCAGCGTGAGCTGCACTCACACACAGTCAGAGACCTCTCAGACAGCCGTCAACAGTGCAGCTAAGTGGGCACTGGCACTGACAGGCTGCAGAAAGGCTCCGCTGTGTACTCCTATATAGTGTTTGCAACCACCGTAGATGGAGACGGATGGATGCACACTAATAGAAGAAAAAATGAGCTGCACTCAAATAAAAATATGTGTGAGGCAGTGACGCACGCTGAGCGTCCTACAGCCAGACGTAGCTGCAGGACACACTACTCAGCGTGAGCTGCACTCACACACAGTCAGAGACCTCTCAGACAGCCGTGAACAGTGCAGCAAAGTGGACACTAGCACTGAAAGGCTGCAGAAAGGCTCCGCTGTCTACTACTAGTGTTTGCAACCAACGTATATGGATACGGATGGAAGCACACTAGATTGAAATTATTTAAAAAATGCAGCTCAAAAAATAAAAGATGTATGAGGCAGCAGTGATCACACTGGGTGGCCTACAGCCTGACGTGGCTGCAGGACCCACTCCACAGCGTGAGCTGCACTCACACAGCCCTTGCAGACAGCTGTGAACACTGCTGCTAGGGCAAAGAAGGCTACAGTGGTGGTTTATGTAGCCTGGGTAAAGCACTAGATGTTTGGTGGAATCGCTATTTCTAACTGTCCCTCACAGTCTTCTACAGCAGCCTGTCCCTAACTGAATTCACAGCAGAGTGACCAGAAATGGCGGCTGCGGTGGCTTTTATAGTGCATCATGACATCATTTCGGCAGCCAATCACAGCCATGCCAATAGTTAACATGCCTACATGCCTAACAGGATGTGCCCACACTTCGGAGGATTCCCATTGGCTTAATCAAAGCAAGCAGGCTCATAGCATGATGGGAACTTCCTATTCCGATTCCGATCCCGGAATCCGATATGAAAAAAGTATCGGAATTAAGTATCGGAATTCCGATACCGCTAATATCGGCCGATACCCGATACTTGCGGTATCGGAATGCTCAACACTAACGGTGACACAGAGGAAGGTAAAGAGGAAGGTGCACATGACTTTGAAGAGGAGGTGATGGATGACCCAGTTCTTGACCCAGATTGTCATTCATTGGAGGAGGAGGGTGGTGCTGGCAATAGTTCAGATAAGGAGAAGGATCCACAGCAGGAATTGACATTGCAGCAGCGGTTATCTGGCAGGCTCGTAGCTGTCCAAAAACGTGGACCAAAAACTAAAAGAGTTGCAGGACAGCTTGGCCAGACGGTCAACTTAGCACAGGGTGCAAGGCCAGAAAATGTATACCATAGTAGGAAGAGTGCAGTGAGGCACTTCTTTGTCCAAAATCCTACTGATGAGGCAAAGGTTACCTTTAATAAGTGCGGAAGGACCTTTAGCCTAGGTAAACAACTCAGAAATTTGAATACCAGTTGCATGCTTAGACATTTCACCAACATGCACTTGCAAGCGTGGATGGAGTACAAAACCTCAGGTAGCACATGTGCACCTGCTCCGACTCAAGTTAGCCGGCAACTCTTCCCCCACTGTAAGGCCAATGCTAAGCACACCACCATCAAGAAATGTTGAGATGTCATCGCTAGGCCAAAGCAGTCAGGCAATCACAATATTTTCGTGAGGAAACACTGAATCTAGGCCATCAATACCCTCACCATCACCAACCCCTTCTCAGTCCATCATGTCCAATGCTAGTTCCCCCATATGCAGCTCTCAAGTCCAGCTCACCCTACCAGACAATCTGAGTAGGACAAGAAAGTACTCATCCTCTCTTCTGCGTACACTGGCTTTGAACTCCTACATTGCCAAACTGATCTCATTAGAGATGATGCCCTTCCGTTTAGTAGAAAGCGAAGCTTTCCGAGAGCTCATGGCCTATGCTGTCTCACGCTATGACCTACCCTGTCGGCACTTCTTTTCTCAAAAAGCCATCCCTGCCCTCCACCGGCATGTGAAAGACCCCATTGTCCATGCACTAAAACAATCAGTGAGTGGAAAGGTGCACCTCACAACCAATGCATGGACCAGTAGGCATGTCCAGGGCCGTTAGGTGTCCATCACTGCACACTGGGTTAATGTGGTGGATGCAGGCTCCACAGGGGACAGCGGCGGTGGAACAATGCTGCCTAGCCCACGGTATAGGAAACAGTTGGCTGTAGGCTTTCGACCATCCTCCTTCTCCATAAGCGAAAGCTCGTCCACAGAGAGCAGTCGCACGAGCACTCCATCCGCAGCTTCCAGTGTTGCACACGAGGTGTCCCACTATCGAACAGCTAGTGGTAAGCATCAGCAGACTGTGTTAAAGATGATGTCTTTGGGCGACAACAGACACACCGCGGAGGTACTGGCCGACTACTTGCAGCGACAAACTGAGTCATGGCTGGGCAGTCTACATCTTGAGCCAGGCAAGGTAGTCAGTGATAATGGCCGTAATTTTGTGGCAGCAATAGTCCTAGCAAAACTCACAAACATACCTTGCCTGACTCACACTTTGAACCTGGTGGTGCAGTGCTTCCTTAATAATTATCCGGAGTTAACATCCCTGCTCCATAAGGTGTGAAGACTGTGCTCGCACATCCGTCGCTCGCCCGTACACTCCAGTCGTATGCAGAAGCTGCAGCGCTTGCTCCACCTCCCCAAGCACCGCCTAATCATAGACGTTGCAACAAGGTGGAACTCCACCCTGCACATGGTTGAGAGGCTGTGCGAACAGAGGCAGGCTGTAATGCATTTGTGGGAGGATACATGGGCAGGCAATTTCATAGAATCATAGAATCGTAGAGTTGGAAGGGACCTCCTGGGCCATCTGGTCCAACCCCCTGCTCAAAGCAGGATTCGCTAAATCATCCCAGCCTCTGTTTGAAGACTTCCATTGAAGGAGATCTCACCACTTCTCGTGGCAGCCTGTTCCACTCATTGATCACTCTAACTGTCAAAAAGTTTTTCTAATATCTAATCTGTGTCTCCTCCCACTCAGTTGCATCCCATTGCTTCTAGTCTTTCCTTGTGTAAATGAGAATAAAGATGATCCTTCTACAATGTGACAGCCCCTTAGATATTTGCAGAGAGCTATTAAGTCTCCTCTCAGTCTTCTCTTTTGCAAACTAAACATTCCCAAATCCTACAACCTTTCCTCATAAGACAAGGTTTGCAGACCGGTCACCATTCTGGTCGCTCTTTTCTGAACTTTCTCCAGCTTGTTTATGTCTTTTTTAAAATGTGGTGCCCAAAACTGGACACAGTATTCCAGATGAGGCCTGACCAAAGAGGAGTAGAGGGCAATAATGACTTCACGTGATCTAGACTGTATGCTTCTGTTAATACATCCTAGAATTGCATTTGCCTTTTTTGCTGCTGCATCACACTGTTGACTCATATTCAGTCTGTGATCTATTAGTATACCCAAGTCTTTTTCACATGTGCTGTTGCTTAGCCCTATTCCTCCCATTCTGTATATGCTTTTTTCATTTTTATTGCCCAGATGTAGTACTTTGCATTTTTCCCTGTTAAAAACCATTCTGTTAGTTGCTGCCCACTGCTCCAATTTATTTATATCTTTTTGAATCCTCTCTCTCTCTTCTCTAGTATTATCTATCCCTCCTAGCTTTGTGTCATCAGCAAATTTAATCAGTTTACCCTCAATTCCTACATCTAAATCGTTGATAAAGATGTTGAACAATACAGGGCCCAGGACAGAGCCCTGTGGTACCCCACTTGAGACATTCTTCCAACTGGATGTGCAGTCATTTATGACCATTCTTTGGGTCCGATCACTAAGCCAGTTATGAATCCACCTAACAGTTGCCTTGTCCATTCCATACCTAGTCATTTTTTCAATAAGGATTGTGTGAGATACTTTGTCAAATGCTTTGCTGAAGTCAAGATATACTATATCTACAGCATTTCCTTGATCCACCCAATCAGTGATTCCATCATAGAAGGAAATTAAGTTAGTCTGACATGACTTATTAGTTACAAACCCATGCTGACTCTGTTAAATCGCTTCATTCTTATCCAGGTGCTGACATACATGTTTAATAATTTGTTCAAAGATCTTTCCTGGTATAGAAGTCAGACTCACCGGCCTATAGTTGCCTGGGTCCACCTTCTTCCCCTTTTTGAAGATAGGAACAACATTTGCTCTTCTCCAGTCTTCTGGGACTTCTCCTGTTCTCCAAGAATTTTCAAAGATTATGGAGGGGGTTCAAAAATTTCTTCTGCTATCCTATTCAGTACTCTGGGGTGTAATTCATCTTGACCTGGAGACTTGATTTCATTTACGTTAGCTAAGTGTTTCCTCACTATCTTTCTGTTTATAGATATCCTGGATTCTTCTATTCCCTTAATAGGACAGTGAAGAACAGTTGATGTTACATTTCCTTTCTGAGAGAAACCAGATGCAAAATAGGAATTTAAAAGTTTGACCTTCTCAACACCCTGTCTTACCATTTCATCATTTTCATCCTGTAAAAATCCTATAGCATCTTTGACTTTTCTTTTACTTTTGAGGGAAGACATGGAATTGTCGGGTGTGCAGTGGTCAAAGCTGAAAGACCTCTGTAAAGTCCTTCAGTGTTTTGAGGAATGCACGCGGCTGGAAAGCGCAGACGACACCATCATAAGCATGAGCATCCCACTTATGCGTCTGCTCATGCAAAGTTTGACGCACATTAAGGATCTGGCATCTGCAGCAGAGGAGGAGGAGGAACAGGAGGAGGAGGAGGGAAGCCTTGCTGACAGTCAGCCATTGTCTGGTCAGGGAACTGTCCTGGATGAGGTGGAGGAAGAAGAGGAAGAGGAGGAGGGGGATGATTATTTTGGGCAGGAGGATGCTTTTCAGAGGGCAAGAGAACATGTTGGCATTCCAAGGTCAGGTACAGGGTTTGTGCGTGACTGTAGGGATTTGGATTTGCCAGAAAGTGCTCCTCCACCCAGCAGTGGCAGTGCATTATTGACATCTGGAACATTGGCCCACATGTGCGATTATGCCTTGTGGATCCTAAAAAGGGACCCCCACATTGCCAAAATGATGAAGGATGACGACTACTGACTACTGACTACTCGATCCATGCTGCAAAGGCAAATTACACAACATCATGCCACAGGAGAACCTACAGATAGTATTGGCTAACAAACAAGCAACTCAGGTAAACCGTTTGTTTGAGGCTTTCCCAGCACACAGAGCAGCGGTGCTGGTTCTCCCATGAGCCATAGAGGGCACAATGGAAGAGGTGTTCGTGGTGCACACAGCCGAAGTGGCGTTGGAGACAGGGGTTTCATGACCATGTTGTGGACTGAATCCACAAGTACCGCTCACACGACTGCTAATACTGCATCGATTCAAAGTGACAGGAGACAGCAGTTGTCAACTATGGTTACAAACTACTACTCCTCCCATATCGATGTTCTCCCCACAGGACATTCCCCTTTGACTATTGGGCCTCTAAGGCTACTTTCACACATCAGGTTTTCGGCGTCAGGCGCGATCCGGCGTCGTGCCGGAATGCCGGATCCGGCAAATGTTTTGTAAAACCTGATGTGCCGGATCCGGTTTTCTGCCGGATCCGTCTTGTTCTTGACAGACAAAACCGGATCCGTCTCATCCGGTTCATCCGTTTTTCTATCCGTTTTTTCGACGGATTACGCCGGATCCGGTTTTTAAAATTGACCCTTGTGGCCCCTCAAGGCAGAGTACACTGGCAGGATGACAGAGTGTGAAAGATTTGTGCCCTAACCAAACTTGTGTACCTTCTGGACCAACAGTATATACCTTTGCCAACCAAAGTTGGCTATCTTGTCATGGTCTTACTATTTTTAGCTTTAGGCCACAGGTGTGTACCTGGTTGTGTTTTATGCAAAGTATTTCACCTTTTAACAAAAGTTGTGTACATTGTTAGGAAATCACCAACAATAAACACAACTTTTTAGGTGAAATACTTTGCTTCAAACACAACCAGGAACACAACTGTGGCAAAAAGCTAAAATTTACCCACAGTTATATACCTGGTTTTGAATACCTTTTTACCTTTGAAATACCCTGTATTTAACCTTTTTTTTAAACATAGTTCGCCGCAGAAAGAAAAGACAGACAACCATTGTGAAACGATAATTTAACTTTTATTTAAAATTTTTTTTTTTTTTTTTAAATTTTTTAAAGTGCAAAAAACTTTTTTAATAAAGGTTTTAAACCCAATGGGTATTTTTATTAAAAAACACACATTACAATTCTGTGTATTGTGGGGTGGAAATACTGCTGGAGGGGCTGCGGGACACTTCGACACTGGGTGTGTGGAGAGAGGACTGGGATCGTGGTGGGGAAGGAACAGTTAGAGGTGAAGGTGTGGAAAAAACTACAGAATGGGTGGACATGTGGGAAGCAGAAGAGGTGGTGGGTGGTGGAGTGGGGGGTTGGGCAGGGACTGTAGGAGCAGATGATGTTGATGGAAAGTTGTATGGGGAAGGAGTTTGGTACGGGGAAGGAGTTTGGTACGGGGAAGGAGTTTGGTACGGGGCAGGTTGCTGGAAGTGGGGAGATGACTGGTACTGGGGAGGTTGCTGGTACTGGGGAGGTTGCTGGTACTGGGCAGGTTGCTGGTATGTAGTAGGAGGGGGAGGATGAAAAGTGGCTGGAGGGGGTGCAGATGTAATAGGAGGGGGAGGATGGAAAGTGGCTGGAGGGGGTGCAGGTGGAGGAACTACAGTGGTGGGAGGTGGAGGTTGGGAGGTAACCTGCTGTAGAGCACCGTGGCACGAATGCATTACATGCATCTGCTGGGCAGGAGAGAGCGTTTCCATGCGCTCCACAACAGACCTGAAAAAGGTGTGGTTTGGCGAAGATCTTGCTTCTGAATGCATGGTTTGCAGAAGTGTCTTCACCTCCAGAATGCTGGAGTTGATCTGCTGAAAGCCTGCGGAGATTTGCTCTGACAAGACTTTGAGACAGTTCTGGAAAGATGCATTCAGATGCAATAACTCTTGCGCATAACTCTTTTCCTGACCCCTCTGCCGCTGCCGCCCAGTACCCGCAGGTGTACTAGAGGCGGCAGGGGCAGAAGGGTGGGGTAAAGGGAAAGCGATCTCCTCACCAGCAGCTTCATGTAATGTAGGCGGCCACGATGCTCCTGTGCTGGTGGATGGGACAGATGGGTCGAATGTGTGGGAAGGCAGGGAAGGTGCAGATGTACCGGGGCGGTCGAAGTGTCCCTCGGTGCCGGTCTCCTCAGGGATCGCCTCAGAAGGGTCCAATCGTGCAGGCTCCCGAGTGCTGCTCACCGTGCTGTGGAATAAAGAGAAAAAAAAACAATTAAAATACTGACATGGTATGGCCCTGGCTGAAAAAAAAAAGTTACATCTTTTTCACATGGGGTGTGTAATATTTACCTTCTGGTGAGCATTGTTTCCCGGAGGAACGACAGGGCTTGTGCGTACTTGTACTTGCTCCTGCGTCCTCCAGATCCACTCGGGGCCCGCATCTCTTTATTGAACTCCTTCTTGAAACGATCCCTCACAGACCGCCACCGATTCACAATTCTGTTCCCTGAAACGAGAAAGGAGTGGTTAGTATACAACATCAGTGTTTCACAAACTCCAGTCCTCATGGTCCCCAGGGGTCATGTTTTCAGGATTTCAATAGTAAATAGAAATCCTGAACACATGATCCGTGGGGACCACGAGGACTGGAGTTCGGGAAACACTGGTTTACATCAAGCAACCGTTACTGTATATACTTACGCTCTTTAATCTGGTCCCGAGCTTCGAGGTCCTCCCAGCGGCCCACAAGGAGAGAACAGATTTCCTCCCAGAGTCGTCGGGTAATGATCAGGTCAGCGTGGCGGCGGTCAGCCATATTCCAGAGCGGCTCCCTTTCTCTGACGAGATCGATGAGGCGGTCCACATCAATCCCTCCATCCTCACCGTCAGAGTCGGGAGCACGCTGTGAAGGCTGTTAAAGAAAAAGACAAAAATAACATAATTAGCCTCCACAAAAGAAATGAAATAAACAGTGCAAAAAAACAAAGCAAAAATTTTTATACTTACACGCTGGTGACCGCCGCGTTGCTGTCGCCGACGGCCCTGGGAGGCACTGCGAGGACCTCTTGGCCGAGCACCAGATTGGGAAGACTAGAGAAGAAAACAAAAAATGTTATGAGTTTGGATGTAGGCATTTGTTTGCTGTGTGTGGTCTGCAGAACATTGTTTTCTATGTGTTGTGTGTAGTGTGATGTTGTGTTTCTGCGTTTGATGCAAAAAACTTACGAATTGTGAGCCCACTCCAAGCGTCTGTCCACCCCTTCCTTCTTCTTCTGGGAGCTCCTCTTCATCTTGTGATTCCTGTTTTGAAATAAAAGGCAATGAATAGACATATATTACAGAGATGATGGATTTTGGAAATAAAAACTTACCGTCAAACGCTGACGATGCGAGGGAGGGCTCCCAGAAGAAGATGTGCTGTCCTGTTGATGGCCAGACTCCATGGCTGTGGGTATTGCTGCTGCCAGTGATGCCATTTCTGCTGCTGCTGCTGCTGCATCTCTTTGGCGGCTGTTGAATAAAGAGAAACAAAGGGCCAATGAATATCTTGATATTCCATGGCCCTAGTTTGGAGGAATGGGGGATTTGATAATTACCGTCTCTCATCTGCTTCTGGACTCCCCTCCCGTTCAGCATGCTGCTCCATTTGGGGTGTTGCTGATGGTGCTGCTGCTGCAGATGTCTGCTGCCTTCTCCTGCGCCTGGTTGCTGTCTTGGGTGGCATGTTGGGTGTGGCTGAGGGTCCCATTGTCTTGCTTTTATATATCTCCTGTGGGCAGAGCTACTGAGCATGCTCAGACCAAAAAAACCGGATCCGGCCACCGGATCCGGCTTTCGCCGGATCCGGCGCATTGCGGCGCTCATAGGCTTTCATTGTGTGAAAAAGCCGGACGCGCCGGATCCGGCGTGTCCGGCTTTTTCGCCGGAGACAAAAAACGTTACAGTAGACGTTTTTTCCAGACGCCGGATCGCGACACATTGCGACACATTGCCGGATCCGGCGAAAACCGGATGAAACGCATGGCCATCCGGCGCGATCCGGCGCAAATGCAAGTAAATGGGGGGGAAACCGGATCCGGCATTGCATTTCGCCGGATCCGGTTTCTGTCAAAAGCGACGGATCGCGCCTGACGGCGAAAACCTGATGTGTGAAAGAGGCCTAAACTGGACACCTGGCCTGAATAGGCACAATATTCCCTACAGGAGCTCGCTTGCCCTGCTGCTAGTGTGTTATCTGAACGAGTCTTCAGTGCTGCTGGATCAATCCTGACAGAAAAAAGGACCCGTCTGTCGACCCAAAATGTTGATGATCTAACCTTCATTAACCCCTTCCTGACATCCGACGTACTATCCCGTCCACGGTACCCGGGCCCGTATGACCGTGGACGGGATAGTACGTCTACTGCGATCAGCGGCGCCCACGTGGTGAGCGCCGCTGATCGCGGCCGGGTGTCAGCTGATTATCACAGCTGACACCCGGCACAATGTGTCAGGGGCGGTCACGGACCGCCCCCGACACGTTAACCCCTTGCACACCACGATCAAACATGATCGCGGTGTACCGGGAGTTAAAGGGAAGCATCGGCAGGGAGGGGGCTCCCTCCGTGCTTCCCTGAGCCCCCCACGGCAGCGCAATGTGCAGCGCTGCCGCGGGGGGCTCCTATCCTCCAGGCCCCCGAATCCAAGATGGCGACGGGGGCCTTTGGGGACCTGAGGAAGCTGGCTTCCTCAGTGCCTGCAAAGCGCAGGCATGAGGAAGCCTTCGGCACTGCCTGTGACAGATCGCTGATCTGTCACAGTGATGTGACAGATCAGCGATCTGTCACAGGACAGTGATGTCCCACCTGGGACTATGTAATAAAGTAAAAAAACATTAAAAAAAATGTAAAAATAAATTTAAAAAAATCGCCAAATAAATTAGTAAAAAAAAAAAAAATATTCCCCAATAAATTCATTTTTTGAAAATAATAAAAAAAAAAAACAATAAAAGTACACATATTAGGTATCGCCGCGTCCGTAACGACCTGCCCTATAAAAGTGTCCCATTAGTAAACCCCTTTAGCGAACCCCTTAAAAAATAAAAATAAAAAACGAAGCAGAAAATAATGATTTATTATCATACCGCCAAACAAAAAGTGTAATAACGCGCGATCAAAAAGACGCATATAAATATCCATGGTACCGCTGAAAACGTCATCTTGTCCCGCAAAAAACGAGCTGCCAGACAGCATCATCAGCGAAAAAATAAAAAAGTTATAGCTCGCAGAATAAAGCGATGCAAAAATAATTATTTTTTATATAAAATAGTTTTCATTGCATAAAACCGACAAAACATAAAAAAACGACCTAAATGAGGTATCGCTGTAACCGTACTGACCCAAAAAATAAATCCGCTTTATCAATTTTACCGCACGCGGAACGGTGTAAACGCACCCCCCCAAAAGAAATTCATGAAACGCTGGTTTTTGTTCATTCTGCGTCCCAAAAATCGGAATAAAAAGCGATCAAAAAATGTCACGTGCTCGAAAATGGTACCAATAAAAACGTCAACTTGTCTCACAAAAAATAAGACCTCACATGACTCGGTGGGTCAAAATACGGAAAAATTATAGCTCTCAATATGTGGTGATGCAAAAACTATTTTTACAATAAAAAGCGTCTTTTAGCGTGCGACAGCTGCCAAACATAAAAACCGCCACAAATAGTAAATCAAACACCCCGTTATCACCCCCTTAGTTAGGGAAAAATAATAAAATAAAAAAAATGTATTTATTTCCATTTTTCCATTAGGGCTAGGGTTAGGGCCAGGGTTAGGGCTAGGGTTAGGGCTAGGGTTAGAGTTAGGGCTAGGGTTAGGGCTAGGGTTAGGGTTAGGGCTGAGATTAGGGTTAGGGGTGTGTTGGGGTTCGGGTTGGAGTTAGAATTGGGGGTTTCCACTGTTTGGGCACATCAGGGGCTCTCCAAATGCAACATTGCGTCTGATCTCAATTTCAGCCAATTCTGAGTTTAAAAAGTCATATGGTGCTCCTTCCCTTCCAAGCTCTGCCATGCGCCCAAACAGTGTTTTACCCCCACATGTAGGGTATCAGCCTACTCAGGACAAATTGCAAAACAATTTTTGGGGTCCAATTTCTCCTGTTACCCTTAGGAAAATAAAAATTTGGGGGCAAAAATATCATTTTTGTGGAAAAAAATGATTTTTTTATTTTCACGTCCGAGCGTTATAAACTTCTGTGAAGCACTTGGGGGTTCAAAGTGCTCACCACACATCTAGATAAGTTCCGTGAGGGGGTCTAGTGTCCAAAATGGGGTCACTTGTGGGGAGTTTCAATAGTTTAGGTACATCAGGGGCTCTCCAAACGCACATGACACCCGCAGACCATTCCATCAAAGTCTGCATTCCAAAACGTCACTGCTTCCCTTCTGAGCCCCGACGTGTGTCCATACAGTAGTTTTCTCCCACATATGGGGTGTCAGCGTACTCATGACAAATTGGACAACAACTTTTGGGGTCCAATTTCTCCTGTTACCCTTGGGAAAATGAAAAAATTGGGGACTAATTGATCATGTTTGTGGAAAAAATACGATTTTTTTATTTTCATGCCCGGGCATTATAAACTTCTGTGAAGCCCTTGGGGGTTCAAAGTGCTCACCACAGATCTAGAATAGTGGAAACTGAAAGGAAAAGAGCGCAATAGGGTCTTATCTGAGAAAATCGAGAAGTAAAACAATTAATTATACTCACCCTATGTAGGAGAGTAACAGGCATAAAGGAACACGGTCAGCTTGCTGCACATCCAAATGACCACGCTGTGGCCATAAATCTTCAGATTCACTAGTAGGATTTTTTATGGATTAAACGTGCGCTGCCAGACCATCACTCCTCACAAGTTGTGTGCTTAATACATTTATTTCCCAACGCGTTTCGAAGTTAAAAACCTCTTCTTCAGGGGATGACATGTAAAGGTACAGTGGTCAGAATTGTAAAAATTGGCCCGGTCATGAACGTGCAAACCACCCTTGGGGGTGAAGGGGTTAAAATGAACCAAGCATGGGTTTCAAAGGATTTTGTCCCACCTTCCCCTGATGACACATAGGTTGCCAGAAAACTGCCTCGCTTTTTTCCTCCTCTTCCTCGGACTTGCCCAATTCCACCATTTGCAGCTGCTGAATGTCCAGCCTACACATCAACATATGCCATTTTTTAAACCTCCCTAACTGGGCTGCCCACCTCCCCAAGGGCTGGGGTTAACACCTGGCGCACTCGGGCAAGTCCCGTTGCGCTGAACAGGTGGATGGGCCCACTGATGGCCGTCTTCACTGGCACAGGGCCCCTCATAGTACAATACCGTATCTCTGATGGTGGGGGGGCCTACTCGCCGTCAGACACACCACGAACTATGAGGGGCCCTGTGCCAGTACCGCCGCCCACGAGTGTGCCCCCCTGCTTGGTCAGGGCCACAGCACTTTAAAGTTGCAATACTTACCTCTCCCTGCTCCACCGCTGTGTAGTCTGGGCAGTTAAATCCTTCACAGGGATGGCCACTAGAAATTTGGTGTATTGATCGATGATGGTTAAGATGTAGCTATGGCCTGTCCTGCTGGCCTCTACCTTCAGATGATCAATGGCTACCATTTATAATGGACGTCAACTTACAAGCAGATGCAGTGGTGCTTTATGATCACCTTTCACAGTTGTGACAGTCACAGACGTGTGACATTCCTGCCACCATTTTTGAATGTCTCCTCTCATGCCAATCCAATAGAATCAACTACGGCCTGTGGCTTCTGTCTTTTGCACTCCAAAATGACCAGACACATCATGATAGGCAGTGAGGACCATGTCTACATCTCTCCCTGTGATCACAATTTGATAGAGACGAGTTACGGGGATGTGATCCACGTTACTGTGATAAAGCAATCCTTTCTTCACAAAGAACCATTTTCGCTGTCTCCACAGACACAGTAATTGAGGGTCTGCATCGCCTCTGCAACATCTATGGGAGGTTTTCCCGCGATGAGTAATTCCCAAATTTTTGCTAACACTCGACTTTCCGTTTGTACTTGTATCCATGTAGTTTCCAGTAGCGGAGAGTCTGGACTGGCTTACTGAGATTGAAATATATGCGATGATTAAGTACCACAACACTGTATACTGTTGTATGCTTTGAATACCTTTCCTTTTTCTACTTTTTAAATTCTGGTGTAATACATATTGAGCCTGTGAGTGTCTGTGTCTGACTCCATAAGTATAAATGGAAATTTACAATTACCCCTAGACTGGATACACCTGGTATGTGCTGATACAGTACCTTTGTTCTAAATTTTTTAATACGGTATCATCCATAGTGAGTGAGCATGTGTGTTTTACGCCTTCTATATATACGGTGAATTGGAGATACCAATTTATACCCTATACTCGATACAGCTTGTATCTTGTTATACAGTACCTTTGTTAGACATTTACTATTACGGTCAAATCCATTCTGAGTAAGCGTCTGAGAGTGACTACGGGACTATGTATACGGAGATTTCAATTGTACCCTATAATATATAAACTTGCTATCTTGTTATCCAGTACCTTTTTTACAACTTTTTTTATTATGGTCAAACCCAGACTGAGTGAGTGTCTGAGGCTGACTCCAGAAATATATACTGAGATTTCAAATTTGGCCAACACTGTATACAGCTGTATGCTTCTGATACAGTAACCTTTTTTGCTATTTAGATTCTGGTGGAATCCATAATGAGCCTGTGAAGGTCTGTCTATTACTCCAGGAAATATATTTGGAGATTTAAGATTACCTCAACACTGTATACAGCTGTACGCTTGCGTTACATTACCCATTTACAGCTTTTCATATTCTTGTGTAATCCATACTGGGCCTGAGATTGTTTGTGTCTGCCTCCTGAGACTCAGAATGTTTACACTATACTATATATACCTTTCATTTAGTGATACTGTACCCTTTTTCAACTTTTTATTTTATTGTGTAATCAATACTGAGCCTGTGAGCATCTGTGTATGCCTCATGAAATATATACGGAGATTTACTCTTATCCCTAGACTGTATAGAGCTGTACGCTTCTGATACAGTACCATATATCTGCTGGTATTTTGGGTCCATTTTCCAAAACGTGAGGAAGTATGGTGGAAGAGTACATGGACATGGGTGTGGGGGGCCACCTGGTACTGATGGTGGTGGTGGTGCATCTGCTGGTAGTGCCAAATACACAATAGCAGCTAAGGCAGGAGGTGTTGAGCCTGCGTCATGGTGTAGCTCCAGAAGTCCTGTAAGGCTCCCTTTTCTGGGAGTAGGTAGACTGCTTTTAAAGCCGGAGCATCAGGAACTGTTTTTGGCTCACATTGCTGAAACAGCCTCCAGCTCTATCGCCTCCTCTTCTGAAGTTTCAAAAAATGCAAGCACTGAGTCGTCAGTGCAGGCTTCTGGTCAGGAGCAACCCCTTTCCTTGTGTCCTTCACCCACACCAAATGTGAAGGATGCGGCAGCACACACTTCAGATTACTCCATGGAGCTTTTTCCACATACCATGCCTGGGTTCATTAAAAATGGGGCCCATCATATACTGGAGCATTCCAAATGGGGGACATCAGACTCTGGAGCAGCATTTACGGGGCCCATTATACACTGGAGAATTAGAAATGGAGCCCATTATATATGGAGCATTATATGGGCCCATAAGACACTGGAGCATCATCTATGGGGCCCATCATATAACGGAGCATTCTAAATGGGGCAGATCAGACACTGGAGCAGCATCTATGGGGAGCATTATACACTGGAGCATTAGAAATGGAGCCCATTATATATAGAGCATTATTAGGGCCCATAAGACACTGGAGCATCATCCATGGGGCCCATCATATACTGTAGCATTATGTGGAGCTCATCATATACTGTATGGAACATTATATGTGACCAATTATTCTGTATGGAGAAATATATGGGGCTCATTATTCTGTATGGCGAACAATGTGGTGGCCATACTGTATGGAGTAATATACTGTCCTTTTTTTGAGCTATTGTACAATTTACAATAGATCAGTCATGTCATGTAAGCAGTGAAGTATTTGTCATTGTACTATACCTAAATTTCTGTGCCGTATTGGAGCATTATGAGTTGTGGTATGTGTTAAAGGGGCGCACTGACATTCTTTGGCCCAGGGCACACGAAAACCTGGAGCCAGCCCTACCCCCCCACAACTTTAGCCAAATAACCCCCAGTTTTCAATGCGTAACTATTATTAGGAAGTAAATTAAGGTTGACAAGCTTCAGTAATAAGAATTGATGTTTTTGGCATTGAAATGGACACTGTAGGTTTGTTTACTGTCCTCCACTCCCTGTCGACTTTGCTTTCCCATTGACTTGCATTGGGTTTCGTGTTTCAGTCGACCTCCGACTTTTCCCTATAGTCGGCCGATTTCGTTCGACCCGACTTTTGCGAAAGTCGGGTTTCATGAAACCCCACTCGACCCTAAAAAAGGCAAAGTTGCTCATCTCTAGTAAAGAGTTGCAATAGTCCAGACAAAAATGAATAAAAGCAACAGTAAGAGTTTTAGACAAGTCAAATGTAAGAAAAGGTTGAATTCTAGAGATGTTTTTGAGGTGTAGATGACATGAGCAGGCGATTGATAGGATATGTCTGAATCAAACATGACCCCAAGACAGCTGGCATGTTGCTGGGGAGTAATGATGGAACCACGCATGGAAACAGCAATATAGGGCATAGGTAGGTTTGTGGAGGGATGAATCATAAGGAGTTCAGTTTTTGACAGATTCCGTTTTAGATAAAGGGAGGACATGATGTTTAAGACAGCGGAAACACAATCACTGTTTTTTTGTAGTAATGCAGGGTTGATGTCAAGAGACAATGTGTATATTTGGATCTCATAAGCATAGATATGGTACTGTAAACCGAATCTAATGATTGTTTGTCCAAAAGTGGCGGTATACAAGGAGAAAAGGAGAGAGCCTAGGATGGAACCTTGAGGAATCCTGACAGTAAAGGGAAGGGAAGAAGAAGAGAAGCCAGCCTAAAGATGTTAACATCCTTTATTAAGTTATGCAGAAGTATTAGGCAGCTTGTTTTCATGAGACATAGGACAATAAATTTATCTGAAAAGTAAAAAATTGTTAATTTCATGAACCATTTATTCCTTTATCTCCTTTATATATATTGTTTTTGAAATCCTGAAAATGTTATTATACACATTCTAAAAAAAGTTTTGTTGTAAATAGACGACAGGGTTGCAAGACATGTGTTGAGAAATAAAGATGCAAAACTGATAAAGATTTGAATAGAATCAAACATGACTCGATCAGGAAGCCATTATTCTCCAGCGCTGTCATATTCCAGAACTACAACCTCCCTGGATGGCCCAGATACAAGGTGTTCAGTGTAAGAGACATGGCCGAGGTAAGGGAGACCGAAACCCGACCACCACGAAGACAGAGAACGTCAAGACTGGGTGAAGAAATATAGGAAGACAGCTTTTTCACTGGTTTTATGGACTGATTGATGGACCAGATGGATGGAATGGATTATTCATGTGCACAGATCTCTAATTTAGCTCAGGCACCAGCAAGTGGAAGTGGGGTATTGCTATGGGCTTTGGTACAAGAAAAAGTCTGCATCTTTTAAGAAAATCATGATTTACATGCAGGATAACGTTGTGTCGTATTGACGTATTCCATTGCTTGGCTGCCAGTAAATTCCTTAAAGATGAAAGAATAATGACATGGTGCCTTACTCACCTGACCTAAACCAATGTGGGCAATACTTAAACAGGAGATTTATGGTGAAGGAAAACAGTACACCTCTCTGAACAGTGTCTGGAGGGCTGTGGTTGCTGCGACCCAAAAAGATGATAATCCACAAACTACAGTAGCAAACTGACAGAGTCCATGAATGAGAGGCTTATGACTGTTATTGAATGGAAGGTTGGCTATATTAGTGACTGATATATTATTTTGGAATGTCAGAAATGTATTCTTGTACATTTTGAGTTGTTTTATTATTCTTACTGTAATAGATGACAATAAAAAATTGAGATGGGAAAATAAGTTTTTCATTTAGTTGCATAATAATTCTGCACACATAGATATTCTCCTAAGAGAGACAAAACCTCACTTTCACTTTCTTAAATATTCAGGTTTCAGTTTTATTAACCTTTTAGATTGCATGACTGCTCTGTAGTTGTTCAACAATATAATTAATCATCAACAATACAAATGACTTAAGATTTGTGCACACTATACAGCTGGCCATTTCCATAGGGAAACATTGTCGTCACAGTAACACTATCACTTTCAGGTGAAGTTGACCAAATGTTGATCTGAAGCTTCGGCCCAATTTTTCAAAAACATATTTTATGAAATTCCTGGTGGTCATATAAAAAATTAGCTATGGTGCTGTTCAAGGTAAAACAAGTGCACCAGGCAGCTAAGAAGTTAATGATACATGAATTCATAATCTAGCTTGAAGCAGTGTTAGTCTTTAATCTTTTATGGTGCTTCTAATAAATTCCTGCACTTCCAGGAGATTTTGTGTTTCAATGCTGGTCTTGAAATCTGGAAAAACAGTTTCCTAAATTGAGTAATCGATGCGGCAAGTGGCAATTAAAAAAATTATTAGTCTACATTTCAAATATGGCATAATCATTTTCCAGTTACAACGCAGCAGACAAGCCTGCTATTGTTACAAATAAATCAGCACAATTAGCTACATAATATGGCCTCATAAAAAGAGCAGCATTACGGTCAAGGTTTGCTCTAATGCTGGGTTTTACCAGCCACTTTTTCACCGCACTTCTTATAGGAAGTATTGCTGCTTTTTGAAAAATGTTGAGATATTTAAACAAGTCGTCAGCAGATTTCTTACATTCTAGGTAAATTACCCAGAATATAAAAATGTTACTCCACTTAAAACTTGTGTTACTGCAATATTGAAAGGGAATCTGTCACCCCTTTTTTCGAATATGAACTGCCGGCACCGACATCAAGGGCTTATCTACAGCCTTCTGTAATGTTGTAGATAAGCCCCCCGCTGTAACCTGAATGATAAGAAAAAAGAGTTAGATTATTCTCACTGGGGGGGTCGGTCCAGTCCGATGGGTGTCGTGGTCCGGCGCCTCCCATCTTCAAGAGATAACGTCCTCTTCTTTCCTTCCTGTCGTGGCTCCGGTGCAGGCGCACTGCTTTGCCTTGTTGAGGGCGGAGCAGAAAACTGCAGTGCACAGGCACCGGTGCAGGTGCCGGGGTGACAGATTCCCTTTAAAGCTTTGCAGCTTAAAAGCGTTGGACAATAAATACAAGGTATCGTCTATGAACACCATAAGTGACAATTTTCTGATGCCTGTTGCAGAAAATGGGGTTCTGGAGTTGCCATCTGAAATAAGCAATGATCCTTCATCCTACTCCATTCATTAAAGTTGATGGCACACTAGAAGATTGTCGAGTGATACAGTTGGTGCTAGAATTTTTACATGGCATGGCGATGCCATATCAGAGTTTAATTTAAATTCGGGACCTGGAATATACAGTATATTGGGCAGTGCCATAAAGTGACCAAGAAATACCACTCAACGTTTCCTAAAAGCACTTTCTGGCAGCATTCACAAATTTATAAGATGAGAACAATATTAACCAAGCAAATAGCATTATATGGAAGAGTATAAATTTATATTGGCGAATTGCCCACAAATACAAATACATGTATAGATTGTCCATGTTACATGTACCTGCTATTATATAGTGGTTCTATAGCTTCTAACACGTGTGTATTGCTATTGACTTTAAATTATATGTGTTTTCTTTTTTGGCCTGTATTGTATTTCTAATAAATATATTGTTATGTCTACTTACTTTTATACACCGTTACTCCATGCTTCTTGTAGGATGCATACGAATGTATTAGATGCCCAAAGTTTTAGGCAAAACTTTTTCTTATCCCAGTAATATTTAGCTTTTCTGTCTGCCATATGTCTCTAAATACCCTTGTAGGCATTAATTGCCATGGCATCCAGAGTATATGTACTGCCATCACTCCCTACATCACTAAGATTCCATTTTAGCCTTTTAAAATGTTTGTGCCTGCAGTGCCCCAAAACTGTGGCCACATCGTAATGCTTGTCATATTGACTGTATGTACAAGCTGTTATTCCAACTCTTCCCAATATACACAGCCAGTAAGCCACACATCTAGAGAAATCTATGAGATCACGTCAGCCATGGAATGTCCAGGAGTATATACCAAATGTGATAAAATTGGTGATGAAATTGACAAACTTGTCTTGGGGTCATGAAGAAATGAAATGTACAGTGAATTCCAGTTCAGTGAAAAATGTAAGCATTGTTAATAGTCATCTTTATCAAAATACTATTGGTTATAATTATTACTGTGGTATGGAAGCAATTTGACAATTACATTTTATGAAAGATGAATAAAACAAATGAATTATCTAATTATATTAATCAAAATCATGTTAGCAATAATTTGCAAAGGATTAAAAAAGTTATATCTAGAAGTACTATGAATCTAATTATTTCTATTCTCAATCTAACTATTTGTACCATACATGCAAGATTTTAAATGGGGTTTTGCTGATTACAGGGGGTTTGACTGCTGGAATCACCAGTGGATTTTACAACTGGTCTCATGAACCCACAAACGCAGAGCCCTGTCATGATTGAACAAGAGATGCATATGCTTGACTTCTGCTTCATTCATTCATTCATTGATTCATTGTTCTCATCTATTTCCAGCACTCTCATTGACAATGAAAGGAGCTAAGGCTGATCATGAGTACCTTTGCTACATTCAAAAAGAAAGGGCATTACCGTTCTCAGGTATCTGGATGGTATATCTTGATTTAAAAAAACAAACAAAAAAAAAACCATTAACTACCAATATCCAATAATGTAAAGGCTGCATGTTCTCTAATATGGTAACTAGTTACCAGACATTTATCTACAATTGCCAAATAACTTATCATATTTGTCGACTGTGGAAAAATCGTTTCCGAGAAGGGCCTCTAATTTAAATATAGCCTAGATCATAATTCAGTGTGGTTGCAAGATTATCACTGTGCACTGTCAACGGTGTGGACCTGAATTTGAATACAACTAAAAGCAAAGTGTTTTTCATGTTAGTATGGGTCTCCTCCGAGTACTCTCACTGCAAAAATATGCTGACAAATTAATAGACCTCCTATAAAGTGGTATCTAGGTTGTGCTTGAGCTGTGAACGTTTAATTGTGAATCTCAGTGGTCACCGGGACTGATGTGGATGCCAAAGAACACCCCGTTGAAATGGATGGACTAGATAGGCGAGCGATGATGATTTTGAAACCAGATTGATCTCTATTTCAGGCTCATCAAATAATCAGAAAATCTCTGTACAATAATGTTGATAATGGAAGTGATATATAAAAGCAATGGGAAATAAATAAATAATCCAATGCAAACAATAAGCTGAATATTAGTGAAGATATGAGTGAGGGAAGAATACCAAAGAATGATTTTTCTTAGACTATGGTACAAAGCACACGCCTGTGTCACCTGTGATGTTACAACATGGGATCCTCTATATTTGGATACCCCAGAGACCTCCACACACATACTGGATATTTGAAATTCTGTGTAATATCATTCTGATTTTGTCTGGCACATCTGGTTGGAGATTAAAGACAGCTTATTGATGTGATGTATCTTTGGCTAGCAAATTGTCATGATCTAGTAATATTGGAGCTGTAGATTCAGATTCCAGTAGGTTGTGGAAGTAGTTTGCTGTCAAAAGTACATATATGAGGCACTGCTGCCATTGAAATTGTGGTGTTAGTTATTTGCAGTCAGGAGATCATCTTGAGGTACCTGATTGTATGAGGCCAAGACACATAAGGTTGAATAGAATGTGTAGTTTCATCACTGTTAAATGTCTAGCAGTACTCTTGATGTAAAAGTCAGATTGCCAGGACCACTCAGGATATTATTTTGAAGACCACTGATCTACTAAAAAAAATTCTGCAAAATTTCACCAGCACGAAAAAAAGAATATCCATTTCATCAAAATTTTGTGAGCAGGTCTCTTTTCACTAATGTCTCAAGTTTAAGCAATTACTTTTAGGATGTCACTATTTAGTACCTCTACCAGACTGCCCCCATCATGTGTGAACTTGAACTTCGTGTGCTGACTATGGCACTATTTTGGAACTGCATGATACTCTTATTTGAATCTTGTATAAAAATAGAAGAGTCCCTTGCAGATTATGATTTGGCTGTGTTTAGACTAGGGGTGAGGATCCTTTTAGCTGCCATTGGCCTTTTGGATATTTGTATTATTCTTCAGGGGCCGTACAAAACTATTAATTTGAAAATTACACTGCTATATTTGGTCAAAAATGTATTTAACTCACCCCTAATGTGATGAATGGAACTGCTTCTCTTTGGTGTGAGGATGTTAGGTGGTGTTGATGATGTTGCTACTTGTAACCGCTCTTCTCGCTATGTGTCAGTCTGGGTTGATAAGTTTTGTAAAGACCTCACAGCATTGAATCATGCCAAACACATATGTATATTACACATAAAAAAGATAAAAATGAGGTATCGCTGTAATCGTACTGATCAGAAGAATAAAGCTGTCTTCCCAATTTTACCACACACTGAATGGTATAAAAAAAATGCAATTCCCGAATTGCTGGTTTTTGTTCATTCTGTCTCCCAAAAATCAGAATAGAAAAATGTCATATGCCCGAAACTGGTACTAATAAAAACGCCAGCTCGTCCCACAAAAAGCATGGCATAACATGACTCTGTCGGCCAAAATATGGAAAAATTAAAGCTCTCAAAATATGGTGATGTAAAAACTAGTTTTTGCAATAAAAAGCGTCTTTTAGTCTGTGACAGCTGCCAAACATAAAAACCGATCTAAATCTGGTATTGCTGTAATTGCACCAACCCAAAGAATGAAGTCGCCTAATCACTTATACCGCATGAGGAACGGCGTAAAAAATAAATAAAACCAATTCTTCACCTGCTGTTGATTTTTTTCATTTTGCCTGCCAAAGATCACAGTAAGGCTCGGTGCACATTTATCCTGTGCTCTGTGCTGAGGGCTTACACTGGAGTTTCCATGTAAATCTCTGAAATACATGATTAAGACAGAACCCCTGGCGGAAAATTCCCTATAATGAGGCAGATGGAGGCACTGTGGATGCCGTCTGACCTGTTTTTCGGCGGTGTCCGTCTTTTTTGGATTGCATAAAAGTGCAGCTGGCCACAGTTTTCTGCACTTCTGAAATGAAGGACATCGCTGAACAGTGGCCAGAAGGAGTCCAAAGTAACTCTGCTGCCTCATTGTAGTGAATGGATCCAGTGGGGGTTTCATCTGTCACATCACTCGGAGATTTAGATGGCAACTTTGTTGTAAGTGATCAGCGTAGAGCCTCGGATAAATGTGATCATAAATGTTAGGTAAAATATTCCCAATAAAAGCTTCCACTCAATCCACAAAAAAAACAAGTCCCCATTCAGGTCCGTCATCTGTTAACGGAAATATAAAGGGCTCGGAAATGGAAACGGAAAGGCTCTGGAAAAGCAAAATGTCTCCTCGCCCCCCCAAAAGAAATTAATCAAATTCTCTGCTTCCAAATCCAAATGCCTCCTCCCTTCTGAGTCCCAGTGTGCTTAAACCACATTTAACACCTACATGTTTGTTATTTCTGTAGTGATTAGAGCCTGTCTAATTTACAGGTACATATCTCCAGTACCAAGAGCTGGGCATAATGCATTGGTCACTACAATGGCAGTTTGCAATCTTCACTCAGCAACATCCACTGCTGCCTGTTTCTGGAAAACACCCATGGAGTTAAAATCATCACTTCATCTGTAGATAAATTCCCAAGGGGTTATACAGTAATTTTCAAAATGTGGTCACTTGAGAGGAATTCTGCTTTTCTATGACTTAAGGGCTCTTTATATAGAATCCGCAAACTATTCTAGGAAAATCTGTATTCCAGGAGGCAAATAGCGCTCTGTCCTTCCTGAGTCTCTCCGTAAGGCTAAGCAGTACTGTACAGCCACATATGGGGTATTGCCACATTCAATAGAAATTGTGGAACAAATTTTGATACCCATTTCCCAGTATGAAAATGTAAAACTTGGGGCTAACACACAATCTTGGTGGTAAAAATGTAAATTATTTTATTTTCACTGCCCAATGGTATGTCTGTGACACACCTGTGGTGTCAATATGTTCACTGCCCCCTAGATGAACTCATTGACAGGTTTAGTTTGTAAAATGGTGTCACTTATGGGGGATTCTGCTGTGTTGACACCTCAGGGGCTCTGCCAATGTACCATGGCATCCTCAAACAAGTGCAGCAAAATCTGTGTTATAATATGGTGTTTTTTCCCTTCTGATCTTTGCACTGTGCCGCCTCAAAAGTAGTCTTTGACAACATTTGGGGTATCGGTAAACTCAGGAGAAGATGCACAACAAATTTTGGGGTCCATTTTCTCCTGTTACCCTTGTGAAAATACAAAATATGGAGCTAAAAAAGATGTATCTGGGGAAAATGTGATTTTTTTTTATTTTCATGGCTCTATGTTATAAACTTCTGTGATGCACCTGTGGGATCAAGATGCTCAATACACATCTAGATAAGTTCCCTAAGAGGTCTAGTTTCCCAAATGGTATCATTTGTTAGGTGTTTCCACTGTTTAGAAAACAGCAAAAAGCAGAGAGGTTTACCCATCCAGGCCTCCAGACAAATGCACTATCAGGATGCAGTGGACCCATATAATTAAGATGGCAACACAGGTGCAAGAATACCGATGAGACAGCCACTCTCTGCTTTTTTGCTGTTTTATTGTATTATTGGAGGATTTTTAAGTCCTCTTTTTGTGCTATTTCAGTGTTTGGATTTAGTGTTAGGGACCCGTAAACGTGGGGACCTTTGGCGCAGGTTACAAGCTCACATATTTTGGCCAAAATATCAGCTAATACCTCACATATTTTGATGTATTTTTGCACTTTTTATTCAGGGTGCAGTTAGGCCCATTTGGTCTTGTAAACTGCGGTGTCTGTTCACATGGCATGCATTTTGATAGAGCTGGGCAGCCCGCCTGATCTAATAGAAGGGTGTCACTACTAGGCTGTTAACCTGGATGCTGTGCATTGCCACAGTGTGAACAGCGCCCCATACAAGTTTTTATTGTGCATCAATATACCAAGCAATCGCCCCCTCCATGTATTGGTAGGCTGTGAGCGGTTGTCTCATCGGTATTCTTGCACCTGTGTTGCCATCTTAAATATATGGGTCCACTGCATCCTCCAGTGCATTTGTCTGGAGGTCTGGACGGGTAAACCTCTCTGCTTTTTTGCTGTTTTCTTGTATTATTGGAGGATTTTTAAGTACTCTTTTTGTGCTATTTCAGTGTTTCCACTGTTTAGGCACATCAGGGACTCTCCAAACGCGACATGGCATCCGCTAATTATTCCAGCAAATTTTACATTCAAAAAGTCAAATGGTGCTCCTTCCCTTCCAAGCCTTGCCGTGCCCCCAAACAGTTTTTTCCTCCACATATTGGGTATCTGCACACTCAGGAGAAATTGTATAACAAATTGCATGGAGCAATTTCTCTCGTTACCCTTATGAAAATGCAAAATTTGGAGTTAAAAAAGATTTATCTGGGAAAAATGTGATTTTTTAAATTTTCACGACTCTATGTTATAAACTTCTGTGAAGCACCTGTTTGTTCAAGATGTTCAATGCACATCTAGATAAGTTCCCTAAGGGGCCTAGTTTCCAAAATGATGTCAATTGTGGGGTTTCCACTGTTTAGGCACATCAGGGGCTCTCCAAACACAACATGGCATCTGCTAATTATTCCAGCAAATTTTACATTCAAAAAGTGAAATGGTGCTCCTTCCATCCGAGCCCTGCTGTAAGCCCAAACAGTAGATTTCCCCCATATGCAGGGTATTTTCATGCTCAGGAAAAATTGCACAGCAAATTGTATGGTCCATTTTCTCCTGCTACCCTTGTGAAAGTAAAAAAAATAGGTCTAAATGAAAATTTTTGTGAAAGAAAAGTAAATGTTTATTTTTTCCTTCCACATTCCAAACCATTCCTGTGAAGCATCTGAAGGGTCAATAAACATCAGTACCTTGAGGGGTGCAGTTTTTTTAACGGTGTCACTTATGGTTATTTTGTGTCATATAGGCCCCTCAAAGTCACTTCAAATGTAATGTGGTCCCTAAAAAAATGGTTTTGCAAATTTTGTGGTAAAAATGAGAAATCGCTGGTCAACTTTTAACCCATATAACTTCCTGACAAAAAAAAAATGTTTCAAAAATTTTTGCTGACATAAAGTTGTCATGTGAGAAATGTTATTTATTAACTATGTTTTGTGATGTGACTTTTTGATTTAAGGGCATGAAAATTAAAATTTTGAAAATTGCTAAATTTTCTAAATTTTTGCCAAATTTCGATTTTTTTCACAAATAAACACAAGTCATATCAAACAAATTTTACCACTATCATGAAGTACAATATGTCATGAAAAAACATTCTCATAATCAGTGGGATCCATTGAAACGTTCCAGAGTTATGACCTCATAAAATGACAGTGGCCAGAATTGTAAAAATTGGCCTGGTCAGGAGGTGAAAGCAGGCTTCGGGGCAAAGGGGTTAAAAAAACCCTTTCTGAGTAATGAGCATCCCGAGCACAATTGAGCGAGTAACGAGTAGTGACGAGAAGTGATGAGCACGCCACAGCAAGAACTACAGGA
Source organism: Dendrobates tinctorius (assembly GCF_039654945.1). Taxonomy (NCBI): domain Eukaryota; kingdom Metazoa; phylum Chordata; class Amphibia; order Anura; family Dendrobatidae; genus Dendrobates; species Dendrobates tinctorius. Next base: position 23,076,353 of record NW_027361890.1, read on the forward strand.
AAAGTCTGACCTCTGTAATTGCGAAAAAGGTTTCTGCACCAAATATTAAGTTCTGTTTTTCTATTGTTTCGAATACTGATTTTATGCAATAAAATGCAAATTGATTATGTAAAAATCCTACAATGTGGAAGAGTCCTTATGCTCTTCCTCCACTATTGTACCCTGTTTATTGTGTGGCCGGGATCCTTGATGAGTGAGCGCCATGCAGGAGGACAAAGAGAGCAAGCACTGAGCTCTCTCATCAGTCTGATGGGGCAGCATTAATTGGCCAGCAGCCTCTTTCCCTGCATGACAAGCCTCCTTTTTCAGTTCTTGCACTCAGTAGAGTACCCTCATCCCTGCTCTTCGTGGGTGTGGGTGTCAAAAAGTATAGGCAGTATGCCTTTGCCTATAAGGGCCCCCTCCACCTCCGGACCTCGGTGCAGCTGTATAGGCTGCACCAGCAATATGTTCACCACTTGCCTGTGGTATATACATGACAGGAGAAACTGGAGCTGCAGTATAGTCAACACAGGAGATGCTGGGACTGTGGTATAGTCAACACTGGAGATGCTGGGGCTGTTGCATAGTCTTCTTTTGTGGGATCTAGCTAACTCTGCCCACAGAATATGTCCAGACACTGGCACTGAGTAGTGTTCAGATATAATATTTCATTGCATGCGCCTCAGTGGTAAGTATAGAACATTGTATGTGCCAGCTCGCAGAGCGAGAAGAAATTAAAAAGCTGGCGGCAGTCAAAATGCAGATGCCGGCCCTAGTTTTGCGACCCCTGAGAATCTGCCAGGGGGCCAGAGAAAAGGTCATCGTCAGCCATAAATGGCCCGTAGGTCTGAGGTTCCCCACCCCCGGTTTAGTCCTTTATTGCAATGTGAGATTCTTTTACAAAAGATATTCTCTAATGTTTGAACATTTTGAGACAATTTTCCCATCATCATATTTCCATAAAAATCTTTTTTTTTCCTTTTAAAACATTTGTCCAGTTATTTTATTTTTACATTTTAGAGACTGAAGTGACATTTTACTTCAAGAGTTCCAATCCACATTCAATTGTAGATTACAGTAACATACTATATTATCTCCTGTAATAAATGTGACACTTCTTCACACCCTCTTGTACCAGAACTGCGTCAGAAGAATAAAACATTTGTGCCCTATAAACAAATTTAGAGCATTTTCTACTGGAGGGAGTTAAACCACCTGAAATACTAGAGAACAGTTTATATTCACACCCTGATAACCCAGACATAAAGGGGAATAGTCATTTCTTTGGAAGTAATTTATATTATACTGATATATATATATATACATATACATATACATATACAGAATGCTTTTTCTTGGACAGAAAATGCTAAATTTTATTATCCTAAGGAAAATAAAATGAAATTGAATGTGGGTAGAATCAGAAACTTCAGGACAGTCACCTGCTTTATTTCATGCCTGAGCGGCTAGTGCCGTCCAAGTCAGTTATCAATATCACTTCTTTGCAGTTATTGACAGCAGTGATGCGTGTTCCCGGCTGCAATATGAGGTTAATAACACCTTTGCTTGAGCTTGAATTACTGGCTTGGATGAGGAATGCAATAAACACTAAACCAATACAGTTATATGGTCGAGGAAAATACTCAGGCTCTTGGCGATACAAGCAAGTCTGGGCATATCTCAGGAAGTTGTACTATATTATATAAGACCCTTGATAGACTGGGTAGAGAGGCTCTTATTAAACAAACATTGTCTTGCGGAGACGTGATTTCCTTCAAAGTAGCAAAAGCTTTATTTACTCCGAATATCTTAAAGCCGTTGCCTGTTGGGTTCATATTTATTCCTATAGGCACTTTGACCATGACTCAAAGGCAAATTTAATAAAGGCCAAAAGGAGGCATTTACGTTTGGCTCAGAGTAAATCTACTAGTAATGACGACTACCCAGATGAGACATAAGGGCTTTTATTTTATGCTCTTAAACAACTTCATATTGAATGGATTATTTATTTCGAAAAGATAAATCTTCTATCCTTTGGATGAAAGAAAATTCTAGTGGTTCAATAAAATTCCCACAGTAAAATTGAAATTGAATTAGTTTTATCTGTAAATAGTTCTCTCATAAGAGCACATTATGTAAGTTATTAAAACTACTTCAAGTGATGAAAGAGTTTCACAACCACGTAGAGAATACAAAACTCCAATGTGACTTCTTTCAGTCTTAAATTATAAGAGGGGATGCACAGACATGAAGTTCAGCCTTCCTGACTGTATACTTAAAGGAGTTTTCCTAAGAACAAAAGTTCATTTTAAGGATTAGTGTTAGATAGCCCCCAAACATATATTGTCGGTAAGACAAGATGAAAACGCAAACGCAGGTAGGAAAATAGACTGAGCAAACGATGGGGTCCACACTGACTAGACAGGACAGGAAAGGAAAGACACTGTCTGCAATCACGCAAAAAAGACCTGCAAAAAAGTCCAACACGTCTGACGCACAAAAACACTGAAGTCGTGTAGGGTCGGTGGGCCGGGCTGGGGGGTGGTCCCTCTCTTACCGCGCAGAGACGTAACAGAGACACGACGGAGGCAATTGTCGGGTACAACAGGTCCAAGTTTTTTCTCTTGCCGTCCGCCTGACGGCCTCCGAAGTACACCGCACTTCAATTCACTTCACTTCTCAGCCCTCCGTTTCTAGGGCCGCTTCACTCACACCGTACTTTACACCAGGGATGTACATATATGCACTGTCTCCTCTTCACTCTTCGACGCTCCTGTCAGATCCGTCACTGTGGCTGCCTTAGGCCCGTAAACCAACAGTACGTTTACCGATCAATCGTCTTCCTTAATGCGATGTACTTTACCTCGGTGCCTCGTCTATACAGCGGTACTTTTACGTCAGGACCACCCCCCTGACTTTCTCTCTCCTCAGTCCCCCTGGTTTGGTTTTCCTCACAGTGCACAAACTGACGTAGTCCTCCTGTTACTTGAGCTCCCCCTGGGGACTGGAACTTTCTGGAACCCTCCTGTCAAATTTATATCATTCCCGGTTCCCTGTAACTCCGCCCCCATGACCAACGGTTTCCTAAGCCTTAAGCTGATGTCAAGTCCTTTGCTCACACTCCTCCCTGGCCTCTAATGGTCAACCCAAGGTACTGCACGTCCACTACACTTTCTCAGCTGTTTCCCCACTGTAGTAACTGACACCTGCCTAAACTGTGCAAACCTTCCTTTCTCTATTCTGACACGTCTGTCCGTCCATCAGGTCACCTTCCCTACACTCGCACAACTTCGCCCCCACTAATCAGCACTCTGGTATATTCTGAAAGCAAAGCAAAAAGAGACCAATATAAAAGGGGAGAAATCAAACTGGCACATGCAGCAACATATGGGCGGTGATTCAGCACAGCCCCAGCTGGAGCTAGCTGACCCGCACAAAGCAGAGATATACAAATCCAGATCAAATGGAAACAGAATAGCAAATGATCCACTTAGCTGAACATGCAGGGACAGAACAAGAGACATCAGACCTCAGGAGGCACAAGAAGAAAATCACCAGCAGGGATAGAGGGAGTCAGCTGTCTTAAATCCCAATCAGAAACCCCAGATCTCCAATCGTCTTCCTCATTATCAGGTGGCAAACTTCTGTCAATCAGATAAGCTCCACTACCTCCAGTAACCACCAGAGGGAGCCCAGAAAGAGAACTCTCAATCTGACCAGCTCCACTATCTTCAGTTAGATATTCACAACAGATTAGATTATGAAATAATACTAAAGGTACTGTCACACTTAGCAATGTACCAGCGATCCCGACCAGCGATATGATGCGGTCAGGATCGCTGGTACATCGCTAAGGGGTCACTAGTGAGCTGCCACACAGGCAGATCTCACCAGCGACATCGCTGGGGACGGGGGTCGCTACTTACCTGTCAGACGAGGCGAACCTGCGTCCTCCCGCCCGGCTCCACGCGTCGCTCGTCGTCACAGCAGGAAGCGCCGCAGGAAGCTGACGACGAGATACGGTCCAGCCTGTTCTCGCGCGATCAGCGATAACCAGTGGGGGAGCGGGTTGTAGGTAAGTATCTGACACAGCGATATCGCTAGCAATATCGCTATAACATCACAAGTTATAGCGATATTGCTAGCGATATCGCTTAGTGTGACAGTACCTTTAGTTCCGCAATTGGATGCGGTTAAATAAAATGTTTGTGTGCTGAGATAATCTTATAAATGTGCCCCTGCTGTGTACTGTGTAATGGCTGTGTCTGACTGTGCAGGAACATGGTCTGATCATACCACAGCACCTGGGCAGGGGAGAAAGCAAAAGAGTATACAGACAGGACAGCATGGGATCAGCTGTCACTGAGTGTTTTTAAACAATATTTTAATAAAAAGAAAGAATAATTTGTGATCCAGTCTGTATACTCTTTTGTGTCCTCCCCTGCCCAGGAGCTGTGGTATGATCAGATCATGTCCCTGGTCAGCCAGACACAGCCATTATACAGTACACAGCAGGGACACATTTATAAGATTATCTCAGGAATATTTTAATAAACCACATGCAATTGTGGAAGTTATTATTATTCCAAGATCTATTGATTAAAATGAACTTTTGTTTGTGGTAAAACCCCTCTAACATATTAGGGAATTTAGGAGAATAAAGGGCAGCACGGTATGTTCTCCTGTGTTTGTGTGGGTCTCCTTCGAGTACACCGGTTTCCTCCTATGTCATACTAAAAGAGAATTGTGAGTTCCAATGCAAGCAGTAATGATGTCTGTAAAGTGCTGTGGAAATTAATGGTAATATTTAAGCAAGTAAAATAAATACAGAGGGAAAGGTTAGCACAGCAGGCAGAGATGATACTAGCTCTAAATGCCCATTTGATGCTGTGATAATGCATCATGGAATTAACAAAGGAAACAGTGCAGGGTGAAATAAGGGAATCAAGATGGATGCTGAGGAAAATCAAATCGGAGGCTGAACTGCATGGAAGTACATAATGTATAAAATGGTGCAGGGAGGAAAAAAAATGGTGGATTGCTTCTTTAACTACTTCAAGACCGCCCATTGACTTGAAATGTTTGGGCTGTCCACATTATACTTTGAGCCGATGTTCTAAAATGTCAGTGCAATGCAACCAGCTCATTGTACAAGTGTGGAGTCAGGGGGCTGGCTATCAGACATAGCCGACTCCCCACAGAGAAGGCAGATATGATGTATTGTCATTTTTGACTTTCTGTGTATACTGTAGAATGCTGAACAAGTGTTGTGTCTACATATTACAAAGCACTGGCAGCACATCCTCCTTTAGACCCTGGATGTAAGGAGAGCAGGCACCCAATTTAAAATTACTCTTACCAGTCCTTTGTGAGTGATAAAAACTAATACCTTTAAAAAAAAAATAAAAATAGACACATTTCCAATTTTCACTTACATTTTCAACCAAATATAAGGAAAAAAAAGGAATGTAAAAATTATAAACAATGAACCCCGTTGTAACATGAAAAAGGTAAAAACATTTTTTGAAAATTCAAAAAAGTTATTAGAGACATTAAACGCAAACATACAATAAAATCCAAATATGTGCCTGGTCAGGAACAGGGGAAAATGGCCAAGTCCTGAACTGGTTAAAATATTTAGATTGTATCATGTAGCACCACACAATGCTCAATATGCTTTCTTGGCAGGGTTGCCTTTTTATTTTTTATGGACAGCTGACCGAAAAATCACTGACAGACTAGAGTTGAGCGAAACGGGTCGAAAAAATTCAAAAGTCGCCGACTTTTGGCAAAGTCGGGTTTCATGAAACGAAACCCGACCCTAGGATGAGGTCGGCCACGAGGTCGGCGACTTACGCGCCAAAGTCGCGTTTCAAAAGTTTGTTTTGCGCTCTTTTTCAGCCAATCAGGATCCACGGACACTGTGGGCAACGTGATGACATAGGCACGGGTCACCACCATCTTTCAGAAGGACATGCAAGTGATTGGCTTGCTTTGGTGGACGTCACAGGGGGTATAAAAGGGCGTGCACGCCGACCGCCATCTTACTTCTGCCGATCTTAGCATAGGGAGAGGTTGCTGCTGATTCTGTAGGGAGAGCGTTAGGCAGGGAAGAAGACCAAAAAACTGCTTCTGCTGCTAGCGATTTGGCCTGCACAACACACCAGTCACTGTGTGTGCAGTGCAAGGGGAGGCTATATTGTGGTGTATCAGTGGTGTTGGTTGTTGGGCTGCCTTCTAATGCTTCCTGACAGGCTGGCATTGCTGTTAACCCACTGCTCCGCAAACTGCTTTTTTAAAAGCAATCCAATCTCCCTTATCCTCTAGTCACTTTGGTCACAGCTGTGCCATCGAGCTTGTCACATAGCGCTCAGATATTCATTGGGCCTCACACAATCCAAAAGTGTCCAGTGTCCAAAAGTGTGTGCAGAGATTCAAACTCTCACTTATCCTCTAGTCACTTAGGTCACAGCTGTGCCATCGAGCCTGTCACATAGCGCTCAGATATTCATTGGGCCTCACACAATCCAAAAGTGTCCAGTGTCCAAAAGTGTGTGCAGAGATTCAAACTCTCACTTATCCTCTAGTCACTTAGGTCACAGCTGTGCCATCGAGCCTGTCACATAGCGCTCAGATATTCATTGGGCCTCACACAATCCAAAAGTGTCCAGTGTCCAAAAGTGTGTGCAGAGATTCAAACTCTCACTTATCCTCTAGTCACTTAGGTCACAGCTGTGCCATCGAGCCTGTCACATAGCGCTCAGATATTCATTGGGCCTCACACAATCCAAAAGTGTCCAGTGTCCAAAAGTGTGTGCAGAGATTCAAACTCTCACTTATCCTCTAGTCACTTAGGTCACAGCTGTGCCATCGAGCCTGTCACATAGCACTCAGATATTCATTGGGCCTCACACAATCCAAAAGTGTCCAGTGTCCAAAAGTGTGTGCAGAGATTCAAACTCTCACTTATCCTCTAGTCACTTAGGTCACAGCTGTGCCATCGAGCCTGTCACATAGCGCTCAGATATTCATTGGGCCTCACACAATCCAAAAGTGTCCAGTGTCCAAAAGTGTGTGCAGAGATTCAAACTCTCACTTATCCTCTAGTCACTTAGGTCACAGCTGTGCCATCGAGCCTGTCACATAGCGCTCAGATATTCATTGGGCCTCACACAACCCAAAAGTGTCCAGTGTCCAAAAGTGTGTGCAGAGATTCAAAATCTCACTTATCCTCTAGTCACTTAGGTCACAGCTGTGCCACTGAGCCTGTCACATAGCGCTCAGATATTCATTGGGCCTCACACAATCCAAAAGTGTCCAGTGTCCAAAAGTGTGTGCAGAGATTCAAACTCTCACTTATCCTCTAGTCACTTAGGTCACAGCTGTGCCATCGAGCCTGTCACATAGCGCTCAGATATTCATTGGGCCTCACACAATCCAAAAGTGTCCAGTGTCCAAAAGTGTGTGCAGAGATTCAAAATCTCACTTATCCTCTAGTCACTTAGGTCACAGCTGTGCCATCGAGCCTGTCACATAGCGCTCAGATATTCATTGGGCCTCACACAATCCAAAAGTGTCCAGTGTCCAAAAGTGTGTGCAGAGATTCAAACTCTCACTTATCCTCTAGTCACTTAGGTCACAGCTGTGCCATCGAGCCTGTCACATAGCGCTCAGATATTCATTGGGCCTCACACAATCCAAAAGTGTCCAGTGTCCAAAAGTGTGTGCAGAGATTCAAACTCTCACTTATCCTCTAGTCACTTAGGTCACAGCTGTGCCATCGAGCCTGTCACATAGCGCTCAGATATTCATTGGGCCTCACACAATCCAAAAGTGTCCAGTGTCCAAAAGTGTGTGCAGAGATTCAAACTCTCACTTATCCTCTAGTCACTTAGGTCACAGCTGTGCCATCGAGCCTGTCACATAGTGCTCAGATATTCATTGGGCCTCACACAATCCAAAAGTGTCCAGTGTCCAAAAGTGTGTGCAGAGATTCAAACTCTCACTTATCCTCTAGTCACTTAGGTCACAGCTGTGCCATCGAGCCTGTCACATAGCGCTCAGATATTCATTGGGCCTCACACAATCCAAAAGTGTCCAGTGTCCAAAAGTGTGTGCAGAGATTCAAACTCTCACTTATCCTCTAGTCACTTAGGTCACAGCTGTGCCATCGAGCCTGTCACATAGCGCTCAGATATTCATTGGGTCTCACACAATCCAAAAGTGTCCAGTGTCCAAAAGTGTGTGCAGAAATTCAAAATCTCCCCTGTCCTATAGACACCTTGTTTTACATACTATATAGTTTGTTGGATTTTGTCTACATTTCTACCAAAAATGAGGAAGGCTGGTGGAAGAGGCCGTGGAATTGGGCGGGGGTTGGCAGCTGGTAATGATGGTGTTGGTGGTGGATCTGATGGTAGTGGCAAGAGCAAAATAGGACCGAATGCAGGAGGTGTTGAGCCTGCGTCATCGTCTGGCTACATAAGGCCTCGAACGCTTAGTTTTCTAGGAGTTGGCAAACCGCTTTTAAAGCCAGAGCATCAGGAAAAAGTTTTGTCTTACATTGCTGACTCAGCCTCCAGCTCTATCGCCTCCTCTTCTTCAGTTGTAAAAAGTAAAAGCACTGAGTCGTCATTGGAGGCTCATGTTCATGAACCACACCTTTCCCTGTGTCCTTCACCCCAACCAAGATTGAAGGATGACGCAGGCCATACTAGTGATTACTCCATGGAGCTGTTTTCACATACCATGCCTGGATTATCAAGTGAAATGGTGAATTACCCAGGCCAAGATGAATCTGACATGGAGTGCACTGATGCATAGCCGCTGATGGATGATTCTGCTGGTACATTCACTCAGAGCACTACATTGTCCTCGCAGTGTACAGAGCCAGATTCTGACCCTGATGAGACTCAGGTGCCCCTTCCCGCACACTATACCACCATACACGGTGACACAGAGGAAGGTGCACATGACATAGAAGAGGAGGTGATGGATGACCCAGTTGTTGACCCAGATTGGCATCTATTGGGGGAAGAGGGTGCTGCTTCCAATAGCTCAGATGAGGAGCATCCACAGCAGACATCGACATCGCAACAGCTGTTATCTGGCAGGCCCGGAGCACTCCAAAGACAGGTTCCAAACATCAAAAGAGTTGCTGGACAGCTTGTCCAGAGGGTCAAAAGATCACAGCGTGCTAGGCCGCAAAATGTCTGCCAAAGTAGGAAGAGTGCAGTGTGGCACTTTTTTGAACAAAATCCTCATGATCAGGCCAAGGTTATCTGTAAGAAGTGCGCAAAGACCTTTAGCCGAGGGAAAAATCTGAAAAATTTGAATACCAGTTGCATGCTTAGACATTTAACCAGCATGCACTTGCAAGCGTGGACACAACACCAAACCTCAAGTGCCACATGTGCAACTGATCACAACGAAGGTAGTCAGCAATGCTACATTGTTTCCCCCACTGTAAGCCCACCGGTTAGCACAGCAGCAAATGTTGAGGTGTCGTTGCAAGGCCACAGCAGTCAGGGAATCCCACTGTTATATCAGCGAAAGACTGATTCTAGGCCATCAGAAAGAACACCAACTCCATCACCATCATCAACCCTCTCTCAGTCCGCCCTGTCCACCGCTACTTCCACCATATGCAGCTCTCAAGTCCAGCTCACCCTCCCAGACACTATGAGTAGGTCAAGAAAGTACTCAGTCTCTCATCCGCGTACACTGGGTTTGAACGCCCACATTGCCAAACTAATCTCGTTTGAGATGATGCCCTTTCGGTTGGTGGAAAGCACAGCTTTCCGCGAACTCATGGCCTATGCAGTACCACGCTATGACCTACCCAGTCACCACTTCTTCTCTCGCAAAGCCATCCCAGCCCTCCACCATCATGTGAAAGACCGCATTGTCCATGCACTCAAGCAGTCAATGAGCGGAAAGATGCACCTCACAACTGATGCATGGTCCAGTCGGCATGGCCAGGGCCGTTACGTGTCCATCACTGCGCACTGGGTTAATGTGGTGGATGCAGGGTCCACAGGGGACAGCGGTGGTAGGACAGTGCTGCCTAGCCCACGGTATAGGAAACAGTTGGCTGTAGGCATTCCACCCTCCTCCTCCTCCTCCTCCTCCTCCTCCAGAAGCGAAAGCTCGTCCACAGAGCGCAGTCGTACGAGCACTCCATCTGCAGCTGCCACTGTTGCACACGATGTGTCCCCCTATCGAGCAGCTAGTGGAAAGCGTCAGCAGGCTGTGTTGCAGATGATGTGCTTGGGCGACAGACATACCGCCGAGGTGCTGGCCGAGTACTTGAAGCGACAAACTGAGTCATGGCTGGGCAGTGTACATCTTGAGGCAGGCAAGGTAGTTAGTGATAACGGCCGTAATTTTGTGGCAGCCATAGCCCTTTCAAAACTCAGCCACATACCTTGCTTGGCTCACACCTTGAACCTGGTGGTGCAGTGCTTCCTCAAAAATTATCCGGAGTTAACAGCCCTGCTCCAGAAGGTGCGAAGACTGTGCGCGCACATCCGCCGGTCGCCTGTACACTCGGTTCGTATGCAGAAGCTGCAGCGATTGCTCCACCTTCCCAACCACCGCCTCATTATCAACATTGCAACAAGGTGGAACTCCACCCTGCACATGGTGGAGCGGCTGTGCGAGCAGAGGCAGGCCATAATGCATTTGTGGGAGGATACACGGCCAGGCACTTTGAGAGCAGACATGGAGTTGACAGGTGTGCAGTGGTCGAAGCTGAAAGACCTCTGTAAAGTCCTTCAGTGTTTTGAGGAATGCACACGGCTGGTAAGCGCAGACGACGCCATCCTAAGCATGAGCATCCCACTTATGCGTCTGCTCATGCAAACTTTGACGCACCTTAAGGAGCAGGCGTCTGCAGCCAATGTTGATGAGGAGGAAGAGGAGGAGGGAATCCTTGATGACATTCAGCCATTGTCTGCTCAGGGACCTCTCCTGGACGAGGTGGAGGAAGAAGAGGAGGAGGAGGATGATGATGGGGATGATTACTTAGGGGAGGAGGATGCATCTCGTGGGGCAAGTGAAAATGTTGGCGTGGCAAGGTCTGGTACAGGGTTTGTGCGTGACTGGAGGGATGTGGATTTGCCAGAAAGTGCTCCTCTATCCAGCACTCGCCGTGCATCATTGACACCGGGAACATTGGCCCACATGTCAGATTATGCCTTGCGGATCCTAAAAAGGGACCCCCGCATTGCCAAAATGATGAACGATGATGACTACTGGTTGGCCAGCATCCTGGATCCACGCTATAAAGGCAAATTACAAAACATCATGCCACAGGAAAACCTTGACCTAATATTGGCTAATAAACAAGCAACTCTGGTAAATCGGTTGCTTGAGGCATTCCCAGCACACAGCAGCGGTGATGGTTCTCACACGAGCCGTACGGGCCGGGGGCAGCTTGGCAGAGGTGTTCGTGGTGCACACAGCAGAAGTGGCGTTGGAGACAGGGGTTTCATGACAATGTTGTGGACTGATTTTTCAAATACCGCTCACACAACTGGTAATACTGCATCGATGGAAAGTGACAGGAGACAGCAGTTGTCAACCATGGTTACAAACTACTTTTCCTCCCATATCGATGTTCTCCCACACAAGTCATTCCCCTTTGACTATTGGGCCGCTAAACTGGACACCTGGCCTGAATTGGCACAATATGCCTTACAGGAGCTCGCTTGCCCAGCTGCAAGTGTGCTATCGGAAAGAGTCTTCAGCGCAGCTGGATCAATCCTGACAGAAAAAAGGACCCGTCTGTCAACCCAAAATGTGGATGATCTAACCTTCATTAAAATGAACCACGCATGGGTTTCCAAGGATTTTGTCCCACCTTCCCCTGATGACAAATAGGGTGACAGAAAAATGGCTTGCTTTGGTCCACCTCTTCCTGGGACTTGACCTATTTCGCCTTTTGCATCAGCTGAATGTCCAACATCAACATATGCCACTTTCTAAAACTCCCTAACTGTGCTGCCTCCCCCCCCATGGCTGGGGTCACCACCTAGCGCACGACACCGTGCGAGTGCCGTTGCCCTGGACAGGTGGGTAGGCCGACTCTTGGGCGCGGGCACTGGCACAGGGTCCCTCATAGTGCAATCAAGTGTCTCTGACGGTCGTGGTGCACACCCGCCGTCAGACACACCGCTGTACTATGAGGGGCCCAGTGCCAGTACCGACGCCCACGAGTGGGCCCCCCTTGCTTGGGCAGGGCCCCAGCATTTGCAATCTTTACTTCTCCCTGCTCCTCCGCTGTGTAATCTGGGCCGTCAAATCCATACTGTGCCTGACACCGTCTGAGCCTGCCTCCTGAGACATATATTTTGAATGTGTACGCTATCCATACATGTTATCCGGGGATACGGTACCCTTTCTAACCTTTGTGCAATCACGTGCAATCCATACTGGGCCTAACACCGTCTGAGCCTGCCTCCTGAGACATATATTTTGAATGTGTACGCTATCCATACATGTTATCCGGGGATACGGTACCATTTCTAACCTTTGTGCAATGACGTGCAATCCATACTGGGCCTGACACCGTCTGAGCCTGCCTCCTGAGACATATATTTTGAATGTGTACGCTATCCATACATGTTATCCGGGGATACGGTACCCTTTCTAACCTTTGTGCAATCACGTGCAATCCATACTGGGCCTGACACCTTCTGAGCCTGCCTCCTGAGACATATATTTTGAATGTGTACGCTATCCATACATGTTATCCGGGGATACGGTACCCTTTCTAACCTTTGTGCAATCACGTGCAATCCATACTGGGCCTGACACCGTCTGAGCCTGCCTCCTGAGACATATATTTTGAATGTGTACGCTATCCATACATGTTATCCGGGGATACGGTACCCTTTCTAACCTTTGTGCAATCACGTGCAATCCATACTGGGCCTGACACCGTCTGAGCCTGCCTCCTGAGACATATATTTTCAATGTGTACGCTATCCATACATGTTATCCGGGGATACGGTACCCTTTCTAACCTTTGTGCAATCGCGTGCAATCCATACTGGGCCTGACACCGTCTGAGCCTGCCTCCTGAGACATATATTTTGAATGTGTACGCTATCCATACATGTTATTCGGGGATACGGTACCCTTTCTAACCTTTGTGCAATCACGTGCAATCCATACTGGGCCTAACACCGTCTGAGCCTGCCTCCTGAGACATATATTTTGAATGTGTACGCTATCCATACATGTTATCCGGGGATACGGTACCATTTCTAACCTTTGTGCAATCACGTGCAATCCATACTGGGCCTGACACCGTCTGAGCCTGCCTCCTGAGACATATATTTTGAATGTGTACGCTATCCATACATGTTATCCGGGGATACGGTACCCTTTCTAACCTTTGTGCAATCACGTGCAATCCATACTGGGCCTGACACCTTCTGAGCCTGCCTCCTGAGACATATATTTTGAATGTGTACGCTATCCATACATGTTATCCGGGGATACGGTACCCTTTCTAACCTTTGTGCAATCACGTGCAATCCATACTGGGCCTGACACCTTCTGAGCCTGCCTCCTGAGACATATATTTTGAATGTGTACGCTATCCATACATGTTATCCGGGGATACGGTACCCTTTCTAACCTTTGTGCAATCACGTGCAATCCATACTGGGCCTGACACCGTCTGAGCCTGCCTCCTGAGACATATATTTTGAATGTGTACGCTATCCATACATGTTATCCGGGGATACGGTACCCTTTCTAACCTTTATGCAATCACGTGCAATCCATACTGGGCCTGACACCATCTGAGCCTGCCTCCTGAGACATATATTTTGAATGTGTACGCTATCCATACATGTTATCCGGGGATACGGTACCCTTTCTAACCTTTGTGCAATCACGTGCAATCCATACTGGGCCTAACACCGTCTGAGCCTGCCTCCTGAGACATATATTTTGAATGTGTACGCTATCCATACATGTTATCCGGGGATACGGTACCCTTTCTAACCTTTGTGCAATCACGTGCAATCCATCCTGGGCCTGACACCGTCTGAGCCTGCCTCCTGAGACATATATTTTCAATGTGTACGCTATCCATACATGTTATCCGGGGATACGGTACCCTTTCTAACCTTTGTGCAATCGCGTGCAATCCATACTGGGCCTGACACCGTCTGAGCCTGCCTCCTGAGACATATATTTTGAATGTGTACGCTATCCATACATGTTATCCGGGGATACGGTACCCTTTCTAACCTTTGTGCAATCACGTGCAATCCATACTGGGCCTAACACCGTCTGAGCCTGCCTCCTGAGACATATATTTTGAATGTGTACGCTATCCATACATGTTATCCGGGGATACGGTACCCTTTCTAACCTTTGTGCAATCACGTGCAATCCATACTGGGCCTGACACAGTCTGAGCCTGCCTCCTGAGACATATATTTTGAATGTGTACGCTATCCATACATGTTATCCGGGGATACGGTACCCTTTCTAACCTTTGTGCAATCACGTGCAATCCATACTGGGCCTAACACCGTCTGAGCCTGCCTCCTGAGACATATATTTTGAATGTGTACGCTATCCATACATGTTATCCGGAGATACGGTACCCTTTCTAACCTTTGTGCAATCACGTGCAATCCATACTGGGCCTAACACCGTCTGAGCCTGCCTCCTGAGACATATATTTTGAATGTGTACGCTATCCATACATGTTATCCGGGGATACGGTACCCTTTCTAACCTTTGTGCAATCACGTGCAATCCATACTGGGCCTAACACCGTCTGAGCCTGCCTCCTGAGACATATATTTTGAATGTGTACGCTATCCATACATGTTATCCGGGGATACGGTACCCTTTCTAACCTTTGTGCAATCACGTGCAATCCATACTGGGCCTGACACCGTCTGAGCCTGCCTCCTGAGACATATATTTTGAATGTGTACGCTATCCATACATGTTATCCGGGGATACGGTACCCTTTCTAACCTTTGTGCAATCACGTGCAATCCATACTGGGCCTGACACCGTCTGAGCCTGCCTCCTGAGACATATATTTTGAATGTGTACACTATCCATACATGTTATCTGGGGATACGGTACCCTTTCTCACCTTTGTGCAATCACGTGCAATCCATACTGGGCCTAACACCGTCTGAGAATGATAGATGGGGCCCACCATACACTGGAACATTCCAAAGGTGGACATCAGACACTGGAGCAGCATTTACAGGGCCCATTATACACTAGAGCATTAGAAGTGGGGCCCATTATGTTTGGAGCATTATTTGGGCCCATAAGACAGTGGAGCTTCATCCATGGGGACCAACATATACTGTAGCATTATGTGGAGCTCATCATATACTGTTTCAAACATTATATGGGACCAATGATTCTGTATGGAGAAATAGATGGGCCTCGTCATGAGATGTAAAAAGTGAAGTATTTTTCATTGTACTATACCGCTATTTCTCTGCCGTATCGGAGCATGATCATTGATGAGTTGTGGTATGTGTTAAAGGGGCGCTCTTTCGCCCAGGGCACATGAAAACCTGCAGCCAGCCCTCCCCCCCCACAACTTTAGCCAAATAACCCCCATTTTTCAGTGCGTAACTTGTATTATGAAGTTAATTAAGGTTGACAAGCTTAAGTAAGAAGAATTGATGCTTTTGGCATTCAAATGGGCACTGTAGGTGTGTTTCCTGTCCTCCTCTCACTGCCGACTTTTATTCCCCATTGACTTACATTGGGTTTCGTGTTTCGGGACGACCCCGACTTTTCCCTATAATCGGACGATCTTGCTCGACCCGACTTTTGGAAAAGTCGGGTTTCACGAAACGAAACGCGACCCTAAAAAACCAAAAGTCGCTCAACTCTATGACAGACAATATTTTTTTTATGGACACACTGGAAATCCATAATAAATCATTATGATTATGCGTGATACATTTCTACAGCCCATAATTCTGAGATGAAGACATCAGCTACATTCACTGTGAACTCTAAAATGTTGATAATTACAGTAAAAAGTTTCTTCAGCTTCAAAAACTGACAAACACCTTGAATTTTTTTATGGATTGGGCAAAAAAGTGCCCTATTTTTACATACTGTCCTGGTATTTCTGGACGGTTGGTAGCTCTCAGAAGTACTTGGAAGGTTAGTAGGACACCCTAGATGTGATCGTGTTTGTGAAGAGACAACAGGTTATGGTAACAAGTAGGTATGTCACTCTCATTTAATCATGGTTCATTTCTCACTCCTTTTTAAGGCCTCTGCTTAGCTTTTTAGATTGATGAGGTAACAGGAAGTCTGTTTGATAATAGGTTCTTATTAACCCACTAGATTATGGCCTGATGCTAACGCATCGGGAGGATGCCATAGCATCACACCTCTTGCCATGTTAACCCTCAACACACACTACTCTCACCTTTCACCATCTCCACTCACTCTTTCACTCCGCATACGACCCCTTCTCTCACTCCGTCTCTCATACTCACGCCGTCATCGCCGCTGCTCCACGATCCCCAACATCTTCTTCCGCTGGCGCCATCCTGGATCCAGACGTTGTCCACGCCGGCGACATGTTCTTGCGGCGACGCCATCATGAGTATCGTGAAATCCCGCGATATTCAAGATGGCGTCGCCGGAAGAACATGTCGCCGGCGTGAACGACGTCGGGATCCAAAATGGCGTCGGCGAAATCTCGCGAGTTTTTGCCGACGCCATTTTGGATCCCGACGTCGTCCTCGCCGGCGACATGTTCTTGCGGCGACGCCATCTTGAGTATCGCGGGATTTCGCCGATCCAAAATAGCGTCGCCGCAGGAACATGTCGCCGGCGTGGATGCGGTCGGGATCCAAAATGGCGTCGGCGAAATCTCGCGAGATTTCGCCGACGCCATTTTGGATCCCGACGTCCTCCACGCCGGCGACATATTCTTGCGGCGACGCCATCTTGACTATCGCGGGATTTCGCCGATCCAAAATGGCGGCGCCGCAAGAACATGTTGCCGGCGTGGAGGACGTCTGGATCCAGGATGGCGGGGATCGTGGATCAGCGGCGATGACGGCGTGAGTATGAGAGATGGAGTGAGAGAAAGGGTCGTATGTGGAGTGAAAGAGTGAGTGGACGTGAGTGGAGATGGTGAAAGGTGAGAGGAGTGTGTGTGTTGAGGGTTAACATGGAAAGAGGTGTGCGGTGACGTCACTGGTTACAACTGGACGGAAGTTGTTACAACTGGAAGCTGCTTAGGGCATTTATTATTATAGATTAGAAAACTTGGGGGCAAAAGAGAATTGTAGGCTGAAATTCATAACTTTGTGGTTCATGTAATGAACTGGAACAGTCTTCTTGATTTCAGATGATAGTGTAAAAGAGTGTGGACTATACTGCCATTTTCCTGCCCCAGAATACACCAAATGAGTCATGCGAATACTGTCTAATATACACTGTATGTGTGTACATATATATATACAGTATATATACAGGGGTGGGATTCAGCGTTCAGCGGTTTCTCCCCGGTTCGGTGGAAGCGGTTGTTAAAAAAGCAGTCAGTTCCCCAAACCGGGGAGATCCAGAGCCGCGATCCGGTCTTCTGATGTTGCTGGCGGCGCTGCCTGCAGGCAAGGAGCAGAGGAGGACTCTTGCTCTGCTTCCTGCTGGATACCGTGCGTGCATTGATACTTGACTTGCTGCTCTCTGTCTGCTGACTACTGGACAGAGCAGCACAGCACACCCCGGCGGCCCCCGCTGCCCGTGCACTGATTCCTGCGGCGCAGTGCGGTGCAGTGCAGCTATAATTGGTGGGTAACTAGACTCTAGAGCTCGCTGGACTGGACTCAGGAGTTACCCGCTGCTGCGGCTGCCCAGTGAGCTGAGCGCCTGAGCCTGGACAGGAGGACACTAGTCTGTGTGTGGTGACCGTGGCCCGCCGCCCGCCTGCCTCACCGTGGGATTATTTACTTCAGTCTTCAGTTCAACTTCAGCCTGTGGTACACACAGGCCAACACCAGGTCAGTTGTATATGTGCAGTGCTGCTGCTTATTGGGGACCTGTGCTGTGCAGTGCTGCCTATTAGGGACCTGTGTGCCTGCCTATTGGGGGCCTGTGCTGTGCTGCCTACTAGGGACCTGTGCCTGCCTAATGGGGACCTGTGCTGCCTATTGGGGACCTGTACTACCTATTAGGGACCTGTGCCTGCCTATTGGGGACCTGTGCAGCACTGTGCTGCCTATTGGAGACCTGTGCCTGCCTTTTGGGGACCTGTGCTGCCTATTGGGGATGTGTGCTGCCTATAGGGAACAATGCTGCCTATTGGGGACCTGTGCTGCCTATTAGGGAACAATGCTGCCTATTGGGGACCTGTGCCTGACTTTTGGGGCCCTGTTCTGCCTATTGGGGATGTGTGTTGCCTATAGGGAACAATGCTGCCTATTGGGGACCTGTGACTGCCTTTTGGGGACCTGTGCTGCCTATTGGGGACGTGTGCTGCCTATAGGGAACATTACTGCCTATTGGGGACCTGTGCCTGCCTATTAGGGAACATTGCTGCCTATTGGGGACCTGTGCTGCCAATTAGGGAACAATGCTGCCTATTGGGGACCTGTGCCTGCCTATTGGGGATTTGGCACTTTGTAGTTCTGATGTGATTTTATAAATACTATACATTAATAAATTATTATTACTCTGTCGATTATACTTGTGGTTGTGATATTTTCATGAACCATTCTTTTTGTGGTGTTCTAGTTGTGGAAATATGCCAATTTAACCCTTCAATTAAAATCATCATTGTTTGACATAGATGGGACTTGAGTAAGTTTGCAGGAAGGGTATGTTAATTTTTACTTTTAATTTCCATTAGGGCGCAGACATGTAGTGCACAGCCTGGCCAGCTGGACAGTCAAGTGAGACAGCTGCATAGA
Organism: Dendrobates tinctorius; assembly: GCF_039654945.1. Classification (NCBI taxonomy): domain Eukaryota; kingdom Metazoa; phylum Chordata; class Amphibia; order Anura; family Dendrobatidae; genus Dendrobates; species Dendrobates tinctorius. Next base: position 23,095,279 of record NW_027361890.1, read on the forward strand.
AATATATGCAACTGTCACACTTGGGTCAGGAGAGTCGCTGGTCAGAATGTGCACTGTTCTGATCTCATTCCAATTTATTTTTTTTTCAACTGTTTGACTGCGCCCCTACTTGTATATGTTTGAGGAAAAGGTGCGTGCAAATGGATGTGGCTTAATAATAGGTGTGGCTTAAAATGGGTGTGGCTTAAAATGGGGGTGGTTTTCCTACACACAAACAGAGAACCTGTTGTTAAAAATTTGAATCCCACCACTGTATATATATATATTACATACAGCTCTGTCAAAAATTAAGAGGCCATTTCCAAATTTTCAGTTTGCCTGATTTTTCTCTTTATAGGTATATTTTTGAGTAAAATGTAAATTGTTCTATTAGTCTATAAACTTCTGACATCTCTCCAAATTTCCAAGCAATACATTTTTTATTTTTTTTCTGAAAAGGAGAAATGGTCAAAATTAAAAAACCTCAGTGCTTTCAGGCCTCAAATAATGCAAAGAAAACAAGTTCATAATCATTTATAAACAACAATACTAATGTTTTTAATACAGGAAGAGTTCAGACATCAATATTGTGGGGAATAACCATGATTTTTAATCACAGCTTTCATGCGTCTTGGCATGCTCCACTTAATTCCAGGTGGGAGACCCCAGAGAAAGTGGCGGGGAATGAAAGGGCTAAAATCCAGTGGGACTTCAAAATCAAGACAGATAAGCAGGTGTTGGCTAACCAACCAGACATTGTGATAGCAGGCAAGGATCATAAGACATCAATGATAATAGATGTGGCAGTGCCAAGTGATGACAGCAACATCAGAAAGTAGGAATATGAGTGTCATGCTGTAAAACTGAGGGTTACTGCAGAGTAACACAAACTCCACTAGATGGCATCAGAGTAGAGAATGAGATGAAACCTTGCAATGAAGCAGACAAGCAGAAATACAGCAAAGCAACCACTAGGTGGCAGCAGAATAGTCAGAGAGCCAAATCGATAGCAGAGAATTACGCAGTACAAAGGGCTAACTATGCAAATTCAGAGAGGAAGAGGACTAGAACTCTAGTGCCACCTATTGAAAGTAGCAATCCTAAAAGTCAATGTTGACCCTTTAAGGAGCCTTAAGGACCAAAGTGTGAGATCTGGTTTGGCAAGGAGAAATGATACTTGTTGGATATCGGTCAGATGCCTCTCTCACAGCTAAACCAGATCTCACACTTTGCGCTGACGAGGGTTAGTACCCTGAAACACAGTGTCTGCAAATTGAGATTCTGGCTTGGCTTTTATCCTAAGTCATGTAACAAGGCTCGTTAAAGGGTCAACATTGACTTTTAGGATTGCAACTTCCAATAGGTGGCACAAGAGTTCTAGTCCCCTTCCTCTCTGAAAAGTCAATTTGCATAATTAGCATATTTCTCAGTGGATAATTGCGGCTTTAAGTCTCCTCACTTCGACATGATTAGCATGTTATTCTCTGCAAGGAGAAATTATACTTCTTGGATAGCAGTATAAAGGGGAAATCCAAAACACAGAGTCAGAAAAGAGCAAAAGGTCAATGCCGGTCAATAGCTGAGCTAACAGATGGGAGAGAGAGGATCAGGACAGGGATGAGCTAAAGTCAAATACCAGGGAATCCAAACACAGGCAAATAAGAAGTAGGGTCAGGCAGGAGGAAGGTCAACAGACACGGACAGGGTCAGATGAACGCAGCAGAAAAGAACAGGAACTGACCCGAGCCAGCTAAACACGCCAAACGTAAGCAATATAACTGGCACTGCACACAGGCTGCAGTACAGAGATATAGCAGTCCAGACACAGGAACGAGGCAGGGAAAATTAATCCCTGACATAACCAGACCGGGAAAGGACAGACAAGACAAAAACCCTGCCTGGATCAAAACAACGAGAAGCTGGAGAAATACCAGGACCACAAAGGAGAACTGGAGAAGATGTGGAAGGTGAAGGCAACGGTGATTCCAGTGGTGATGGGAGCACTTGGAGCAGTGACCCCTGAGTTGGAAAATTGGCTACAACAGATCCCAGGAGCAACATCTGAACTCTCTGTCCAGAAAAGCTCATTGCTGGGAAGAACTAAAATACTGCTCAGAACCCTCAAACTCCAAGCCCTCTGGTAGAGGATTGGAGAATGAGAAAGGATACGAAAGACCACCCCCATTGGGGGATGAGAAGAAAGTTTTTCATATATATATAGTGTCATGTGAAGTGTCAACTATGTATGGTATGTATAGAAATGTAGGATGTGATAGAGTAAGTTATAGTTACATAGGTTGAAAAAAGACCCAGGAACATCAAGTTCAACCTTCTCCCACCAATTGTACATTTAGTCACCAATTTAACTATAACCCACAGTGTTATGTATATCAAGGAAATCATCCAGACCTTTTCTTAAATCTGTTATAGTATCTGCTATTACTACCTCTTGCGGCCGACATACCACAGTCTGACTTCTCTAACTGTAAAGAACACTTTCCTATTTAGCTGCCGGAATCGCCTTTCTTCCTTCTGTAGTGAGTGCCATCTGGTCCTTAGTATGGTCTTTGAAAGGAATAAGTCATGTGCCAGTATTTTGTACTGGCCACACAAATACTTATACATGTAAATGTAAATAAAATCTCCTCTGAAAGGTCTTTTATCTAAGCTAACACGCCCAGCTTTTCCAACCTCTCATCATTCTTTATAGACCGCAGCATGTCTATTAATCTTGCGGTGACGCACAGTCTCCGCAAGATAAATAGCAACATTCTATGTGGAGGATGCCGTGATTGTGCATGTGTTCAATGAATACATGCGGAATCACCGCACGTACAAAAGTGGGCAGCTCTTTGGGCGGAGCGGGTGTCTGTTGCGTCCAAAGTGCTCGGAATCCTGACCATGGAAACATACCTTAATTTAGCAAATTTCTTACCCATCTGCATGTAGTTTCCTCCAGTTCCTGCTAAAGGAGCTTCCATTCAAGGCTGTTATGTGGAACAGTATTAAATGCCTTTGCAAAACTCCACATAAATCACATCAGCCGCATTACCAACATCCAGATTTGCACTTACCTCTTCATAGAAACCCAACATGTTAGTTAGACACAACTTATTCCCTCATGAACCCATGCTGGAAATCAGGTATTATATTATTATCTACAACATATTTCTGCAGGTCATCTCTTATAATGCCCTCAAAAATTTTGCACACTACTGATGTCAGGCTTACCGGAAAGTATTTGCCTAGATCCACTTTCTTACCTTTCTTAAATATTGGTACCAAATCAGCCATCCTCCAATATCGAGGCACCATCCCTGTCACAAGAGAGTCTAAAAATATGAGATACAGTGGTCTATAAATTTTTTAGCTCAATTCCCTCAGTACCCGTGGATGAATGCAATCTGGGCTGGGGGATTTGTCAATGTTTAAATTGCTCAGACGTAGATGTACTTCTTCTTGTGTTAAATTAGTTATATCAGATGGTGATCCTTGAATTTTGCCTTGTTGAATGATCCCTGTAACAATAAGTTCATTGGTGAACAAGGATGAAAAGTGCCTGTTTAATATTTCAACCTTTTCTTAGTTCTCTATAATTATCTTCTTGTTATTGTCATCTTTTAAGGGGCTAATGCAATCAGATTTTTTTCTTTTTGGCATTGTTGCATTTTTAAAAATGTTATGGATTTATTTCAATGTCGTTGGTGATTTGTTTCTTTGAATATAACTTTGCTAGCTTAATTTCTTTCTTGAATTACTTATTTAGATCTTTATACTCCTGAAAGGCTATTTCAGTATTCTCGGCTTTCAAGATTTTGAATGTCCTTTGTTTTTGTCTTATTAAACTTTGTACTGTATTATTTATGCATAAAAGGTTTCTTTTTATTCCTTTCTTTTTATTCTTTGATATTTTATTACCAGAGAGTATACGTTTTCTGCAGGATTCTAGTATTATTTCCATAAAAAAGCCTAATTTATATTCGGTATTCCAAGTTACCATGGCATTGTCCCAGTCTATACTATTAAGCTCTTCCCTTAATTTGTTGAAATCAGCTTTCCTAAAATTCCAGATTTTGGTATCTCTCCTTTTGAATGTTTGATTGAAAATTACATTGAAACTTACCATATTATGGTCACTGCATCCCAATTGCGATCTCAAATTGTATCTGGTCTATTTGACAGTACCAGATCCAACAGATTACCCCCCCATCTTTGGTTCATCTACCAGCTGAGAGAGGTAATTGTCCTGAACTAAGGAAGCCCACGCGAAACGCGTGCTGGGGCTGCGTGGTCTGATGGCACACAAGGACTTATATGGGTAAGATTCCCTTCTATGGTTCTGTGATATTTGTTTATTTGAATATAGGTGTCTCGGTATACATTTTGACGGCATATTGTCCATAGGAGGTTAACTTTCTGGTCTATATATAATTTGTGCTTGCCTAGGACCTTGTATTGTTCGTGTCCTTCATTTTTTTAATTCTTTTGTCCATGTAATTCTTCTTAACTATTTAACTATGATGTTAAGCGATAATTTAATAAAAGATTTTTGTGTAAATTTGAAATGGGTTATTTGTACTCATTATTCTCGCTGTTTGCATTGTGGATATGAACTTGTAGCTTTTCGCACAACCAGAAGATTCAATGCCACATTGAATGTCTGGATAGTTAAAATCCCCCATTGTAAGAACCCTATTACCGTTTGCTGCCTTTTTAATTTGCGGCAACATTTCCTCCTCTACCTGTTCAGCAATATTAGGAGGCTTGTAGCAAACTAAAATTAGCAGCTTTCTATAATTGCCACCCCCATGTACATTTACCCATACTGACTATACATCGCTGTAAATCCCCCCAATGTCTTAACTGAGCACAAGTTTCAAGTTGGATTTCACAAAGATGCACATCCCTTTACCTTTTGTCTTTCCTGTCCTTTCATAATGTAGTGTAACTCTCTATGTTTGTTACCCAGTCATGGCTTTCGTCAAGCCAGGTTTCCGTAATGCTCACCACGTCATATTCTGTGACCGACATAAGAATCTCCAGTTCATTCTTTTTGTTTGCGAGACTTCTTGCATTTGCCAGCAGACATTTAATGTTAGCACATTTGTTACTCCTACTCCGCTCCCTGCTTTCCTTGCATATCCCAACGCCCCTATTTCCTCTTTAACCCTCAGGGTCCCGTTACATTTAGCGATGCACTAGCGATCCTGACACCGATACGACCCGGTCAGGACGCTGGTGCATCGCTAAATGGTCGCTAGTGAGCTGCCAAACAGGCAGATCTCACCAGCGACGTCAGCAGCGATCCAACGATGCTTGGCGGTCGCTCCTCCCTGTCACACGAAATGCAAAAGGAGGGGTGCACTACTGTCATATCTCAATCTCCAGTGGAGTGCAATACCTAGTCTGTGAGCAGAGAAGCAAAAAAAAGGGAGAAAAAGACTAGGCTAATGATGGTATGCACATCCCAATAGACAATAAAAAACCTTTATTTCATATTGGATACAATAAGCTAAAAACATTTAAAATACAAACAAAGAACCAATGACCCAGACACCCCCAAAAAACAGGTAATATGAACCTGAGATGTGGCCCATATTGGACTATTCATAGCCACCCATAAGCAGGCACATGTCATGCAATTCTATATAACAAGACAGCCATGTACATTGCAGGCAAAGATAAGGCAGAAAGACAGACTTGATATCAAGCATATAATAAATGTAAGAAAATGTATAAATCCTAACTGCCCTAAAGCATGTGGAACTAACCACAGAATGAAATTGCCTAGTGCAAAAGACGCCCAAGAATGGTTATACCATGGCTGAAATTGCAAAGTTGCAGTGGATGCATAATGAGCAAATTAGAACCACCAGATACAGATCAGAGCAGCAAGAGTCCCAAAGGGGTTAAAGAAAGGGGGTGGTAGGCATTCCCCACGCGTATCGCCGTTGCGACTAGCGGCTTCGTCAGGGGAAGTCCCTTTTTTGCTCCTCCCTGTCACACGGCAGCGATGATGACAACTTCCACCTGCGTCCATGCGTTGCTAGTCGGCGCCAGCGGGATGCCAAGAGGAGAAAATGGCCCTGGATGTTCACGCGTGATCAGCGATATCTAGCGGGGGGTCGGTCGGAGGTAAGGGTCACATGTAGCAAGATCGCTAGCGATATCGCTGTTGCGTCACAAAATTGGTGACGCTTTAGCGAGATCGCTAGCAATCTCGCTATGTGTAAAACCCCCTTTAGTGTCCCATTCCCTTTGTCTACTCTATCTATCCCCTTATTAGTTCAACTACCCTCCCTCCACATACTAGGTTTTAAAGTTTTTAATTTGTGGTCGCTTGTATAACCAAGGACTTGGAGACAGTTGAGGCCTGCGACCTGCAAGGAAGTGTAACAAACCCCACATGTGACAACACATTTGAACTGGGGCACGGTTTTCCTGTAAAGTGCCAGGTCGACATGGAACAGCAGCTTACTCACGACTACTGCCCTCTCGCACCTTACAACAAAATCACTATTGTGCAATGTGGGGTAAAAATATGCTCTATAATACACGGTAAATATCAGAGGTTTCACACAGTAAGCAGCTTGAAAGAGACATCTTTGTCAAATAGAAATGTCATGTTGAAACCATAACGGCCTCATAGTGCTTCTTAACGGACAGCCCCTGAAAGCTTGCAGTAATTGGATTTTCTGTCCCCCTCATTTCGATCCTTTTCAGAGACACTTGATGTGATTCTTAAACCAGATATGAGGAAATCTATGGAAACTGAAGACCTGCTGATGTTCCCTGTACAATGAGACTCACAAAGTGCATGGTCCTCTGTTCCCTGCCCACACCAAGGTCACCCAGTACTCATGCTCTCTGCAGTTCCATTGTAATTACGCCAGTGCTGGAGATGATTATTTAATACATTTTAAATTACAGTAATTATTAATGAAAGTGCCCTCCTCTGATGGGAATTATTGCTTTGGTCAGGCATTTTTCTAAAGTAATATAACATACAGAGAAAGTTTTAAAATTTTAATATCATCCAATCTTTATAATTGTGTTTTGCCTCATATTTGCGACTTGATTTTTCATTCACACAGCCACACCAGTCTGTTCTGAAAATCTTTACTGAAGCATACTGTTTTATTTGTAGAACCAAGATTCTGTGTTGATTATGTTTCATATTTTCATTTTCCAGTTGGAGCCCCAAATCATCTGTATGCGCATTAGAGATAAATTGATTTTACAAAATTTGCCCATCAGTAAGATGCTGTAAAATTAAAAAAATTAAACTTTTAAAAAAAAAAAACATTGCTCAACACTCCCTGTTGCTCCATCATTGCCATCCAATGACCTCAGCAGTGCACGGCAAATGACTGTTAAAGGGAACCTGCCAGCAGATTTTTAGACCATATACAGTTGAGCTCAAAAGTTTACATACCCCGGTAGAATTTTTGCTTTCTTGGCCTTTTTCAGAGAATATGAATGATAACACCAACATTTTTTGGTTAGTGGTTGGGTGAGGCCATTTATTGTCAAACTACTGTGTTTTGTCTTTTTAACCCCTTAATGTCAATGGACGTGCACAGTCCGTCATGGGCGGTTGTAAGTTACGTTTGTAAGTTGGGGTGCAGTCTGTCCCTGCACCCCAAGCGCTGTGAATGGTCAGTCAATTTGACTGACCAAACACAGCAGCGATCGGGCAGGAGAGGCTGAAATTTCAGCGTCTCCTGCCCAATTAGAGCAGGAGGATTAAGCGCTGCAGTGGCTGAGCTTCCCGCACTGATAGCCAGGAGTGGCGCCCCCGCCGCCCCAGGTTGTTAACCCGCTGAGTGCTGTGATGGAGCGTGATCACAGCATTCAGGGGGGGAGGCAAAGGGTAGGGGGCTCCCTCTGCCTCAGGTCGGCGTCCCCGCGATGTAATCGCGGGGCCCGACCTGTGCCATGATGACCTGGAGGTGTCATGACAACCTCCGGGTCATTCAGCTATGGAAAGCTGCTGACACCATGCTCACAGCATGGTGTCAGCAGCTTTCAGCATAAGGAATAGTGCATTACAATGCTGGAGCATTGCAATGTATTATACATAAAGTGAAAGTACCATAAAGCAGTGGTCCCCAACCTTTTTTGCACCAGGGACCGGCTTGAAGCAAGACCATTCTTCCATGGCCCGGCAGGGCGGGGATGGAGGTGTGACAGGGGCGGGGCTTTGGTCATAAGGGGGCGGGGCTATGGACGTGGTTGTAGTTTAGCAGTGCATACTTATAATTTAATTATAACATTTTTAATGTGACTCAACTCACCATAGGTTTTGAATGAGTGGGAGCACCTGGCTTGTTTCTCTGTTTCAGTGGGAGCACTGGGCTACTTCTACTGATGACCGTCACTGCTAATGATGATTGGAACCTACAAGGAGCATTGAGAACTTAAGAAAAATTGTACCGGAGTACTGTACATGCTGATTATTTTCTAATCATCAGAAAATGTATGTGTGGTTCCCCCCGTCCTGTCCAGCTCTGTGTGGCTCCCCCTGTTGTATGCATGGCTCCCCTGTCCCATCCTTGTATACATGGCTCTACGCCCAGTCTCCCATCCTGTATACATGGCTCCGCTCCCAGTCTCCCATCCTGTATACATGGCTCCGCTCCCACTCTCCCATCCTGTATACATGGCTCCGCTCCCACTCTCCCATCCTGTATACATGGCTCCGCTCCCAGGCTCTCATCCTGTATACATGGCTCCGCTCCGACTCTCTCATCCTGTATACATGGCTCCGCTCCCACTCTCCCATCCTGTATGCATGGCTCTGCTCCCACTCTCCCATCCTGTATACATGGCTCCGCTCCCATCCTGTATACATGGCTCCGCTCCCACTCTCTCATCCTGTATACATGGCTCCGCTCCCACTCTCCCATCCTGTATACATGGCTCCCCTGTCCCATCCTGTATACATGGCTCCGCTCCCACTCTTTCTCCCCTGTATATATGGCTCCGCTCCCACTCTCCCTCCCCTGTATATATGGGTCCGCTCCCACTCTCCCTCCCCTGTATATATGGCTCTGCTCCCACTCTCCCTCCCCTGTATATATGGCTCCGCTCCCACTCTCCCTCCCCTGTATATATGGCTCTGCTCCCACTCTCCCTCCAATGTATATATGGCTCCGCTCCCACTCTCCCTCCCCTGTATACATGGCTCCACTCCCACTCTCTCATCCTGTATACATGGCTCCCACTCTCCCATCCTGTATACATGGCTCCGCTCCCACTCTCTCATCCTGTATACATGGCTCTGCTCCCACTCTCCCATCCTGTATACATGGCTCCCCTGTCCCATCCTGTATACATGGCTCCGCTCCCACTCTTTCTCCCCTGTATATATGGCTCCGCTCCCACTCTCCCTCCCTGTATATATGGCTCCGCTCCCACTCTCCCTCACTTGTATATGGCTCCGCTCCCACTCTCCCTCCCCTGTATATATGGCTCCGCTCCCACTCTCCCTCCCCTGTATATATGGCTCCGCTCCCACTCTCCCTCCCCTGTATATATGGCTCCGCTCCCACTCTCCCTCCCCTGTATATATGGCTCTGCTCCCACTCTTTCTCCCCTGTATATATGGCTCTGCTCTCACTCTCCCTACCCTGTATATATGGCTCCGCTCCCACTCTCCCTCCCTTGTATATATGGCTCCGCTCCCACTCTCCCTCCCCTGTATACATGGCTCCGCTCCCACTCTCTCATCCTGTACACATGGCTCCCACTCTCCCATCCTGTATACATGGCTCCGCTCCCACTCTCCCATCCTGTATACATGGCTCTGCTCCCACTCTCCCATCCTGTATACATGGCTCCCCTGTCCCATCCTGTATACATGGCTCCGCTCCCACTCTTTCTCCCCTGTATATATGGCTCTGCTCCCACTCTCCCTCCCCTGTATATATGGCTCCGCTCCCACTCTCCCTCCCTTGTATATGGCTCCGCTCCCACTCTCCCTCCCCTGTATATATGGCTCCGCTCCCACTCTCCCTCCCCTGTATATATGGCTCCGCTCCCACTCTCCCTCCCCTGTATATATGGCTCTGCTCCCACTCTCCCTGCCCTGTATATATGGCTCTGCTCCCACTCTCCCTCCCCTGTTTATATGGCTCCGCTCCCACTCTCCCTCCCCTGTATATATGGCTCCGCTCCCACTCTCCCGGCCTCCCTTGTATATAAGGCTCCGTTCCCACCCTCCCTCCCTTGTATATATGGCTCCCCCATCCTACCCCATCATACTTACCCTCACGACGCTGAACTTCCCTCCCTGCATCTCGCGGCGCTTCAGCTCCTGTGCGGAGCGGTCACGTGCTACCGCTCATTAAGGTCTATGAATATGGACGCCACGCCTATGGGAGATGAGTGGCGTCCATATTCATGACCTTAAATGAGCGGTAGCACGTGACTGCTCAGCGCTGGATGAAGCCGACGCGGGATGCAGGGTGAGTATCAGCTGCTGCACCGCCGCCGGCTCCCCTTCTGTCCGCGGACCGGCAAGGGCACTGCAACGGCCCGGTGCTTGGGGACCCCTGCCATAAAGGAACATGGAAAAAAAACACATGTAAAAAAAAATACACGTTTCGTATCATCACGTCCATAAAAATCTCATGTATAAAAGCGTCACCCTAGTTAACCACTTCAGTGAACGCCGTAAAAAAATACAAAAAAGTAGCAAATTATACTTTTTTCAAGCAGTATCATCATACCGCTTGGGAAAAGTGAAATAACACGCAATCAAAAAGATGGGTATAAATAAACATGGTACCACTGAAAACGTCATCTTGTTCCGCAAAAAATGAGCCAACATGCAGCATCATCCGTGGAAAAATAAAAAAGTTATTGCTTGCAGAATAAAGCGTGCAAAAATAATTGCTGTATTTTTTCTCTAAAAGTTTTTATTGTGTAAAAAAACACCAAAACATAAAAAAAATATAAATAAGGTATCACTGTAATTGTAGTGACCAGAAGAATAAGGCTGCCATACTAATTTTACTACACACGGAACGACGAAAAAAAAAGAAAAGCAATTTCTGAATTGCTAGTTTTTGTTCCTCCTCCACAAAAATCGGAATAGAAAGCGATCAAAAACGTTATGTGCCCGAAAATTGTACCAATAATAATGACAGCTCGTCCTGCAAAAGACAAGCCCACACATGAATCTGTCGGCCAAAATATGGAAAAATTATGTCTCTCAAAATACAGCGATGCAAAAATTTCTTGCAAAAAATTCTTCCAAAAAAAAAAATCTTTTAGTGGGTGACAAAAGCTAAACATGAAAAAAGGATATAAATCTGGTATCGCCGTAATTGCACCGACCCGAAGAATAAAGTCGCCATATCAGCAATACCGCATGAGGAACGGCGTAAAAAATAAAACCAATTCTTCACCTTTTGTGGATTTGTGCATTCTGCCTCCCAAGGATCACAGTAAGGCGATCACAGTGATTTACCCCCACATATGAGGTATCAGCGTACTCTAGACAAATTGCACAACAACTTTTGGGGTCCTATTTCACCTGTTACCATTGTGAAAATAAAAATTTGTGGGCAAAAAGATCATTTTTGTTTAAAAAAATTTGATTTTTTTATTTTCACGGCTGTACGTTATAAACTTCTGTGAAGCACTTGGGGGGTTCAAAGTGCTCACCACACATCTAGATAAGTTCCTTGGGGGGTCTAATTTCCAAAATGATGTCACTTGTGGGGGGTTTCCACTGTTTAAGCACATCAGGGGCTCTGCAAACGCAACATGACGCCCGCAGACCATTCCATCAAAGTCTGCATTCCAAAACGGCGATCCTTCCCTTCTGAGCTCTGCCATGCGCCCAAAACAGTGGTTCCACCCCACATATGGGGTATCAGGGTACTCTGGACAAATTGCACAACAACTTTTGGGGTCCTATTTCTCCTGTTACCCTTGTGAAAATAAAAATTTGTGGGCAAAAAGCACTTGGGGGTTCAAAGTGCTAACCACATATCTAGATAAGCTCCTTGGGGGGTCTAGTTTCCAAAATGGTGTCACTTGTGGGGGTTTCCACTGTTTAGGCACATCAGGGGCTCTCCAATCGTGACATGGCGTCCCATCTCAATTCCAGCCAATTTTGCCTTGAAAAAGTCAAACCGCGCTCCTTCCCTTCTGAGCTCTGCCATGCACCCACACAGTGGATTACCCCCACATATGGGGTATCTGGGTACTCAGGACAAATTGCACAACAACTTTTGGGGTCCTTTTACCCTTGGGAAAATAAAAATTGGGGATGAAAAGATCATTTTTGAGGAAAAAATATGATTTTTTAATTTTATGCCTCTACGTTATAACCTTCTGTGAAGCCCTTGGGGGTTCAAAGTGCTTACCACACATTTACAAAAAGCTCCTTGGGGGGTCTAGTTTCGAAAATGGGGTCACTTATGTGGGGTTTCCACTGTTTAGGTACATCAGGGGCTCTCCAAACGCTACATGGCGTCCGCTCTCGATTCCAGCCAATTTGACATTCAAAATCTCAAATGATGCTCCTTCACTTCTGAGCACTGCCATGCACCTAAAGATTGGTCTTCCTCCACACATGGAGTATCAGTGTACTCAGGAGAAATTGCACAGCAAATATTATGGTTCATTTTTTCCTGAATCCCTTGACAAAATAAAAAAAAGTTGTGTCCAAAGATACATTTTGGGGAAAAAAAGTTAAATGTTCATTTTTTCCTTCCACATTGCTTCAATTCTTGCGAAGAACCTAAAGGGTTAATATAATTTTTGAACATGGTTTTGAACACCTTCAGGGATTCAGTTTTTAGAATGGTGTCACTTTTGGTTTTTTTCTGTCATATTGACCCCTCTAAGTGACTTCAAATGTGAAGTGGTCCCTAAAAAAGGTTGTGTAAATTTTGTTGTAAAAATGAGAAATTGCTGGTCAGCTTTTAACCCTTATAACTTCCTAACAATTTTGGTTTCAAAATTGTGCTGATGTAAAGTAGACATGTGGGAAATGTTATTTATTGACTATTTTTTGTGACATATCTCTCTGATTTAAGGGCATAAAAATTAAAATTTTGAAAATTGCAAAATTTTCAAAATTTTAGCCATATTTCCATTTTTTTCATAAATAAACAAAAGTCATATCAAAGAAATTTTACCACTAACATGAAGTACAATATGTCATGAAAAAACAATCTCAGGATCCATTGAAGCGTTCCAGTTCTCATAAAGTGACAGTGGTCAGAATTGTAAAAATTGGCCTGGTCATTGTTGAAAAATGGCTCTGTCACTAAGGGGTTAAAATCTTACCAGAGAGACCTATAGTCGCTTCAACAGGTTCCTTATTTTCTCCATTATCTATCTATTTTGTCAAAAAAATGTTGAGATATACTAGATCATTTTCTCAAAATCATTACTGAATTGGGGATTGTACAAAGGGAGGCCATACATGTTATATTGGACGTTAACAGCCTCTATATGTCCATCAAACGCCAACAGTGCATACAGGCCATAAAAGGAATACTCAGCAAATCCACTTACGATACTGCAGCGCAACTGTTTTGTCTAGAGCTACTTGAATGGTCCTGAAAGAGAACTTTTTCTTGTTCCAAGACACATTCCTTCTATAAGTTTAAGGGAACGCAATGGGGTTGAACTTGGCGCACCCGTACGCTAATATCTTTATGCCCCCTTTTTATTCAACATTCCTTGATATGGTAAAGATACATAGATGATGTTTATTGTATCTATACGGGGTCACAAAATTCTCTACAAGAAATTCTATTCTTATCTGAACTCCATTCTCCCTGAATTCTCAGACTTGTTCATTAAAAACTCTGACAGTAACAATCTCCTGCACTTCACCAGCTTCCACACCTCCACTAAAAAGACTCTGCCCATCTCCCCATAACAACAAGTCAATCGTATCATCACTGATGGAACATTACTCTTGAAAAGTCTGGATGAGATGCAAAATAAACTACACGATAGGAATTTTCCTACTAAAACACTCTCTGCTGCTAGACAAAAAGCAATGTCCACAACGATTCAGTGTAAATCCAAGAGTTCTGTATGCCTTTCACACATACCTACCATCCATTTTCTTTCAGAATTATAAGAGCATCTGCCATCACTGGGGTGTACTGCAGAGAAATTATCCCAATAAACGTGAGTTTGGTGCACCATTGTTACCGTGTGTTCTGCCATCCCTCTAATTTCAGGGACAAGCTGGAGCGGTCTGATGAGGGTCCCTTGAAATTGTACCTTCCCATGTTTACAATGCTATTAGTGCAATAGCATTCAAAGGTGGCATCATTTTTATCACGCTTACTGGGAAGGGTTATCCCATATGGGATTTTTTTAACTTGTGATTAAAGTTTTGTGGTCTGTTTGAGTAAATGTCCATGTGGATATATTGGTGAAACTACCCAGCATATCCAAAACTGCATTTCCAAACACAAGTCCACAGTTATGTGCAAGAATCTATTACTTCTCATCCCATGTCTTTTTAAATTAAAGGGTCACCAGGTATCACAAGTGAAATATGAGGTTATTGAACATATACCTGTCCCTTGCAGTGACGGCGATCACCTACAGACCCTTTAGAGAAGAAAAGCATTTTGGATCCATGAATTACAGACCCTGGAACCCAAGGGTTTTAACCATGACTATGAGATACAAGGTTTTCTGTATTAAATTGATACATGTCATAGAATATTGTATTTGCTTGCCCCAGTTTATGGTGGCCGTTTATTATGTTTTTCTTTTTTTTTTAAATATCATAGTTGATATGGTCATCTTAAGTTACTCTCTATTGGACTCCATAGGAGTCATCATGCAATGCCCGCTTTTCCCGGTCAAGAAGAAGACTGTAAAAGGAGAACCAGCCAAGTTCAGAATGGTGCATGACTTGAGGGCCTTGAACAAGGCTATGATATTTGAAACCCCAATTGTGCCAAATGTGCCAGCCACAGCAACAGTGTTCACAGTAGTCGATCTGGCCAATGCTTACTTCAGTGTTCCCCTTCACTTTGACGACCAGTTCCTGTTTGCCTTCATGCATCAGGGGGGTGCAGTACAAATGGACAGTGATGACCAAGGGGGCCGAGAACAGTCCTTCACAGTTCACTAAAGCAATGTCTTCCATCCTCGTCCACTGGATTGCAGAACATGTAGAAGTCACTCTTCTACAATACGTGATGAACTTCTCCTTTGTGCAGCTGACATCAATATCTGCACAGCCCCTTCCTTGTCTCTCCTACTCTACCTGGTGGAGCAGCAATTCAAGGTCTCGAAAAACATGATCCAGTGGTGTCAGAAGCGAGTTACATTCCTGGGACACTGTATTGCTCACCAAACGAAATGCCTGACAGATTACCGGAACACCACTGTTGAGAAAATGGCTCCCCCAACAACTCCAAAGATGCTGCAGGTCTTCCTTGGTGTAGTTTCGTATTGCAGAATTGGATCCCTGATGCTTCAGTCTTAATGCAGCCTCTGTACGATTGCATAAATGCAACTCCGTTCCTCCTGTCGGACGCAGCCTTCATCTCGTTAAGGAAATTGCAGACTCCATAGTCTCCGCGCCAGCACTAGGCCTCCATGACTATGAGAAGCCATTCCGTCTTTACCTGATGGAAAAAGAAGGTCATGCTACTAGCATCCTAGCACAGATCCACGGAGGAAAACAGAGCCCTCTAGGCTACTTCTTAGGCCACCTGGATCCAGTTACAAGGGGGGCCCCCTCCTTAATGAGGGCAGTGTTTGCAGCACACGCCCTCCTGGACAAGACTGCTGACATCATCCTTGGGTATCCACTGGAGATCCTGGCTCTGCATGACATCTCAGCAATTCTCAATCAGACCCAGCCAAAACATCTCTCCACCGCCAGGTATCTGCACCTCCATTACTCTCTGCTCTTGCTTTCCAAATGCAGTCGAGATGCACCATCCTCAATCTGGTCACACCTACTCCCACTATCAAGGGGGATATGGATATGGACTCCAGATTTGTTCCACATTGACGACTATGATTGTTTCAGCATCATGCAAAAGGAAACAGCAGGACTACCCAAGGTGGTGGATGAGCCACTGACCAACCCAGAGATGATCCTCTATGTAGAAGGCTCAAGATTTGCAGATGATGAAGGAAGATTCCACACAGTATGTGCACTGACCAGCAATCAAGAAATCTTGTGGTCCAGAAGTCTGCCACCTAGCCTGTCAGCCCAGGAAGCAAAACTGATAGCGCTGACGAAAGCCTGCCACATTGCGAAGGACAAAACTGGGAGCATCTATACCAATTCTTGGTACTCGCATGGCATAGCACATGACTTTGGACCCATCTGGGCTGCGAGCGACTTCATCACAGCAAGCGGGACAACTGTGAAGCATCATGGAGCCATCAGTAACCTGCTGGATGCACTCCAACTTTCAAAAATGGTGGCAATTTTAAAGGTCAAAGGGCATGGAAAACTGAATGCAGAAGAGGCATGGGAAAATTAGATGACGGACATGGCAGCCAAAGGAAGACAATATGGAGAAGTGGGAGAGGTCTTAGAGCCGGACAGCTACTACATGACGACTGAAAGACAAGAAACCTGACAAAATGACGTCCTGGGATCTGTTCAAGAAGTTGTAGGACCAGGCTCCAAAGGAGGTGAAGGAAAGCTGGATGCGGAAGGGGCAACATATGAAGGAAGAAGGGCATAAGCATTGGACTCCAAACCCTGTCTACCTCAAAGCATTGGACTCCAAACCCTGCCTACCTCAAAGCATTGGACTCCAAACCTTGTCTACCTCAAAGTATGTACCCTATGGTGGTTCAATTGGCACATGGGCCCACACACAGATCGAAGACACAGATGAATGATCTGATTGGTGTTTACTGTTTCGCTCCAGGGATTTCCACCCAAACAGCCACATTTCCTAGCAGCTGTTTGACCTGCGGCAAATGCAACCCTGGATGAGTGGAAAAAGTTCCCCCACATCATCTGGCCAGAAGCTTTCCCAGTGGGGAACCAGTCGGCAAAGACTACTGCAAAGAAGCTACTTTCAGAAATAGTGTGCAGATACTGGGTTCCAGAAGTGATAGAGAGTGATCAGGGACCCGCATTCACAGCAAACTTGACATGAGATCTGGTCAGCAGTAGGGTCAGACTTAGGCCTACACACTCCCTACCATCCCTCAAAGTAGCAGGAAAATATAAAGACTAAATGGGACACTTAAGAACAGGATGTTGAAAGTTGCCCAAGAGACAAGCAAACCATGGCATTAGACTCTACAAATCTGGTGTAAGGCACACTCCCAGAGGCTGAGAAAAGCTGTCGTCATATGAAATTTTATTTGGGCCTAGTCCCAGGTTAGGGGTATTGTTCCCTCAGCAGTTGACTATGCAATATGATACCTTGTCTGCTTATGTAATTGAACTCACCAAGAAACTTGCTAATGTCCATTCTTGAGTTTTTTATTCATTGACAAGATACAGATTCTGCACCTGGTACGCACTCCCTGAAGCCAGGAGGCTGAGTGTTGGTGAAAAAAAGGTTTGTAAGGAGAATGCTCGATACCAGATTGATGGCCCTTTTCCAAGTGCTGCTGATGACACCAACCTGGAGGGAAGACCCATTTGGATACTTGCATCGCATTGCAAGAAAGCTCCCATACCAGAAGATACACCCTAGCCAGAATGATGCTGTGAATGCCCTACCTGACCGAATAAATGCCCTACATGATGTAGAATACACACCACTGATTACACATACTGTTGACTAAGAGACTTTGATTGCAATGAACCCCCATTAGGGACAGATCTCCTGACCGCCCTTTTGCGAACGTATGTACGGAGGGGGGTGTATGCACTAGGCATGCGTCAGCCCACTGGCAGTATAAAAGAGTTCCAGCGCTTTGAGACAGGTTAGGATTAGGGCAAGTGATGGAAATACAGTGGGGCAAAAAAGTATTTAGTCAGTCAGCAATAGTGCAAGTTCCACCACTTAAAAAGATGAGAGGCGTCTGTAATTTACATCATAGGTAGACCTCAACTATGGGAGACAAACTGAGAAAAAAAAATCCAGAAAATCACATTGTCTGTTTTTTTTTCATTTTATTTGCATATTATGGTGGAAAATAAGTATTTGGTCAGAAACAAGCAAACAACATTTCTGGCTCTCACAGACCTGTAACTTCTTCTTTAAGAGTCTCCTCTTTCCTCCACTCATTACCTGTAGTAATGGCACCTGTTTAAACTTGTTATCAGTATAAAAAGACACCTGTGCACACCCTCAAACAGTCTGACTCCAAACTCCACTATGGTGAAGACCAAAGAGCTGTCAAAGGACACCAGAAACAAAATTGTAGCCCTGCACCAGGCTGGGAAGACTGAATCTGCAATAGCCAACCAGCTTGGAGTGAAGAAATCAACTGTGGGAGCAATAATTAGAAAATGGAAGACATACAAGACCACTGATAATCTCCCTCGATCTGGTGCTCCACGCAAAATCCCACCCCGTGGGGTCAGAATGATCACAAGAACGGTGAGCAAAAATCCCAGAACCACGCGGGGGGACCTAGTAAATGAACTGCAGAGAGCTGGGACCAATGTAACAAGGCCTACCATAAGTAACACACTACGCCACCATGGACTCAGATCCTGCAGTGCCAGACGTGTCCCACTGCTTAAGCCTGTACATGTCCGGGCCCATCTGAAGTTTGCTAGAGAGCATTTGGATGATCCAGAGGAGTTTTGGGAGAATGCCCTATGGTCTGATGAAACCAAACTGGAACTGTTTGGTAGAAACACAACTTGTCATGTTTGGAGGAAAAAGAATACTGAGTTGCATCCATCAAACACCATACCTACTGTAAAGCATGGTGGTGGAAACATCATGCTTTGGGGCTGTTTCTCTGCAAAGGGGCCAGGACGACTGATCCGGGTACATGAAAGAATGAATGGGGCCATGTATCATGAGATTTTGAGTGCAAACCTCCTTCCATCAGCAAGGGCATTGAAGATGAAACGTGGCTGGGTCTTTCAACATGACAATGATCCAAAGCATACCACCAGGGCAACGAAGGAGTGGCTTCGTAAGAAGCATTTCAAGGTCCTGGAGTGGCCTAGCCAGTCTCCAGATCTCAACCCTATAGAAAACCTTTGGAGGGAGTTGAAAGTCCGTGTTGCCAAGCGAAAAGCCAAAAACATCACTGCTCTAGAGGAGATCTGCATGGAGGAATGGACCAACATACCAACAACAGTGTGTGGCAACCTTGTGAAGACTTACAGAAAACGTTTGACCTCTGTCATTGCCAACAAAGGATATATCACAAAGTATTGAGATGAAATTTTGTTTCTGACCAAATACTTATTTTCCACCATAATATGCAAATAAAATGAAAAAAAAACAGACAATGTGATTTTCTGGATTTTTTTTTCTCAGTTTGTCTCCCATAGTTGAGGTCTACCTATGATGTAAATTACAGAAACCTCTCATCTTTTTAAGTGGTGGAACTTGCACTATTGCTGACTGACTAAATACTTTTTTGCCCCACTGTATATACAGTTGTGGCCAAAAGTATTGACACCCCTGCAATTCTGTCAGATAATACTCAGTCTCTTCCTGAAAATGATTGCAAGCACAAATTCTTTGGTATTATTATCTTCATTTAATTTGTCTTAAATGAAAAAAACACAAAAGAGAATGAAGCAAAAAGCAAAACATTGATCATTTCACACAAAACTCCAAAAATGGGCCAGACAAAAGTATTGGCACCCTCAGCCTAATACTTGGTTGCACAACCTTTAGCCAAAATAACTGCGACCAACCGCTTCCGGTAACCATCAATGAGTTTCTTACAATGCTCTGCTGGAATTTTAGACCATTATTCTTTGGCAAACTGCTCCAGGTCCCTGATATTTGAAGGGTGCCTTCTCCAAACTGCCATTTTTAGAACTCTCCATAGGTATTCTATGGGATTCAGGTCTGGACTCATTGCTGGCCACCTTAGAAGTCTCCAGTGCTTTCTCTCAAACCATTTTCTAGTGCTTTTTGAAGTGTGTTTTGGGTCATTGTCCTACTGGAAGACCCATAACCTCTGAGGGAGACCCAGCTTTCTCACACTGGGCCCTACATTATGCTGCCAAATTTGTTGGTAGTCTTCAGACTTCATAATGCCATGCACACGGTCAAGCAGTCCAGTGCCAGAGGCAGCAAAGCAACCCCAAAACATCAGGGAACCTCCGCCATGTTTGACTGTAGGGACCGTGTTCTTTTCTTTGAATGCCTCTTTTTCTCCTGTAAACTCTATGTTAATGCCTTTGCCCAAAAAGCTCTACTTTTGTCTGATCTGACCAGAGAACATTCTTTCAAGACATTTTAGGCTTTTTCAGGTAAGTTTTGGCAAACTCCAGCCTGGCTTTTTTATGTCTCAGGGTAAGAAGTGGGGTCTTCCTGGGTCTCCTACCATACAGTCCCTTTTCATTCAGATGCCGATGAATAGTATGGGCTGACACTGTTGTACCCTCGGACTGCAGGGCAGCTTGAACTTGTTTGGATGTTAGTCGAGGTTCTTTATCCAACATTCGCACAATCTTGCGTTGAAATCTCTTGTCAATTTTTCTTTTCCATCCACATCTAGGGAGGTTAGCCACAGTGCCATGGGCTTTATACTTCTTGATGACACAGCGCACGGTAGACACAGGAACATTCAGGTCTTTGGAGATGGACTTGTAGCCGTGAGATTGCTCATGCTTCTCACAATTTGATTTCTCAAGTCCTCAGACAGTTCTTTGGTCTTCTTTCCTTTCTCCATGCTCAATGTGGTACACACAAGGACACAGGCCAGAGGTTGAGTCAACTTTAATCCATGTCAACTGGCTGCAAGTGTGATTTAGTTATTGCCAACACCTGTTAGGTGCTACAGGTAAGTTACAGGTGCTGTTAATTACACAAATTAGAGAAGCATCACATGATTTTAAGAACAGTGCCAATACTTTTGCCCACCCTCTTTTTTATGTTTGGTGTGGAATTATATCCAATTTGGCTTTAGGACAATTCTTTTTGTGTTTTTTCATTTAAGACAAATTAAATGAAGATAATAATACCAAAGAATTTGTGTTTGCAATCATTTTCAGGAAGAAACTGAGTATTATCTGACAGAATTGCAGGGGTGTCAATAATTTTGGCCACAACTGTATGTATCTCATATAGATCTCACTTGCATATATACTTCTATATACTCACAGCTAACATGTACCCTATAATCAATTCCTCAGAATGACCTAGTAACCCATGAATCAGGCCAGTACAAACCAGACAGCTCTTTGGTATTGTCCAGATATAAAAAAACAGGAACTAACACCAGATGTCCAAGCTGATGTCTCGATTTTTGCTGAATAGCAGGAAAAGGCACAGTTGATCATATATTGCTAAATCAGCCTTTTTGTTAGAATCCTCCATAAACTCAAACAGCCAATAACATAGAAGCTTGACCTTATGTTAATTAACTAACCACCCCTTTCTATACGTAGTTATAAAACCATGTATGTGCAATAAACCTTCAGAGTATTGAGGAAATGTTATCCCGTAACAATGCGTGTACAGTGTCATTTTCTTTGATTGCTCAAAATACTCAGTTTAATTGGGAATGGCCACAGCACACACAGGGATAGATTTATCCTAACCAAATTTCCATAACATCTGCAAATACAGGTTGTAGTAAAATAGGTATAAGCAGATGTTACAAAAGTCAATTACCAGTTGGATGTTATTAGGCCTTGGTGCTGCGCAGCCACATGGGAGGTGTGGGGTGTCAGAGCTGTCCAGTTTCTTCCAACATGATACAATGGTGTGACCTCCCTTAGAAGAGAAAACCGAGCCACAGCCTTACACGAGCAAATACCCCCTTGGTTGGTCACTTCCTTTCCCATCCCAGGGATGGTCCTAGTTTCCCTCCCCTTAGGTCTGGTAGCTGAAACTCCAAAACCTGTGATGGATCATAACTTCTCAATGGATGGTCATAGGGAGACAGTTTTGGCACAATCGGATCCGGCCAGGCCCCCATTGCACTTTGAGGCGAAACATGGCTTCGCTTCTATGTAACTCCCCACCATGGGGTGCTAGAATGAGTCAAGATCCCAGTGGGCGTTCGTCTTGTTCCCGAGATTTTGAAAATATAACCGGTATACAGCTAGGACGTACGATAACTTCATAACTCCTTATTATCAATTACTGCTTCCATTTGGAACTTTTAAAGTTGGACCGCCAACTGAGCTAGGTGTATTGTCTCAGCTTCACATTTTGAAGGAGGTCTATAATCTTGGACCGGATATGATATAGTTGACTGGCATGAAATTATATCCCCCATATTCTTCACAAAATGCAACAGATGTTTCATACGTTGTACATTACATCAGGGTAGCAGAAGAATGAAAGATATGCATAGGTTCTGAAAATGTAGGAGGGGCTGGAAAAGTGCACAGCCAAAGATGTCTGAGCAGCAAATTCTGCAAACACAAGATGTTGAAGAAGTCTTCATAGTGATCTTGACAAGATGGAAAACGCAGGAAAAGTGAACAACCATTATCAGAGAAGACATCAACTCTGAGTGACTGCATTGCATTCTACTGCATTCATTTATATGGTCTGCAGAGTGCCTGTGTGAAACCAGGAACCATCAACAAATGGTCACTGTATGAGTTTAAAAATTGGTCTTCTCATAGTGATTTAATGCAGTAACAGTATGGTGGTACTATTGAGTTATAATTGCATATTCGGCATTGTGTTATGGAACTATTTGGTCTTTTTATATTGATCTTATTAGTAATCTTAATCTTAATATTAATATTAATCTGTATTACGACTGTGCTTATAATATAGCGTCTGTTGGTGTGATATTCCATTTTGCCTAGGGACATATTTTGCCTAAAACTTAACATTATTATGTATCTGCTCCTCAATAACTCATAGAAAAACTATGCTCTCCATCCTTTTATAGGAGAAATGGTGCATATTCAATTAAACAAATTCTATAGAAAACATATAAGATACCATTATTTTACCCTTAGGCTCTATGTACTCTCAATAGTTGATTTGCCAAATGATAGCATGTCATCCATTTATAGATTAATTACTTGAACTAGCTGACTTGATAACCATTCTAACATTAATGCAAGAAATTGGTGCACGGACGATTTATGAAACATGTAATTTTCTACAAACACGCTATGCACCTAATGAAATCTCACAAAAGGGAAATCTTGAAAGTATGAACCACAACAAATGTGTTGATTTGAGAATCTCTTAGTCTGTAAAATATTTGAAACCAGGGATGCTATTTTGTGGCTCGTATAACAAATATGATCACCATTCTTAAGCATATACAGGGCCTTTAAATACTTAGAAACTGCGGGGCATAATCCCCCATAATTTTGCAGTACATGCTAACTAGCTTTTAACACATCAATTACTCCTAATTGCTATGGGTTATTAGAATAATGGATTTGCTAAACTGCTGCGGCTTTAGTCAGTGTTGACTGAGAAGGCTTGGGATTTATTTAAAGGCCCACAGTTCATTAAATTTGTTTTATGAATATAAAATGCAGGCTATGGCTTCTTCCTGAGAAAATGATTGAATGTTCTTCTGTGACTTCAATATAGTAACGGTACATCTCTTTTATGTTATAACAACAATGGTTACATAATATACCACAAAAAGTCTACAACCCACTGACTGCTGTGTCCATGAAAACCAGCTTACTCAGACAGACTAGAAGTACAATGGGTGCCATAAATATGTGTCATTAGCACATCTACTGAATACTAGGTTGATTTTAGACACAGTGTGGACTTGAGCAAAAGTCAAAGTTGGACCTCAATTGAAATTGATGACTGACAACACGCTCACACATTATATAATATAGTTACAGCTGCTATAAAGCACTAATTACCAATAATACCACAGGGGACAAATAATACCATCACATCATGTTGATTATACCTGTTGTGACTCGCCTAGTGAGGTGAATTCTCTAAACCATAAGTTAGGATGTGAAGCAGGGTCTAAACATGTTCATGTAGTATAGAACAGGCTACCTGAATATGCTGGGCTGCCCCTTAGGCAACATGGAACAACAGAATTAGATAGGCTGGTTGACACTTGAGGCATGGAATGGCAGATCTGAGAATCATGGATGGCACCTAATTTGTGGAACATCAGAGTAGAATATTCTTGATTTTGGACTGACAGAGCTGAGTATATTGGATATCACCCATGGAATGGCAGAGCTGTATATGCAGACAGTCACCTTGAAACAGTAGAGCCGGGTATGCGGACAGGTAGCTTTGAACAGAGGAGCCAAGTGTGGACAGTCACCTTCGAACAGCACAGCTGAAAATGCAGACTGACATCTCGAAACAACATAACCAAGTAAGTACAAAGAATGGAGCAATGTTGCAGGCACTGGCTTGGGAGGAGAGGGTGTTCGACAGTGTGATGATGCAGCAGGACCTGGACTTTCACAAGTTGTCGGGAGTCCGTGCATTTCACATTTTTCTTTTGGTGGACTTCGGGAACATGGCTGCCGGAGGCGGCACAAGTGCAAATTGAGATCACAGCTTCCGAGATCTTGTCTCCCAAGATCTCAATCTGCACATGTGCCACCTCTTTGCACCTCCAAACTCCCCCTCCTCCCAGCCTGGGGATCACAGGATTGCCCTACTCCTGCTGTCGCCACCAGTGTGACCCTGCTTGGCCACACCCGCCCCCCTGAAAGCTGCCGTAAAAGAGGACTATAAGATTCACTACCACTTCCCTTCTCAAAATTTGGGGTGTTTCTTATATTCCAGTGCGTCTTGTAATTCCCAAAATATGGTAAATCTCACAAGTGTAATATGATTTATCCATTATAATGGAGCCCCTTATGTCTGTTGGCTTTATGATAATCATAAATCTTAAGATTTTTATTCCTCTTTGGGTCAGTGAGTATCCATACTTCCTCCCCAGTAAGATGGTGTTTAATGTATAAATTGCCCCTTTCAATGTCATCCAATGTATTCAAGGTATCTCGATGTACTAAGGAGATATCAGTTTCTATTGGATTATAATTACATGGGGAGTTAAAGTTGCTAGTTGTATGGAAGTTAAGTCTGCCTAGAGTAAAAATATCCTTTGATACTGGTGTCCCACCCTAACCATCAATAGCCACTCTTGTTAAAAAATGAGCCTTCAATCTGAGGGTCCTAAAAAACCTTGCAAGTCCTGATCGAACTGAGATGAATTAAAAAACAGCAGTAGGACAACTAGATAGTCCCTTCTGTAGAAGAGTCAATTGTGGAAGGGAGAGGCTGCAGGAGGAAATGTTGTAGATTATATTGGCCATCTTACTTGGCAGCGAGTAGTTATTCATGATGTGTCTATGCTTGTGTCAATAGAGGCCCCTCCTCTTCTTCCTGTCTGTGGTCTTGTACGTCTCTGGTCTAAAAAAAATATGTTCTAGGGCAAGAGCCATATTTGCTCTCTGAACTGGTTGAGGTTGAAAACTGACCATATCGGGATTATCTGTAGGAATTGGTGAAACATCATCTGCAGACTTGGTTGTATTAGTAATCTTTTGCTTCACGTAGAAGCTTAGATCTTTTTCTAAGTTGTAGTTTGTCACAGAATTTGGTGATAATTTTATTGGTTTTCGATTTAATAAGGCTGAATTCTTGTGTAGAGATGGTGTTCCATTGTTGTTAAATGGTCTCAATATGAGGACTAATTTCAGTTATTTCTTTTTGGAGGATTCTGGAAGGCGCTTCCATTTAGATGAAGGAAATTCCAAGATAAATCAACAGAGTGTCATCATGGATAAAAGATACATTTTTTTATTTGATATATAGATAAAAAAAACTGTTATTTTTTTTTGTTGGAGCAGTGTTGAGAAAATACCAAACCTACTAACCATAAAACAAATGACTGGCTTTATCCTTTGGGAAACTACACCCATGTGAACAGAGAAAGACATAAATACCCTCTAGAAGGCATATATTCTCAGGCACCTGATGAAAATGATATTAGCCGAAACGCGTGTGTTTGCCATGTTTTATGATTAGTAGCCTTGGTATTTTCTCAGTACCGTGCCATAAAAAAAACATTTTTTTTCTATGTTTATCAAATAAAAAAAAATATATTTTTTATCCTTGATGACACTCTGTTGATTCCTTTTGGAATTTCCTTAATCTAAACACAAGTGTTTTCCAAGTAGAGATGAGCGAACATTTCAAAGTTCGGTTCGATTTTCCGAACGTTTAGACGTTCACCAAACATGTATGCCAAACATATCGACAAACGTACCTGAACCCCATTAGATTCAATGGGAGGCCAAATCAAACATATACACACCTTAAACGGTGACAAAAAGCTTCCCAAACAGTTAAAATTAGGGGGTAGACACCATGAAAACTGGCATCAATTGAACCGCAGCAGAAATTTGCAAATGGCACAGCAGCAGGCAGCCATGGGCCATGCATGAGGTATCAGGGTCTGGCCCAGCGTTTACCGCTTGGAATTGAAGTTTCAATGAGGAACTGGTGGTTAAGTGAGTGGTGTAAGCCTTCTTAACTGGGAGACCTGATACCTCATGCAACAGCTGATATTTTTTTTTAGTTTCCCAGCCACATTCAGGTGGCAAACATCAGTTTCATACACTACTATTGTAAGAAAAATGTTTAAAAAGGAGAATCAAAGGAGTGTTTTGTTTTATATAACATTACAAAAAATCTTTATTGACGCAATTTAAATAGACAAGAACAAGACATAAATAAAAAGTGCAAAATAAGGACACCCAGTAGTGTCGCCCAATAGTACATCAATCACAGTTCATTATCAATTATATTGGCAGAAATATATCCTGTAGTTACTGTGGCTCTTTTGTGGAACACTGCCCAAATAGTAGTCACCCATCCACCATCAATGGGTCACACACATTAGTGCATATAGGTCAAAGGTTCCTAATGGCAGGTCCACAAAATTAAGCTTTCAAAAAGTCACATGCAAAAGTTTTTTATACAGAGCCACATTGATCATCTTACCAATTACTGTCAGGCAAGTCACGCAGACCTATAACAATCCCCATGCATCATTTAGTACGCCATGCTTTCTCAAGGGGAGGTGTTCTCATGCTCCCAAGCAGGACCTTTTGAATCCATTGTGACCGATCACATGTGAGTCACATGACCAGATTGCACACAGGCTGTGCTCACATGGCGCATGCACCCGCAGCCAGCTGTGCCGCTACCACGCGACCTGGCAAGGCATCCCAGTGCATGCGAGAGGGAGCAAGGCAGTTGCTATAACTCCTGGTCAGGTGCCGAAAATGCAGTGTCACCGGATGACATGGGGCGGTAGTGGGGAGCAAGTGGGTGTATGCGCACCACAGCCGGAACAAAAATAAGTGTAATTCTACCATCATTCCATCACCCAAATTCTTGACTCTCCTAAACAAGGCCTTCTGTTCCTCTTCTTGTCCTGTGAGGCAAATTACATATGACTGGTTAAAGAAGACTTACTGCTTGAAATTACAGATTTAACCCCTTAATGACCGGAGCTTTTTAGTTTTTCCGTTTTTGTTTTTCACTACACTTCTTTCCAGAGCCATAACTTTTTCATTTTTCATCAATATGGCCATGTGAGGGCTTATTTTTTGCGGGGCGAGTTGTACTTTTGAACGACCCCATTGGTTTTACCATGTAGTGTGCTCGAAAACAGGAACAAAATTCCAAGTGCGATGAAATTGCAAAAAAAATGCAATCCCACACTTGTTTTTTGTTTGGCTTTTTTAATAGGTTCACTAAATGCTAACACTGACCTGCCATTATGATTCTCCAGGTCATTACGAGTTCATAGACACCAATCATGTCTAGGTTCTCTTTTATCTAAGTGGTGAAATAAAATTCCAAGGTTTGATTTAAAAAAAAAAAAAAAATTGCGCCATTTTCCAACACCCGTAGCATCTCCATTTTTCATGATCTCAGGTTGGGTAAGGGCTTATTGTTTGTGTGCCGAGCTGACGTTTTTAACAATACAACTTTTGTGCAGATATGTTCTTTTCATCACCCCTTATTGCATTTTAATGCAATGTTGTGGCAATCAAAAAAATGTAATTATGGCGTTTTGATTTTTTTCTCGCTACGCAGTTTAGCGATCAGGTTAATTCTTTTTTTATTGATAGATCGGGCGATTCTGAATGCAGCAATACCATATATGTGTAGGTTTGATTTTTTTTATTGTTTTATTTTGATTGGGGCGAAAGAGGGGTGATTTGAACTTTTATGCTTTTTTTAATTTTTTTAAATTTTTAAATACTTTTTCTTTTTAATTTTGGCATGCTTCAATAGCCTCCATAGGAGGCTAGAAGCTGCCATAGCCCTATCGGCACTGCTACATAGAGGTGATGCATAGATCACCTCTATGCAGCAGAATTACAGCATTGCTATGAAAGCCAACCACAGGGTGGTGCTCATAGCAATCTGCCATCAGCAGCCACAGAGGTCTCGAGGAGACCTCAGCTTGTTATGGCAAAGCATTGCTGACCCATGATCACGCGACTGGGGTCAGTGATGTGCATATTTCCAGCCACGCGCTGGCCGGAAGCTCTAGATAAATGCTGCTGTCAGCATTTGACAGCGGGATTTAACTAGTTAATAGGCACGGGTGGATCGCCATTCCGCTCGCGCCTATTGTGGGCACATGCCAGCTGTTTAAAGTTTACATGTCACGGCATTGAGGTGAACTCTCCGCCGGAGCCACCTCAAAGTGAGGGATACTTGCCGCTGACGTACTATCCCGTCAGTGGTCAGTAAGTGGTTAAATCTGGATGTGTATGTGAGGAATAACAAATGACAACTGAATACAGATGAATATTGCTGAAACGGGATATTCTTTAACCTCTATGAAACTTCTTATCTCTACCTAAGAATTTGTGTGTCATCCATAGTCCTTCACGAATCATAACAAAATCTGTTATGGGTGGGTACCATAAAGACAAGAAGTGGTTATTAGCTGAATTAAAAATAAATATCTTTATTAAATAAAAAAAAGTTTTATTAAAAATATTTGAAAACCCAGGGCCAATTGGCCTCCAATAGGGAAGGGAAAATAGCAGCTATTTGGTACATTGAGGAGAGGGAAAAAAATGAGGAAGTAAGGAAAAAATGTTGTAAATGAGATATTAAATAAAAACTGCAGAAAAAATATACAACAATATTAGGAATAGGAAACCCAGTGGATAAAAATATTCCAAATTGGGGTAAAAATGTACCTAAATGGTGATTTTAAAGCAGTGTAATTAATGCTGTCAATTGGGACAATAAGGGTTGGCTCAGAAAAGATGGAAATGGTACAGTCCCCTTAAAAAAAATTTTATATATATTTCAGGGCAAATTCACGCTGTCTTTTTAAATGTTTTTTATAAAGTCAACGTCAATGTTATTTAATAAAGATATTTATTTTTAACTCAGCTAATAACCACTTATTTTTATGGTATCCACCCATAATAGATTATGTTTATTCCACTACAGGTAACCTACCAGATGGAAACCCAACTTGGCATCTCCACAATTAAATAAATTGTTTGTAACATCAGCAGCAGTATCAACAGTAGGCACATAAGCCACCACAAAGGTCACACAGACTGCAATAATGTGAGATCAAAGCATGACACTAAAAACTACACCATCGCCTAGTCTGCTTAGACTGCAACTGGGTTGCAAAAGTCATTGTAGATCCATGACTTGTGGATTTTGATAAAAATTAGGTGGTCTACACTTCCATGGGCTAGCCGGATGTGCTTATCCATCAGGACACCACCACTTTACTGAAGACATGTTCTGAGAGAATGCTGGCTGCCGGGCATGACAAAACCTACAAGGTTCGACAGGCAAGCTCAATGGCATTGATATTGAGCTCCAGATACTCCAGGTGCACAGGCTGGTCTAAAAATGTGTGAAATGACTCACAGAAATTGCTTATGCCACTTACACTGCTGCTGCTTCTAATGTTTTTGCGATGACACCTTGGCGTTCCCAGGGTTGGACGTCTAGAACTGCGATGAACACTGTGTGAGTATATGTATATGTACTTAATCTTTATATATATTTAATCTTTATATGTACTTAGCCTTTGCATGTTAAAATATATAAAAGTGTACGCAATCATATTATTCCTTTAATTTATTACTTTGAAATAAAATTATGCTATATCACAAGTAGTAGCCTTCTTTAAAGCCGTACCCAACCTTAGTGTTAAAAACTTGGCAATATAGATAGCGAGAACAATGAAAAAGACCGAAAAGATGTCCAATCAATAAATTTATTTATTGATAATTATCATATAACAAAATATAAGTACATTAAAAGGGGGGAGAGGCCAATGCCATGGAATCAGCACTACCGGGGACAAAATTATTCAATAATTTGTCTGAACATATTAGCATAATTCAAGGGGTACAAAAATAAATAAATAAATAAAGTGACCATGCTTAAACACTACATAAATATATAATCACATATGTAAAACATATTATACTAAGACGAGATTCAATAAAGTGCAAATGCAAAATATAGTGCAGCAATAACATATAAAGTGCAGTGCAGTAGGAGAGCTACACAAGAGCTGTGCTCCAACGCTGTGAGTGTAAAAACATATATGTGCAAAAAATAAAGGTAACCAGCTCACCTGCTTTCTTGGCTAGTAGTGGTGCGTGGAAGCTCGGATATTTCGTGAAGCCACATGTGGAGTAAATCGATAATGAAAAGTTTCCAGCTTCTAAATATGCAAAAATGTATTCAAGGCATAAGAACAAGGAAAATCGACATGCCCCATCATAGCGCAAAGACACAGCAATGCGTATCGAACAACATGTTCTTTTTCAAGCTGCTTTGGGGTGAACATAATGGGAGATATACAGTGGGGAAAAAAGGTATTTAGTCAGTCAGCAATAGTGCAAGTTCCACCACTTAAAAAGATGAGAGGCGTCTGTAATTTACATCATAGGTAGACCTCAACTATGGGAGACAAACTGAGAAAAAAAAATCCAGAAAATCACATTGTCTGTTTTTTTTTCATTTTATTTGCATATTATGGTGGAAAATAAGTATTTGGTCAGAAACAAGCAATCAAGATTTCTGGCTCTCACAGACCTGTAACTTCTTCTTTAAGAGTCTCCTCTTTCCTCCACTCATTACCTGTAGTAATGGCACCTGTTTAAACTTGTTATCAGTATAAAAAGACACCTGTGCACACCCTCAAACAGTCTGACTCCAAACTCCACTATGGTGAAGACCAAAGAGCTGTCAAAGGACACCAGAAACAAAATTGTAGCCCTGCACCAGGCTGGGAAGACTGAATATGCAATAGCCAACCAGCTTGGAGTGAAGAAATCAACTGTGGGAGCAATAATTAGAAAATGGAAGACATACAAGACCACTGATAATCTCCCTCGATCTGGTGCTCCACGCAAAATCCCACCCCATGGGGTCAGAATGATCACAAGAACGGTGAGCAAAAATCCCAGAACCACGCGGGGGGACCTAGTGAATGAACTGCAGAGAGCTGGGACCAATGTAACAAGGCCTACCATAAGTAACACACTACGCCACCATGGACTCAGATCCTGCAGTGCCAGACGTGTCCCACTGCTTAAGCCTGTACATGTCCGGGCCCGTCTGAAGTTTGCTAGAGAGCATTTGGATGATCCAGAGGAGTTTTGGGAGAATGTCCTATGGTCTGATGAAACCAAACTGGAACTGTTTGGTAGAAACACAACTTGTCGTGTTTGGAGGAAAAAGAATACTGAGTTGCATCCATCAAACACCATATCTACTGTAAAGCATGGTGGTGGAAACATCATGCTTTGGGGCTGTTTCTCTGCAAAGGGGCCAGGACGACTGATCCGGGTACATGAAAGAATGAATGGGGCCATGTATCGTGAGATTTTGAGTGCAAACCTCCTTCCATCAGCAAGGGCATTGAAGATGAAACGTGGCTGGGTCTTTCAACATGACAATCATCCAAAGCACACCGCCAGGGCAATGAAGGAGTGGCTTCGTAAGAAGCATTTCAAGGTCCTGGAGTGGCCTAGCCAGTCTCCAGATCTCAACCCTATAGAAAACCTTTGGAGGGAGTTGAAAGTCCGTGTTGCCAAGCGAAAAGCCAAAAACATCACTGCTCTAGAGGAGATCTGCATGGAGGAATGGGCCAACATACCAACAACAGTGTGTGGCAACCTTGTGAAGACTTACAGAAAACGTTTGACCTCTGTCATTGCCAACAAAGGATATATCACAAAGTATTGAGATGAAATTTTGTTTCTGACCAAATACTTATTTTCCACCATAATATGCAAATAAAATGAAAAAAAAAAACAGACAATGTGATTTTCTGGATTTTTTTTTCTCAGTTTGTCTCCCATAGTTGAGGTCTACCTATGATGTAAATTACAGACGCCTCTCATCTTTTTAAGTGGTGGAACTTGCACTATTGCTGACTGACTAAATACTTTTTTTCCCCACTGTATACTACCACCCACCAATCAAGTTACAACACACATGGTGTATAATCACAATAAAATTACATACAAACAAAAAAAAAAACAAGCAATAGTTAAAAACAATCTAATATAAGATGTATTACCAGGTATGGCAAAATATGTACATGAACAATTCCAATGTGCAGCAAAGAGAAAAAAAAACAAAACAAAACAAAAAAATTGTACAAATCAATAATGAAACATAATCTCTTTGTGTGCATTCAATTCATTTGGGAAACAGGTTTTAAGCTGAAACATCCAGAATGCTTCCCTCATCATAAGGCGTCTTTTAAGATCACTGCCTCTCAACGGAACACATACTTTCTCAATTCCCATCACTTGAAATGAAGATATATTTCTTTGCTGTTGGAAAATAAAATGTTTGGAGGCAAAAGATATATTCCGATTGGAGCTGCCAAGAGAAATTATGTCAGTTATGTGTTCAGAAATTCTTATTTTTAACTTTCTCGTGGTATAACCCACATAATTCAGCTTGCAATCTGCACACATGATCACATATACAACATTCTTAGTATTGCAGTTGATAAACTGCCAAATTGTAAATTGCTGCACATTTTTACTATCTAAAATTTTTTTTTTTTTATTACCTGAGAATGTGTACAGGTCCTGCATCTGGCTTCACCACATCGGTAAAATCCTTCATGTTGTAGCCAGGTGCGTTTATTGCTTTGGACATCTGAAAAACTGGGAGAAATTATATTACCTAATGTGGCTGCTATTTTAGCCACTATATGGCAACCCTCTGACAAAATAGCTGACAGAGTATCATCCTCATGTAAAATTCCTATATTTTTACGAATAATTCGTCTAATGGCATTAAATTGAGGACTAAAATTAATGGAACACACCATTTTTTTATTTTTTTTATTATCCATACTATTATGACCACATATTTTTTGTGAATTCAATAAATCCTCTCTATTTTTGCTATTCACAATTTTTTTAGCTCGATCCAATGCCCAATGAGGATAACCTCTTTATTTGAGTCTATTACAACAAGAATGAATTTCTTGTGTCAGCATCAGTGTGTCACTACAATTTCTGGTAATTCTGGTGAGTTCCCCCACCGGAATTTCTTTTATAGTATGCTGGGGATGACTACTCCTGGCATGTAAGATATTATTCCCCGCAAGTGGCTTACAATGTGTAGAAGTAATGATGGGAGAGCCTGGAATACTTTGTCATTTCAAATCTAAAAAAGAAATACAGGTGGAATCCAACTGATAAGTAAAATGCAAGTTGCAATCATTATTGTTTAAATACCCGACAAATTCCGGTATGGCGGACACATTGCCCCCCCAAATAAAGAGGGCGTCATCAATGTATCTGCCATACCAGAAAATGTCGGGCACAAACACATTCTCTTCAGTATATAAAAATCTTTCTTCCCAATATGCCATAACCAAATTGGCGATGGAAGGTGAGTGTTTTCCCCCATTGATACTCCCTTACACTGGAGATAATAATGATGGTTGAACAAAAAATAATTGTGCTTTGAAATAAAACAAATTGCCAAAATGATATGGTCACTTAAATCCTTGGAATAATCACTATATTTATCCAGATGGAATTGAACCGCTTCGATCATGATATGTTGTGGTATGGATGTGTACAAAGAAAAAACGTCACATCCTAACCAGTGAAAGTTTTTTTCCCATATGATTGTAGACAATTGATTCCAAACTTCTTTTGAATCCCTCAGAAATCTTGCTGTACGAATGCACAGCGGCTGTAAGAGGGAGTCAAGCCAATGACTTAAATGTTCCATAAGGGAACCAATGCCCGATACTATTGGGCGCATTGGGGGAGGATTCACATTTTTTTGCACTTTTGGCAAACCGTACAAAATTGGAACCACTGAGTGTTCAACTTTAATGTATTCAGATTGACTTTTAGTTAATACCCCAAGTGCAAATCCCTCATCAACAAATCTAAATAATTCCTGCTGGAATTTATTTGTAGGATCTGCGGCTAATCGTACATAGGTAGAATCATCTTTTAACAGGCTTTCAATTTGTTGTTGATATACTTCAGTATCCATTACAGCAGTCAGGCCACCCTTAGCTTTTTTCATAGTAATTTGAGACATGTTTTTAATTTCTTTAAGCGCTTTGCGCTGCTGAAAATTCAGATTACACTTAATCTTATTATCATTAGATAGGGTGGACTGATAAAGTGATCTCAGATCACGCTCCATAGTGCACTGGAATTTTTCCATACAGTCAGACCTGGAGCTGACTGGATAGAAATATGGATTTTTCGTTAATAAATATTGAGCCTGGTTCACTGATTTAACTCCATACCTTCCTTATACAGCTCCTCAAGATTTTTTATAGCAAGTTATTCTTTAAACATAAACTCAACAAATACATGTACAGAAACATCATCACAATTGCCAGTTTCACATGATTCTTCACTAAAAAAATGTTTTCTAACTGTGAGGTTACGAATGAAACGATTAATATCCAAAAAGTATCTGGAAAAGGTCAAAGGTTTTATCTGGTGCAAAATTAAGTCCCAACGAGAGAACCTGAAGCTGTTCTTTAGTTAAATTACAACTGGATAAATTCAGCACATTGGAAAAATCAAAAACATCTTTAAAAGAAGAAAAAAAATTGTTGTCAGCGGTTACTTTTTGTTGCGGATGGTCATCCTTGTATGCACACCTGTGCTTGCGCCCACCCCGCTTTTTCTGTTTTTTGAAAAATGTCTTTTTGGTTTTTTATAGTATGAATTGTTCTTCACATGAAAACTTTCAGTTGGGATATTATCCTCATAATACACTTCATTCATACTATTATTCAATGATTCCGCATCTGAGGAGCTAAAAGACACACGCCGCTCCAGTGATTCTGTCGATCTGACATGCTGTTTCAAAAAAGAGTGAGGTGTCGATGTCGATTTAGTCAACCTTTCCCATTCATACACCTGATTATTCTGATAGTCATTAACGTCACGTTGGAATTTGCTCTTTTTATGAGATATAATGGTATTTTCAAGTTTAGTTATATTTTGCTCAATATTCAACACCAAATCTTTGCATTTCTCAGGCTCCTTATCTTCAAGCTTCACCTTTACTGAAGCGATTTCAGCCTGAATTTTTTTCAGATTTTCTTCCTCATGTTTCATAATGAGTTGCATGAGTTTAATTGAGCAACTGCTTAAAATTTTATTCCAGTCTCCAACAAATTCCTGTGAATAGACTGTTGTCGGTATCTTCTTGAGACGTAACCATCTTGGGATCATGTTTTTTTGAACATAATTGTCCAATGTGGTAAAATCCCACCATACTTTCATCTCTTTAATCGTAAGTTTCTCCAGTTTTTTACCATTATCAGAAAAATCATCATGGGACACATCCCCATCTTCAGCAGATATACTGTAGCAACACAAAACAGCCTAGCGGCTTTAAAAACTCTGTCCGGACTCATGTCCAAAAAATGCTCTATGATTTAATTATAAACGCAACCACCAAAACCAAATATGTTATAGCCAGAAAAAAGCGGGCAAAAAAATGCCCATCAATGATCCAAATGCTCTAAACATTGATAAAATTAGCCCCAGGTTGAGCACGGTAAAAAAGCCAGACAATATGTGCAAAAAATAAAGGTAACCAGCTCACCTGCTTTCTTGGCTAGTAGTGGTGCGTGGAAGCTCGGATATTTCGTAAAGCCACACGTGGAGTAAATCAATAATGAATAAGTTTCCAGCTTCCAAATATACAAAAATTTATTCAAGGCATAAGAACAAGGATAAACAGACATGCCCCATCATAGCGGAAAGGCACAGCAACGCGTATCGAACAATATGTTCTTTTTCAAGCTGCTTTGGGGTGAACATAATGGGAGATATATACTACCACGCACCAATCAAGTTACAACACACATGGTGCATAATCACAATAAAATTACATACCAAAAATAAACAAAAAACAAGCAATAGTTAAAAACAGTCTAATATAAGATGTATTACCAGGTTTTGCCATACCTGGTAATACATCTTATATTAGATTGTTTTTAACTATTGCTTGTTTTTTTTGGTATGTAATTTTATTGTGATTATACACCATGTGTGTTGTGACTTGATTGGTTGGTGGTAGTATATATCTCCCATTATGTTCACCCCAAAGCAGCTTGAAAAAGAACATGTTATTCGATACGCATTGCTGTATCTTTCCGCTATGATGGGGCATGTCCGTTTATCCTTGTTCTTATGCCTTGAATAAATTTTTGTATATTTGGAAGCTGGAAACTTTTTCATTATTGGTAAAAACATATATACCAGAGGCAAAATGCAAGTGTCAAAATAAACGCTAAGTGCTGTACCTCTTGTGCTGCTAAAGTCCACGGGATGTGCCAGCCCCGACGCGCGTTTCGGCATACCTTCGTCAGGGGGTCTATATATGTATAGATAGTGGCAGAGAAATTGCTGTACCACCATGTTGAGAATGTGAGCCATGCAAGGCACATATTGGAGGCTTCCCCAAAGTAGGGCTGCACCAAGTTTGCACCCTTATCACACTCATCCTTTTTAAGTGCAAACCTGGCCTTTATCACAAATGATTTGGAGTAGCTAATTGGGCCTTGTGGCTGCACCCCATTAACAGTCCTAATGATTTCTAAAAATCTGGCCTTCTGATTTGTCAGTGAAATACAGTTTAATCACAAACAATTTGGAGTAGCAAATAGGGCTTCCAGAGAATGCCACACAGTTTTAACACAATCTAGTTCGATGCTGGAAAATCGATTTCACACAGGACAGGATCCTACCTAGCTGACAAGTTCAATGCAACACTATCAGGAGTGGCTTTTCTGCACTGTGATACTGAGAAAATGGCAACAACAAAACAAGATGTCCACATTTTATATGGACAGGGACGTGTGAGTTCAGCAGCTAATCACAGAAGACCCTATGTCATGATGTTGCGGATGGTTTCTGTGCCCTGATTGACTGCCAAAATCAACACACATAAAGTTAAGGGAAAAAAAGTGCGCCGCTCCTCTAACTTCTCCACGCCCCCTCCCCTCATCAAACACATTCACCCCTCCCTCTCAGTCATCATCATAGCACCACTATCCTAGCCAAAGTAATAGCAAAAGCATTAGTGGCAACGCAATGATTTACCGAACTGTGACCGAATTTTGACGACTTTCAGTAAAAATGCTCGTGCAAGCAAACACAAATCCGAGTGTGATACGTTCGTGCTGAATTTGAAATTGGCGAACGTTTAAGTTTGTTCATCTCTACTTCAAGGATCCTCCATCCACACATTCTTTCCACGTAGTAAGGAAATAAATAAGAAAGGAAACATTTCCTCCATGGTCCACTGAAATGGCAGCATGCTGAAGAAGGAATTCATGTGTCAACCAAGTGATGCTTCCTCTGGGAATTCACTGGAGTTTGCGATACTCAGTCAGAGTAACACTATCTAACTACAAAAACAGTGCGTCTTCTCGAGTCATGTTCATAGTCACAAGTATTGATGAGCGAGTCGTGAAATATTCGGATTCAGTAAAATCGGTATGAGTAATTTCTAATATCTGTATTTGTACCGAATAACGAATCCAATGCAAGTCAATGGGAAAGCCAAATCTTTTTCTGCTGGAGCTGTAACGCAGACCAAAAAATACTGTTCCTCCTCATACTCCTCCTCCTTCTGTTCCTCATCATCACCCATTGTGGCCTGAGAATATTGTGTGAGGCTGGGCTGTGTGGTATCTTGCTCCTAGCCACCTGCTTGGCATTCGAATCTTCCTCTTTGAGATTCTTCAGAGAACATTTTAATACACAGAGCATAGGGATGGTTATGCTGATAATAGCATCATCGGCGCTCATCATCTTGTTGCAGCACTCAAAGTTTTGAAGAACCTCACATATGTTAGCGATCCACACACACGCAACAGTTGTTATGTTTTGGGGCTGAGTGTTACTCTGATGGGCATTGAGAATATGGAATTCAGACACTGCCCTCTGCTGCTCACTAAGCTTTGCCAATATATGAAAGGTCGAATTCCAGCGTGTGGGTAGGGCACAAATCAGTCAGTGATGATGCAAATTAAAGTGCTGCTGAAGGGAAGCGAGACCAGTGAAAGCCTTAGATGACTTTTGGAAACATGCGCTGACATGGGGTAGCTTGGCAAGTAGGTCCGGCAAGTCAGGGTATGTTTTTCAAAAACCGCTGTGCAACCAAGTTCTGCACGTGGGCCATGCATGGAACGTGAACCAGTTTGCCGAGTTTTAAAACTGCCACCAAGTTAAGCCCATTATCGTACACAACGAGACTTGGTTGGAGGTTCAGCGGGGAGAGCCACTGATCTGTCTGTTCTTTTATCCCTTCTAACAGTTCTGCTGCATTGTGAACTTTATCGTCTAAACACATGTGCTTCAGCAGAGTGTGCTGCCACTTCACAAAGTCAGTGTTGCAGACCTCCCAGCTGGGGAGTTTTGGGGAGGCTAGTTCCACTGAGGATGAGGAGGAGGAGCAGGAGATACAGGAACTGGAATATGAGGAGACT
The DNA here is from genome assembly GCF_039654945.1 of Dendrobates tinctorius. Classification (NCBI taxonomy): domain Eukaryota; kingdom Metazoa; phylum Chordata; class Amphibia; order Anura; family Dendrobatidae; genus Dendrobates; species Dendrobates tinctorius. The sequence goes on from NW_027361890.1 coordinate 23,134,354, forward strand.
GAAACCCTGATGTAAGTTGGGCCCGATATTCTTGGTGAAGGTAAGATTTGTGATGTTCCACCCTCTGACTCTGTACCAGACTCCACCAGGGTCACCCAGTGTGCCGCAGGGAAATGTAGCATCCCTGTCAACAAGAACTTGCCTACATCTCTGTGGTAAGCTGGACCTTCCCTGTGACTGCATTGGCAAGAGCATGGCTGATATTGTGTAACACATAATTATGTAATGCACACCAGAAAGAATATTAGTGGCAGGGAATCGAGTACTATGGGGCTGCCAACAGGTTGCAGAAAGACTCAGTTCCCACAACCCGAAATGGCAACATTTCTAGGCTAGAAATCTGGCAATGTGGGTGTTTAGCATTTGGACCAGTGGGTGGATATTTCTGCTTCCTGTGAAACCTCAGGGGGTAGAGACAACTGAACACTGCGCTGGGACAGCTAACTGTACATGGTTGCTGACTGTTCTGTCTGTGCTACCGTGGGTTGTGGGCAAGAAGCATCAGCGTCTGCTTCCTGGACAGCAGATTGGGAATGCCATAGCACAGAGAAAGGGGTAGTGGTTTCACCTTCAGACACAAATTTTGTACCTAGGAGTTCCGCCAACCTACTCGGGTGCTTGGCTGCCATGTGCTTTTGCATGCTGGTTATGCTCAGGTTGGCAGTGCTATTGCCTCTTTAAAGCTTGGTATGGCAGATGCTGCAAATTACAGTTGCTTTGTCTGAAGTATTTTCAGAAAAAAACTGCCATAAATGGTTATAATGCACCCTTGGCCTATTATCTAGCCAAGTGGGGGAGGGCTCTGTAGAACAGTTGAATGATTTCTCATTCTGGTCAAACCACTACCTCTTCTTGCCTGTTTTCATGCTACGGATCCATCCCTCTCTGCACTGCTGTGCTAGCTATGTGTGCACCATGCCAGGTTGGATCATTGGCCTCATCATCGACCACGTCGTCTTCCAATTCATAAATCTGATTGTCTTTCTGAGTTGCGATTTTAGGCTGACCTGATGGCAACTGTGCGTCATGATTGCTCTTCACCTCTTCAGACATTAATTGACCTTCCCCAAAGTGGAATTTTCCTGGCTGTGGGTGCTCAAATGTTTGTGCATCACTGCCCTCCACCTCCTCATGACTCTCTTTAATGGTGCATGTTGAGAGGCTTGAATAATTACAAGGGAATGTAAACTGTTCACAGGAGTGGCCAGCGTTGGGGTCATATGTCTCCGGGGACCCTTGATTGTGGAAGGAAGGAGGGCCAGGTTGAGGATTCGGAGTCCCAGCCTCTTGGCTACTGAGACTGGACCATGCGGAAGACTTTGTGGTGCTGGTTGTTAACACACTGGAGCCTTTGTCTGCCATCCAACCCACAACATCATCGCACTTGTCTGGGTTCGACAGTTTTGTAGCGCATTAACCAAATTTTGATTGGAAGCTAGAACGAGATACAGTCAACTTCGGAGCTGTCACATGTCCTTGGCGGGCACTACCACATCCCTTAACGTCACCCTTTCTCATATTGAATGCGATATAAAAAAAAAATTCCTGGATTTATTTTTCACAAGTACCTTTACAGAGGTGTTATGTACAAATTCCCTGTATCTAGCAATGTGTGGATATTTTTTTTTCAGATATCAGCTTTGTTACACAGGGCAACAGCAGACTCACAAAAATTACAGGTAAATAGTCATGTTTGCGTATCTCAGCAGGCTTTGCTCCAGTCGCACAACTGCTAGACAAAGATACGCTAATTATTTAACAAATAGAAAATTAGTATTTTTTTAATGTCGCCTTGCTGACACAATGCAACAGCAAACTAAGGAAATTTATTGCCACTGGTAAATTGTGGCATTTGCGTATCTCTGCACAATTTGTGCCAGTTGCACTACTGCTAGATTAAAAGAGCTATTTATTTAATGAAAAGAAATATTTTTAACATTTTTTAGATCACTTCTCAGACTCAGTGAAATTACTCGTAAATAGTGACGTTTCCATAGCTTAGCAGGTTTTGCACCAGTCGCACAACTGCTAGATAGACTATTTATTTAACAAATAGAATTTTTTTTTAATATCGTCTTGCTGACACATTGCAATAGCAGACTAAGGAAAATTATTGCAACTGGTAAATTGTGACGTTTGCGTATCTCTGCATGGTTTGTGCTAGTCGCACTACTGCTAGATAAAAAAAGCTATTTATTTAACACTAGAACTACTGCATGTTTCATAATACCTATAACTACCATTAGGGGTCATTTTGACCCCCATTCAAAAGTACTGACTCTGGAGTAAAAATAACTTTTTTGTTGCCAACAAAATAAAGAACATTTATTTTAACTTAGTAGGAACAGTGTTAAGATCAAGTACAGCATGCATTTTCCTTTTACATGGTCATAGCATGCGGTGTCCAACAGTTAACACAAACAGTACTTTCTTCCCCCTTTCCCAGTGCATTTTCCACAAACTGGTTTGTTACAGCTTGCGCAAGTTTTAGTTGTTTATTTTTCGCTGCATCTTCCAACTCCACATTTTCGACGCTTGCGGATTTCTTGTCCTTTTGTTTGTGGTTCAGATATTGCGGATGACGGGCCACTTCTTCTGACTCATTTTCAGATAAATTCTGAAGACATTTCAAAATTTCATCACTTGTCAGACCCCTCTGCTTACTCATGCTTCAAATATACGTCGCAAAAAGGGACTTGTAAGATCACAGAAGTAATAAAACGACACTGTACAAACAGGCAGAGTTGTAGCTTCAACTGTAATGTTTGCTACTGAAGTGCAGACAGAAATTGCTACAAGAGACATGGATCAAACATGTTCAGACAAGTTTAGACGAAACAAAATGCAGAATCTTCCCTGATATGCAAAGATACAATTACACTCTACAACTAGGGAGAAGCACTGTGATTTTCTGTACTCTGTAATATTAGGTGACTTGCCTACTACTACTTTTATGTATGGGGTCAAATTGACCCCTTCAGTACTTATAGGTATGAATTGTAAAATCCGGGCCCCTGAAAAAGTTAGAATTCATTTTTGTGTCCTAAAATATACACTACCATGAATAAATAAAAGTCACAAAAAGTCAGAACTCATTTGTCAAAATTTTAAAAATTATAGGAAAAAGAAATAGCAAAAGGGTCAAAATGACCCCTCCGGTAGTTCTAGTGCAAATAGAATTTTTTAAAAATTTTTTAGATCACCTTTATGAGACACAGCAGACTCAGTGAAATTGCTGTTAAATAGTAACGTTTCCATAGGTTAGCAGGTTTTGCACCAGTTGCACAACTGCTAGATACAGCTAGGTTCATATATATTTGGACAGAGACAACATTTTTCTAAATTTGTTTCTAGACATTATCACAATGAATTTAAACAACTCAGATTTTCAGCTTTCATTTGAGGGTATCCACATTAAATTTGGATGAAGGGTTTAGGAGTTTCAGCTCCTTAACATGTGCCACCCTGTTTTTAAAGGGACCAAAAGTAATTGGACAGATTAAATAATTGTAAATAAAATTTTCATTTCTAGTACTTGGTTGAAAACCCTTTGTTGGCAATGAAGTCTTGAACTCATGGACATCACCAGACGCTGTGTTTCCTCCTTTTTGATGCTCTGCCAGGCCTTCACTGCGGTGGTTTTCAGTTGCTGTTTGTTTGTGGGCCTTTCTGTCTGAAGTTTAGTCTTTAACAAGTGAAATGCATGCTCAATTGGGTTGAGATCAGGTGACTGACTTGGCCATTCAAGAATATTCCACTTCTTTGCTTTAATAAACTCCTGGGTTGCTTTGGCTTTGGGTCATTGTCCATCTGTAGTATGAATCGATGACCAATCAGTTTGTCTGCATTTGGCTGGATCTGAGCACACAGTATGGCTCTGAATACCTCAGAATTAATTTGGCTGCTTCTGTCCTGTGTCACATCATCAATAAACACTAGTGACCCAGTGCCACTGGCAGCCATGCATGCCCAAGCCATCACACTGCCTCTGCAATGTTTTACAGATGATGTGGTATGCTTTCGATCATGAGCTGTACCACGCCTTCGCCATACTTTTCTCTTTCCATCATTCTGGTAGAGGTTGATCTTGGTTACATCTGTCCAAAGAATGTTCTTCCAGAACTGTGCTTGATTTTCAAAATATACTTGTTATAAGAAGGGGAAATATGGTAATAGACATTTCTATAAAATCTTGCAATGTTACCTTCATAGACTATAATATAGGCGGCAATAAGAAGAAGCACACGGCTGATTCTTCGTAAAAACGCCTATTGTGAAATGAATCCATTGAACATATAAAACATACTATTTCTCTGCATTGTAAATTGTGGTCAATGTCTGTAATGTCATAAAAAATATTACCACCCATTTTGTCTCTATTAGGAAATTGTTTCTGTGATCTCCATCAATTAAATTACATTTCTTGTTATCTGGTTAATGGTCATGTGTTAAAATGCACTTACATTGTGCATACACATTAACTTACTTTTCTCAGTTCAGATTTGTTTTTTATTCATTTCATTGTGCATTTAGTGCATATAGGGGTGTGACCGCCCTCTTTCTGAGCTGGGAAAGCCATCCAGTCTGGCCTAAGCTGTTACTAGTGGTTCAGCCGCTCGACCCTTATTCACATTCACGCCACTTGGCAAGTGATAAGGTTTTAAATACTAGAGTAGGGACTGTCCCACGGGGGTTGCCGTGACGTGGCGGGATGGCTTGTACATTATTTTGATCAAAATTATGTTTACTAAATACCCTTATTATTATTATTATTATTATTATTATTACCTTTATGCATTATTTGCAGTATATTTTTTACTTTTAGTTCAGGATAATTGTGTTTTTTGCTTTCTGTTTTCTCTGGTTAATGGTCATGTGTTAAAATGCACTTACATTGTGCATACACATTAACTTACTTTTCTCAGTTCAGATTTGTTTTTTATTCATTTCATTGTGCATTTAGTGCATATAGGGGTGTGACCGCCCTCTTTCTGAGCTGGGAAAGCCATCCAGTCTGGCCTAAGCTGTTACAAGTGGTTCAGCCGCTCGACCCTTATTCACATTGACGCCACTTGGCAAGTGATAAGGTTTTAAATACTAGAGTAGGGACTGTCCCACAAGGGTTGCCGTGACGTGGCGGGATGGCTTGTACATTATTTTGATCAAAATTATGTTTACTAAATACCCTTATTATTATTATTATTACCTTTATGCATTATTTGCAGTATATTTTTTACTTTTAGTTCAGGATAATTGTGTTTTTTGCTTTCTGTTTTCTCTCATCAATATCATTTGAGTAAGATGGATATTTCACAAAGACCAGCAACATATGACAGTGAAACTAGCAACATTCACTCTATTAGACAAAGAACTCACAACTAGAGATGAGCGAACCTTTTAAGGTCAAACAGTTCAACGAACGTACCCATAAAATTCAATGGGAAGCCAAACCAAACAAAAACACCTTAAGGGGTGACAAATAGTTTCCCAAATAGCTAAAATTAGTAGTAGACACCATAAAAAATGCTATCAAATGACCCACAGTAGAAATTTGCTAATGACACGGCAGCAGTCAGCCATGAGCCATGCGACAGGTATCAGGGTCTGGGCCATCATTTACAGCTTTGAATTGAAATTTCAATTAAAACCTGGTGGTTAAGGGATCAGTGAAAGCCTTATTTGCTGTTAACCCTAATACCTCATGAAACAGCTCTGTTTTTTTATTTTTCCAGCCACACTCAGGTGGCACAAACATTTGTTTCTTAAAGTACGATTGGTATAAAAATGTAAGGAACGTAACACATGTAGTTGACTGATCAATTGACCCACAGTAGAACATTTTATAATGGCAGTTAGTCATGGGCCATGCATGAGGTATCAGGGTTTGGGTCAGCATTTATAGCTTTTAATTGAAATTTCAGTGATGACCTAGTAGTTAAGGGAGCAGTGTAAGCCTTCTTTGCTGAGAGCCCTGATATCTCATGAAACAGATCCAATTTTTTTTTCGCCAGCCACACTCAGATGGCACAAACATCGGTTTCATACAGTACTATTGGTAGATAAATGTAAGGAAAGGTAGTTCAGTAAAAGTAAGTGCAGACTTGACTGTCTGGGAGCCCTTCTTCTAAAGGCAACACACATGAAGGAGACCCAACTTGAATTCTCCACATTTCAAAAAGTTTTTTCACACACCACAAAAGGGACAACAATTTTCATGGAGTAGAAACAGTGTAATAGGCCTCTGACACACATTTCACATCAGGTAACCCACCGGATGGAGACCCAACTTCGAGTATCCACATTTAAAAAAACAGCAGGACGCCGAGGGACAGAGCATAAGGATCCAGACAGGGACCTCGCGGAGGTACAGAGACAGCATGGAGAGCATGAGCAGGTGAGGGACAGAACTGGGGGCAGTGCCGGAACCGGGTGCAAGGCCAGAATCGGGACCAGGTGTAACAATATAGTTATCCCTTACGCATCCTCCAACTCTTCTTCTTGGACCACCACCTCCACGCACAGACCACCTCGCCAACCACCAGTTGTCCCATCAACCATATCTGCTGCTTCTTCCTCCTACGTCACCGTGCCAAATGTTCTCACACACATCTCCGGCCACAGGAAATCCACTTATTTACTTCTTACAGTCTGAGTGAGTAAGAGCCCATCAGCCATTATGGAAGTAGACAGTTTTTGTGTCACCTAGCACAACAGATCTTTTTTAATCCACCATAACATCTTCGCCTGCACCTCACTCACAGTCAAACAGTTTGTCCTGTTCACCCCCACTCCACCCTCTCTCAGCACATCAGCTAGCCCTCACTCCTGCAGTTCTGGTCACTTGAAAGAATGTGTCCTCCTACACATGCCAAAGTTAAGAGCTTGAACTACACATCTCCAATCTGTTGGTTATGGAAATACTGCCTTTCCGCTTGATGGATATAGACAATTTATGAAAGTTAATGGCCATCGCAGTCCCCCAGTGCCAGTTGCCCAGTTGCCATTTCTTATCAAAGAAAGCTGTGACGGCACAACACCAACATGTCACAGACAACAATACCCATTCCCTGAAAAAAATATGTCTGCCAGGGTGCATTTCTCCATTGACATCTGAACATGGGTAGGGCATTACATTTTGCTGACTGGGCACTGAGTGATTCAGGAGGCTGTGGGGGCAGGCGGTCAATGGACTTCTTCACAAGTTTCCCCCAGGCTTGCAGGACAAACCTCTGTATAAGTTTTAGCAAAAACACATCTTGAAAAATAGCCTCACCAAATCTTGTCTAATGACTAATGCACTAGCAGGATGCAGCAGGCTCCTAAAGATAAAGGCTGGAGCAGCACAGGTGCCCTCCACTGATGAGAACAGCCACCCTAATACTATAGCAGTGATGATGAAGGTGTTAGCTGCCTAGTGGAAAAAAAAGCACACAGATGGAGCTTACTTAGGACATAAGTCACGCAGTAAAGTGTGATGCACAGTGTCTGGATAACAGTCTATTTAAAAATGCCTATAATGGAAAGCGGGCTGTTCAGCAATATATATGCACCACACAGAAAACACAGCCATCAAAAACTAGCCCAGCTGCATCCTGCAAAAAATGATAAAAAGTGCAATAAAAAGATACAAAGAAATGCATATGATAAACGCATTCAATGAGGTATTGGTTATTATTTTGGCCAAAACAGATAAGCTCGCAACCCAAACATCAAGGGTCCCCATCTTATTGCGAGTACCTAAATGAACATCAATTCAAAGCTCACAGACAGGGAAAAAAGGACTTAAAAATCCTAAACAATTTTTTGCAAAAACACATCATGAACAACAGCGTCATCAAACCTTGTCTAATGACTCAAGGCCCCGTCACACACAGCGAGATTGCTAGCGAGATCACTGATTTTGTGATGCAACAGCGATCTCGCCAGCGAGATCGCTGTGTGTGACACGCATCAGCGATCGGCCCCCCTGCCGGGTATCGCTCATCGTGCAGCAATGTCCTGGGCCATTTTTTGATCGCTAGTCTCCCGCTGGCCAGTACTCATCTCTGCGTGTGGCAGCGGGAGACCGAGGATCAGCGATCTCCCAGCGCTGTAAGCAGACGCTGGGAGCTGGTATCTAAGATAAATATCAGGTAACTAAGCGCGTGCGTCACTTAGTTACTGGCTGTGCTCGCACTGGGAGCTGGTATTCAAGGTACACAGCAGGTAACTAAGTGACGCGCGCGCTTAGTTACCCGATATTTACCTTAGATATCAGTGTCCTAGCGCGAGCACACAGGTATCTAAGGTACACAGCGGGTAACTAAGTGACGCACTTGCTTAGCCAATATTTACCTTAGATACCAGCGTCCTAGCTGGTCCTGATTGCTGGTGAAGCTGCCTGTTTGGCAGCTCACCAGCGATCATGTAGCGAGGCACCAGCGATCCTGACAAGGTCGTATCGTTGTCGGGATCGCTGGTACATCGTTTAGTGTGACGGGGCTGTAATGCACTAGCAGGATGCAGCAGGCTCCCAAAGGTAAAAGCTGGATCAGCACAGGTGCCCTCCACTGATGAGAACAGCCACCCTATCACAATAGCAGTGATGATAAATGTGTTAGCTGCCTAGTCGAAAAAAAGCACAAACCTCTGTATCTAATACTTCTTCTGGCTCCTCCTTCGAGATTGCAGTCACACAGCTCATGAGTTGTGAACAACTATTCAGGCTAGTTAAGGCAATGAATAAATAGCCTTTATTACTGCATAATAGCACAACTATAAAAACATTTTAAAAAAGAGATACATGTCCAATACAGACTTACAAGGAAGATATATATTGCCATGAGGTAGAAAAACACCATGAAGAGTACATGTGCAAATACAGTGACTATATAAAAATGACTTCCTAAATGGTGTTTACAAAGACTACTCTGCAAATATGGCCTGCATTGCTGAAAAAGACCATGCATAAATAGTCCAGACAAATATTCCCACTTGGGGTAAATGTAACCAATATATTGGTCCAGTCAGCAAATGCGGCTTTAGTAAATACTCATGTGATAAAAATCACCAATAATCCATAACCCAGCAATTGCCACTGTAAATACATTGCACAGTGCATGTAGGTGAAAAATATGCAGCCTATACGAATATAAAGCCAATGCCCATATATGCACATATATATATATATATATATATATATATAATTTATATATGTGCATATATGGGCATTGGCTTTATATTCGTCTTATAAGTGCTGATTTGTCAGTAACGGAGAAACAGACTGGCCATATAAAGGCATTACTAGGCTTGCCTTTGAAATAGCTACATGTACATTGTATGTACTGAGCCTGGTGTGGGTGGGGTTAGCTTTCTCAGCTCTGCTGCATTGACAAATCTAAAAGCTATGATTGTGTCTGAAAGGCTATACCCAATACAATAAGTGATACATCATTGGAGCTCTGGTCTCTTTTCCAACATTATGCTGCTCTCAAATGAGGTAGCAAACACATGCTGACAGTTCCGTTTAAGTAGCTAAATAGAGAGAAGAGTAGCAGTGAACTACCACACTGAGGATAAAGATACATTTGTATACTCTATAATTCATTAACAGACACAAACAAAAATGTATGATATCTATGGGCAAAGTTTCTTCATGTAATGGGTTGGGGGTATACTGTTAATTATTGTGTAGTGAATCTTACAAGCAATGTGTAGCGCTGCTGCTGTCGGCGCCCCTGCATGGTGTCTTCTTCCCCCTCCATGCAGGGACAATGGTTTACTTACTGCCTCAGCTCTGTGGTGTGGTCCTCAGCATCCTCCTGCTTCCCTGTCACTTCCTGGTCTGTGTGTGCAAGCCGCAGTCTAGCTACGCACCTTATACATGCCTGCCCATGCTTCCACATTCTTAAAGGGGCTGCACACAATATGATAAATGCTCTCAGCCTGTTGCTTAGAGGCATTTAGCATAATTAGCACACATGCAAGATGGCTCTAAGCCAATAGCTGGGATGCATCTTGAATAAAAGACTCCTTCTTCCCTAAGGAGCTGCCAAGCAATGTAGTGAAACATTATTTAGTAAGGTGTACTGCTAGTGAGTTGTGAGGTCCCCTGGTCCTGGTGTAGCCAGAACCTGAAAGTTGTCCCCTGGTCCCGGTATGGCTGGTCGTGTGTCCATAGTCCCTGGTCCTGGAGCGACCAGTGCCTGAATCCTGTCCCTTTGGCCTGGAGCAGCCAGTGTCTGAACCTTACCCCCTTGTTCCAGAGTGGCCAGTGCCTAAACATCGTCCTCTCGTCTTGGAGTGGCCAGTGCATGAACCCTGTCCCTTCAGTGCCTGAATCTCATCCCCTGATCCCGGTGTGGCCAATGCCTGAACTTTGTCCCCTGGTCCTAGAGTGGCCTTTCCTGAACCCTGCCCCCTGGTCTTAGATCGGCCAGTGCCTGAACATTGTCCTGGTCGGCCTGTCCTGTTCCTGAAGTCCCCTAGTCTCAGTGCAGCCAGGGCATAAATACTATTACCCGGGCCATGAGTAGCCTAACTCCCATCCTGAATCCTAGACCGGTGTGTATGAACTAAGGAGTCATTATTTCCCTCTACTCCTCTTTGGTCAGACCTCATCTGGAATATTGTGTCCAGTTTTGGGCACCACATTTTAAAAAAGACATCAACAAACTGGAGCAAGTTCAGAAAAGAGCGACCAGAATGGTGACCGGTCTGCAAACCCTGTCTTATGAGGAAAGGTTGCAGGATTTGGGAATGTTTAGTTTGCAAAAGAGAAGACTGAGAGGAGACTTAATAGCTGTCTACAAATATCTAAAGGCCTGTAACATTGTAGAAGGATCAACTTTATTCTCATTTGCACAAGGAAAGACTAGAAGCAATGGGATGAAACTGAAAGGGAGGAGACACAGATTAGATATTAGAAAAAACTTTTTGACAGTTAGAGTGATCAATGAGTGAAACAAGCTGCCATGAGAAGTGGTGAGTTCTCCTTCAATGGAAGTCTTCAAACAGAGGCTGGACAGACATCTGACTGGGATGATTTCGCGAATCCTGCTTTGAGCAGGGGGTTGGACCAGATGGCCCAGGAGGTCCCTTCCAACTCTACGATTCTATGATTCTATGATTCTAAGGCCGGGGTCACACAAGAGAGGAATACGGATGAGTGAGAGGCGTTAAAAGGATGCATTACACACGGACCAATGATTCTCTATGGGGTACCTCGCACCAGCCGTATATTTCTCATCCGTATTCTACGGTCCGTGCCAATCGCAGCATGCTGCGATTGTCAGCGTACTACAGCCATAGTACGCCAATGCAAGTCTATGGATGCGCAAAAAAATACGGATTACACACGGACCACACATGTGACCTGCGAGAAATACGCAGGTCTTTTGGCTGCTGCCAGGAAATGGCCCAATCCATCATCAGGAAGCTGATACATGCAAATCACTTCAAATAGCGCTCCAGACATCCAGGAAGTCAGCCTTCACGGAGTACAGCAGCGTCATGGCGACATTTTATCTGAATGTGGAAATGCTAATTGTCCTGTGCAGGAGCGTCCCGAACTATGGGACCAACGTGATGCCCATTATGCCAACCGGGCAAGAAAGGAGGTGTCATGGAGGCGCATATGTAGGCAGATGTTCAATGACTTTGGTGATCGGCCACGTGATGAGCAGCAGAAACTGAGCAAGTACAAGCCAAAAAATTAGTAAAATTACCGCACAACAAAAAATGAATATAGAATCAGCACCCCCCTTCCTGTGCTTGTACTTTTTTCCTCATGAGACTGTTAGATTTTGATGTGACACGTGATTTGACACTGCCATCATTTGGGCCAGGCCACAAGCTCCTCATCCTCCTAGCCAAACAAGTTAAGTGTAGTTACTTGATAAATCAACTAATGTGACCCTGTGTATCTGTCCTTTATGCCCCTATTAGATATGCCACCATGGGTAGAAAGCACACCCCAGAAGGCCCCATGCCTAGACTACTGGTAGCAAATGTGACCTATCAAATATGTGAATTTGACAATATTTCCTGTCACATTGCAGTGGAAGATGTGATGAGACGCTGGCGAAGCATCTGGGACCGATACCGCTGGGAACGTCAGCAGCAGTCCAGGAGTGGGGATGTGGGCTACGTCAAGAGAAAGTACATATACTATGACCGCCTCTCCTTCCTCGCCCCAATTCTGGATCTCAGACCGTAAGTAGATACCTCACACCACATTACACAGATACTTTGCAGGGCCAAAAATATTTAGTTATTTTTGGCTCTGTTCTATTTCATAACAGAACTCAGTCCAACCTTACGGACAGAGGAACTGGCTCCGAAACCGACCCCATCATCGATCCTGTGTCTGCGGGGGAAGAGGTGGCAGGCCCATCTTCGCCACCTACTAGGAGCATGGCTGAAGATTCTAGTCAGGAAGTGCCATTGCTTGCGCCCCAAAGCCCACCACCAGGACCATCTGGTGCTGCTGCAGCATCAGCAAGAGCAGAGGAGCAGGGCAACATCAGCAGCAGCCCAACTGGCCACATCCGGGGCTCCCCACAGCCTGCTGCCACATCCCGGAGAGGAAGAAGCCGAAGGCGACAAATACCTGCCACTGATACCCGCACTAATGTGGACACTGGGGTCCTAAATTATTTATCCAGAGTAAATAGTGATGATGGGGAGGAGGCATACTCACGCAGCCTGGCCCTTTATCTCCGTGCCCTTTCCTGTGAGGTCAGGCTCCGTATTCGAGGATGTTTTCAGATCCTGCTTGATGCGTGCACATACCCCAATACCCCCTATGAATTATTTGAATATATTGAGAGGTGGCAGCTTTCCCCAAGAAATCTCATGCGCCTTAGGCACCCCCCACAAATGCATGCTCAAGCAGGATCTGAGGATCCTCAAATACGTGGGCCTACACCAAACCCCCTTCCTCCCACTACCTAACCTTCAATACAGCAGCCACAAATGTCTGCCTCTAGCCAACCACACCAATATGGCCTTGTTCCCACCCAGTGTTGGAGGCTGGTCCCAACCTGGTTGGGGACGATATGGCTATCTTGGTGGGTATGAGACACGTGCCTACCACAGACAACAAGATGCCCCTCCTCGCTATTACTCTGGCCAGTACCACCAACAATCACAGGAGGCAGGACACTACCCACATCATGGGCAACAGTATGGCCCCACACAGGGCGATGTTGGGCAGAGTAGCCAGCAGCAACCACAGGCTGCTCTTCCGCCTTCTCCTTCCCCAACGTATGAGAATTTATAATTCTGTATCCACAATCAGTCTGATGCCAGGAGATGTCCAGTGCGGTTTCACTGGTGATACAAATACCAATCCAAAGGAAAAAACAGGTGGTCTCCATCACCAAACTTTGTGAAAAAAGTGAAAACTCACATTTTTTCAGAATGTTTTCCAATCATATTAATAATCCACCATGACAGGCAAGGCTACCTTACGCCTTTCAGACAGATATTACATGTCTGTACAAAAGAGAACATTTAACCATGCTATACTGGTCAAATGAAAGGATGAAAATACACTACTCACTTGTTAAGACATAGAGAGAGCGTGATGTTCTTAAGGCTGGTCGCCTTGATTTGTGACTATAGATAGCTGGGAAAAAAATTACTACTTCACTAAGGCCAGTACGCCTTTCCTAGGCATTAGCAAGTGAGTAGTATATTTTCATCCTTTGACTTTACAGTATAGCGAGGTGAAATATTCTCTTTTGTACAGACATGTAATATCTGTCTGAAAGGCATAAGGGAGCCTTGCCTGTCATGGTGGATTATTAATATGATTGGAAAACATTCAGAAGAAATGTGAGTGTTATCTTTTATCAATAATTTTGGTGCTGGAGACCACCTCTTTTTTCCTTTGGATTGAAAATTTCTAATGTAGCAATGTTGCTATTGCATAATGTATTTGAAAATGTTACTTTTCAAAAAAGTTTTCTTATGCAAAAAGGGCAATTTGGCCCATTGCCTCAGTTTTCATATGGCAATAATATGTTTGCCTTTAAAAAAACAAACAAAAAAAGGCAAAAGTAAAAATTTGTCTACTATAGTTTACGTATTTGTGTGATTTATCAAAAACAGTGTCAGCATACTAACATACGCTTAGCAATGCAATCAAACAGTCATAGAATCAGAAGGGGTATAAATATATATATTTAGACACACATAAAACCAAAAATTATAACATAGACACAGCATGCTCTTGCCAAGAAGTTTCCCCCTCAGGTGAGATAAAGTAATTAGTGAAAATATCACGCACTTTGAGCCCAGAGAGCGGTCTACGTTGAGGGACGATATGTGGCCTTACCCTACGCACATTGTCCGGCCTACGCACAACACTAGCCGAGGAGGAACAATCATGTATCCTGGTGAAGTTATGAAGAACCACACAGGCTTTTACAACTTCATTAACATCTCTTTCACTAGGCTGAATGGCAGACTGGAGTACCCACCATTTGGCACAAAGAATGCCAAAGGAACACTCCAACAGTCGCCTAGCACGTGATAGGCGCAAGTTAAAAATTTTGCGCCTGTGGTCAAGGTTGCGCCGGGGATATAGCCTCAAGACATTGCGCGTTAACTGAAACGCCTCATCTGCCACAAGGACATAAGGGACTGATTCTTCAGTGGAGCCTGGTAGCTGGCGTGGTGGTGGTAGATCCAACTGGTTGGTGCGTAGCCGCCGAGCCATTATGGAAGTATTGAAGACTCTAGAGTCTCCCGTCCTTCCATAGGCCCCAATGCCAACAATTATAAACTTGTATTGAGGGTCTACCAGAGCCAAGAATACAACAGAAAAGTATTGTTTGTAATTGAAGAATTGGGAGCCTGAGTTCGGCGGCTTACGCACCCTGATATGTTTGCCATCCAGGGCCCCAATACAATTTGGAAACTGGCAGTCCTCCTCAAAGTCCATTGATATCCTCAACCAGTCTTCCATACTGGGCTCGGGCATGACGACTTGATGGAGTCTTGCCCAGATTTCTATACATGTTGACCTGACTATGCCAGAAATGGTAGATCTTCTAATGAGAAACTCATGGTGGAGGGCGGCATAAGACAGGCCAGTGGACAGGAAGCTGAAGAACAACAGAAATGGATAATTTTAGAATGCAGAAAGTCCAAAAAATCAGTTACATGCCGACCAAACTTGGTAGGAATTGAGATAGACTAACACACACATATTTGGTTGCACAATGACTAAGTGATATTCAGTACATATTAGACCTAACATTCTGGTCTGTAAGTTTAAACATATGTGGACTAAGATGAGGACATTAAACTTAGTCCAATAGGCCAAAAATACATACTTTGGCCCACACATTATGAACATAGAGAATGTGGTTTTGTAGTGCATACCGTATTGTGAGTAGAAGTCGCTCCTCTGCAGATATAGCTTTGCGCATCCATGTGTCCTGAAAGGTTATCCCAGGGCGCAATGTCTCCAAGAGTCGATCAAATGTCGCAATGCTCATGCGACAGTATAGGTAAAATTTAACAGGATGCTCCAGCAGAGAAGAATAGAGGCGGTGGAAATGACCTCTTCTGAGTCATTGCCTCAAAAGTGGATGGACCCACATGCGACTCCTCCTCCGGGAATCCACTATCACTGGGTATGGGTGACCAAAGTGGAGTGACAAAAGCCAGTTGAAGAGAACCTGCTCAGTTGTGTTGAAACTCAGACCCTCTGCCATGTTGCACATACAACACCAACACACCTAGTGAAGGCAAGGTCACAAATGGACAGAATGGAGGCAGCCACCTGTTCCTGATGCAATAAATAGGGTGCAGGCTAATTATTTAAATAGTTAGCAGGCCTGAAAACTGTTAAATGTCCATTTTGCAAGGCTGCGAGAAAATCTCAGCATACGGATTGCATATGGATGCCATACGGATTACATACGGATGCAGACATGCGCAAAATACGCAACCACACCTTGCTTACAGATGACATATGGAGCACTATTTAGGGATCATTCATCCTTATTACGCCTGTAAACTACAGACCGTATTTTGCGTCGGTTAGTGTGACCCCGGCCTAAGCCCTAAAATAGTGTCAGCGTACCTGACCCTGGCGTCAACACAGTACTGGGTTCTGCCCAGTAGTGGTACCTGGTGGCTACCTTCAACACAAGCCTGACCTCACCCCTAAAGGCTCCAGTGAAGACCAAGTCAGCTGCTTAATTACGAATTTTCCTGCGTAAGCTTGGTCCTGTGGCAACATGAGTCCCACAAATCTACGTGCGCCATGGTTCGGTTGCTCTGCCCAGCCATGGCCACAACATAATGCTACCTAAGAAAAAGTTTGCAAACTAGCTCTCCTCTAGAAGGAAGAAAATGGTCTATCTAATTCTATGAATAAGTAAATGCCCTTGAAAGCCAATATAGTTGGCACTAGAGATATAATTTGTTTTGCTTGTGGAGGAGAGATAATTTACATACTTGGTTTCTAAGGGAAAATGGTCTGTAAGACTCCATACACAAGCTACATCTTCATAAGGAGAAAAAGCAAACCAAGCCAACTAGTATCCTGATGTTTACTAATGATGGGCAACAACTCCAAAATAGCTGCCTTTAAATGGGTGTTTAGTTTGGCTGATAGTCCTAATCATGTTTTAAAAGTTCCTTGATGGGTCAGACATTGGCCTGCAGTTTAGCCACTTATTGGTGGCATTAGATATCCATTTTCCTTCCTTCTAGAGGAGATTTAATGTACATGCTGCACCTGGATTTTGGAATCATATGCTACTTCTGGACCCTTTATAGGCATTTCTCTTAACAACAAAATGAAATCAATTTCCTGTAAAACTCTTATTCACGTTCTTAAACTACCACTCCAGAATTTTCTTTTTTATTTCAGCACTGGAGTGGTGTAAGTTTCCTGACGCTAGAATTATACTTACCAGCTGTTGTTCCCAGTGCCGTTCCTGTCCCTATTCGCCATCTTTGACGGCAACTTCTGGCTGACTGAAGGTAACTGTTATAGGGTCTCAGCGCATGTCTATTAAAATGTTGTCCTGGCTCTTAAAGACTTACACTGAATAGTGACTTCCAGCTCACCTAGCAAACACTGCAGCGATTTGTCAGGTCATCAACAGCAGAAGACAACCAGAGCGGCGCCGATAACAGGTGAAGATGGCAGCTGGTAATAGTTCTAGGGGCAGGAAGTTAGATTATTGACACCACTCCAGTGGTAAAATAAAAAAACTGTCACGGTACATTAATTATGAATAATTACTCGGAAATCTCTGGAAAATTGTTTGTTTGGTTTAGAAAAGATTTAAGTACAAAAACTAAGAAGCCCTTGCCTTTTACTGATAAAGACAAGCCTCAATAATTGGAGACTCCACTGAGCCATTTTAAAAGTTTATACACAGGTCTGAAGTTTTTAAAATATGGTTATTTTTATTTAAAGCTTTCCTTTTCATAATGGGTAAAAGGCTGTTTATATTTCACTGTTTCAGATTTGCCCTGAATGACAAAAGCACTAAGTACTAAGAGAAAGGAAAGCTTTCACCTAATGGATTGCATTGCATTTTTTCCCCATTCTAAGTACATTTTTTTTTACATAGAAAATGGATTTGAAAAATGTTTTATAATATAGTACATTTTTTTCCAATAGCATAAGATCATAAAGGAAAAAAGACTGTACCAAAATATTGAGCCAGAAGTTAGAAGATTTGAAAACACAGAAGAAACGAACGTCCCCCCACTTGTTTTATATAGTCCCTGCAGTCTATAAGATGTGTATCACACTGGAGTACACAACGGACTCCCTCTGGGAATCAGCCGCACCGCAAATTCATTAAATCAATCAGGGTCTGACAGAATGCAGGGTGACAAGAACAGCAAGGAGCCAGCAATAACTAAACCTCCCACAATAACCAATATCCAGGTGAGGAGCGAGACCACTTCTCTAAACAATTACTATGTGTCATGGAATCAGATATATATCTGCTTGTGCGTGACTGACATACATATAGTGAATGCGTCAGAAAAATGTCAACTCTTTAGGTGTGATTGAAGCTTTACTAAGGGAAAGATTGCATTTTAACTCCTTGACAACTGGGCAAATTTCCAATTTTTCTCTTTTGTATGTCTCCACTTTTTCCAAGAACCATGAATTTTTTAAACTTACCTCCAGCCATAAGAGGGCTTGATTTTAGCAGGACACGTTGTACTTTTGAATGACATCATCCATTTTCCCTTGTGTTGTATTTGAAAATGGGAAAAAAATCCAAGTGTGTTGAAATTGGGGAAAAAAAAGGAAATCCACAATTGCTTTTTGGGTTTTGTTTTTCCTGGATTCGTTATATGGTAAAAAAAAAAAAAACCTGGCGCTACGATTCTCCAGGTCTGTATGATTGTGGAGATACCAAATCTGCATTGTTTTCTTTATTAGCGATGAGCGAACCCGTGGATGTTCAGGTTCACCGGGGACCTGAACTTGACCCCAGACGCCGAACCCCATATAAGTCAATGTGACCCGAACTTCAGTGCTGTAAAATGGTCAGAGTAAGGGCTCATACTCACTTGCGAGAGACTCGCACGATTCTCGTGTGTATCTCTCGCATGAAAACCTGGCACTGCCGCCAGCATTCGGACCGGAGCGTGTGGCTACATGTATTTCTATGTATTTCTAAGGGCTAGGGGGCTGCAAAAGGAAGAAAAATGGGGATAAGAGCAGGACAATTGCTCTGCAAACAAATGTAAATAGGAAAATGACTTAAAGTGGTTATTTCACCGTAGCAATCACGGAAAAATAAGATGTAAATGAATAACATACATTTTAACATGGCTCTCAGAGAGACTGAGGCTTGCTACTGCCAGTACAGTTAAAACTTTCACCCATAGAGCATGGGAAAGCGTACCCCACACAAGAAGCTTATAAACTTCTCCCCCAGACCATGAAGCACAGTACCCACAGAAACTGATTCAAATTTCACCCACAGAGAATGGGGAACAATACCCCGATAGAATAAGTTTAAAAATATCAGCCTCAGAGCACAGGGAACAATACCCCCACATAAGATTACACTAAATTTTAGCCACCAAGCAGGGCCATGATAACCCAAATGTTCAAGAATGTATGCTGCAGTATTCAATGCATTTGAGAAAAACATATTAGGTCTTGAATTCCGAAGAATCTACCTTGAAACAATTAGGGTATGTGCACACGTTGCAGATTAGCCTGCATAAGTTTCTGCAGAGAATCCGCACCTCTTGGCAGAAAACGTAGGTCAAAACAATTGCGGATTTCATCTCGAATTGGTGCAGATTTTTTGTGGATTTTAATACGTTTTTGCTGTGCGGATTTGTTAGGTGGTACTGGGAATGGATTAGGTCTGTGAATTTTCTCACTTGTGCATCTGGAGGAGAGAGAAGGAGAGAGAGGGAGATAAAGAGAGAATATGTGCCATACTGAAAACGCTGCTGCGGATCTGCAAAAAGAATTGACATGCTGCGGAAAAAAACTCTGCAAATCTGCGCGGATTTTTCCGCAGCACGTGCACAGCAATTATTAATTTACCATTGACTATCATTGGCTGTGCACTACACTACGGATTTGATGCAATTCTGCATGTCCAAAAACGCTGCGGATCCGCATCAAAAACCGCAAAGTGTGCACATAGCCATACTGTTCAAAGCAGGCAACTACACCTGAATTAGGGTCTTTAGCAACAGTCTGGATTAGACGATTATCCCACATTTTTTGTGGAGTGCGTTTAAAATTTCAGCCCCAAAATAAGATTACAGTAAATTTCACACACAGAGAAAGTTTTCACATTTCCCATAAAACTCTGATTACAAATTTCATATACAAACAATGGGGCACAGTACTCCCACAGCTCAAAAATGTCTGCTCCTGTAGCGTATGTTACAAATGCTGCCGATGAAAAGCTAGTATGAACTTGGATCGAGCTGGCGGTCAGCGGTGAGGCTTCTTACTGGCAGTCCAGGTAAAAATTTCACCCACTGAGAATGTTTACACATTTTCCCCACAGAAGCTGAGACTAAATTTCACCTAAAGATCAAGTTTACCCATTTAACCCCAGAAGCTGATACATTTCACCCACAGAGCCAGAGAACCCTAAAAGAATCTTATTAAAAATTTCACCCACAAAGCATGTTTTCACATTTTCCCCACAGCGCCAAAATTTCACCTCCAGTAGGGTACAAGCAGCCACAGATAAAATGTTCGTAGTTTGATTGAGGATACAGCTTGTGGCCCACTGTGATGCTTGCTACTGCCAGTCCCTGCCCCTTTGCCTTGGGACGCCCTCCAATCCTCTTGCCTTAGAGTTCCGGGGGTCCAAAGTGCTTTCCTATAAAAATTAGTGTTCAAAGTAGGCAACCACTCCTAAATATTTGTTTTTTCCAACTGCGACCATGATTAGGAGGGGAACACAAAGTAAAGAAATGGGAGGCACTCTAAGCCATCCAATCTCAAACCGTTCACAGGATGGTTGCAGAGTACACATGAACAACAGAGAATCGGGGATGTATACCGGAGAGGCAGCCTAATAAAAGTCTACCACGTCCAAGTTTGGCAGCAGTTAAGCAAATTTACCAATTCTCAACTGAGTGAGCAGCTGATATTGTGAGACAGAATATTCATCCTTGACAATTTAGAGGTTCTGTAATTCAAATGAGTAGTTAAGTCTTTAACCCCTTCCTGACATCCGACGTACTATCCCGTCCACGGTACCCGGGCCCGTATGACCGTGGACGGGATAGTACGTCTACCGCGATCGCGGCCGGGTGTCAGCTGATTATCACAGCTGACACCCGGCACAATGTGTCAGGGGCGGTCACGGACCGCCCACGACACGTTAACCCCTTGCACACCGCGATCAAACACGATCGCGGTGTACCGGGGGTTAAAGGGAAGCATCGGCAGGGAGGGGGCTCCCTCCGTGCTTCCCTGAGGCCCCCACGGCAGCGCAATGTGCAGCGCTGCTGCAGGGGGCTCCTTTCCTCCAGGCCCCCGAATCCAAGATGGCGACGGGGTCCTTCGGGGGCCTGAGGAAGCTGGCTTCCTCAGTGCCTGCAAAGCGCAGGCATGAGGAAGTCTTCTTCAATGCCTGTGACAGATTGCAGATCTGTCACAGTGATCTGTGATGTGACAGATCAGCGATCTGTCACAGGACAGTGATGTCCCACCTGGGACTATTTAATAAAGTAAAAAAAAAATAAAAAAAGTGTAAAAATAATTAAAAAAAAAATCGCCAAATATATTAGAAAAAAAAAAAAAAGATTCCCCCAATAAATCCATTTTTTGGAAATAATAAAAAAAAACAATAAAAGTACACATATTAGGTATCGCCGCGTCCGTAACGACCCGCCCTATAAAACTGTCCCATTAGTTAACCCCTTTAGCGAACCCCTTAAAAAATAAAAATAAAAAACGAAGCAAAAAATAATGATTTATTATCATACCGCCAAACAAAAAGTGTAATAACGCGCGATCAAAAAGACGCATATAAATATCCATGGTACCGCTGAAAACGTCATCTTGTCCCGCAAAAAACGAGCCACGACACAGCATCATCAGCGAAAAAATAAAAAAGTTATAGCTCGCTGAATAAAGCGATGCAAAAATAATAATTTTTTACATAAAATAGTTTTCATTGCATAAAACCAACAAAAACATAAAAAAACGACCTAAATGAGGTATCGCTGTAACCGTACTGATGTGAAGAATAAAACCTCTTTATCAATTTTACCGCACGCGGAACGGTGTAAACGCACCCCCCCCCAAAAGAAATTCATGAAACGCTGGTTTTTGTTCATTCTGCGTCCCAAAAATCGGAATAAAAAGCGATCAAAAAATTCCACGTGCCCGAAAATGGTACCAATAAAAATGTCAACTCGTCCCGCAAAAAATAAGACCTCACATGACTCGGTGGGTCAAAATACGGAAAAATTATAGCTCTCAATATGTGGTGATGCAAAAACTATTTTTACAATAAAAAGCGTCTTTTAGCGTGCGACAGCCGCCAAACATAAAAACCGCCATAAATAGTAAATCAAACCCCCCGTTATCACCCCCTTAGTTAGGGAAAAATAATAAAATAAAAAAAATGTATTTATTTCCATTTTTCCATTAGGGTTAGGGTTAGGGTTAGGGCTAGGGGTGTGTTGGGGTAGGGTTAGGGCTAGGACTAGGGTTAGGGCTAGGGTTAGGGCTAGGGTTAGGGTTAGGGCTAGGGTTAGGGCTAGGGTTAGGGCTAGGGTTAGGGTTAGGGGCGTGTTGGGGTTCGGGTTGGAGTTAGAATTGGGGGTTTGCACTGTTTGGGCACATCAGGGGCTCTCCAAATGCAACATGGCGTCTGATCTCAATTCCAGCCAATTCTGAGTTGAAAAAGTCAAATGGTGCTCCTTCCCTTCCAAGCTCTGCTATGCGCCCAAACAGTGTTTTACCCCCACATGTAGGGTATCAGCCTACTCAGGACAAATTGCAAAACAATTTTTGGGGTCCAATTTCTCCTGTTACCCTTAGGAAAATAAAAAACTAGGGGCAAAAATATCATTTTTGTGGAAAAAAATGATTTTTTTATTTTCACGTCCGAGTGTTATAAACTTCTGTGAAGCACTTGGGGGTTCAAAGTGCTCACCACACATCTAGATAAGTTCCTTGGGGGGTCTAGTTTACAAAATGGTGTCATATGTGGGGGGTTTCCACTGTTTAGGTACATTAGGGGCTCTCCAAAGGCAACATGACACCCGCAGACCATTCCATCAAAGTCTGCATTCCAAAACGTCACTGCTTCCCTTCCGAGCCCCGACGTGTGTCCATACAGTAGTTTTCTCCCACATTTGGGGTGTCAGCGTACTCAGGACAAATTGTACAACAACTTTTGGGGGTCCAATTTCTCCTGTTACCCTTGGGAAAATGAAAAAATTGGGGACTAATTGATCATGTTTGTGGAAAAAAATACGATTTTTTTATTTTCATGCCCGGGCATTATAAACTTCTGTGAAGCCCTTGGGGGTTCAAAGCGCTCACCACACATCTAGATAAGTTCCTTGGGGGGTCTAGTTTACAAAATGGTGTCATTTGTGGGGGGTTTCCACTGTTTAGGTACATTAGGGGCTCTCCAAAGGCAACATGACACCCGCAGACCATTCCATCAAAGTCTGCATTCCAAAACGTCACTACTTCCCTTCCGAGCCCCGACGTGTGCCCATACAGTAGTTTTCTCCCACATATGGGGTATCAGCATACTCAGGACAAATTGCACAACAACTTTTGGGGTCCAATTTGTCCTGGTACCCTTGGGAAAATAAAAAAATGGTGACTAAAAGATCATGCTTGTGGAAAAAATACGAATTTTTTATTTTCACGCCCGGGCGTTGTAAACTTCTGTGAAGCACTGGGGGGTTCAAAGTGCTCACCACACATCTAGATAAGTTCCTTGAGGGGTCTAGTTTACAAAATGGTGTCATTTGTGGGGGGTTTCCACTGTTTAGGTACATTAGGGGCTCTCCAAAGGCAACATGACACCCGCAGACCATTCCATCAAAGTCTGCATTTCAAAACGTCACTACTTCCCTTCCGAGCCCCGACGTGTGCCCATACAGTAGTTTCCTCCCACGTATGGGGTATCAGCATACTCAGGACAAATTGGACAACAACTTGTGGGGTCCAATTTCTCCTGGTACCCTTGGGAAAATAAAAAAAATGGTGACTAAAAGATCATGTTTGTGGAAAAAATACGAATTTTTTATTTTCACGCCCGGGCGTTGTAAACTTCTGTGAATCACTGGGGGGTTCAAAGTTCTCACCACACATCTAGATAAGTTCCTTAGGGGTCTAGTTTCCAAAATGGTGTCATTTGTGGGGGGTTTCCACTGTTTTGGTACATCAGGGGTTTTCCAAACGCGACATGGTGTCCGATCTCAATTCCAGCCAAAAACGTCAAATGGCGCTGCTTCCCTTCCGAGCTCTGCCATGCGCCCAAATAGTGGTTTACCCCCACATGTGGGGTATTAGCGTACTCAGGACAAATTGCACAATAACTTTTAGGGTCCTGTTACCCTTGGGAAAATAAAAATTGGGGTGAAAAGATCATTTTTGTGGAAAAAATATGATTTTTTAATTGTACCGCTGTACGTTATAAACTTCTGTAAAGCCCTTGTGGGTTCAAAGTTCTCACCACATATCTAGATAAGTTCCTTGGGGGGTCTAGTTTCCAAAATGGGGTCACTTGTAGGGGGTTTCCACTGTTTAGGTACATCAGGGACTCTCCAAACGTGACATGGCGTTCAATCTGAATTCCAGCCAATTTTGCATTGAAAAAGTCAAACGGCGCTCCTTCCATTCTGAGCTCTGCCATGCGCCAAAACAGTCGTTCCCCCCCACATATCAGGTATCTGCGTACTCAGGACAAATTGCACAATAACTTTTGCAGTTCAATTTCTCCTGTTACCCTTGATAAAATAAAAAAATTGAACCTGAAGTATTTTTTTTATGAAAAAAAGTTAGATGTTCATTTTTTTTTAAATATTCAAAAAAATTCCTGTGACGCACCTAAAGGGTTAATAAACTTCTTGAATGTGGTTTTGAGCACCTTAAGGGGTGCAGTTTTTAGAATGATGTCATTTTAGGGTATTTTCTATCATATAGACCCCTCAAAGTGGCTTCAAATGTGATGTGGTCCTAAAAATAAAATGGTGTTGTAAAAATGAGAAATCGTTGGTCAACTTTTAACCCTTATAACTTCCTAACAAAAAAAAATTTTGGTTCCAAAATTGTGCTGATATAAAGTAAACATGTGGGAAATGTTAGTTATCAAGTTTTTTGTGTGCCGTATCTCTGTGATTTAAGGGCAAAAAAATTCAAAGTTGGAAAATTGCGAAATTTTCAAAATTTTCGCCAAATTTCCGTTTTTCTCACAAATAAACGCAAGTTATTTGAATGAAATTTTACCACTAACATGAAGTACAATATGTCATGAGAAAACAATGTCAGAATCACCGGGATCCATGGACGCGTTCCAGAGTTATGACCTCATAAAGGTACAGTGGTCAGAATTGTAAAAATTGGCCCGGTCATGAACGTGCAAACCACCCTTGGGGGTGAAGGGGTTAATGAGCATTGGGCCCAGCCACGAATTAAGAGTAAAATATTTTTTAGGCACATTACTCTTACAGACTTGACTGCCCAGTACACAGTATCCCCAAAGAAGCTAAAAACTTTAATTTAATTTTACCCATAGACCATGTTTTCACATTTCACCCACAAAAGGTGATAACGAGAGATGAGTGAATTTGTTCGGATTTTGGCCCCGAATCTGATTTTGACATATTCCAGCCATATTCGAACAGTATTCATGCCAAATATGTGGGGCCGCTGAGGGTCCAGTCGCCACAGAGGTACTGCACCTCTGCCAGAGGTGTGGTACCGCACTCTCGGGTAAGGAGGGGGCACTACCCAGTATCCACACACTAGCACCCAACACAACACCTCTTTAGGCCTGGGAGGAACTAGGTAGAGGGTGAGGGTGGAGGAAGTAGATAAGGGTAGGACAGCTGGAGAGAAAGCTGACAGTTGAAAGTGGAGAGTTGTCATGGTAACAGGGGTCAGTTGGAGAAGTGAGGTTTGGAAGGGACTGGAAGGAATGAGGATCTCGTCCCAGGATTGGAGAGAAAAGTGGAGAGAAGAAGGGGTCCTAGGGGCACGGGAAGTGAGGAATCCACCCGTGGCGCCCGAATCCACGCTGACAGTAGTCGGGTGGAGGGACCAGGCCGTAGTGGGGGATCGGCCCCAGACAAGTGGAGATACTGCAAGACTCAGCCAGCAAACCGGAGGCTGAAGTATCTGTATGTGTGACAGCTAAATCCACACACATTTGTTGAAAAGGCAGCCACATAGGATCAAGGGGACCAAGAGGACATTGCCTGACAGGATCTGAGATTGCTGGCTTGAGACACTGTGTGTGAGGCACAGGGCTGGAGAGGCGGGAGCCAGAGCAGGGAGATGACCAGGGAAGGAACATAGATGGGGGTTCTGGAAAAGTGTACCCAGTTGGTTGAACCACGGACCCGGAGGACACAGTACCCCGGCTGGGGATTGTAACTTGAAAGACCGTGAGTAAAAGTGTGAAGACTGCACCCAGTTGTGTCCTCAGACTTATTTACTGCATCACCTTCCCTGCACTAGAGTAATTCCATCATCTAGTATCTTATATCGGCCCTGGGACCTAGTACCTGAGGAGAGCTGTAACATCTTTGCTGCGTCACCAACCGCCCCAGTGGATCTGAATCGCAGCATTGGCCATCTTCTTATTGCTGAGCACCACGGGTGGCGTCACGACTTAATCCCCTATAAATTTTCCCTTTTTTTATTGCATGCCCAGGGACACGGACCGGGTCACTGCTGCCGTGACATCCCCTGAAGAACTGACTGGCCCAGACCAAGTACCCCCGGCACTAGCGGGCATTGCGAATGTATGTCTTGTGATTGGTTCCAAACATATTCGGTAATTTCTGTTCAACAAATATTGCAAAAACAATATTCGATTCCAAACTTATTCGGAGCCGAATCCGAACAAATTCGCTCATCTCTAGTGATAACAAATTTCACCCACAGAAACTAAGTGATAACAAATTTCACCTATAGAGCATGTTTTCACATTTTCCTAAGAAAGCAGATTAAAAATTTCACACCCAGACAATGGGGCACAACTACACCCAGCAGTTTAAAGGCACAGTACTCCCACAGATACATGTTAAAGAATACACACTGTGGCAGTTGGCACAGTACTATCACAGACATGGTTGCATAAGAGTAGAAAAATATGTTTAGAGGCACATCACTCCCACCAACATAGTTGAATATTATTAAAACTTTTGGTTATGCACGCTAATTTCACGGACATGAGTGCAGAGTACACATAGAGAGTGTTTAAAAAAAAACTGCGCACACGCAAAACATAGCACTGTCCCTCGCTACAGAATGATTATATTGCACATAAAAACATTTCACATCATATATTCAACACTACAGATTTGCAACACAACACATGTATAGCAACTTCCTGTTATGAGCACAGCGGTGTAATCCATGAAGTTTCTCTCTTTCCCTTGATGTCATGCTTCAAAGGAGCAACTCCATTCTAGACACAATGAAGTTAGATGTGGCCTGTGCCTGCCACACATTGATACTCTGAAGGTGGCGGCCGTGATTGAAGCTCGTAGCGGCTGGGACGTCGCAGCCGGTGAGTTTTGCAGGGTGACTTTCAACGTGAATGTTTCTCCACCCATGTGCGCTAACAACGTGGGCCATGTGGACAGGGCTTTGCGTGTTGAATGAGTGTGGCTATGTGGAGTGGGTGGGGCTATGTGAACTGGACATGGCTTGATACATACACACAAACATACACTCAGCTTTATATACAGTGGGTACGGAAATTATTCAGACCTCTTTCAATTTTTCACTCTTTGTTTCATTGCAGCCATTTGGTAAATTCATTTTTTTCTCATTAATGTACACTCTGCACCCCATCTTGACCGAAAAAAACAGAAATGTAGAAATTTTTGCAAATTTATTAAAAAAGAAAAACTGAAATATCACATGGTCATAAGTATTCAGACACTTTGCTCAGACACTCATATTTAAGTCACATGCTGTCAATTTCCTTGTGATCCTCCTTGAGATGGTTCTGCTCCTTCATTGGAGTCCAGCTGTATTTAATTTAACTGATAGGACTTGATTTGGAAAGGCACACACCTGCACACCTGTCTATATAAGACCTGACAGCTCACAGTGCATGTCAGGCCAAATGAGAATCATGAGGTCAAAGGAACAGGCCAAGGAGCTTTAAGTGTCCACTTGGTGATCAAGACAAAAGCTAGGCCCCTCATGTGATATGTTCAAATTGTTCAAATGGTCTTCATGACTGGTTGAATATGAGGAAAGTGGTTATGCCATTTGCTGTTCCCATGATTTGGAGAGAGCCCAAAAATCATAGTGATGACTGCTACTTTTGTTTTGTCAAACTGAATGGCTTTTATACAGTACAAAGAATAAACATAAGAGTAATTACCTGAACTTGAGTCTCCAGAACATGTTGAAGGTGTTGAGGAACTGCTAAATGCATATCAGTGTCTTGTATGTGACATGTCTCTGAAAATGCACTTTTTGCATTCACATTTAGATTTCTTCCCTCAAAATCTTGGGGATGTAAGCGATTTACAAGAAGAGCGGTTTCTCCGTGACGTTCAAGTAATGGAACACCGCTACCGGGGTTTTTGAACTGACAATGATGGCAGATTACTGTTGGATGTTATATAGGGACAACCCTGAAAAATCATATCAACGACAGCCTAATGTCAAGCACTTTTAATTTCTGCTCATATTTTAGTTTCTATTTTGCATGTGAAATTATTTTAGTTCAATAAAAACTGTTTTGTAAGGTGAAGCTTTTTTTGTGATATTTAGACACTGTTTTCTTAATGTCGCCAGTATATTTCCTATCTATAATAATAAATGCCCTAAGCAACTTCCGGTTGTAACAACTTCCGTCCAGTTGTAACCGGTGACGTCACCGCACACCTCTTTCCATGTTAACCCTCAACACACACACTCCTCTCACCTTTCACCATCTCCACTCAGTCTTTCACTCCACATACGACCCTTTCTCTCACTCCGTCTCTCAAACTCACGCCGTCATCGCCGCTGATCCACGACCCCCGACATCTTCTTCCGCCGGCGCCATCCTGGATCCAGACGTCCTCCACGCCGGCGACATGTTCTTGCAGCGACGCCATTTTGGATCGCCGAAATCCAGCGATAGTCAAGATGGCGTCGCCGCAAGAACATGTCGCCGGCGTGGAGGACGTCGGGATCCAAAATGGCGTTGGCGAAATCTCACGAGATTTCGCCGATGCCATTTTGGATCCCGACGGCATCCACGCCGGCGACACGTTCCTGCGGCGACGCTATTTTGGATCGGCGAAATCCCGCGATACTCAAGATGGCGTCGCCGCAAGAACATGTCGCCGGCGAGGACGACGTCTGGATCCAGGATGGCGCCGGCGGAAGAAGATGTCGGGGATCGTGGAGCAGCGGCGATGACGGCGTGAGTATGAGAGACGGAGTGAGAGAAGGGGTCGTATGTGGAGTGAAAGAGTGAGTGGAGATGGTGAAAGGTGAGAGGAGTGTGTGTGTTGAGGGTTAACATGGCAAGAGGTGTGATGCTATCGCATCCTCCCGATGCGATAGCATCAGGCCATAATCTAGTAACTTATAATAATGATGCTGCTCCATGGAAACTATACGTGCTACAGAAAAGCTATATACATTTTTGAAAACAGGACATAAAGATGATTCAGAAAAGTACAAGTCACCTGCGATGATTACAAAAAATATTTTTTATAGACTTGTGTTATTTATTTAAATAATTTAAAAAAACAGCGTGGGGACCCATATACAGTATTGTTGATAACTAGCCTTGCTACAGCTGTCAGCTGAGGGTTGCAGCCCCCTGCTGTGAGTATTGACTGACTTGTTAGCAAAAATACAGGGGAGCACACGCCATTTAAAAAAAAATTATTTGTTTACAGCGCAGGAGCAGCTGATGAATACTCTCATCCGCCGCTCCTGCTCTCACTGTAATTAGCGGTAGCAGATGTTGGATGATGGGATCAGTAGTCCCATCAGCTGACACCAGTGACTGGAGGTATGCTTTATACCTCCAATCACAGCTGAGCGCTCACGCTGTGTTTTGACAGCCATGAGAACCGCGGCTCTCTGACCAGGGGGGTGATTTTATCGCCGATCAGAAGCGGTGATTACCGTGCTGTCATGCACATGACAGCGTAGCAAACACTGGATGTTCAGGTCCCCCCATTCAAGTGAATGGATGCAGGTTTGGGTTTTGGTCCGGGTACTGTTCTGGTAGCCGAACCCAAACTTTTTGTAACTGTTCGGCCAAATCCGCCGGACCTGAATATCCAGGTGTCCGCACATCTCTAATGGACAGTACTCAGACAGGTATGGGTGCAGAGATAACATCGGCTTTCAACACAGTGCTCCCACAGATATGGGTCGCAGAGTACACACAACATTTTTTTGCAGATTGCGCAGACCCAATCTGTCCCTCACTACAGCTGCATCCTATCCCTAGACTAATAAGAGCATAATGGCGATGGCACTCGTGATTTGAAATTTATACTGGCAGGGTCACATGCAGCGCCAGCCAATCACTGCCATGCTAATAATTGTCATGGCTGAGATCACTCTGGAAGTGCCCACATTCTAAAAGCATGTTGATTGACTGCGCTGTAGCCTTTTAACAAGCTTTATTAGACTGATCAACCCAGAGCAGGAAACCAGATATACAGCAAAAAGTTCATGCTCGGTGTTCTGTAATGGACACTAGGTGTTCATGACGGACCCTGAACTTTCCTGTTGGATTCGCTCATCCCTATTCTTTATATATTTAAGTGGTGAGATCAAAAAATGAAAAAAAAAAAATGCCTGAAAAGATGCGGGCTTAGCTACTAAGCCTCCATCAAAGATAATGAACCGTACCAGTATGTCAAAAGGGTTAAATTATGAAGATAGAATGAAAGCTATAATTTGTAGTCATTTATGCTACATAATGAATACTGCTATGCAATTTGTAATTGCACTAAATTCACATAACTTAATATTTTCACATTTTGGTGTGAAACTAAAAGGGTATTCCAGCCAGGAACATTTATCATGTATCCATTGGACAGACAATACGTTTTAAATTGGTGGAGTTCCCAGATACTGGACTATGTAGTCTGACTGGACCACCTAACACATAACTTGGTATTTGAAACCACTAACTCAAAGTTTAGTCATCTGGATCCCTCTTAAAAGGGTTGTCCACTACCAGGACAACCCCATCTTAAACTAAATGTTTGGTCCCCATAAAATAAAAAAGCCTATACTCCCCTCCCATGCCGGTGCTGTTCCAACTGAGTCGGCACTCGCTCTCCCGGGGCTGTGATGCGGTGTTGTGATACGTGACACCAGCATTCAATCAATGCTGGCTTCACCGTCTCTGCCTTTGTACGAACTGAACATGAAAAGAAAGCCAGCTCATCCTGGACTTCCTCTTTATGTTCAGTTTGTCTGAAGGCAGAGACAGTGACACCATCATTGACTGGACACCGAGCATCACTTATCATTCCACTGCATCACAGCCTCGGGACCACGAATGCTAACACCGCTGGAATGGAGCTGGCACGGCAAGTGAGTATAGGCTTTATTATTTTATTGGGGAAGAATATTTAGTTTAGGAAGGGGGTTGTGCTAGTAGTGGACAACCCCTTTACTTGCTTCAAATAGTTTTGCCACTGAAGGAAATTTTCTCTTCTGAGAGAAAGAGGACTTAAACTTTTTTACCACCTTTTGAAATTAGCAATCCTGAAAGTCAATATCAACCCTTTAAAAAGCTTTGACAACTGACTTAGGATAAAAGTCAAACCAGAATCTCATTTTTTAGACAAGTGTTTTGAGGAATTGCCACCTCAGTGCAAAGCATGAGATCTGATTTGGCTAGTTGAGAGGTCGCTGACTGTGATCTATGGGTAATGTGTCTCCTTGTGGAGAATGTCGTCTTACATGCTAGTATAAGGAGACTTCTATGTTGTCCTAAAATGTGTTGTAATCAGGTGCAGGGCTCTATGGGGATCCGAGGGAACTAATAATCTTAACATGCAATAGGCTGACTTGACTTTACTCAGGTCCTGTGTCAGGGTTACTGCAGTTTAGTTTGTTGTGATTTACTCTAATTTAAAAGAAAATACCCTGGTGACTTGCCATGGCAATGAAATAGTGGGATTAATGATCTGTTTGAGCTAGCTAGGTCTGTGTAGAATAACTTGCAACTCAGTCATGATTGACTCCAGTGCTGTTGGACGATAGCCTTCTTTGTTTTTACATTTCTTAGATTTTCTTTTGTTCTTCATACATTTGTATGACATATCGCAGTGTAATGCTCCTCTGGGAAATTAAATATGTAAAGTTTCTATTCAGAGAGTACGAAGACTTGATCTCTAGTGTCATCTATTGGAAGTAGCAATCCTAAAAGTCAGTATCTCAATTTGTAGACAAGTTTTTTCATGTTTTGCTGCTGCAGCCTATAAGTCTCCTTACACTGGCATGTCAGGCATGTCAATCTCCACAAGGAGAAATGTTACCTCATATACACCAGTCAGAGGCCTCTCATATAGCCAAATCATATATCATGGTTTGAACTGAAGAGGAGCAATGGCTCCACCAGGCTCTGATTTATGCCAACAGGATTTGGGAAGCTTGAATTGATTGACAAGTTCTTTGTATGTAGAAATGCTTCTCCCTTCCTCAGTTGATGAAAACTTCTATCTAGTAAAATATATGCTGGAAGAAGCAAAATATGTAATTTTTTTATGCTCAGGGGGTAGAAACTAGAAATGAACAAATCTGGGAATTTATATTTTGCCGACGAACAGATTTCCTATTATATAGATTTTTTTCTTTAGTAGAAAAAAGTGTAGGTTAAAACAGCAGTCTATGTTAAGGTATTTATGCTTCTGGTTTTAGAGAGTTATTTTAGCAATGTATGATATAGTCCAATGTTAATAGTGACAGTATTACAATTGTTGTAATATTCGTACACCATAGCACATACACACTGTAAAAACTATTATTCCAAAATGATGCAATCTTCTACATTGTCCTAAAGATGTTGTAACCAGGTGCTTGGGCTGTAAGGGACTAATAATGTTAACCTGCAAAAGATTGACTTGACCTTACTCAGGTACTGTGTCCAGGTTACTGCATTTTATTTTGTTGCAATGTATCAAATATTTGTCATATAAATGGTACTTTTGCTCTCCAATAAAAAAGAAAATACCCTACTGACTTGCCATGGCAATGAAACGGTGGGATTAAAGATCTGTTCGCACTAGCTGGATCTATGTAGAATGATTTGCAAACTCAGTCAGAATGGACTCCAATGCAGTTGAAATGAAGCCGTCTTTGCTTTTAAATTTCTTTGATTTTTTCTTTAATTCTTCAAATATTTGTATGCCACATGCGTAAAGTGAGACTGAGGTTCTTTGAAGTTGGGAACACCGGGGGGACATTATTCTGATTGCCTACTCTGCTACCATCCTTCTATTCAGAACATGTGCACATGCTGTACAAGTGTCATGAATAAGATCTAATAGATGATAGCTGTATTAACTGTGTTATAAAAAAAAACCCTGGTGGAAAAAGTTTAACTCCAAATTCAGAAATGAATGTCTTGTCATTCCTTGCTATATTAGAAATCTATTTTTGTGTTAGACTCTTGGACTCCTTTTACTCTGATGTATCTGTCTGACCTGTATTCAGGACTCCGTCTGGTTATTCATCAAGACTAGTGTTGAGCATTCCGATACCGCAAGTATCGGGTATCGGCCGATATTAGCGGTATCGGAATTCCGATACTGACTTCCGATACTTTTGTCATATCGGATTCCGGAATCGGAATCGGAAGTTCCCATCATGCTATGAGCCTGCTTGCTTTGATTAAGCCAATGGGAATCCTCCGAAGTGTGGGCACATCCTGTTAGGCATGTAGGCATGTTAACTATTGGCATGGCTGTGATTGGCTGCCGAAATGATGTCATGATGCACTATAAAAGCCACCGCAGCCGCCATTTCTGGTTCACTCTGCTGTGAATTCAGTTAGGGACAGGCTGCTGTAGAAGACTGTGAGGGACAGTTAGAAATAGCGATTCCACCAAACATCTAGTGCTTTACCCAGGCTACATAAACCACCACTGTAGCCTTCTTTGCCCTAGCAGCAGTGTTCACAGCTGTCTGCAAGGGCTGTGTGAGTGCAGCTCACGCTGTGGAGTGGGTCCTGCAGCCACGTCAGGCTGTAGGCCACCCAGTGTGATCACTGCTGCCTCATACATCTTTTATTTTTTGAGCTGCATTTTTTACATAATTTCAATCTAGTGTGCTTCCATCCGTATCCATATACGTTGGTTGCAAACACTAGTAGACAGCGGAGCCTTTCTGCAGCCTTTCAGTGCTAGTGTCCACTTTGCTGCACTGTTCACGGCTGTCTGAGAGGTCTCTGACTGTGTGTGAGTGCAGCTCACGCTGAGTAGTGTGTCCTGCAGCTACGTCTGGCTGTAGGACGTTCAGGCGTGCGTCAGTGCCTCACACATATTTTTATTTGAGTGCAGCTCATTTTTTCTTCTATTAGTGTGCATCCATCCGTCTCCATCTACGGTGGTTGCAAGCACTATATAGGAGTACACAGCGGAGCCTTTCTGCAGCCTGTCAGTGCCAGTGCCCACTTAGCTGCACTGTTCACGGCTGTCTGAGAGGTCTCTGACTGTGTGTGAGTGCAGCTCACGCAGAGTAGAGTGTCCTGCAGCTACGTCTGGTTGTAGGACGCTCAACGTGCGTCACTGCCTCACACATATTTGTCTTTGAGTGCAGCTCATTTTTTCTTCTCCTATTAGTGTGCATCCATCCGTATCCATCAACATTGGTTGGTTGCAAACACTATATAGGAGTAGATAGAGGAGCCTTTTTTTCTGGCTTGTGCCCTGCCGGCGCAGCCAGATTAGTATTACCCAATTTTTTTGGAGCCTCATCTTTTGCATTGTAGGTTACCTGCCTGCATTGTAATAGCTCCAAAAAGTTGGTGATACTATCAGTTTCAATTCTTTGTTCACATACTTTGAGTTTGTTTCCAACAAAGAAACCACAAAAAAAGTTCACCAAACACTACATTTGGAACTTGTGTAGGCCACATCAGCTCCTATTAAAGTGTAGTCCACACACACACACTTCATAAAATTAGTGTTTCTTGTACCTGTAACCAGCTGTTCAGGAATAAGCACACTAAGGCCCCCCGTTTTACTTTTCTGCCTATCTTAAGCAGTCTGGCAAGATGAAGAAGGCAGGGAGTAAGGCGCGTGGGCGTGGGCGTGGGCGTGGAGTTTCAGCAGGGAGAGGACGTGGGGATTCTGCAGGGAGAGGACGTGGGGATTCTGCAGGTAGAGGATGTGGGGATTCTGGGCCTGCTGCGGGCACCAGTGGATCAGCATCCCCCAGTTTTAGCAGGCAACAGTCCTTTATGCGCAGCTTTGTAGGACCTCAACGTACCCCACTGCTGCGGGAGGAACAAATTGAAGCCGTTGTCGGATGGATGGCAGCTAACGCATCGACTTCAATTACTTCCACAGCCTCTCAGGACCAGAGCACCGAAGAGCAACCATCTGTCTCTTCACCACCTGCCAAAGTGCCCAGGCAGTCAGAGAGACATGGACAGGAGCCATCACAGTCTCTACTTCTGTTCTCGGAATCTGTTGGCTTGGAAAGAGGGGGCCAGCCAAGCAGCATTCCTGAATGTGAAGAAGAGGGAGTATGCAGTGATGCGCAACTTCTTTGTCCCTCTGAATCTGAAGAGGTGAGTGGGCCAGTGCCTATGGTCAGCACACCTCAGTACACATCAGATGATGACGAGACTCAGTTGCCACTTTCTGGTGCGTACGGTGCTGGCGAGACAACCCCGGGGAAGCAGCTGTTTGAAGAGGGGAGGGAAGATGATGAGGTCCTTGACCCATCATGGCGTGAGGAACAGGAAGGTGGTGGGAGCAGCTCGGAGGAAGAGATTCCCCTTCCGGCCAAAACAGGAGGCAGAGGGAGGGGGAAGACTTGGTTGCCTGTACCCTCCACTTCGGCACCCGTTAGGAGCATTCCTCATTCCAAAGGCAAAACGGGCGCTCCCAAGAGTTGCAGTGCGTGGTCCTTTTTTGACACAGTTGCAGATGACATTTGCTTTGTCAAATGCAAGCTGTGTCATCAGATAGTCAAAAGAGGGAGAAATGTCAGCAACCTCAATACCACAAATATGTGGAAACATGTGCGCACCAAGCACGAGTTGGAGTTGCAGAGACACCCTGAAGACGTAGGTCAACGTACAGCACCACCTACCACCTCTTCAGTTCGTGTTGGGGCCTCTTCCTCCAGTTCACACACTGCTTGCTGGTTCGGCTTCCTCACAGGATCGCCAAGGAAGAACCTCTGCCACTGTTGTCCGGAGACCCTGTCAGATTCCACCCATAGCAGCACGTTCCCATCCATCACAGCCATCGGTAGCACAGGCATGGGATAAAAGGCGCCCTTACTCGGCAAACCATCCCCGAGCACAGTCTCTGAATGCTGGCATTGCCAAACTTCTGGCAGTTGAAATGCTGTCATTCAGGCTGGTGGACACTGACACCTTCCGGGACTTAATGGCATTGGCAGTCCCCCAATACAACGTGCCCAGCCGCTTTTATTTCAGCAGGCGAGCCGTCCCTGCCCTGCAGAAACATGTTGAGGGCAAAATAAAACATGCGCTACTAAACGCCGTTAGTAGCAAGGTCCACCTGACCTCCGATGCGTGGACCAGTAACCATGAACAGGGACGATACCTTTCCCTCACTGCCCACTGGGTCAATGTTGTGGAGCCGGGTACAGATCTGGAGAGTGGCGCTGTACGTGTTCTTCCAACGCCACGGATTGCAGGACTCCAATCTGTACACATAGACTCCTCCTCCTACTCAAGTTCCTCAGAAACAGCAGAGCAGGAGCCTGTTACGACCGATATGAGCACAGCCGTGGCCAAACGTCAACAGGCTGTACTCAAATTAATTTCTTTGGGGAATCGAAGCCACACAGCGCAGGAGCTCTGGAATGCTATCAAGCAGGAGAGCGATGTGTGGTTTGGGCCAGCGAATCTCCAGCCAGGCTTGGTAGTGTGTGACAATGGCCGAAATCTGGTGGCAGCTCTTGGCCTAGGCAACCTCACACACATCCCATGTCTGGCACATGTGCTTAACTTGGTCGTGCAGAGCTTTCTGAGGGACTATCCGGATCTTGATGCACTGTTGCACAAGGTCCGCATAGAGTGCGCTCACTTGCGGCGTTCCAGCACGGCAAGATCGCGCCTCGCTGCTCTGCAGCGACGATTTGGCCTTCCGGAACATCGCATCATATGTGACCTACCCACCGGGTGGAATTCAACGTTACATATGTTGGAGCGGTTGTGTGAGCAGCAGGCAGCAGTCATGGAGTACCAGCTGCAGCAGGCGCAAACAAGTCGCACTGTGCGCCGTTCACACTTCAGCACCATTGAGTGGGCCTCTATGAAGGACATCTGCCTCGTTTTGCGTGCCTTCGATGAATCCACGTGGATGGCGAGTGCAGATGATGCACTAGTCAGCATGACTGTCCCCCTTATCTGCCTGCTTCAACAAACACTGCAAGCACTAAGGGATGAGGTTTCGGAAGAGGTGGAGGATGAGGAGTCCCAAATGCCATCTGCTTCTGGACAGTCTGCGCTACGTGTTTCCTCACAAAGGCCTAGGCAGGGGACACTTTGTGAGGAGGATGAGGAGGAGTCGATGGAGGAGGAAGACATCTCTACAGAGGAGGGAGGTACACAAACCTCTACTCAGTATGTACAGCGAGGGTGGGGTGATGCAGAGCAGGCTGAGGTCACGCCTCAAACAGGGGACAGCGGTTCTTTGGCAGTTGGGAGTCTGCAGCACATGGTTGATTTCATGCTGCAGTGCCTGAGAAACGACCGCCGCATCGCCCACATTCTCGTCTCGGCTGATTATTGGGTGTACACCCTCCTAGATCCTCGCTACCAGGACAGCGTACAAAGGCCCATACCAACGTTGAACCGGGAGCGTAAATTGCGGGAGTACGAAGAGTCACTGGTGCAGTCCATAATGTTTTCCATTCCACCCGACAGCATTGTTGCTACTGCTTTACAAAGCAGCTCTGTGCGTCGAGGCAGTGGAGGAAACTCTGCACAAAGAGGGAGCAGAGGCAGCGCCGCAGCACAAGGCAAGACCACTATGGCCCAAATGTGGCAAAGTTTTGTGTGTCCACCACAATTGTCTACACCATCAGCGACGCCTCGAGTCAGCAGGAGGCAACGCTTCCGTCAGATGGTGTCAGACTACATGTCTTGCCCTGTCACTGTACTCCCAGATGGCTCTTCCCCCTTCAAGTTTTGGGTCTCTAAGCTGGATACATGGCCAGAGCTTAGCCAGTATGCATTGGAGGTGCTGGCTTGCCCTGCTGCCAGTGTATTATCGGAACGTGTCTTTAGTGCCGCAGGTGGTGTACTAACAGACCGTCGCACGCGACTATCTTCCGATAATGTTGACCGGCTGACTTTTCTGAAAATGAACAAGGCCTGGATCTCCAAAGACTTTGCCATTCCTCTTACACACTAAATTAGTGGTTGGCAACTGTATCCAGGTCTGCTGGTGTGTTCATTTTTCTACCACCTGAACTACACTCACTGGCCACTTTATTAGGTACACCATGCTAGTAACGGGTTGGACCCCCTTTTGCCTTCAGAACTGCCTCAATTCTTCGTGGCAGAGATTCAACAAGGTGCTGGAAGCATTCCTCAGAGATTTTGGACCATATTGACATGATGGCATCACACAGTTGGCGCAGATTTGTCGGCTGCACATCCCTGATGCGAATCTCCCGTTCCACCACATCCCAAAGATGCTCTATTGGATTGAGATCTGGTGACTGAGGAGGCCATTTGAGTACAGTGAACTCATTGTCATGTTCAAGAAACCAATCTGAGATGATTCGAGCTTTATGACATGGCGCATTATCCTGCTGAAAGTAGCCATCAGATGCCTGTTCTTAGCTGAGAGGAGTGGTACCCAGTGTGGTCTTCTGCTGCTGTAGCCCATCTGCCTCAAAGTTCGACGCACTGTGCGTTCAGAGATGCTCTTCTGCCTACCTTGGTTGTAACGGGTGGCAATTTGAGTCACTGTTGCCTTTCTATCAGCTCGAACCAGTATGCCCATTCTCCTCTGACCTCTGGCATCAACAAGGCATTTCCGGCCACAGAACTGCCGCTCACTGGATTTTTTTTCTTTTTCGGACCATTCTCTGTAAACCCTAGAGATGGTTGTGCGTGAAAATCCCAGTAGATCAGCAGTTTCTGAAATACTCAGACCAGCCCTTCTGGCACCAACAATCATGCCACGTTCAAAGGCACTCAAATCACCTTTCTTCCCCATACTGATGCTCGGTTTGAACTGCAGGAGATTGTCTTGACCATGTCTACATGCCTAAATGCACTGAGTTGCCGCCATGTGATTGGCTGATTAGAAATTAAGTCTTAACACACAGTTGGACAGGTGTACCTAATAAAGTGGCCAGTGAGTGTATAATCCCTGTGCTTCAACACAGCCAGTTGTCGCTCAGATGTGTCGTCTGCACAGAGAAACACACTAGCTCCTGTGTTAGTGGGGTTCAGTAACGCCAGCTGATCCCCTGCTGTGTGGACGGCAAAGTCACCAGCTCCATCAACATTCAAACCACTACTGATTTTTAACCGTGCCCAACTTAGGTCTCTGGCTCCACTGTCTCTACTATTTCCCCTGACCTCCAACCCCACCATCTACATCTCTGAAGTGGCGTCAGCACAATCTACACTTGTTCCTGTGTTCCTGTGGCTCAGTCCCATCAGTTTATCCCCTGATGTGTGTCCGGCAAGGTCTCCTGCTCTGTCCACATTCCCATAACCAGTAGTGGGAATGAGGACAGAGCTGGCGAACTTGCCGGACAAACATCAAAGGATCAACTGACGGGACTGAGCACCAGTAACACAGGAACAAGTGTAGATTGTGCTGACGCCACTTCAGAGATGTAGCTGGCGGGGTTGGAGGCCAGGGTAAAATAGTAGAGACAGTGGAGCCAGAGGCCTATGTGGAGCATGGTTAGAATCAGTAGTAGTCAACAACCTCCATAAAAACCGCTGCCCATTGGCCTCTGCATGCGGCATGCGTAATCCTGGGCTCCAACAGCGTCAGTTGGTGTTCAGAAGTGTCGTCTCCACAGAGCCAAACACATTTGTTCGAGTGTTAGTGGGGTTCAGCACTGCCAGCTGTTCCCCTGCTGTGGAGATGGCAAGTTTCCTGCTGCTTACACCTGCCAAAATCCAGTAGGCCCCAGCCTGCTCCACGCCTGATCCTGGGCTCCAACAGCGTCAGTTGGTGTTCAGAAGTGTCGTCTCCACAGAGCCAAACACATTCGCTCGAGTGTTAGTGGGGTTCAGCACTGCCAGCTGTTCCCCTGCTGTGGAGATGGCAAGTCTCCTGCTGCCTTCACCTGCCAAAAGCAACAGGCCCCAGCCTGCTCCTCGCCTAATCCTGGGCTCCAACAGCGTCAGTTGGTGTTCAGAAGTGTCGTCTCCACAGAGCCAAACACATTCGTTCGAGTGTTAGTGGGGTTCAGCACTGCCAGCTGTTCCCCTGCTGTGGAGATGGCAAGTCTCCTGCTGCCTACACCTGCCAAAAGCAACAGGCCCCAGCCTGCTCCTCGCCTAATCCTGGGCTCCAACAGCGTTAGTTGGTGTTCAGAAGTGTCGTCTCCACAGAGCCAAACACATTCGTTCGAGTGTTAGTGGGGTTCAGCACTGCCAGCTGTTCCCCTGCTGTGGAGATGGCAAGTCTCCTGCTGCCTTCACCTGCCAAAAGCAACAGGCCCCAGCCAGCTCCTCGCCTAATCCTGTGCTCCAACAGCGTCAGTTGGTGTTCAGAAGTGTCATCTCCACAGAGCCAAACACATTAGTTCAAGTGTTAGTGGGGTTCAGCACTGCCAGCTGTTCCCCTGCTGTGGAGATGGCAAGTCTCCTGCTGCCTTCACCTGCCAAAAGCAACAGGCCCCAGCCTGCTCCTCTCCTAATCCTGTGCTCCAACAGCGTCAGTTGGTGTTCAGAAGTGTCGTCTCCACAGAGCCAAACACATTCGTTCAAGTGTTAGTGGGGTTCAGCACTGCCAGCTGTTCCCCTGCTGTGGAGATGGCAAGTCTCCTGCTGCCTTCACCTGCCAAAAGCAACAGGCCCCAGCCTGCTCCTTGCCTAATCCTGGGCTCCAACAGCGTCAGTTGGTGTTCAGAAGTGTCGTCTCCACAGAGCCAAACACATTCGTTCAAGTGTTAGTGGGGTTCAGCACTGCCAGCTGTTCCCCTGCTGTGGAGATGGCAGTCTCTCCTGCTGTCTCCGCATTCCAAAGACAGTAGGCCTCTGCCTACACCCTCCTATTTCCTGGGCTTCAACACAGCCAGTTGTAGCTCGGAAGTGCCGTCCACACGGAAAGAGACACTTGCTCCCGTGTCTCAGTGGGGTTCAGTAACGTCAGCTGATCCCCTGCTGTGTGGATGGCAGTCTCTCCTGCTGTCACCACATTCCAAATACAGTAGGCCTCTGCCTACACCCTCCTATTTCCTGGGCTTCAACACAGCCAGTTGTAGCTCGGAAGTGCCGTCCACACGGAAAGAGACACTTGCTCCCGTGTCTCAGTGGGGTTCAGTAACGTCAGCTGATCCCCTGCTGTGTGGATGGCAGTCTCTCCTGCTGTCTCCACATTCCAAATACAGTAGGCCTCTGCCTACACCCTCCTATTTCCTGGGCTTCAACACAGCCAGTTGTAGCTCGGAAGTGCCGTCCACACGGAAAGAGGAACTTGCTCCCGTGTCTCAGTGGGGTTCAGTAACGTCAGCTGATCCCCTGCTGTGTGGATGGCAGTCTCTCCTGCTGTCACCACATTCCAAATACAGTAGGCCTCTGCCTACACCCTCCTATTTCCTGGGCTTCAACACAGCAAGTTGTAGCTCGGAAGTGCCGTCCACACGGAAAGAGACACTTGCTCCCGTGTCTCAGTGGGGTTCAGTAACGTCAGCTGATCCCCTGCTGTGTGGATGGCAAAGTCTCCTGCTGCCTACACAGTCGTACCACTACTGATTTTTAACCATGCTCCAATTAGGCCTGTGGCTCCACTGTCTCTCGTATTTCCCCTGTCCTCCAACCCTGCCAGTTACAGCTCCGAAGTGGCGTCTGCACAATCCACACTTGTTCCTGTGTCACAGGTGTTCAGCCCGGTCAGTTAATCCCCTGATGTGTGTCCGGCAATGTCGCCTGCTCTGTCCACATTCCCATAACTAGTTATGGGAATGTGGACAGAGCAGGCGACATTGCCGGACACACATCAGGGGATTAACTGACCGGACTGAACACCTGTTACACAGGAACAAGTGTGGATTGTGCAGACGCCACTTCGGAGCTGTAACTGGCGGGGTTGGAGGACAGGGGAAATACGAAAATCAGTGAAGCCACAGGCCTAAGTGGAGCTTGGTTCAAATTAGTTGAAGTCTACAACCGATCTTAAAATTTCTTCAATGCAGCCTCAGCCTGCTCCGTGCTTGTCCCTGGGCTTCAACACAGCCAGTTGTTGCTCGGAAGTGCCGTCTTCACAGAGTAAAACACTAGCTCCTGTGTTTGTGGGGTTCAGTAACGTCAGCTGTTCCCCTGCTGTTTTGATGGCAATCTGTCCTGCTGCCTCCCAATTGACAGCACATCAGACCTCAGCCTGCTAAGTGCTTGTCCCTGGGCTCCAACATCGCCAGTTGCTGCTCATAACTGACTTTGGCACGGGTACTCCCTCCTGCCCAGCTTGGTTCCAGCCCTGCCTGCTGTTTCTGGGAAGTGTCAATGTCAGTTTGCCACCCCAAGTTGCCATGTCGTGTTGCGGTTGGGTTAGCCGAGGCTAGGGTGCCAGCAGTTTAGGTGCTTCCTATGTGGACTGCGGGTTCTGGTAAGAAAGGCTTGTTCCGTAGTGCCAGTAGGACAAGCACCCCCTGTAGGACTGTGTGATTCGGTAACTGCGGCCAGCTTGCGGCATGCCAACTTTGCTTTTCAGGGGTAACTTCTGCTACCCCTCCGGGTTCCAGCACCGTCAGCTGGTTCTCGTCAGAACCTTTGGCCTAGGTGCCTCCATCTCGGTATCCGAGTTCCGGCAACGTCTGCTGGTCCTTGGTAGTGCTTTGTAGCACAGGTACCTCCTGCTTAGTAACCGGGTTCCAGCACCGTCAGCTGGTCCTCGGTTGTGCCATTGGCTCTTATTCCTTCTGCTGCCCCTCCGGGTGCCAGCACTGTCAGCTGGTCCTCGCTATTTCCATTTGCTCTTGCAGCTTATGCTACCCCTCCGGGTTCCAGCACCGTCAGCTGGTTCTCGTCAGAGCCTTTGGCCTAGGCGCCTCCATCTCTGTATCCGAGTTCCGGCAACATCTGCTGGTCCTTGGTAGTGCTTTGTAGCACAGGTACCTCCTGCTTAGTAACCGAGTTCCAGCACCGTCAGCTGGTCCTCGGTAGTGCCATTGGCTCTTGTTCCTTCTGCTGCCCCTACAGGTGCCAGTACCGTCAGCTGGTTCAAGAGGACAAAGAACAGGAAGACAACCACCAAGATGCAGAACAACAAGAGAGAGAAGACAAAGAAGCATAAAAAAACAAAGCAGAAGAACATTAAGCATAAGACTAATACTCTGAGCAAATGATATTATCTTATTTATAAGCAGAAGAAGACTAAGCAGTTTATGGGGGTGAGTCCGTTCCTGCTCGTGGTGCCCCTGGAAAAGGCCTGCTGCTGCAGGCCAAACTGAACGCGGACAAATCCTGTTGTAAATCTTTTGTGACAGGCAGAACGGAAGGTGTAAACTTCTAACTTTTCTAGATAACAACTACAGGAATGCCTGACACAAACAAGAATATGATGAAGAAGAATAGGAAGAAGATGAAGAAGTTGAATATGTAGAATAATAATTGTTGAATAAGAAGAATATGAAGAATGTAAGAAAAGGAAGAAGAAGAAGAATGTAAAAAAAGGAAGTAGAAGAATTTAAAAAAAGTAAGAAGAAGAATGTAAAAAAAGGAATAAGAAGAAGAATGTAAAAAAAGGAAGTAGAAGAATGTAAAAAAAGGAAGAAGAAGAAGAAGAAGAATGTAAAAAAAGGAATAAGAAGAAGAAGAAGAAGGTAAAAAAAGGAAGAAGAAAGAAGAAAGAAGAAGAAGACATACATGTCTGGCAAAATATAAATGAGGCTAACATAGTCAATATCTTTGTAACTCCTAACGTCTTTAAAAAAAAAGTTTAATTCCTGCTATTCCATTTGATTGGGCTAAACCTCTATGGCTTTAATGTCTCCTCCACCTCCCACAATATATTCTACATTATTCTTAGTTGTTTTTCTTCATGAAGAATTAACCTACATGGAAAAAAAGGTTTTTTTTTTCATTCCGATATTTTGGCCCCATTGACTTGCATTGGTTCCCGGTATCGGAATCGGCGATACCGATACTTTTTTTTAAGATCGGCCGATCCATTCCGATCCGATATTTTCACGTATCGGCTGGTATCGCTCAACTCTAATCAAGACCGGTAATTCTCTCTCCAGTGTTGATGAGAGAGCATGTTGGATAGGACTCAGCCTGGAATCAGGCAAGGTGTGTATTTGCATGCTCCACTGCATGCGTCTAATCACAAAGCTTACTCCTGACCCTGCTGGGGAAAAATATTTTGTTGTAGCAAATGTCGCCACTTGGCAAAAATTTGACTGGGGGGCACCACTCCCTTTCACTTCCCATTCCTCCTGAGCTCCAACAAAGTG
Organism: Dendrobates tinctorius; assembly: GCF_039654945.1. Lineage (NCBI taxonomy): Eukaryota > Metazoa > Chordata > Amphibia > Anura > Dendrobatidae > Dendrobates > Dendrobates tinctorius. The sequence continues at coordinate 23,178,872 of NW_027361890.1, forward strand.
GGTGGAGAATATGTGGAAACTCCTAAACTGGCATTATTTCGCACAACCTTACGTTGCGCAAAAAAATGCAGCTTTTCAAAGCTTTTTTTCACCAGAAATCTGATCAAAAAGCTTGACTTATGGATATGGGACGGACCCCCACTCCATCTTAAAACCACCATAACTACAGTAAACCTAGGCACTAGAATAAATACACAACACATTATTTTGGTTGTCAAAATGGCCACAGCTTTATTTAAATCACAGGATTAAAACAATCACAGTAGGAGTCAGGTGAAGTGCTAGTACATTGGGATTCACAAGTACTGTGATATCCCCAGCTGTCTGACAGACAGAACCAGGACAGACAGCGATAAAGGGGCGGCACGCACTGGCTTGCCATTCAAGCAGAGCCAATAAACTTTCAGGGCACCAATGACCCTATTATCCTCACTCCTGTGCTTAACCACTGTGCCCGCCCCTGATTGACGTTACCATTACAACGTCCTTGGGGCTGGCCACCAAAGCCGAGCCTGTTCACCACCATGAGGTTTTACATCCTCTATTAGTTAAAATGAGTCCACCTTAACTTGCCTGCAATTTCCACCTGACTCCTAAACCGCAAAGCTGTGACGGGTTATAAATTCACATTTGACACCTTTTGTTTTGTTTTTTTTTTAGTAAATCACTTTAGTAATCTTATAAACTAGAAGTCCCTGCAAAAGCATTAAGGGGACTAGCTTGGCAAACCTCCGACTCACAAAGAGTCATCCTACAGCACTCAGGAGAGGAAAAACCCCCTGTGGAGGAAACCTCTAGGGAACCATGGCTGAAGGATGGCCCTTCCCTTGGGCTTAGAAGGTTAATGCTGTTAACTCTTTATAGCCATGATAAAATTGAACCTGGAACAAAATATACAATGGTAAGTTCAAAAATACAATAAAGCATTCATCATACAAGCAATAATTAAAACGTTTTAGGACAATGATTATAAACAAGGCGGGTGGACAGGAAATGTTTCCTCCTGTTCATCCTGTGCAAGAAAGAGGGAGAGACACAGATTTCCTGCTCTATATAAGCCCCACCCTCCTCACAGTAACCCACCAGGCACATTCATACTGTGCTTCTTACTCTTAAAGCAACATCCCTCATGCTTAAAAATCTACACCACTATACCAAAAAAGCTGCAGGAGTAAAGGTCCACCCATCCCCAAGTCCAAGTCATGTCCTCCTCCGCCTATAGCTCCAGTGGTTTCTTGACTTATGGATATGGGACGGACCCCCACTCCATCTTAAAACCACCATAACTACAGTAAACCTAGGCACTAGAATAAATACGCAACACATTATTTTGGTTGTCAAAATGGCCACAGCTTTATTTAAATCACAGGATTAAAACAATCACAGTAGGAGTCAGGTGAAGTGCTAGTACATTGGGATTCACAAGTACTGTGATATCCCGAGCTGTCTGACATACAGAACCAGGACAGACAGCCTTAAAGGGGCGGCACGCACTGGCTTGCCATTCAAGCAGAGCCAATAAACTTTCAGGGCACCAATGACCCTATTATCCTCACTCTTGTGCTTAACCACTGTGCCCGCCCCTGATTGACGTTACCATTACAACGTCCTGGAGGCTGGCCACCAAAGCCGAGCCTGGTCACCACCATGAGGTTTTACATCCTCTATTAGTTAAAATGAGTCCACCTTAACTTGCCTGCAACTTCCACCTGACTCCTAAACCGCCACCAGAGAGGCCATTTGACACCTTAAATGGACTCGACCCCCATCAACCATGCCTAACAAAGCCATCAACCATTTCTACATGCTATGGAAAGTCTGTGCGCACAAGTAATAAAATTAAAATTCCAGAGCTCCGACAGATTAATTTTATCAATGCCATGCTACCGTGTCATGATCGATATTACGGTAACTACAGCAAAATAGCAGTTGCTAAACATCCTGCAATGAGGATCCCATAATGGGGAATGTGGAAAGTAAACCATAATTAAGGTTGTAGCCACAATCTGAATACCTGTATAATGACATCTGTCATGCCTCAAAAAACTATTATACCGCTCCCACTGGCTCAAGGGCACCGGGAGTAGGAATACTGCCCTTTGTGTTAATGCACTTGATTATACCCTTAGCCACTCCAACCAGCTCAAGGGCATCGGGAATAGGCATATTGCCCTTCATGTTAATGCACTTGATTACTTTACCCTTAGTCACTCCCACTGACTCAAGGGCACACAGATTAGGTACATTGCTCTTCAGTTTCATGCACTAGTGACTAGATAACTGCATTGTCCAGACGACAACCTTGTTCTCTTCTCCCCTCCAGCCGCTGTTCCTGGCTCAGAGGAGCCAATTTCTTCTGTAGGCATGCAAAATATGATTGCCATGACCCCAGGGACTTTACCCTAACAGGGTCCTATAAAATATAAATGCTTCTAGAGACCAGGGGGCCATACCGTGATGGTCACCACTCCATACCAGTGGGCCATACCCGAGATGGTTACCCCCTCCACACCAGGGGGCCATACACGAGATGGTTACCCTCCACACCAGGGGGCCATACCTGAGATGATTACCCCTCAAAACCAGGGTGCTATACCTGAAATGGTTACCCTTCCAAACCCAGGGGGGGTCAGCGGACAGTTTATTAACAAATAACATAAATATTTTCAATAAGTATTAAATACACAATCTTATACGACATGAGGGGAGGGTTCTTGGAGCCCCAATAATTCTGGCCAAATATTTGGCAAAAACACAAGAACTTAAAAAGTCCACGTTACCGTCAGTCGTAAACCACCAGCTCGAGGGCACCAAACATCCCGTTCCGGGAAGTCCAACCACCAAAAGCTCCCGGGTAACACCCTGTCCAGAGTTACCCGTCCAGAGCCGTAACCAAAAGCCAGATCCAGAATTTTAACTTCCAATTCCTTTTCGCTGATTCAGCGTCAACTCCAAGAACCCCACCCCAGAGGTCCATACTAATATGGTTACCCCTACTGACCAATTTATAAATAACTTCCAAGGACCCACTAAAAGGAAAACAAATAACTGTTTTTTTTTTTTTTTTTTAAATTTTAAATTCATGTTCTTATTAAAATAAACATAAAATAAACATCAAAGCATAAATAACATTAACACGCTGGGGGGAGTCCTTGAAGCTCCCAAATCTGGTGATTACCAAACATAAAATGTACCAACTATTACTCCCAGCCGTTACCCCACTAGATCGGGAGCACCATAGCCACAAGGGTTCCAGTGTTCACTTGAATTTCCTGGGGATCCGACAAACTCTTGCCGAAACTCCCTTCCACCTTTCACCAGGTCCAGAACCATATTAACTTCCAAAAAGAGGAATCCATATCCCAATGGATCCCCCAGACCAATTTCTAACCAACTTCAAGGACCCCCCCAACCACCAGGCTCCAGGTAATCCACTCAGGTCTGTGCTATCCGCCATCTTAAGTAATATAAAATAAGCACTTGGTGGGTATACACTGATGCCTTTTTTTTTAATATATTTATTATTCACACCTTTATTAAAACAAGCATACCATAAAACATCAAAGCATAAATAATATTAACACGCTGGTAGGAGTCCTTGAAGCTCCCAAAATCCAGTGATTACCAAACATAAAGTGAACATAAAATGTACCAACAATTACTCCCAGCCGTTATCCCACTAGCTCGGGAGCACCATAACCACAAGGATTCCAATGTTCACTTAAATTTCCTAGGGATCCGACAAACCCTTGCCGAAACTCCCCTCCACCTTTCACCAGATCCAGAACCATATTAAATTCCAAAAGGAGGAAACCATATCCCATTGGATCCCCAAGACCATATTTAACCAACTTCAAGGACCCCTCCAACTGCAAAAAATGTGGGATAAGTGAGGGTGAAAACCATGCAGGTTTACAACCAAGGTATTCAACAGGTTAATAATGGAAAATATCCCATCGTAAGGTCCAGAAATAGACAGAGAAGAGCAATGCTGTGTTATATGCTGTAACAATAAATGAGAAGTCGCCTGCTCCTCTACAGCAGTTACAGACAGACTCTAATCACCAGCTGCACATAAATGGTAAGAAATATGTAGGTCTAATATAAGCTGCCTGCAGCCATAGGTGTGTGAGCAGAAAACTGCAAGTTCTGTATCCCAGTCAGTTACTCTACTTCATACAATTACAATAGACGAGAGACAGGGCTGAAAACTGGGCCCATGATGTGTTTTCCAGAGCAATGTGCAGCCTCACACTAGGAGTGCCCACTCACTGCCCGCCATGTGCTGAGTTATTAGTGCCCACTCACTGCCCGCCATGTGCTGAATTATTAGTGCCCACTCACTGCCCGCCATGTGCTGAGTTATTAGTGCCCACTCACTGCCCGCCATGTGCTGAGTTATTAGTGCCCACTCAAATGTGCCGAGGTACTCCCCAATTATTTATTTTACACATGATAAAACATAAACCATTCAGGCCTGTGCTATCCACCATCTTAGTTAATATAAAATAAGCTCTTGGTAGGTATACTCTGATCATGCAATATATGAGGGGGAGGACTAAAGGCAGCAATAGCTACAGAAATCAAGCACTAAGCTGGAAGTCATGTCCAGATTATATGTACAGCCAGGAAAATGACCTGGAGACACAGGATGTCTATACCCAGCATGACCCGTATATAGCAGAGTGAGGAGTGATATCATGTATACAGACCTGTGGTACAGGTTAAGTATACAGCACAGTAATAGAGCCTTTACACATATATACCACATATAGTGTGTAACCTGGTTACACAGGATCTGCACACCCAGCCTTGGTATGTAACAGAGATGAGGTCACATACAGATCATCAGCCTCCATAACTGGGAAGGGGGGGGGTAATCAGCACACAGCAGGGTCAGTATACACTGCACTGACATGAAGTGCAGCCTCTCATCATCATACATATACCATCCCCCGACTGCTCCTCTCACCAGTGTCTCTAATACATGTGACTGCACAACTCCACCATAGTAATGGCAGACACTGTATGTGTCCCTGCTCTGTCCTATCATACATAAACCCAGAACTCATGAAGACTCTGTATAATACAGCAGTAATGTGGTATATCAGAAATGTCTGCAGGGAGGACACACAAAAGCTGCCTCTGCAATAAGTGAGGGAACATGGCAGCAACATGAATTGCTGAGGTAATCTTGATCCCAGATATGATGTAGGAGCTGATACTACCCTGGTACACACTACACAATGTCTGAGGTGAATGCAGAGTAGTGTATCAAACATGTCTGCAGGGAGGTCACACAGAAGTTGTCTCACAGTCTGTGAGGAAAATGTAGCATGCACATGAGGGACATGGCAGCTACATGAATTGCTGAGGTAATATTGATCCCATACATAATGTAGGAGCTGATACTACACTAGTACATGATGTCTGAGGTGAATGTGCTCCTATCATCTGTCATGTGAGGTGATAACCCCAGTATTATACTCCCTGACACTGCAGACATGCTTCCTCCTGTTCATCCTGTGTAAGAAAGAGGGAGAGACACAGATTTCCTGCTCTATATAAGCCCCACTCTCCTCACAGTATCCCCCAGGCACAGACATACTGTGCTTCTTACTCTGAAAGCAACATCCCTCGTGCTTAAAATCTACACCACTATACCAAAAAAGCTGCAGGAGTAAAGGTCCACCCAACCTCAAGTCATGTCCTTCTCCGCCTATGGCTCCTGTGGTTTCTTTGATGAATCTCCTCCTTTATGTACGGATTCATCCAACTATCTTGCATGTCTAAGGCTGGTTTCACATTTGCGTTTTTTAGCGCTGGAAAAAAACGCTAACCTGCGCATGCGTTTTTTCCCCTATATTTAACATGGGTGCGCATACCTGCGCGCTTGTAAGCGCATGTATGCGATTTTCATGCGCTGCGTTTTTTTGGGGTGTGCGATTGGATTTTCCAGACGCATCATGTTGCATTTTTTGGCCCTGCAAAAAAGCGCATGCGCACATATGCGCACGTTTTGCGCTAAAAATGGCCATTATAGCCTATGGATGCGCATATGTGCGCACTGGCATGCTCATGTAAGCGTTTTTTTGCATATGCGTTTTTTTTTTTTAACCATGGAATTTAGGGGTTTGAGTTAGAGTTAGGGTTAGTTAAGGGGGTTTAGGGTTAGGGTTAGGGTCAGGGTCAGGGTTAGGGTTGGGTTTTGGGTCAGGGTTAGGGTTTAGTATGGTTTGGTTAAGGGTTAGGGTCAGGGTTAGGGTCAGGATTAGGGTTAAGTATGGTTTTGTTAAGGGTTAGGGTCAGGGTTAGGGTTAGGGTTAGGGTTAGGGTCAGGGTTAGGGTTAGGGTTAGGGTCAGGGTTAGGGTTAGGGTCAGGGTTAGGGTTAAGTATGGTTTTGTTAAGGATTAGGGTCAGGGTTAGGGTCAGGATTAGGGTTAAGTATGGTTTTGTTAAGGGTTAGGGTCAGGGTTAGGGTTAGGGTTAGGGTTAGGGTCAGGGTTAGGGTTAGGGTCAGGGTTAGGGTTAGGGTCAGGGTTAGGGTTAAGTATGGTTTTGTTAAGGATTAGGGTCAGGGTTAGGGTCAGGATTAGGGTTAAGTATGGTTTTGTTAAGGGTTAGGGTCAGGGTTAGGGTTAGGGTTAGGGTTAGGGTCAGGGTTAGGGTCAGGATTAGGGTTAGGGTTAGGGTTAGGGTTAGGGTCAGGGTCAGGGTTAGGGTTAAGTATGGTTTTGTTAAGGGTTAGGGTCAGGGTTAGGGTTAGGGTTAGGGTCAGGGTTAGGGTCAGGATTAGGGTTAGGGTTAGGGTTAGGGTTAGGGTCAGGGTCAGGGTTAGGGTTAAGTATGCTTTTGTTAAGGGTTAGGGTCAGGGTTAGGGTTAGGGTTAGGGTCAGGGTTAGGGTTAGTTAGGGTTTAGGGTTTGGGTTAGGGTTAGGGTTAGTTAGGGTTTAGGGTTTGGGTTAGGGTTAAGTATGATTTGGTTAAGGGTTAGGGTTAGGGTTAGGGTTAGGGTCAGGGTTAGGGTTAGGGTTAGGGTCAGGGTTAGGGTTAGTAAAGTCATGGTTTGGGTAGTGTGAGGGGCCACCTAAAAATGTTGGAAAAAAACGCAAACGCGGTAAAAACGCGCTAAAAACGCATACAAACGCATAAAAACGCTGCGTTTTTTTCATGCATGCTCATAAAAATGCTTGAAAAAAACGCAGCAGTTGTATGCTTATGTATGCGTTTTTTCAATGCGTTTTTTTGCGGGAAAAACGCGCTGCAAAAAAAAGCAAGTGTGAAACTAGCCTAAGAAAACTATACTACAACGTTTACATATTTAGAAAGATATAGAAGGTATAATTTTTTTCTCATTAGTGGGTCTTTAACCCCTTTACCCCCAAGGGTGGTTTGCATGTTATTGACCAGGCCAATTTTTACAATTCTGACCACTGTCCCTTTATGAGGTAATAACTCTGGCACGCTTCCATGCATCCTGGTGATTCTGTTTTCTCATGACATACTGTACTTCATGTTAGAAGTAAAATTTCATCATGTTAGTGGTTAAATTTCATTCATATAACTTGCATGTATTAGTGATAAAAAAGGAAATTTGGCAAAAATTTTGAAAATTTCGCAATTTTCCAACTTTGAATTTTTATGCTCTTAAATCACAGAGATACAGCACACAAAAAACTTAATATGTAACATTTCCCACATGTTTACATTACATCAGCACAATTTGGGAACCAAAATTTTTTTTTGTTAGGAAGTTATAAGGGTTAAAATTCGACCAGCGATTTCTCATTTTTACAACACCATTTTATTTTTAGGGACCACATCATATTTGAAGTCACTTTGAGGGGTCTATACGATAGAAAATACCCAAAAGTGACACCATTCTAAAAACTGCACCCCTCAAGGTGCTCAAAACAAGATTCAATAATTTTATTAACCCTTCAGATGCTTCACAGGAATTTTTTGAATGTTTAAAAAAAATGAACATTTAACTTTTTTTCACAAAAAAAATTATTCAGGTTCAATTTTTTTATTTTACCAAGGGTAACAGGAGAAATTGGACTGCAAAAGTTATTGTACAATTTGTCCTGAGTATGCCGATTCCTGATATGTGGGAGGGAACCACTGTTTGGGTGCATGGCAGAGCTCGGAAGGGAAGGAGTGCCGTTAGACTTTTTCACTGCAAAATTGGCTGGAATTCAGATCGGATGCCATGTCAAGTTTGGAGAGCTCCTGATTTGCCTAAACAGTGGAAACCCCCCACATGTGACCCCATTTTGGAAAATAGACCACCCAAAGAACTTATCTAGACATGTGGTGAGCACTTTGAACCCCCAAGGGCTTCTCAGAAGTTTGTAACATACAGCCATACAATTAGAAGATCATATTTTTTCCACAAAAATGATCTTTTTACCCTCAATATTTATTTTCCCAAGAGTAGCAAATCCCCAAAAGTTATCGTGCAATTTGTCCTGAGTACGCTGATACCCCATATGTGGGGGTAAACCACTATTTGGGCGCATGGCAGAGCTCGTAAGGGAAGCAGCGCCATTTCACTTTTTTGGTTGGAATTGAGATTGGACGCCATGTCGCATTTGGAAAGCCCCTGATGTGCCAAAACAGTGGAAACCCCCCAATTCTAACTCCAACCCTAACCCCAACATACCCCTAACCCTAACCCTAGCCCTAACCCTAGCCCTAACCCTAAACCTAGCGCTAACCCTAGCCCTAACCCTAGCCCTAATGGGAAAATGGAAATAAATACATTTTTTTATTTTATTATTTTTCCCTAACTAAGGGGATGATAACAGGGGGTTTGATTTACTATTTATAGCAGGTTTTTATTTTTGGCAGCTGTCGCACGTTAAAAGACGCTTTTTATTGTAAAAATAGCTTTTGCATCACCACATTTTGAGAGCTTTAATTTTTCCATATTTTGACCCACCGAGTCATGTGAGGTCTTATTTTTTGAGGGAAGAGTTGACGTTTTTATTGGTACCATTTTCGGGCACATGACATTTTTTCATCGCTTTTTATTTCGATTTTTGGGATGCAGAATGGTGGTGCGTAGAGTTGAGCGAAACGGGTCGAAAAATTTCAAAAGTCGCCGACTTTTGGCAAAGTCGGGTTTCATGAAACGAAACCCGACCCTAGGATGAGGTCGGCCACGAGGTCGGCGACTTACGCGCCAAAGTCGCGTTTCAAAAGTTTGTTTTGCGCTCTTTTTCAGCCAATCAGGATCCACGGACACTGTGGGCAACGTGATGACATAGGCAGGGGTCACCACCATCTTTCAGAAGGGCATGCAAGTGATTGGCTTGCTTTGGTGGGCGTCACAGGGGGTATAAAAGGGCGTGCACGCCGACCGCCATCTTACTTCTGCCGATCTCAGTATAGGGAGAGGTTGCTGCTGATTCTGTAGGGAGAGCGTTAGGCAGGGAAGAAGACAAAAAAACTGCTTCTGCTGCTAGCGATTTGGCCTGCACAACACACCAGTCACTGTGTGTGCAGTGCAAGGGGAGACTATATAGTGGTGTATCAGTGGTGTTGGTTGTTGGGCTGCCTTCTAAGGCTTCCTGACATTCCTGCATTGCTGTTTACCCACTGCTCCGCAAACTGCTTTGTTAAAAGCAATCCCAATTTTTTTTTTTTGTCCTGCTGAGAAGAAAAAAAAACTGCTTCTGCTGCTAGCGATATGGCCTGCACAACACACCAGTCACTGTGTGTGCAGTGCAAGGGGAGGCTATATTGTGGTGTATCAGTGGTGTTGGTTGTTGGGCTGCCTTTTAAGGCTTCCTGACAGGCTGGCATTGCTGTTTACCCACTGCTCTGCAAACTGCTTTTTTAAAAGCAATCCAATCTCCCTTATCCTCTAGTCACTTTTGTCACAGCTGTGCCATCGAGCCTGTGACATAGCGCTCAGATATCAGTGGGCCTCACACAATCCAAAAGTGTCCAGTGTCCACAAGTGTCTGCAGAAATTCAAAATCTCCCTTATCCTCTCGTCACTTTTGTCACAGCTGTGCCATCGAGCCTGTGACATAGCGCTCAGATATCAGTGGCCCTCACACAATCCAAAAGTGTTCAGTGTCCACAAGTGTCTGCAGAAATTCAAAATCTCCCTTATCCTCTAGTCACTTTGGTCACAGCTGTGCCATCGAGCCTGTCACATAGCGCTCAGATATTCATTGGGCCTCACACAATCCAAAAGTGTCCAGGGTCCACAAGTGTGTGCAGAAATTCAAAATCTCCCTTCTCCTCTAGTCACTTTGGTCACAGCTGTGCCATCGAGCCTGTCACATAGTGCTCAGATATTCATTGGGCCTCACACAATCCAAAAGTGTCCAGTGTCCACAAGTGTGTGCAGAAATTCAAAATCTCCCTTATCCTCTAGTCACTTTGGTCACAGCTGTGCCATCGAGCCTGTCACATAGCACTCAGATATTCATTGGGTCTCACACAATCCAAAAGTGTCCATTGTCCACAAGTGTGTGCAGAAATTCAAAATCTCCCTTATCCGCTCGTCACCTTTGTCACAGCTGTGCCATTGAGCCTGTGACATAGCGCTCAGATATCAGTGGGCCTCACACAATCCAAAAGTGTCCAGTATCCACAAGTGTCTGCAGAAATTCAAAATCTCCCTTATCCTCTAGTCACTTTGGTCACAGCTGTTCCATCGAGCCTGTCACATAGCGCTCAGATATTCATTGGGCCTCACACAATCCAAAAGTGTCCAGTGTCCACAAGTGTGTGCAGAAATTCAAAATCTCCCTTATCCTCTAGTCACTTTGGTCACAGCTGTGCCATCGAGCCTGTCACATAGCGCTCAGATATTCATTGGGTCTCACACAATCCAAAAGTGTCCAGTGTCCACAAGTGTGTGCAGAAATTCAAAATCTCCCTTATCCTCTCGTCACTTTTGTCACAGCTGTGCCATCGAGCCTGTGACATAGCGCTCAGATATCAGTGGCCCTCACACAATCCAAAAGTGTCCAGTGTCCACAAGTGTCTGCAGAAATTCAAAATCTCCCTTATCCTCTCGTCACTTTTGTCACAGCTGTGCCATCGAGCCTGTGACATAGCGCTCAGATATCAGTGGGCCTCACACAATCCAAAAGTGTCCAGTGTCCACGAGTGTCTGCAGAAATTCAAAATCTCCCCTGTCCTATAGACACCTTATACCTTGTTTTACATTACTATATAGTTTGTTGGATTTTGTCTTCATTTCTATCAAAAATGAGGAAGGCTGGTGGAAGAGGCCATGGAATTGGGCGGGGGTTGGCAGCTGGTAATGATGGTGTTGGTGGTGGATCTGATGGTAGTGGCAAGAGCAAAATAGGACCGAATGCAGGAGATGTTGAGCCTGCGTCATCGTCTGGCTACATAAGGCCTCGAACGTTTAGTTTTCTAGGAGTTGGCAAACCGCTTTTAAAGCCAGAGCATCAGGAAAAAGTTTTGTCTTACATTGCTGACTCAGCCTCCAGCTCTATCGCCTCCTCTTCTTCAGTTGTAAAAAGTAAAAGCACTGAGTCGTCATTGGAGGCTCATGCTCATGAACCACACCTTTCCTTGTGTCCTTCACCCCAACCAAGATTGAAGGATGACGCAGGCCATACTAGTGATTACTCCATGGAGCTGTTTTCACATACCATGCCTGGATTATCAAGTCAAATGGTGAATTACCCAGGCCAAGATGAATCTGACATGGAGTGCACTGATGCACAGCCGCTGATGGATGATTCTGCTGGTACATTCACTCAGAGCACTACATTGTCCTCGCAGTGTACAGAGCCAGATTCTGACCCTGATGAGACTCAGGTGCCCCTTCCCGCACACTATACCACCATACACGGTGACACAGAGGAAGGTGCACATGACATAGAAGAGGAGGTGATGGATGACCCAGCTGTTGACCCAGATTGGCATCCATTGGGGGAAGAGGGTGCTGCTTCCAATAGCTCAGATGAGGAGCATCCACAGCAGACATCGACATCGCAACAGCTGTTATCTGGCAGGCCCGTAGCACTCCAAAGACAGGTTCCAAACATCAAAAGAGTTGCTGGACAGCTTGTCCAGAGGGTCAAAAGATCACAGCGTGCTAGGCCGCAAAATGTCTGCCAAAGTAGGAAGAGTGCAGTGTGGCACTTTTTTGAACAAAATCCTCATGATCAGGCCAAGGTTATCTGTAAGAAGTGCGCAAAGACCTTTAGCCGAGGGAAAAATCTGAAAAATTTGTATACCAGTTGCATGCTTAGACATTTAACCAGCATGCACTTGCAAGCGTGGACACAACACCAAACCTCAAGTGCCACATGTGCAACTGATCACAACGAAGGTAGTCAGCAACGCTACATTGTTTCTCCCACTGTAAGCCCACCGGTTAGCACAGCAGCAAATGTTGAGGTGTCGTTGCAAGGCCACAGCAGTCAGGGAATCCCACTGTTATATCAACGAAAGACTGATTCTAGGCCATCAGAAAGAACACCAACTCCATCACCATCATCAACCCTCTCTCAGTCCGCCCTGTCCACCGCTACTTCCACCATATGCAGCTCTCAAGTCTCTCATCCGCGTACACTGGGTTTGAACGCCCACATTGCCAAACTAATCTCGTTTGAGATGATGCCCTTTCGGTTGGTGGAAAGCACAGCTTTCCGCGAACTCATGGCCTATGCAGTACCACGCTATGACCTACCCAGTCGCCACTTCTTCTCTCGCAAAACCATCCCAGCCCTCCACCATCATGTGAAAGACCGCATTGTCCATGCACTCAAGCAGTCAGTGAGCGGAAAGGTGCACCTCACAACTGATGCATGGTCCAGTCGGCATGGCCAGGGCCGTTACGTGTCCATCACTGCGCACTGGGTTAATGTGGTGGATGCAGGGTCCACAGGGAACAGCGGCGGTGGGACAGTGCTGCCTAGCCCACGGTATGGGAAACAGTTGGCTGTAGGCGTTCGACCCTCCTCCTCCTCCTCCTCCAGAAGCGAAAGCTCGTCCACAGAGCGCAGTCGTACGAGCACTCCATCTGCAGCTGCCACTGTTGCACACGATGTGTCCCCCTATCGAGCAGCTAGTGGAAAGCGTCAGCAGGCTGTGTTGCAGATGATGTGTTTGGGCAATAGACACACCGCCGAGGTGCTGGCTGAGTACTTGAAGCGACTAACTGAGTCATGGCTGGGCAGTGTACATCTTGAGGCAGGCAAGGTAGTTAGTGATAACGGCCGTAATTTTGTGGCAGCCATAGCCCTTTCAAAACTCAGCCATATACCTTGCTTGGCTCACACCTTGAACCTGGTGGTGCAGTGCTTCCTCAAAAATTATCCGGAGTTAACAGCCCTGCTCCAGAAGGTGCGAAGACTGTGCGCGCACATCCGCCGGTCGCCTGTGCACTCCGTTCGTATGCAGAAGCTGCAGCGATTGCTCCACCTTCCCAACCACCGCCTCATTATCGACATTGCAACAAGGTGGAACTCCACCCTGCACATGGTGGAGCGGCTGTGCGAGCAGAGGCAGGCCATAATGCATTTGTGGGAGGATACACGGCCAGGCACTTTGAGAGCAGACATGGAGTTGACAGGTTTGCAGTGGTCGAAGCTGAAAGACCTCTGTAAAGTCCTTCAGTGTTTTGAGGAATGCACACGGCTGGTAAGCGCAGACGACGCCATCCTAAGCATGAGCATCCCACTTATGCGTCTGCTCATGCAAACTTTGACGCACCTTAAGGAGCAGGCATCTGCAGCCAATGTTGATGAGGAGGAAGAGGAGGAGGGAATCCTTGATGACATTCAGCCATTGTCTGCTCAGGGACCTCTCCTGGACGAGGTGGAGGAAGAAGAGGAGGAGGAGGATGATGGGGATGATTACTTAGGGGAGGAGGATGCATCTTGTGGGGCAAGTGAAAATGTTGGCGTGGCAAGGTCTGGTACAGGGTTTGTGCATGACTGGAGGGATGTGGATTTGCCTGAAAGTGCTCCTCCAACCAGCACTCGCAGTGCATCATTGACACCGGGATCATTGGCCCACATGTCAGATTATGCCTTGCAGATCCTAAAAAGGGACCCACGCATTGCCAAAATGATGAACGATGACGACTACTGGTTGGCCAGCATCCTAGATCCACGCTATAAAGGCAAATTACAAAACATCATGCCACAGGAGAACCTTGACCTAATATTGGCTAATAAACAAGCAACTCTGGTAAATCGGTTGCTTGAGGCATTCCCAGCACACAGCAGCGGTGATGGTTCTCACACGAGCCGTACGGGCCGGGGGCAGCTTGGCAGAGGTGTTCGTGGTGCACACAGCAGAAGTGGCGTTGGAGACAGGGGTTTCATGACAATGTTGTGGACTGATTTTTCAAGTGCTGCTCACACAACTGGTAATACTGCATCGTTGGAAAGTGACAGGAGACAGCAGTTGTCAACTATGGTTACAAACTACTTTTCCTCCCATATCGATGTTCTCCCACACAGGTCATTCCCCTTTGACTATTGGGCCGCTAAACTGGACACCTGGCCTGAATTGGCACAATATGCCTTACAGGAACTCGCTTGCCCAGCTGCAAGTGTGCTATCGGAAAGAGTATTCAGTGCAGCTGGATCAATCCTGACAGAAAAAAGGACCCGTCTGTCAACCCAAAATGTGGATAATCTAACCTTCATTAAAATGAACCACGCATGGGTTTCCAAGGATTTTTTCCCACCTTCCCCTGATGACACATAGGGTGACAGAAAAATGTTTTGCTTTGGTCCACCTCTTCCTGGGACTTGACCTATTTCACCTTTTGCATCAGCTGAATGTCCAACATCAACATATGCCACTTTCTAAAACTCCCTAACTGTGCTGCCTCCCCCCCCATGGCCGGGGTCACCAGCTAGCGCACGACACCGTGCGAGTGCCGTTGCCCTGGACAGGTGGGTAGGCCGACCCTTGGGAGCGGGCACTGGCACAGGGTCCTTCATAGTGCAATCTAGTGTCTCTGACGGTGGTGGTGCACACCCGCCGTCAGACACACCGCCGTACTATGAGGGGCCAAGTGCCAGTACCGACGCCCACGAGTGGGCCCCCCTTGCTTGGGCAGGGCCCCAGCATTTGCAATCTTTACCTCTCCCTGCTCCTCCGCTGTGTAGTCTGGGCTGTCAAATCCATACTGTGCCTGACACCGTCTGAGCCTGCCTCCTGATGTATAGACATATATTTTGAATGTGTACGCTATCCATACATGTTATCTGGGGATACGGTACCCTTTCTAACCTTTGTGCAATCACGTGCAATCCATACTGGGCCTAACACCGTCTGAGCCTGCCTCCTGATGTATAGACATATATTTTGAATGTGTACGCTATCCATACATGTTATCCGGGGAAACGGTACCCTTTCTAACCTTTGTGCAATCACGTGCAATCCATACTGGGCCTAACACCGTCTGAGCCTGCCTTCTGATGTATAGACATATATTTTGAATGTGTACGCTATCCATACATGTTATCTGGGGATACGGTACCCTTTCTAACCTTTGTGCAATCACGTGCAATCCATACTGGGCCTAATACCGTTTGAGCCTGCCTCCTGATGTATAGACATATATTTTGAATGTGTACGCTATCCATACATGTTATCCGGGGAAACGGTACCCTTTCTAACCTTTGTGCAATCACGTGCAATCCATACTGGGCCTAACACCGTCTTCCTGCCTCCTGATGTATAGACATATATTTTGAATGTGTACGCTATCCATACATGTTATCTGGGGATACGGTACCCTTTCTAACCTTTGTGCAATCACGTGCAATCCATACTGGGCCTAACACCGTCTGAGCCTGCCTCCTGAGACATATATTTTGAATGTGTACGCTATCCATACATGTTATCCGGGGATACAGTACCCTTTCTAACCTTTGTGCAATCACGTGCAATCCATACTGGGCCTAACACCGTCTGAGCCTGCCTCCTGAGACATATATTTTGAATGTGTACGCTATCCATGCATGTTATCCGGTGATACGGTACCCTTTCTAACCTTTGTGCAATCACGTGCAATCCATACTGGGCCTAACACCGTCTGAGCCTGCCTCCTGAGACATATATTTTGAATGTGTCCGCTATCCATACATGTTATCTGGGGATACGGTACCCTTTCTAACCTTTGTGCAATCACGTGCAATCCATACTGGGCCTAACACCGTCTGAGCCTGCCTCCTGAGACATATATTTTGAATGTGTACGCTATCCATACATGTTATCCGGGGATACGGTACCCTTTCTAACCTTTGTGCAATCACGTGCAATCCATACTGGGCCTAACACCGTCTGAGCCTGCCTCCTGAGACATATATTTTGAATGTGTACGCTATCCATACATGTTATCTGGGGATACGGTACCCTTTCTAACCTTTGTGCAATCACGTGTAATCCATACTGGGCGTGAGAACGGCTGGCGAGCTGTTAAGCAAGCTACAGCACCTGTGGTTTGCACACGTAAGTTTTTCATTTTTTCAGGAATGACGGTTAGGCCTAATTCCGGAACTGCAGTTGACCTGCACTTACTGGGAAATCATTGTTCGCGGGTAATAATTGTAATCAGTGATCCCCATCACTAACGTTCAGCGGGTTATCTGCACCTGTAAGCGACAAACGCTGGCCTTTTCTGTTTAGCGCACATGCAGCCACGGACATGTAAGGGCATGACACACCAGTTATTGGCCAATCTCATGTTCCAGAGCCTCACGTGTCCCTCTAGTAAGCCGGACTCGGACCGCGGGGCATGACGGAGTCTCGTTCGTTAACGGAATTAAGCTTGCAATGTGTGCATCTGTTCTGTAGCTGGCATGGTTGAGGTTTCCCAGGTGGAGTCGAATTTAACCGTAGGCTCCACTCCTGGTGGTGCCCTTCTGGACATTCCTTTAAGGTTCAGCTTTGCAACCATACTGCCCACGTAAAACAAACAATTTGCCTTCATGAACGCTGTTTGGAGGGTCATGACTCGTGGGAATAACGCCGCCCAATCAGTTAACCTGCTAGAGCGATCCTTCGTTGCTCCCAAGCATGACATCACACTCCCTAGGAGGAAGGTAATGCCACTGTGGCGACCGTACTCCTGGGGGCGACACAAGTGCACTGATGCCCAGCCACTGCTCGATGAATCTGCTGGTACAATGACCCAGACCACTACATTCCCCTCGCACGCTACACGGCCTGAATCTGACCCTGATGAAACTCAGGTTACCCTTCCCATATACAGTTCCATCTTACACGGTGACAAAGAGGAAGCTGCAGATGAAAGTGCAGGTTCAGCCCACCCGCCATCAGACACACCACCATACTATCAGGGGCCCTGTGCCGGTGCCGTCGCCAACGAGTGGGCCCCCCCTGCTTGCTCAGGATCACAGCACTTGCAAGGTTGAAATACTGTGCAGTGAGATGGAAGATGGGGACGACGAGGAGTCCAGACTAGTACAGGGATTCCCTAGCGAGGAGACTTATTTGATTGTTTTCAATGTTGGGACAGCAATTTTTGGGGAGCACGTTACTCTGGAGAATGATAGATGGGGCCCACCATACACTGGAACATTCCAAAGGTGGACATCAGACACTGGAGCAGCATTTACAGGGCCCATTATACACTAGAGCATTAGAAATGGGGCCCATTATGTTTGGAGCATTATTTGGGCCCATAAGACAGTGGAGCTTCATCCATGGGGACCAACATATACTGTAGCATTATGTGGAGCTCATCATATACTGTTTCAAACATTATATGGGACCAATGATTCTGTATGGAGAAATAGATGGGCCTCGTCATGAGATGTAAAAAGTGAAGTATTTTTCATTGTACTATACCGCTATTTCTCTGCCGTATCGGAGCATGATGAGTTTTGGTATGTGTTAAAGGGGCGCTCTTTCGCCCAGGGCACATGAAAACCTGGAGCCAGCCCCCCCCCCACAACTTTAGCCAAATAACCCCCATTTTTCAGTGCGTAACTTGTATTATGAAGTTAATTAAGGTTGACAAGCTTAAGTAAGAAGAATTGATGCTTTTGGCATTCAAATGGGCACTGTAGGTGTGTTTCCTGTCCTCCTCTCACTGCCGACTTTTATTCCCCATTGACTTACATTGGGTTTTGTGTTTCGGGACGACCCCGACTTTTCCCTATAATCGGACGATCTTGCTCGACCCGACTTTTGGAAAAGTCGGGTTTCACGAAACGAAACGCGACCCTAAAAAACCAAAAGTCGCTCAACTCTAGTACATAGTACTAGAATTTGAATTTCCCTAGAGATTTTAGGAGGCTGAACTATTATCTCAGGCCTACTATAGGTTACACCTCAATTTAACAGGTTGAAATTGGCTGGTGTATTTCAAAGTACAAGGTGTATATAGTATTGGGGAGAATTTGAATCTCCCTTATAGATTTTAGGAGGCTTTACTATTATCTCAGGCCCACTATAGATTACACCTCAATTTAACAGGCTGAAATAGGCTGGTGTATGACCAGGCCCAAGGTGTGTATATAGTATTGGGGAGAATTGGAAGCTCACTAGAGATTTTAGGAGGCTGAACTATTATCTCAGGCCTACTATAGGTTACACCTCAATTTAACAGGTTGAAATTGGCTGGTGTATTTCAAAGTACAAGGTGTTTATAGTATTGGGGACAATTTGAATCTCCCTAGAGATTTTAGGAGACTGAACTATTATCTCAGGCCCACTATAGATTACACCTCAATTTAACAGGCTGAAATAGGCTGGTGTATGACCAGGCACAAGGTGTGTATATAGTATTGGGGAGAATTGGAAGCTCCCTAGAGATTTTAGGAGGCTGAACTATTATCTCAGGCCTAATATAGATTACACCTCAATTTAACAGGCTGAAATTGGCTGGTGTATGACAAAGTACAAGGTGTATATAGTACTGGGGAGAATTTGAAACTCCCTAGAGATTTTAGGAGGCTGAACTATTATCTCAGGCCCACTATAGCTTACACCTCAATTTAACAGGCTGAAATTGGCTGGTGTATGACAAAGTACAAGGTGTGTGTATAGTATTGGGGAGAATTTGAATCTCACTAGAGATTTTAGGAGGCTGACAATGATGCACTCAGTCCAAGTATGGCAGCAGGCAGCCTAATAAGCAGGACTGCTGCACACAAAAGTGTGGAAAAATGAACGCTTGGTAACTGTGCAGAAAAGAGGAAGAAAAGTATTTTTGCTTTTAAAAAAGCAGTTTGCACAGCAGTGTGCAAACAGCAATGCAGCTATCAGGGAGCCTTATAAGGTAGCCTAATAACCAACAGAGCTGATGCACAAAAATATATCCTCCCCTGTCACTGCACACAAAGTGTTGTGTTGTACAGTGAAAATCGCTACCAGCAGAAGCATTTTTTTTTGTTCTTCTTCCCTGCCTAACGCTCTCCCTTATTCAGAATCATCAGCAGCAACCTCTCCCTATGCTAAGATCGGCAGAAGTAAGATGTCGGTCGGTGTGCATGCCCTTTTATAGCCCCTGTGATGCCACACAAAGCAAGCCAATCACTTGCATGCCCTTCTCAAAGATGGTGGTGACCGCTGCCCATGTCATCGTGTTGCCCACAGTGTGCGTCCTCCATCATTGGCTGAAAAAGGGCACTGGAAGCATCATTTGAAATGTGACTTTGGCGCTCTGGTCGCCGACCTCACAGCCGACCTCACGCTATGGTCGGGTTTCGTTTCATGAAACCCGACTTTAGCGAAAGTCGGCGACTTATGAATTTAACCAACCCGTTTCGCTCAACTCAACTCATCACTATTAATCTGTTCTCCATTAAAAATGACAATGTATGTAAATTGTAAATTGTTATATATGATGGTATTTGTGATATTCTTTCATATTAACTATGTTGCTTTTATTGTGAAACATATTGCTTTGGATATGCCATTTAAAAAATGAAAGCACAAGACTTATTGTGAATATTGATAATATTGAAAAACATTCACAAATACTTATGATAATGTACTGCTGAATCATTTACAAATAAATAGCTAAAACCTTAACATTTTAAAGAGTAACAAAACTTTAATTTGTAATAATTCTGTCCAGCATGGAAAATAATGAAACTTTTGAAATCATTTTGTTAGGTAATTTGTCTTCATTCCTGTAAATATTCATCAGGGGCCTTCTGAGCCTTCAAAGCCTGTGAATATAATTTCTCTGGTTAGCCAATAAAGGTATCAATCCTCGAATACTTTTCACTAGAGTTGAGCGACTTTTGGTTTTTTAGGGTCGAGTTTCGTTTCGTGAAACCCGACTTTTCCAAAAGTCGGGTCGAGCAAGATCGTCCGATTATAGGGAAAAGTCGGGGTCGTCCCGAAACACGAAACACAATGTAAGTCAATGGGGAATAAAAGTCGGCAGTGAGAGGAGGACAGGAAACACACCTACAGTGCCCATTTGAATGCCAAAAGCATCAATTCTTCTTACTTAAGCTTGTCAACCTTAATTAACTTCATAATACAAGTTACGCACTGAAAAATGGGGGTTATTTGGCTAAAGTTGTGGGGGGGAGGGCTGGCTGCAGGTTTTCATGTGCCCTGGGCGAAAGAGCGCCCCTTTAACACATACCACAACTCACCATGCTCCGATACGGCAGAGAAATAGCGGTATAGTACAATGAAAAATACTTCACTTTTTACATCTCATGACGAGGCCCATCTATTTCTCCATACAGAATCATTGGTCCCATATAATGTTTGAAACAGTATATGATGAGCTCCACATAATGCTACAGTATATGTTGGTCCCCATGGATGAAGCTCCACTGTCTTATGGGTCCAAATAATGCTCCAAACATAATGGGCCCCATTTCTAATGCTCTAGTGTATAATGGGCCCTGTAAATGCTGATCCAGTGTCTGATGTCCACCTTTGGAATGTTCCAGTATATGGTGGGCCCCATCTATCATTCTCCAGAGTATAGTGCTCCCCAAAAATTGCTGTCCCAACATTGAAAACAATCAAATAAGTCTCCTCGCTAGGGAATCCCTGTACTTGTCTGGACTCCTCGTCGTCCCCATCTTCCATCTCACTGCACAGTATTTCAACTTTGCAAGTGCTGTGATCCTGAGCAAGCAGGGGGGGCCCACTTGTTGGCGACGGCACTGGCACAGGGCCCCTGATAGTACGGTGGTGTGTCTGATGGCGGGTGGGCCGAACCTGCACTTTCATCTGCAGCTTCCTCTTTGTCACCGTGTAAGATGGAACTGTATATGGGAAGGGTAACCTGAGTTTCATCAGGGTCAGATTCAGGTCGTGTAGCGTGCGAGGGGAATGTAGTGGTCTGGGTCAATGTACCAGCAGATTCATCGAGCAGTGGCTGGGCATCAGTGCACTTGTGTCACCCCCAGGAGTACGGTCGCCACAGTGGCATTACCTTCTTCCTAGGGAGTGTGATGTCATGCTTGGGAGCAACGAACGATCTCTCTAGCAGGTTAACTGATTGGGCGGCGTTATTCCCACGAGTCATGACCCTCCAAACAGCTTTCATGAAGGCAAAGTGTTTGCTTTACGTGGGCAGTATGGTTGCAAAGCTGAACCTTAAAGGAATGTCCAGAAGGGCACCACCAGGAGTGGAGCCTACGGTTAAATTCGACTCCACCTGGGAAACCTCAACCATGCCAGCTACAGAACAGATGCACACATTGCAAGCTTAATTCCGTTAACGAACGAGACTCCGTCATGCCCCGCGGTCCGAGTCCGGCTTACTAGAGGGACACGTGAGGCTCTGGCACATGAGATTGGCCAATAACTGGTGTGTCATGCCCTTACATGTCCGTGGCTGCATGTGCGCTACACTGAAAAGGCCAGCGTTTGTCGCTTACAGGTGCAGATAACCCGCTGAACAACGTTAGTGATGGGGATCACTGATTACAATTATTACTCGCGAACAATGATTTCCCAGTAAGTGCAGGTCAACCACAGTTCCGGAATTAGGCCTAACCGTCATTCCTGAAAAAATGAAAAACTTACGTGTGCAAACCACAGGTGCTGTAGCTTGCTTAACAGCTCGCCAGCCGTTCTCACGCCCAGTATGGATTACACGTGATTGCACAAAGGTGAGAAAGGGTACCGTATCCCCAGATAACATGTATGGATAGCGTACACATTCAAAATATATGTCTATACATCAGGAGGCAGGCTCAGACGGTGTTACGCCCAGTATGGATTGCACGTGATTGCACAAAGGTTAGAAAGGGTACCGTATCCCCGGATAACATGTATGGATAGCGTACACATTCAAAATATATGTCTATACATCAGGAGGCAGGCTCAGACGGTGTTAGGCCCAGTATGGATTGCACGTGATTGCACAAAGGTTAGAAAGGGTACCGTATCCCCGGATAACATGTATGGATAGCGTACACATTCAAAATATATGTCTATACATCAGGAGGCAGGCTCAGACGGTGTTAGGCCCAGTATGGATTGCACGTGATTGCACAAAGGTTAGAAAGGGTACCGTATCCCCGGATAACATGTATGGATAGCGTACACATTCAAAATATATGACTATACATCAGGAGGCAGGCTCAGACGGTGTTAGGCCCAGTATGGATTGCACGTGATTGCACAAAGGTTAGAAAGGGTACCGTATCCCCAGATAACATGTATGGATAGCGTACACATTCAAAATATATGTCTATACATCAGGAGGCAGGCTCAGACGGTGTTAGGCCCAGTATGGATTGCACGTGATTGCACAAAGGTTAGAAAGGGTACCGTATCCCCAGATAACATCAAAATATATGTCTATACATCAGGAGGCAGGCTCAGACGGTGTTAGGCCCAGTATGGATTGCACGTGATTGCACAAAGGTTAGAAAGGGTACCGTATCCCCGGATAACATGTATGGATAGCGTACACATTCAAAATATATGTCTATACATCAGGAGGCAGGCTCAGACGGTGTTAGGCCCAGTATGGATTGCACGTGATTGCACAAAGGTTAGAAATGGTACCGTATCCCCAGATAACATGTATGGATAGCGTACACATTCAAAATATATGTCTATACATCAGGAGGCAGGCTCAGACGGTGTTAGGCCCAGTATGGATTGCACGTGATTGCACAAAGGTTAGAAAGGGTACCGTATCCCCAGATAACATGTATGGATAGCGTACACATTCAAAATATATGTCTATACATCAGGAGGCAGGCTCAGACGGTGTTAGGCCCAGTATGGATTGCACGTGATTGCACAAAGGTTAGAAAGGGTACCGTATCCCCGGATAACATGTATGGATAGCGTACACATTCAAAATATATGTCTATACAACAGGAGGCAGGCTCAGACGGTGATAGGCCCAGTATGGATTGCACGAGATTGCACAAAGGTTAGAAAGGGTACCGTATCCCCGGATAACATGTATGGATAGCGTACACATTCAAAATATATGTCTATACATCAGGAGGCAGGCTCAGACGGTGTTAGGCCCAGTATGGATTGCACGTGATTGCACAAAGGTTAGAAAGGGTACCGTATCCCCAGATAACATGTATGGATAGCGTACACATTCAAAATATATGTCTATACATCAGGAGGCAGGCTCAGACGGTGTTAGGCCCAGTATGGATTTCACGTGATTGCACAAAGGTTAGAAACGGTACCGTATCCCCGGATAACATGTATGGATAGCGTACACATTCAAAATATATGTCTATACATCAGGAGGCAGGCTCAGACGGTGTCAGGCACAGTATGGATTTGACGGCCCAGACTACACAGCGGAGGAGCAGGGAGAGGTAAAGATTGCAAATGCTGGGGCCCTGCCCAAGCAAGGGGGGCCCACTCGTGGGCGTCGGTACTGGCACTGGGCCCCTCATAGTACGGCGGTGTGTCTGACGGCGGGTGTGCACCACCACCGTCAGAGACACTTGATTGCACTATGAAGGACCCTGTGCCAGTGCCCGCGCCCAAGAGTCGGCCTACCCACCTGTCCAGGGCAACGGCACTCGCACGGTGTCGTGCGCTAGGTGGTGACCCCGGCCATGGGGGGGGAGGCAGCACAGTTAGGGAGTTTTAGAAAGTGGCATAAGTTGATGTTGGACATTCAGCTGATGCAAAAGGTGAAATAGGTCAAGTCCCAGGAAGAGGTGGACCAAAGCAATCCATTTTTCTGTCACCCTATGTGTCATCAGGGGAAGGTGGGACAAAATCCTTGGAAACCCATGCGTGGTTCATTTTAATGAAGGTTAGATCATCCACATTTTGGGTTGACAGACGGGTCCTTTTTTCTGTCAGGATTGATCCAGCTGCACTGAAGACTCTTTCCGATAGCACACTTGCAGCTCGGCAAGCGAGCTCCTGTAAGGCATATTGTGCCAATTCAGGCCAGGTGTCCAGTTTAGCGGCCCAATAGTCAAAGGGGAATGACCTGTGTGGGAGAACATCGATATGGGAGGAAAAGTAGTTTGTAACCATAGTTGACAACTGCTGTCTCCTGTCACTTTCCATCGATGCAGTATTACCAGTTGTGTGAGCGGTACTTGAAAAATCAGTCCACAACATTGTCATGAAACCCCTGTCTCCAACGCCACTTCTGCTGTGTGCACCACGAACACCTCTGCCAAGCTGCCCCCGGCCCGTACGGCTCGTGTGAGAACCATCACCGCTGCTGTGTGCTGGGAATGCCTCAAGCAACCGATTTACCAGAGTTGCTTGTTTATTAGCCAATATTAGGTCAAGGTTCTCCTGTGGCATGATGTTTTGTAATTTGCCTTTATAACGTGGATCCAGGATGCTGGCCAACCAGTAGTCGTCATCGTTCATCATTTTGGCAATGCGGGGGTCCCTTTTTAGGATCTGCAAGGCATAATCTGACATGTGGGCCAATGTTCCCGGTGTCAATGATGCACTGCGAGTGCTGGTTGGAGGAGCACTTTCTGGCAAATCCACATCCCTCCAGTCACGCACAAACCCTGTACCAGACCTTGCCACGTCAACATTTTCACTTACCCCACGAGATGCATCCTCCTCCCCTAAGTAATCATCCCCATCATCCTCCTCCTCCTCCTCTTTTTCTTCCACCTTGTCCAGGAGAGGTCCCTGAGCAGACAATGGCTGAATGTCATCAAGGATTCCCTCCTCCTCTTCCTCCTCATAAACATTGGCTGCAGAAGCCTGCTCCTTAAGGTGCGTCAAAGTTTGCATGAGCAGACACATAAGTGGGATGCTCATGCTTAGGATGGCGTCGTCTGCACTTACCAGCCGTGTGCATTCCTCAAAACACTGAAGGACTTTACAGAGGTCTTTCAGCTTCGACCACTGCACACAGGTCAACTCCATGTCTGCTCTCAAAGTGCCTGGCCGTGTATCCTCCCACAAATGCATTATGGCCTGCCTCTGCTCGCACAGCCGCTCCACCATGTGCAGGGTGGAGTTCCACCTTGTTGCAATGTCGATAATGAGGCGGTGGTTGGGAAGGTGGAGCAATCGCTGCAGCTTCTGCATACGAACGGAGTGTACAGGCGACCGGCGGATGTGCGCGCACAGTCTTCGCACCTTCTGGAGCAGGGCTGTTAACTCCGGATAATTTTTGAGGAAGCACTGCACCACCAGGTTCAAGGTGTGAGCCAAGCAAGGTATGTGGCTGAGTTTTGAAAGGGCTATGGCTGCCACAAAATTACGCCCGTTATCACTAACTACCTTGCCTGCCTCAAGATGTACACTGCCCAGCCATGACTCAGTTTGTCGCTGAAAATACTCGGCCAGCACCTCGGCGGTGTGTCTGTCGCCCAAACACATCATCTGCAACACTGCCTGCTGACGCTTTCCACTAGCTGCTCGATAGGGGGACACCTCGTGTGCAACAGTGGCAGCTGCAGATGGAGTGATCGTACGACTGCGCTCTGTGGACGAGCTTTCGCTTCTGGAGGAGGAGGGTCGAACGCCTACAGCCAACTGTTTCCTATACCGTGGGCTAGGCAGCACTGTCCCACCACCGCTGTCCCCTGTGGACCCTGCATCCACCACATTAACCCAGTGCGCAGTGATGGACACGTAACGGCCCTGGCCATGCCGACTGGACCATGCATCAGTTGTGAGGTGCACCTTTCCGCTCACTGACTGCTTGAGTGCATGGACAATGCGGTCTTTCACATGATGGTGGAGGGCTGGGATGGCTTTGCGAGAGAAAGAAGTGGCGACTGGGTAGGTCATAGCGTGGTACTGCATAGGCCATGAGTTCGCGGAAAGCTGCGCTTTCCACCAACCGAAAGGGCATCATCTCAAACGAGATTAGTTTGGCAATGTGGGCGTTCAAACCCAGTGTACGCGGATGAGAGACTGAGTACTTTCTTGACCTACTCATAGTGTCTGGGAGGGTGAGCTGGACTTGAGAGTTGCATATGGTGGAAGTAGCGGTGGACAGGGCGGACTGAGAGAGGGTTGATGATGGTGATGGAGTTGGTGTTCTTTCTGATGGCCTAGAATCAGTCTTTCGTTGATATAACAGTGGGATTCCCTGACTGCTGTGGCCTTGCAACGACACCTCAACATTTGCTGCTGTGCTAACCGGTGGGCTTACAGTGGGGGAAACAATGTAGCATTGCTGACTACCTTCGTTGTGATCAGTTGCACATGTGGCACTTGAGGTTTGGTGTTGTGTCCACGCTTGCAAGTGCATGCTGGTTAAATGTCTAAGCATGCAATTGGTATTCAAATTTTTCAGATTTTTCCCTCGTCTAAAGGTCTTTGCGCACTTCTTACAGATAACCTTGGCCTGATCATTAGGATTTTGTTAAAAAAAGTGCCACACTGCACTCTTTCTACTATGGAAGACATTTTGCGTCCTTGCACGCTGTGCTATTTTGACCGTCTGGCCAAGCAGTCCAGCAACTTTTCGGCTTTTTGTAACCCGTTTTTGGACTGCTCCGTGCCTGCCAGATAACAGCTGTTGCGATGTCGATGCCTGCAGCGGATGCTCCTCCTCCTCTTCTGAGCTATTGGCAGTGGCACCCTCTTCCCCAATGGATGCCAATCTGGGTCAACACCTGGGTCATCCATCACCTCCTCTTCAATGTCATGTGCACCTTCCTCTGTGTCACCGTGTATGGTGGTATAGTGTGCGGGAAGGGGCACCTGAGTCTCATCAGGGTCAGAATCTGGCTCTGTACACTGCGAGGACAATGTAGTGCTCTGAGTGAATGTACCAGCAGAATCATCCATCAGCGGCGCACATCGGAACACCCCCTCATCCCAGCCTGTGGCCTGCAGCAACACTCCACTCTTGCCTCCTCCAGCAGCAACCATAGGACCCCGCTCCACCACGGCAGGTAAGGTATATCATATCACATTATAAGACGCACCCCCATTTTCCCAAAAAATTTTGGGGAAAAAAGTGCATCTTATAATCCGAGAAATACAGTAGTTAAAAAAAATAATAAAGCAGTTAGAGAAGTGAGGGAAGGATGGGAAATTTTTAATTAAGGTATACTAGAAGAAAGATTAGCTTATGACATTCAATAGATAAGTTTATTTTACTCCTAAATCCCTATCATTTAAGGTTATTATTTTTTGGTTAAACTGTGTAATTTCAGGAGAACTTGCAATGGAATGAATAAATGTGCCTCCCTCCTCCTCCGTCTTCCTCCACCCTCTATAAAACTTCATGAGCACCCACTGCCATCTCCTATCTCAGTAATGGGAAAGTCTTCACTCACTGAAGACAGATTTTTCATGTGAATTAAGATTACTAAGAATGAAAGATCGGTTCAGGAGGAGAAAGAAGCAGTTATCTCTTATTAAATATATTACAAAGTTGCTAATTCTCATGTGCCCTATTGATTTATAAAAAGTAAAAAAAGAAAATTATGGATACAATTTAGGGAAAAATATACAGACATTCGTAGAAAATCCAAGTTGATACCATCAGTCTATAGCATATTCAACACATTTGAAAATAATATCTATATACCGAATGTGCCAAACTTGACCACAAAGAGTAGAAGAAATATAGTAGAATACTATTCTCTGTGCTTGCTGTCTGGCCTGTGTAATTGGTATTCTACCACTCTGTGAGAGCTGGAGGCCAGTGGTTTCTTTTGTCAGGTATCTGTTTTGCAACATTAAACTACTGATAAGTTTCATATAAATTTTATTGTCTGAGCTGTACATGTCAAGCAAAGAGACACTCCATAACCGCAGAGAATAAAGAAATAAATTGCCACTTTATCCTGTCCTTAGTATAAATTTAAAGTGTATTTGTCACCAGATTTCACAATAGAAGCCATATACATTACATTATTAAAGAGATATATTCATGTTAGAATGGCTCTATAATCCTGACATTAAGATGAGCATTTTAAGAGTCTAATTATATAATGAAAGTGCTCATACGTTCAATAGTATTCAATCCCCACCCAGCCTGATTGACATTTGCAGTTTGCACTGAGCAGTGTGAGATCTCAGCGGAAGGAAGGACACTAAGATGTTAAACTTTCAAAAATAATTAGAGAGTCATTTTGACATGGATTTTCAAAGTATGCACACCAGCCTCATCGAGTATATGACATCTATTTAGTAATGTATGAAGCTTGTATTGGAAAATCTAATGTAAGATCCACTTTTTTGAAACATTGTACCATCATTACAATAAGATAATTCAACACAATATCTATTGATGTGAAGGATTACATAATTATGTATTAAAAATGATCTTTAACTCCATAGACATGTTTGCTTTAACCAGTTTTTATTTAGTGAAATACACAGCTATGCAAGGGTAAAAAAGTTTGAAAACTAAGAAGTGATTTTATATACTTTTGATCACTGAACTCAGTTTGCGCATCTAAAATATTCCATCATGTACAGATTGGAGTTGAGTGACTTTGGTCAGATCGGGTTTCATGAAACAAAATTTTAGTCGGATGAAACTGGTCTGACTAGGGCAAAAAAAAGTCGGAGTTTCCTCCGAAACCCGACCCCAATGCAAGTCAATGGGGAATAAAAGTCGGCAATGAGTGAATGAATGTCATCCGCTCAATGCCGACTTTTATTTCCCATTGACTTGCATTGGGGTCGGGTTTTGGACGAAACTCCGACTTTTTTTGCCCTAGTCGGACCAGTTTCATCCAACTCAAATTTTGTTTCATGAAACCCGATCAGACCAAAGTCGCTCAACTCTAGAACAGATTTTTTCACAGACACTGACTCCATAGGCTATTTCTTGTACCATACTTTGATCCCTTTGAGTGAACAATTGGCTGCTGTGGGCAGAGAAGATTTTCTTAACCCTTAACCCAGCTTCCAAAGAGTGTGGTGGTGTACTGTACATAGCATCTAATCATAGCATATCTTTTCTTTTTACCACAGTGGCATAACAAATTAAAGCTGAACTGTGGTTGGTTGTTAAGGGCAGAGGTGTATGTAAGTTTTCTGGCACCCGTGGCAAGAATTCAGTTTGGCGCACCCTCTATTCCACACATATGCGATTTGCACACTTAGGCCGACTTCACAGTTGCGGATGTCAGAGCTGCGGAGGGCTGCGTAGTTCCTCCGTGAAGGTAAGCCCACTGCCACACCTCCTCCATTCAGCTCCGCCTACATCTGCATGCGGCCTCCGTACCTATCTTTAACATTGGGTGCGCAGGTCGTGCGGATGTATGTGTATGCATCCGCATACGTCATTTTGACGCTGCGGTGACCTGTGTCAAATGCAACATGTTGCATTTTGTTGCGGTCACCGCATCGTCAAAATGATGCATGCGGACGCATCCGCATACATCCGCATGGCCTGCGTACCTAATGTTAAAGATAGGTGTGCAGGCCACATGCAGATGACATAGGCGGAGCTAAACGGAGGCGGTGCAGCAGTGGGCGGAGCTTCACCACGCAGCTCTCCACAGCTCTGTCCAACCCTAGTGTGAAACTAGCCTATGTCACATGCCGACAAGCTGCTCTCACCAATTCTTGCAATGTTAAATTAAAAAGTAAGAGAAACAGGAAGAATGCTGAATTCTGACAGTGATTATATTATGTGTTTTTAGGATTGGCATGCTACAGGGCTATATCTGAGATTTGTATGCTTTTAGCCACATTCCGACTAAACACATTTTTAGTTGGCATGTGACTGCATGTATTAAAATTGCCATCACCAGACAATCCTGACAGCATACAGTGCACTGTGAGGCTTCAGAAGTCTGTAGTCACATAGAATGACTGCAGACTCAGCACAAACCTGGCCAACCCTTTAATGCTACTAAAGAAAACCTGATAATTAGTCAGTATCACAGAAAAACATTTACACCAGGTACCTTATAGATGACACTGACTCTGATTGGGGTTGTTATCTTTCTTTTCTTCTTCATCTTGTCCAGACGCTCCAATGACTTTTCACAGCCACAGCTTGTATCTGCAGACTTCAACCTTCTCCGGCCTTGTGCAGCATATCCCCACAAAATTCCTTTAAAAAATAACATTATAATGCTCTTGAAAAAAATATCTGCCCTTACCTGAGCCCCTAAATAAGTAGTTGCACCTCACTATATTCCCTGTACAAAAGCTACAAGCTACATTCCCTCCTTTCCATACTTGACCCCCTTTTCACACTGTCGTCTCACAGTGTGTCACCCCTATAAGGCAAATCTCTATACACTGTGCCCCTTAATCACACTCCCCCTCCTTGGTTTACTATTCCCTCCTGGCTGTGACCTTACGCTGTTCCCCAATGCTACCGACCCCTTACACTACTCAGTGTTTATTTTGTGCCCATTCACAATTTTCTCCCTCTTACATCTCCCCCTGTCTCCTCTCACATCCCCCATGCTAACTATAATGTCTTCGCATATATTTACCCCCTCCCTCTACATACTGCTTCCTCACACATCCCCCAGACTCCCCATACTGCATACATTCCTTCATCCTCATTAATTATACTGTGCCTGCACACATCCAATCACCCTTTAGTCACAGCTTATAACATGGTGGCAGTGTCCATAGCAAACAAACAGATCATAGCTTTCATTTTACCTCATCAGTATAAGAACAGAAAGCTGCACCTTGATTGGTTGCTATGGGGAGTTGATAAGAGTGTGGTGGTGTGCTTACAATTCCTTTCAGTATTTAGTGGTTGTGGTGGGTTAAGCTTCTGTTTCTGACAATGTGATCAAAATGGCTACAAGGGGGTATTGTAATTCACTTTTGCTGCATTTGCAGTTGTTTTGTAGGAAAGAAGCAACAAAGGAACATTACGCACTTTGTTAGAAAAGTGTATCATGTGTGGCGCCCTGCTTCTTTACCGCCACAAAACGGTTAAATATCTACTGTTTTGTATGTGTTTTGTGAGCAATGGGAGTTATGCTGTCTCTACTAAGATCACAACCAACACACAATTCACCTCACTCCCTTACTTGTCTGAAGCTTAGAGCTTTGCAGACATGCCCTAACTGGGAGGAAGTGGAGTATAGAGTTGTTCTCAGTGTGAAGAATAAGAAGGAAGTGAATGCTCCTGGCAGCCATGATGACATGTGGTCCCTCTAGGAGCAAAGCAAAGAAGCATCAGGGAATCTGATCCTAGGCCATCCATGCTTTCAGAGCAGGGTGGTAAGCTGAGAGACTGTGTGAGTTTATACAACCTACAGTGGAGTGTTTTCCCCGGGAATACAGCAGCAAACTAGGATCAGTGAAGGATTTTGCAAGAAGGAACTTCACACAGGATCCAAGCTACAAATTGCCCAAAGAGGAAAACACAGTGAGTAGTGGCTGTTATGAATGAGCCACCGAGGAGGAAAAAACAAAAAGCCAGCTAAGCCCAGAAAACCGGAGAGGTTGGTAACTAGCGGATTGCAGACCCTGATCCTATCCACAACAACTAGCAGTAGCCGTGGAGCGTGCCTAAGGTGGTCCTAGACGCCTCGTCACGGCCGGAGAACTAAATAAGCCTAAAGAAAGAAAGGGAAAATCTAAACTGCCCCAGAGCAGACCCCAAAGCAATAGACAGCCTCCAACATGTATTATCGGTGAAACAAGATGAAAGCACAGACACACATAGAAAGATAGGCTGAGAAAACGAAGGGGCCCTCACTAACTAGAAAGGACAGGAAAGAAAACCTGCTGTCTGCAATCACGCAAAAAACCCTGCCCAAAAAAATGTCCAACACGTCTGATAGAAAAAGGCCCTGAAGTCGCTAGACTTCAAATCACTATATTAGCACTCAGGTATATTCTGAAGACAGAGCAAAAGAGATCAACTGATCAGAGACAAAATGGGGATTCAGCCCAGTCCCAGCCAAGGCTGGCTGAACACAAAGACTAAGTAAACCAGACAAAAACTCATATGAAAAATAGCAGAGAAAGCTTAGCTTTAGGAAGGCAGGAACCAAACTGGAAACCAGAAGCCAGTCAGGAAAATCACCAGCATGAAACTAGGGAGTCGGCTGCCTTAAATCCAATCAGAAACTCCTGATGTCCAATCGCAGTCCTCTTCCTCAGGTGGCTGGTCTCTGCCAATTAGATCAGCTTCATTACCTCCCTTCACCAACAGAGGGAGTCCAGATAGAGAACTCACTACTCCTCTGTCAGCACAGCCAGCTCCATAACCCTCACCAGAAGCCAGAGGCAAACCCGAAAATGAGCTCACAACAAGTGGCTATTCTAGAAGTTCCAAACTCTGGGAAGCCTTGGTCCCTGAAGGGATTAGAATTGCAGGAAGCTTACACTGAGTCACAGCAGAGGAAGGATAACTCCCATTCTCCAGAGCAGATTGTAACCTGGTGAGAGTTGTAATATCTCCTCTGAACTGCACCTGAACTACAGTAAATGATAAAGTGACTTTCCTTGTCTCCTTCCTTATTACTCCATGCCTTCTACTTCCATCACAATCTCTGGGGGTCTGCCCTGGTTGGAGAGGGTTTAACATCTGCACTGCCATCACCATCTACTCCCCCAGGGATCATCTGCAGTTCCGGCTATACTACAGTCGAACACTCCAACTGGCATCACGAATCACTACATAAACTTTATCCCTAATCAATACTCCCCTTTTACATGACCGCCTGGGGCCACGGACCGGGTCACTGCCACTGTGACATTTCCCATTGAAGTCAACGGGCATGGTACTGAGTATCCCACGGCCCCTCGGGCGCATCACATGCATACTTTAGTGTAAAAGTAGGTGATCCGGTCAAGTCGTGGGTAGAGTTGAGTGAAGCAGGTCAAAAAAATTCAAAAGTCGCCGACTTTCGCCAAAGTCAGGTTTCATGAAACGAAACCCAACCTTAGCGTGAGGTCGGCCATAAGGTCGGCGACTTTAGCGCCAAAGTCGCATTTCAAAAGATACTTTAGCGCCCTTTTTCAGCCAATCAGGAAGAACGGACACTGTGGGCAACGTGATGACATAGGCAGCGGTCACCACCATCTTGGAGAAGGGCATGCAAGTGATTGGCTTGCTTTGTGTGGCGTCACAGGGGGTATAAAAGGGTGGGGACGCCGACCGCCATGTTACTCATGCTGATCTCAGAATATTGAGAGCTGCTGCAGCTGCTGATTCTGTAGGGAGAGCATTAGGAGGGCAAAAAGAAAGTTACTGTGCAGTGAAAGGTGAAGATTTTTGCTTTTGAGCAGCAGCGCTGGTGGTGATTAGCCTGCCTTTTAAGGCTAGCTGCATTGCTGTGTGCACACTGGTGTTCAAACTGCTTTTTTAAAAGCAATCCAAATTGCATTGTTTTGTCCTGGTGAGGTAGTGAGCGTTCATTTTTTCACACACCATACAGCGGTGTACGCTCCTCACACAGTACCTTGTAACGGCTGTTATCACAGCCAAATTGAAGCTATCTACATGTGTGACTCTGTAAGGAAAAGTCGAGGAGTTTGTCCATTCTTACAGACCTACACCTTATAGTTTTGTCTGTTTTCAAACAGTTTAGTATATTTGCTGTTTGATTACATTCAAAACTAGAGAGAGACAGCGTGTGTCAGTCCGTATACAAAAACACGGAGCTTGACAATATTACATACACCGTACAGCGGTGTACGTGCATGCTCCTCTCTCAGTACCGTGTAATGGCTGTTATCACGGCCAAATTGAAGCTATCTAAGTGTGTGACTCTGTAAGGAAAAGCCTAGGAGTTTGTCCGTTCTTACAGACCTACACTCTAGGGAGATTCCAATTCTGCCCAATTCTATATACACCTTGTAGTTTGTCATACACTAGGCAATTTCTGCTGGTCACATTGCGGTGTTATAGACACAGGGCCTGACAGAATCTAACTGTGTCCTGAAGTGTAGAGAGATTCCAATTCTCCACAGTCCTCTATCCACCTTTCTTACAACATCCAGAATCTGCCTGTCACATTGCGGTGTAAAATAAACAGGGCCTGACAGAATCCAACTGTGTCCTGAAGTCTACAGAGATTCCAATTCTCCACAGTCCTCTATCCACCTTTATTACACCATCCAG
The DNA here is from genome assembly GCF_039654945.1 of Dendrobates tinctorius. Taxonomy (NCBI): domain Eukaryota; kingdom Metazoa; phylum Chordata; class Amphibia; order Anura; family Dendrobatidae; genus Dendrobates; species Dendrobates tinctorius. The sequence continues at coordinate 23,213,302 of NW_027361890.1, forward strand.
AATCTGCCTGTCACATTGCGGTGTAAAATAAACAGGGCCTGACAAAATCCAACTGTGTCCTGAAGTCTACAGAGATTCCAATTCTCCCCACTACTATATACACCTTGTACCTTGTTTTACAATACCATATAGTTGGTGGTTTTTTGGGTACATTTTCCCCTAAAATGAGGAAGTGTGGTGGAAGAGTCCGTGGAAGAGGGCGGGGGTTGGCAGCTGGTAATGATGGTGTTGGTGTTGGTGGTGGATCTGCTGGTTGTGGCAAACGCAAAATAGCACCTAATGCAGGAGGTGTTGAGCCTGCGCCATCGTCTGGCTCCACAAGGCCTTGAAGGCTGCCTTTTCTGGGAGTAGGTAAACCGCTTTTAAAGCCGGAGCTTCAAGAACAAGTTTTGGCTTACATTGCTGACTCAGCCTCCAGCTCTATCACCTCCTCTTCTGAAGTTTTAAAAAATAAAAGCACTGAGTCATCATTGGAGGCTCATGTTCATGAACCACACCTTTCCTTGTGTCCTTCACCCCAACCAAAATTGAAGGGTGCGGCAGGCCACACTACAGATTACTCCATGGAGCTGTTTTCACATACCATGCCTGGGTTATCAAGTCAAATCGTGAATTACCCAGGCAAAGATGAATCTGACAAGGAGTGTACTGATGCACAGCCACTGATAGATGATTCTGCTGGTACATTCACTCAGAGCACTACATTGTCCTCGCAGTTTACTGAGCCAGAATCTGACCCAGATGAACCTCAGGTGCCCCTTCCCGCATACTATACCACCATACACGGTGACACAGAGGAAGGTGCACATGACATTGAAGAGGAGGTGATGGATGACCCAGTTGTTGACCCAGATTGGCATCCATTGGGGATAGAGGGTGCCACTGCCAATAGCTCAGGAGAGGAGGAGTAGCATCCGAAGCGGGCATCGACATCGCAACAGCTGTTATCTGGCATGCCCGGAGCAGTCCAAAAACGGGTTACAAAAACCAAAAGAGTTGCAGGACATTTTGGCCAGACGGTCAAAATAGCACAGCGTGCAAGGCCTCAAAATGTCTTCCATAGTAGGAAGAGTGCAGTGTGGCACTTTTTTGAACAAAATCCTAATGATCAGGCAAAGGTTATCTGTAAGAAGTGCGCAAAGACCTTTAGCCGAGGGAAAAATCTGAGAAATTTGAATACCAGTTGCATGCTAAGACATTTAACCACCATGCACGTGCAAGCGTGGATGGACTACCAAAACTCATGTACCACATGTGCTACTGCTCCCAAAGAAGGTAGTCAGCAACGCTACATTGTTTCCCCCACTGTAAGTCCACCGGTTAGCACACCACCAGCAGCAAATGTTGAGGTGTCGTCGCAAGGGCAAATCAGTCAGGGAATCACACTGTTATTGCAATGAAAGACTGAATCTAGGCCATCAGAAAGAACACCAACTCCGTCACCATCATCAACCCTCTCTCAGTCCGCCATGTCCACCGGTAGTTCCACCATATGCAGCTCTCAAGTCCAGCTCACCTACCAGAGACTATGAGTAGGACAGGAAAGTACTCATCCACGTACACTGGGTTTGAACGCCCACATTGCCAAACTAATCTCGTTAGAGATGATGCCCTATCGTTTGGTTGAACTCATGGCCTACGCAGTACCACGTTATAACCTACCCAGTCGCCACTTCTTTTCTCGCAAAGCCATCCCAGCCCTCCACCTTCATGTGAAAGACCACATTGTCCATGCACTCAAGCAATCAGTGAGTGGAAAGGTGCACCTCACAACTGATGCATGGTCCAGTAGGCATGGCCAGGGCCATTACGTGTCCTTCACTGCGCACTGGGTTAATGTGGTGGATGCAGGGTCCACAGGGGACAGCTATGATGGCACAGTGCTGCCTAGCCCATGGTATAGGAAACAGTTGGCTGTAGGCGTTCGACCCTCCTCCTCCAGAAGCGAAAGCTCATCCAGAGAGGGCAGTCGCACGAGCACTGCATCCGCAGCTGACAGTGGTGCACACGATGTGTCCCACTATCGATCAGCTAGTGGAAAGCATCAGCAGGCTGTGTTGCAAATGATGTGTTTGGGCGACAGACACACGGCGGAGGTACTTTCAGCGACAAACTGAGTCATGGCTGGGCAGTCTACATCTTGAGGCAGGCAAGGTAGTTAGTGATAACGGCCGTAATTTTGTGGCAGCCATAGCCCTTTCAAAACTCAGACACATACCTTGCTTTGCTCACACCTTGAACCTGGTGGTGCAGTGCTTCCTCACTAATTAACCGGAGTTAGCAGGCCTGCTCCATAAGGTTCGAAGACTGTGCTCGCACATCCGCCAGTCACCGGTACACTCCAGTCGTATGCAGAAGCTGCAGCGATTGCTCCACCTTCCCAAGCACCGCCTAATTATCGATGTTGCAAAAAGGTGGAACTCCACCCTGCACATGGTTGAGCGGCTGTGCGAACAGAGGCAGGCCGTAATGCATTTGTGGGAGGATACACAGGCAGGCACTTTGAGGGCAGACATGGAGTTGACAAGTGTGCAGTGGTCGAAGCTGAAAGACCTCTGTAAAGTCCTTCAATGTTTTGAGGACTGTACACGGCTGGTAAGCGCAGATGACGCCAACATAAGCATGAGCATCCCCTTTATGCGTCTACTCATGCAAACTTTGACGCACATCAAGGACCAGGCGTCTGCAGATGAGGATGATGAGGAAGAGGAGGAGGGAAGCCATGATGACAGTCAGCCATTGTCTGTTCAGGGAACTGTCGTGGACGAGGTGGAGGAGGAGGATGATGATGGGGATGATTATTTAAGGGAGGAGGATGCTTCTCGTGGAGCAAGAGAAAATGTTGGCGTGGCAAGGTCTGGTGCTGGGTTTGTGTGTGACTGGAGGGATGTGGATTTGCCTGAAAGTGCTCCTCCACCCAGCACTCGCAGTGCATCATTGACACTGGGAACATTGGCCCACATGTCAGATTATGCCTTGCAGATCCTAAAAAGGGACCCCCGCATTGCCAAAATGATGAACGATGATGACTACTGGTTGGCCAGAATCCTGGCTCCATGCTATAAAGGCAAATTCCAAAACATCATGCCACAGGAGAACCTTGACCTAATATTGGCTAACAAACAAGCAACTCTGGTTAACCGGTTGGTTGAGGCATTCCCAGCACACAGCAGCGGTGATGGTTGTCACATGAGCCATAGGGGCCAGGGGCAACTTGGAAGAGGTGTTGGTGGTGCACACATCAGAAGTGGCGTTGGAGACAGGGGTTTCATGACCATGTTGTGGACTGATTTTTCAAGTCCCGCTCACACGACTGGTAATACTGCATCAATTGAAAGTGACAGGAGACAGCACTTGTCAACTATGGTTACAAACTACTTTTCCTCCCATATCGATGTTCTCCCTCACAGGTCATTCCCATTTGACTATTGGGCAGCTAAACTGGACACCTGGCCTGAATTGGCACAATATGCCTTACAGGAGCTCGCTTGCCTAGCTGCAAGTGTGCTATCGGAAAGAGTCTTCAATGCTGCTGGATCAATCCTGACAGAAAAAAGGACCCGTCTGTCGACCCAAAATGTGGATGATCTAACCTTCATTAAAATGAACTATGCATAGGTTTCCAAGGATTTTGTCACATCTTTCCCTGATGACACATAGGTTGACAGAAAAATGGCTTTCTTTGGTCCGCCTCTTCCTGGGACTTAACCAATTTCGCCTTTAGCAGCAGGTGAATGTCCCACATCATCATATGCCATTAACTGGGCTGCCTCCTCCCCCCATGGCCGGGGTCACCACCTAGCGCACGCAACCGTGCGAGTGCTGTTGCTGTTATGAATGACTCACCATAGGAGACAAAAACAGAAATGCTAGCTTAGTCCAGAAAACCAGAGAAGTTGGCAGCTATCGGATTGCAGACCCCTGAACCTATCAACACAACTAGCAGTAGCCGTGGGGGGTTCCTACGATGCCCTAGACCCCTCGATCACAGCCGGAGAACTGCCTAGCCTAAAGACAGAAAGGGAAATCTAAACTGCCCCAGAGCAGACCCCAAAGCAAAAGGCAGCCCCCAACATAAAATGACGGTGAGGCAAGAAGAAAGAACACTAACACAGACAGAAAGATAGACTGAGCAAAGACGGGGCCCAAGCTAACTAGATAGGAAAGGATAGGAAGGCTGCTGTCTGCAATCCGTGAAAAACCCTACAAAAATAAGAGCCAACAAACTGACAGTGAAAAAAGGCCCTGAAGACGCTAAGCTTCAAAAAGCTATGTCAGTACTCAGGAATATTCTGAAGACAGAGCAACCGGCAAAAGGAGATTCAGCTCACCCCAGCAGGGAATGGTAGAATCCAGAAAAGCAAGGCAAACAAAAAACAAAACACAAATGCTAACAGGCAAAGCAGAAAACTTAGCTTTAGAGGAGCAGGAATCAGATGGTCTCAAAGAAGTCCACAGAGAAATCACCCGCAGGGCAGAAGGGCGTCGGCAGCCTTATATCCAGTCCGTGATTCCACTCAGCCAGTCATCATTATTAGGCTCAGGTGCCTGATAATCAGGCTCATTACCTTCCTTCACCAGAATAGGGAGTTCACCAGACCTCAGTGACGAAGGGGAAAATGAGCTCACAACAGTACCTCCCCCTTGAGGAGGGGTCACCGAACCCTCAACCACGCCACCAGGGCGATCAGGGTGAGCCTGATGAAAGGCACGCACCAATCTTTTGGCATGAATATCAGAGGCAGAGACCCAGGAATTATCCTCCTGACCATAACCCTTCCACTTAACCAAATACTGGAGTCTCCGTCTAGCCAGACGGGAATCCAGTATTTTCTCTACCTCATATTCCATGTTACCTTCAACCAATACAGGGTCTGGAGGTGCCACCCCAGGAACAACTGGTTCAACAAACCTCTTCAACAAGGACTTATGGAACACATTATGGATCTTAAATGTGACAGGAAGAGCCAAACAAAAAGAGACCGGATTAATAATCTCCAAAATCTTGTAAGGTCCAATAAATCTAGGCTTAAACTTAGGAGAAGCCACCTTCATAGCGATATTTTTTGATGATAACCACACCATATCACCAATCTTAAACTGGGGACCAATGGTCCTATGTCGATTGGAAAACCGCTGGGCCTTTTCCTGGGAGAGAGATAACTTATTCACTACTTGGTCCCAGATCTGGTACATTCTCTCCACCACAGTGTCAACACCTGGGCAGGCAGAAGGCTCCACCTGCCCTGAAGAAAATCGAGGATGAAACCCAAAGTTACAAAAAAAAGGTGACATCAAAGTGGCAGAACTAGCTCTATTATTTAAAGCAAATTCGGCCAAGGGCAAAAATGAAACCCAATCATCCTGATCAGCGGAAATAAAACATCTTAAATACGACTCCAAGGTCTGGTTTGTTCTCTCTGCCTGCCCATTGGTCTGAGGGTGAAAAGCAGAGGAGAAGGACAACTGAATTCCCAGCTTGGAACAGAAAGTCCTCCAAAATCTAGACACAAACTGAACTCCTCTGTCAGATACAATGTTCTCAGGAATCCCGTGCAAGCGAACCACCTGTTGCAAAAACAGGGGCACCAACTCAGAGGAAGACGGCAACTTAGGGAGTGGTACAAGATGAACCATCTTAGAGAACCTATCACAAATCACCCAAATAACAGTCATTCTTTGAGAGACCGGCATATCAGAGATGAAATCCATTGAAATATGGGTCCATGGCCTCCTGGGGACCGGCAAAGGCATCAACAACCCACTAGAGCGAGAACAAGATTTAGACCGGGAGCAAGTCCCACAGGACTGCACAAAATTCCTGACATCATGAGACAAGGTGGGCCACCAAAAAGAGCGACTCAATAGATCTCTAGTACCAAAAATACCTGGATGATCAGCCAATGCAGAGCAATGAACCTCAGACATCACTCTCTTCTTCCACTGGTCAGGAACATACAACTTTCCACTGGGACAACGCTCAGGTTTGTCCTCCTGGAACTCTTGCAGAGCAAGTCTCAAATCGGGCGAGATGGCAGAAAGAACTACCCCTTCGCCTAAGATGGTAGCAGGCTTGGTCACCACAGGAGAATCAGTAAAGAAGCTCCTAGAGAGGGCGTCTGCCTTGACATTCTTAGTTCCAGGAAGAAAAGAGACCACAAAATCAAAACGTGTAAAAAACAAGGCTCACCTAGCCTGTCTAGGGTTCAAGCGTTTAACCGACTCTAGGTAAATCAAATTCTTGTGGTCAGTGAGGACCACAACTTGATGTTTAGCTCCCTCCATCCAATGTCTCCACTCCTCAAATGCCCATTTCATGGCCAACAGTTCCCGATTCCCCACATCATAGTTACGTTCAGATGGAGAGAACTTTCGGGAAAAGAAAGCACCGGGATTCATTTTAGATGTTACAGGATCCTTTTGGGATAAAACAGCTCCTGCACCAATCTCAGAAGCATCCACCTCTACCTTGAACGGGAGTGAGACATCAGGTTGCCGCAAAACCGGGGCGGAGGTAAATCTTCGCTTCAGCTCCTGAACGGAAGCAACAGCCTCCGGAGACAAATTCAAGACATCAGCACCCTTCTTAGTCATATCAGTCAATGGCTTGGCAATACTAGAAAATTTTGCTATAAATTTCCGATAAAAATTAGCAAAACCCAAAAACTTCTGGAGGGCCTTCAAAGAAGTGGGCTGAACCCAATCATAAATGGCCTGTACCTTGGCCGGGTCCATTTCAATAGTTGACGGAGACAAAATAAATCCCAAAAATGAAATCCTCTGTACTCCAAAAAGGCATTTCGATCCTTTGACATACAGGGAATTCTCCCTCAAGATCCGGAACACAGTCCGAATATGTTCCACATGAGAATCCCAATCCTTGGAGAAGATCAAAATATCATCCAGATAGATAATCAAAAATTTATCGACAAAGTCTCGGAAAATATCGTTCATGAAGCACTGGAAGACAGAAGGGGCATTAGTGAGCCCAAAAGGCATCACCAGGTACTCAAAATGTCCCTCCGGAGTATTAAACGCCGTCTTCCATTCATCCCCCTGCTTAATGCGGATAAGATTATACGCCCCCCTGAGGTCAAGCTTGGTAAACCAGCAAGCACCTCTAACTCTAGAGAATAGATCCGAAATCAGGGGTAACGGATACTGATATTTAATAGTAATTTTGTTGAGGGCACGATAATCAATACAAGGCCTTAAAGAACCATCCTTTTTGGCCACAAAAAAAACCGGCACCTAAGGGTGAAGAGGATGGTCTAATATGACCCTTCTCCAACGCCTCCTTAATATAGGATCGCATAGCCTCGTGCTCGGGTACAGATAAATTGAAGAGCCGACCCTTGGGAAATTTACACTCCGGGCTCAGTTCAATTGCACAGTCATAACTCCTATGAGGAGGCAAAGATGCAGACTCATTCTCACTAAATACATCATAAAAGTCCGCCAAATAGTCAAGAACATCATGCGACTGAGGAGAGGTGGAAAAAAACGGAGCCTCACTAAAGGCACACCGACAACCCCAACTCACCACAGACACAGATTTCCAATCCAAAACTGGATTATGAATTTGCAACCAGGGAAACCCCAGAACAACGGCATCATGCAGACCATGCAACACCAAAAATCTGCAATTTTCTTGATGGTCTGGGGCGACCCGCATGACCACCTGGGTCCAAAACTGAGGTTTATTTTTCGCCAAAGGAGTAGCATCAATCCCCCTCAAAGGGATAAGCGTCTGCAGAGGTGTCATCGGAAATCCACAATGTTTGGCAAAATCCAAGTCCATTAGATTTAGCGCTGCTCCTGAATCCACAAAAGCCTTGGCGGAAAATGTGGACAGGGAGCAGATCAGAGTAATTGCCAGAAGAAACTTAGGTTGAACACCACCAACAGAAAACGTGTGTGCAAAGCGTTTCTCTCGTTTAGGACAAACAGAAATAATATGCGAGGCATCTCCACAAAAAAACCACAGCTTATTACACCTTCTGAACTCCTGACGTTGCGCCCTAGACAAAACTCTATCACATTGCATAGGTTCAGACGTCTGTTCAACTGGTGGCAACACCTCTTGTGCAATCCTGCGTTCACGTAAACGCCGATCAACCTGAATGACTAATGACATAGAATCGTCTAGACCAGAGGGAACAGGAAATCCCACCATAGTATCTTTTATGGCTTCTGACAAACCCTTCCGAAAGAGAGCAGCCAAGGCATTATCATTCCAGGTAGTAAGGACCGCCCACTTTCGGAACTTTTGACAGTACAACTCTGCAGAATCTCGACCCTGGTTCAATGCCAACAGGGTCTTTTCAGCCTGATCAATAGCATTAGGTTCGTCATACAACAACCCCAAGGCTTGAAAGAATGCGTTCACATTTGTCAGAATAGGATCATCTGGTTTCAAAGAAAACGCCCAATCCTGGGGATCGCCACGCAGCAAAGAGATGACAATTTTAACCTGCTGCGCGGAGCTCCCTGACGAGTTAGGCTTCAAGGCAAAAAATAATTTACAATTATTTTTGAATAAACCTGATAGAAACTTGCGCCAATTAAATGTGTCTTGGTTAAATAAAGATATCTTACGAAGAAATCTATTACCTTTACTGAAGCTAAAAATTGGCGAGGCAGGGAAAAAGGTCTTCAGAATGCAGGGTGGATTTCCAGGTCCTTTCCCAATGATACTCCCCGACACAGGTATTTACAAAGTAACTGGAGCTAAAGGGTGCTACCTCCTAGCATGCCGCCATCCCGGCCGGAGACTGGCACGCAGCTGGAGGTGTATATCGGCAGGCTGTAAGAGTACCAGCCGCCGCTTGCAAAAGCAGGCCTGCAAGGTCCGAAAAAGCTGAAGGACCTTGCATGACATCACAGTCACGTGATAGATCACGTGACAGGCAAGAAAGCCCTATGGGGCGCTGATGGGGCCAGAAAGCAATGGATTTGCCACTTCCGCAGCGAGCTGCTCCACATGATCAGACAATTGCTTTATCTCCATTGAGAGAAAAAAAATTCCCCCTACGGCCTCAGAGATATAGAGGAAAGAATACACACACTTTTTTTTTTTTTTTAAACACAATTCTTTCCTGCTATTGAGTACCCTAGGATCTGCGGTATGGCTGGTGATTCTGTTATGAATGAGTCACCGTAGGAGGCAAAAACAAAAATGCTAGCTAAGTCCAGAAAACCAGAGAAGTTGGCAGCTATCGGATTGCAGACCCCTGAACCTATCAACACAACTAGCAGTAGCCGTGGGGGGTTCCTACGATGCCCTAGACCCCTCGATCACAGCCGGAGAACTGCCTAGCCTAAAGACAGAAAGGGAAATCTAAACTGCCCCAGAGCAGACCCCAAAGCAAAAGGCAGCCCCCAACATATAATGACGGTGAGGCAAGAAGAAAGAACACTAACACAGACAGAAAGATAGACTGAGCAAAGACGGAGCCCAAGCTAACTAGTTAGGAATGGACAGGAAGGCTGCTGTCTGCAATCCGTGAAAAACCCTACAAAAATAAGAGCCAACAAACTGACAGTGAAAAAAGGCCCTGAAGACGCTAAGCTTCAAAAAGCTATGTCAGTACCCAGGAATATTCTGAAGACAGATCAACAGGCAAAAGGAAATTCAGCTCACCCCAGCAGGGAATGGCAGAATATAGAAAAGCAAGGCAAACAAAATACAAAACACAAATGCTAACAGGCAAAGCAGAAAACTTAGCTTTAGAGGAGCAGGAATCAGATTGGTCTCAAAGAAGTCCACAGAGAAATCACCCGCAGGGCAGAAGGGTGTCGGCAGCCTTATATCCAGTCCGTGACTCCACTAAGCCAGTCATCATCATTAGGCTCAGGTGCCTGATAATCAGGCTCATTACCTTCCTTCACCAGAATAGGGAGTTCACCAGACCTCAGTGACGACACAACAACACAACTAGCAGTAGCCGTGGGGGGTTCCTACGATGCCCTAGGCCCCTCGATCACAGCCGGAGGACTACATAGCCTAAAGACAGAAAGGGAAATCTAAACTGCCCCAGAGCAGACCCCAAAGCAAAAGGCAGCCCCCCACATATAATGACGGTGAAGCAAGAAGAAAGAACAAAACACAGACAGAAAGATAGACTGAGCAAAGATGGGGCCCACGCTAGCTTAGATAGGAAAGGACAGGAAGGCTCCTATGAAAATAAGAGCCAACAAACTGACAGTAAAAAGGCCCTGAAGACGCTAGGCTTCAAAAAAGCTATGTCAGTACTCAGGAATATTCTGAAGACAGAGCAACAGGCAAAAGGAGATTCAGCTAACCCCAGCAGGGAATGGCAGAATCCAGAAAAGCAAGGAAAACAAAACACTAATGCAAAAAGGCAAAGCAGAAATCTTAGCTTTAGATGAGCAGGAATCAGACTGGTTTCCTAGAAGTCCACAGAGAAATCACCCGCAGGCCAGAAGGGCGTCGGCAGCCTTATATCCCGTCATTAACTCCACTCAGCCAGTCATCATCATCAGCCCCAGGTGTTTGACAATCAGGCTCACTACCTTTCTTCACCAGAAGAGGGAGTTCCTCGGGCCTCAGTAGTGAAGGGGAAAATGAACTCACAACACATGTCTAATCCATACTGGGCCTGAGACTGTCTGAGCCTGCCTCCTGATATATAGACCTACGTTTTTAATGTGTAAACTATGCTATACATACCTGTTATCCTGTGATACGGTACCCTTTCTCACCTTTGTCCAATCACGTCTAATCCATACAGGGCCTGAGACCGTCTGAGCCTGCCTCCTGTTATATAGACATAGCTTTTTAATGTGTAAACTATGCTATACATACCTGTTATCCAGTGATACGGTACCCTTTCTCACCTTTTTCCAATCACATCTAATCCATACTGGGCCTGAGACCGTCTGAGCCTGCCTCCTGTTATATAGACATAGGTTTTTAATGTGTAAACTATTCTACATATATACGTGTTATCCGGTGAAACTGTACCCTTTATCAACTTTCTAGAATCTTGACGAATCCATACTGGGCCTGAGAACGGCTGCCGAGCTGTTAAGCAAGCTACAGCAACTGTGGTTTGGACACGTAATTTTTTGCATTTTTTCAGTAATGCCGGTTAGGCCTAATTCAGGAATTGCGATTGACCTGCACTTACTGGGAAATCATCGTTCGTGGGGAATAATTGGAATCACAGATCCCTATCACTAACGGTGTTCTGCTTGTCATCTGCACCTGTAAGCGACAAAAGCTGGTCCTTTCAGAGTAGCGCGCATGCAGCCCCGGACATGTAATGCCATGATAGACCATGATAGTGCCAGAGCCTCGCGTATCCCTCTAGTAAGCTTGACGCGTACTGCGGGGGCATGCCGGAGTCTCGTTTGTTAACGGAATAAAGCTGACAAATTGCTAGCACAACTGCAAACGGACATACCACACCACACACACAATCGACAAAGCTTTCAATATGTGCATCTTTTCTTGAGGTGGCATGGTTGTGGTTTCCCGGGTGGAGTCCAATTAAGCCGCAGGCTCCACTCCTGGTGGTGCCCTTTTGGACATTCCTTTAAGGTTCAGCTTTGCAATCATACTCCCCCGGAAAGCAAACACTTTGCCTTCATGGACGCTGTTTGGAGGTTCGTGGGAATAACGCCGCCCGATCGCCAGTTGGCATAATTTATTGGTGGGAAGTACGACGGTCTATGATTGTGTTCGATTTCAGAATTTTTTTTTTTTGGTTGGTATTTTACATTTTTAGTCCAGCCTTTCTTGACTTCATAAGGGAATGACAAGCCTATATCTGTGTCTCCTCCACCTCCTTCTTTTACTCCTCCACCTCTTTTCTAAATGTAGTTGCCCTTTTCCATATGTAATTTTTGTCTTCTGAGCATTTTCTCTGCTTTGGGACACCTTTTAAGGTGTTTTGTAATTGTTTTCTATGTGTTTGAATGTGTTTGTGTTTGCCTGCCATTGTTTTCAATGGGGTTCGAAGAACATTCGATGAACTTGCCTCCTGTGTGACGAACCAAAACACTAGCTTGGTGGCTCAACACTACTCCTGATATATAGACGTACATTGTTAATGTTTAAACTATGCTATATATACCTGCTATCTGATGATACTGTACACTTTGTCTACTTTTTATATTCTTGTCTAATCCATACTGAGCCTGTGAGCGTCTCTGTGTGACTGATGGAATATATATGGAGATTATCCTTTGACTGAATAGAGCTGTACATTTCTGATACAGTGCCATATATCTGATGTTATTTTGTGTCTATTTTGTGCAAAATTTTGAAGTTTGGTGGAAGAGGCCGCGGACATGGACGCGGGGGGGGCAGCTGGTGATGATGGTGGTGGTGCATCTGATGGTAGTGTCAAAAGCACAATAGCAGCTAAGGCAGGAGGTGTTGAGCCTGCGTCATGGTCTGGCTCTGGAACGCCTGGAATGATACCTTTTCTGGGAGTAGGTTAACCGCTTTTAAAGGCGGAGCATGAGGAACTGGGTTTGGCTTACATTGCCGAAACAGACTCCATCAAATATGCCCGCCTCTTCTGAAGTTTCAGAAAATGCAAGCACTGAGTGGTCAAGTGCTGGCTCCTGGTCAGGATGAACCCCCTTCCTTGTGTCCTGCACCCCCACCCAAACTGAATGAGGCAGCAGGCCACACTTCACATTAGTCCATGTAGCTCTTTCTATCATACCATGCCTGGGTTATCAAGTCAAATCGTGAACTCCCCAGTCCAAGATGAATCTGACATGGAGTGTGGGTGTCCAGCCAGGGCAGTGGGGTTAATTGGTACCGGGTCGGTGTCTCACAGGGATGTGTCATGGTGGTGGTGACCTGCTCCGTGGCCCTGGACGTCCACGCAATGAGGTGAATTACGTTTATAGGTGAATGATACTTGACGCCACCTCTGGTTTCTGATTAGATTGACCAGCGCTGCAGTGTCGCTTCTGTGGGACAGATGTTGTGATGCAGCTAAGATGTAGAAGACCTGCACAGGTAGGGCCGTAGTCGCAGGGCAGATGAAAGAATTGGGAGATAGTGTGCAGTGCAGGATGTAGCAGAGCCGTGCGCCAGGCGCAGGAGAAAGATGACAGACACAGTCGTTCAGTTCCTTTACCTTTACTTGGTAGGTGCTGTCCAGGACCCAGAGTACAGATGGAGAAGGAGTTGGTCAGCCTGGAAGCCAATTAGGATTTCGCTCTCTGCAGATAGGTAGTGTGGCCTCCGTTCTAGCGCTTATCTGAGGTACTCGCAGTGCTGAGTTCAATGAAGTTCCCCCTGTTGACTCTCTTTTGGCTCTCTCTCTTGTATGGCTGGCAGCCGTAGCCTTTTCCTTCTGGCTCACACACGTCGATGCTGGGGCCTCCGAGCCTCAGTTGGGTACAGAGCATTTACAGCTGCTACTTCCTCCGGATTCTGCTGCAGGAATGTCAGTGTCCCTACAAACTCGGAGACCGGAATCCGGACCATGCGCTCTAGCTAGGAGTGAGCCTTAACTCTGCTCATCCTCCAGCTCCCCTTCTCACGTCCACACACTTCCCCTTCCCTGCACAGAATGGCCTAACTTACCTCCTCTGGACCACAGAGAGCAGCTCCTCAGCAGTCATGTTCAGAGGTCTCCCTGCTGGCGTGGAGTGGGAAATGTGTTGTGTGTTGGTTTAACTGCTAGAGAGATCCTTCATTGCTCCCAAGCATGACATCACACTCCCTAGGAGGAAGGTAATGCCACTGTGGCGACCGTACTCCTGGGGACGCTACAAGTGAACTGATGCCCAGCCACTGCTAGATGATTCTGCTGGTACATTGACCCAGACCACTACATTCCCCTCACACTCTACACAGCCAGAATCTGACCCAGAGGAAACTCTGGTTCCCGTTCCCGCATACTATACCACCTTACAAGGTGACAAAGAGGAAGGTGCAGATGAAAGTGCAGGTTCCTTGAGCTGGTGGGGGGGGCATACTCATGGGCGATGGCACTGGCACAGGGCCCCTCATAGTACGCAAAAGTGTCTCTGTCAGTAGGAGGCACCCCCAGCCACCGTCAGACACACCGCCACACACCGCCGTACTATTAGAGGGGCCCTGTGCCACTGCCGTCGCCATGAGTGGGCCCCCCTGCTTGCTCAGGATCACAGCACTTGCAAAGTTGAAATACTTACCTCTTCCTGCTCCACCGCCATGACATCTTCCACGTTTCCTGACAGTGATAGTCTGATCAGAGAGCGCAATGACATCACGTCTGTACGCCCTCTGCCTAAACAGCCAAGTGCAGTGAGATGGACGATGGGGACGACGAGGACTCCAGACTAGTACAGGGATTCCATAGCGAGGACACTTATTTAATTGTTTTCAATGTTGGGACAGCAATATTTGGGGAGCACTATACTCTGGAGAATGATATATGGGGCCCACCATACACTGGAGCATTCCAAAGGTGGACATCAGACACTGGAGCAGCATTTACAGGGCACATTATACACTAGAGCATTAGAAATGGGGTCCATTATGTATGGAGCATTATTTGGGCCCATAAAACAGTGGAGCTTCATCCATGGGGACCAACATATACTGTAGCATTATGTGGAGCTCATCATATACTGTTTCAAACATTATATGGGACCAATGATTCTGTATGGAGAAATATATGGGCCTCATTACTCTGTATAGCGCACTATGCGGTGGCCATAATACTGTATGGAGTAATATACTGTCTGTTTTTGGAGCTATTAAAAATGGATATCAGTCATGAGATGTAAAAAGTGAAGTATTTTTCATTGTACTATGCCGCTATTTCTCTGCGGTATCGAAGCATCATGAGTTGTGGTATGTGTTAAAGGGGCGCTCTTTGGCCCAGGGCACATGAAAACCTGGAGCCAGCCCTACCCCCCCACAAATTTAGCCAAATAACCCCCATTTTTCATTGCATAACTAGTATTATGAAGTAAATTAAGGTTGAAAAGCTTCAGTAATCAGAATTGATGTTTTTGGCATTCAAAAGGGCACTGTAGGTGTGTATCCCTGCTGACTTTGCTTTCCCATTGACTTGCATTGGGTTTTGTGTTTCAGTCGGCCTTCGACTTTTCACGATAATCGTCCGATTTCGTTCGACCCGACTTTTGCGAAAGTCGGGTTTCATGAAACCCGACTAGACCAGAAAAAAGGCAAAGTCGCTCATCTCTACTCAAGAATTGTCCTTTCTAGGGGTCATCCTGTCCGCTGAGGGGTTTCGTATGGACCCTAGGAAAGTACAGGCCTTTGTGGATTGGGTGCAACCCAGAGATCTCAAGGGTCTTCAGTAGAGGTGAGCGACTTTTGGTTTGTTAGGGTCGCGTTTTGTTTCGTGAAACCCGACTTTTCCAAAAGTCGGGTCGAGCAAGATCGTCCGATTATAGGGAAAAGTCGGGGACGTCCCGAAACACGAAACCCAATGTAAGTCAATGGGGAATAAAAGTCGGCAGTGAGAGGAGGACAGGAAACACACCAACAGTGCCCATTTGAATGCCAAAAGCATCAATTCTTCTTACTTAAGCTTGTCAACCTTAATTAACTTCATAATACAAGTTACGCACTGAAAAATGGGGGTTATTTGGCTACAGACTGTGGGGGGGGGGCTGGCTTCAGGTTTTCATGTGCCCTGGGCGAAAGAGCGCCCCTTTAACACATACCACAACTCATCATGCTCCGATACGGCAGAGAAATAGCGGTATAGTACAATGAAAAATACCTCACTTTTTACATCTCATGACGAGGCCCATCTATTTCTCCATACAGAATCATTGGTCCCATATAATGTTTTAAACAGTATATGATGAGCTCCACATAATGCTACAGTATATGTTGGTCCCCATGGATGAAGCTCTACTGTCTTATGGGCCCAAATAATGCTCCAAACATAATGGGCCCCATTTCTAATGCTCTAGTGTATAATGGGCCCTGTAAATGCTGCTCCAGTGTCTGATGTCCACCTTTGGAATGTTCCAGTGTATGGTGGGCCCCATCTATCATTCTCAGACGGTGTTAGGCCCAGTATGGATTGCACGTGATTGCACAAAGGTGAGAAAAGGTACCGTATCCCCAGATAACATGTATGGATAGTGTACACATTCAAAATATATGTCTATACATCAGGAGGCAGGCTCAGACGGTGTTAGGCCCAGTATGGATTGCACGTGATTGCACAAAGGTTAGAAAGGGTACCGTATCCCCAGATAACATGTATGGATAGCGTACACATTCAAAATATATGTCTCAGGAGGCAGGCTCAGACGGTGTTAGGCCCAGTATGGATTGCACGTGATTGCACAAAGGTTAGAAAGGGTACCGTATCCCCAAATAACATGTATGGATAGCGTACACATTCAAAATATATGTCTCAGGAGGCAGGCTCAGACAGTGTCAGGCCCAGTATGGATTGCACGTGATTGCACAAAGGTTAGAAAGGGTACCGTATCCCCGGATAACATGTATGGATAGCGTACACATTCAAAATATATGTCTCAGGAGGCAGGCTCAGACGGTGTTAGGCCCAGTATGGATTGCACGTGATTGCACAAAGGTTAGAAAGGGTACCGTATCCCCGGATAACATGTATGGATAGCGTACACATTCAAAATATATGTCTCAGGAGGCAGGCTCAGACGGTGTTAGGCCCAGTATGGATTGCACGTGATTGCACAAAGGTTAGAAAGGGTACCGTATCCCCGGATAAAATGTATGGATAGCGTACACATTCAAAATATATGTCTCAGGAGGCAGGCTCAGACGGTGTTAGGCCCAGTATGGATTGCACGTGATTGCACAAAGGTTAGAAAGGGTACCGTATCCCCGGATAACATGTATGGATAGCGTACACATTCAAAATATATGTCTCAGGAGGCAGGCTCAGACGGTGTTAGGCCCAGTGTGGATTGCACGTGATTGCACAAAGGTTAGAAAGGGTACCGTATCCCCAGATAACATGTATGGATAGCGTACACATTCAAAATATATGTCTCAGGAGGCAGGCTCAGACGGTGTTAGGCCCAGTATGGATTGCACGTGATTGCACAAAGGTTAGAAAGGGTACCGTATCCCCAGAAAACATGTATGGATAGCGTACACATTCAAAATATATGTCTCAGGAGGCAGGCTCAGACGGTGTTAGGCCCAGTGTGGATTGCACGTGATTGCACAAAGGTTAGAAAGGGTACCGTATCCCCGGATAACATGTATGGATAGCGTACACATTCAAAATATATGTCTCAGGAGGCAGGCTCAGACGGTGTTAGGCCCAGTATGGATTGCACGTGATTGCACAAAGGTTAGAAAGGGTACCGTATCCCCAGATAACATGTATGGATAGCGTACACATTCAAAATATATGTCTCAGGAGGCAGGCTCAGACGGTGTTAGGCCCAGTATGGATTGCACGTGATTGCACAAAGGTTAGAAAGGGTACCTTATCCCCGGATAACATGTATGGATAGCGTACACATTCAAAATATATGTCTCAGGAGGCAGGCTCAGACGGTGTTAGGCCCAGTATGGATTGCACGTGATTGCACAAAGGTTAGAAAGGGTACCGTATCCCCGGATAACATGTATGGATAGCGTACACATTCAAAATATATGTCTATACATCAGGAGGCAGGCTCAGACGGTGTCAGGCACAGTATGGATTTGACGGCCCAGATTACACAGCGGAGGAGCAGGGAGAGGTAAAGATTGCAAATGCTGGGGCCCTGCCCAAGCAAGGGGGGCCCACTCGTGGGCGTCGGTACTGGCACTGGGCCCCTCATAGTACAGCGGTGTGTCTGACGGCGGGTGTGCACCACCACCGTCAGAGACACTTGATTACACTATGAGGGACCCTGTGCCAGTGCCCGCGCCCAAGAGTCGGCCTACCCACCTGTCCAGGGCAACGGCACTCGCACGGTGTCATGCGCTAGGTGGTGACCCCGGCCATGGGGGGGAGGCAGCACAGTTAGGGAGTTTTAGAAAGTGGCATATGTTGATGTTGGACATTCAGCTGATGCAAAAGGCGAAATAGGTCAAGTCCCAGGAAGAGGTGGACCAAAGCAAGCCATTTTTCTGTCACCCTATGTGTCATCAGGGGAAGGTGGGACAAAATCCTTGGAAACCCATGCGTGGTTCATTTTAATGAAGGTTAGATCATCCACATTTTGGGTTGACAGACGGGTCCTTTTTTCTGTCAGGATTGATCCAGCTGCACTGAAGACTCTTTCCGATAGCACACTTGCAGCTGGGCAAGCGAGCTCCTGTAAGGCATATTGGGCCAATTCAGGCCAGGTGTCCAGTTTAGCGGCCCAATAGTCAAAGGGGAATGACCTGTGTGGGAGAACATCGATATGGGAGGAAAAGTAGTTTGTAACCATAGTTGACAACTGCTGTCTCCTGTCACTTTCCATCGATGCAGTATTACCAGTTGTGTGAGCGGTATTTGAAAAATCAGTCCACAACATTGTCATGAAACCCCTGTCTCCAACGCCACTTCTGCTGTGTGCACCACGAACACCTCTGCCAAGCTGCCCCCGGCCCGTACGGCTCGTGTGAGAACCATCACCGCTGCTGTGTGCTGGGAATGCCTCAAGCAACCGATTTACCAGAGTTGCTTGTTTATTAGCCAATATTAGGTCAAGGTTCTCCTGTGGCATGATGTTTTGTAATTTACCTTTATAGCGTGGATCCAGGATGCTGGCCAACCAGTAGTCGTCATCGTTCATCATTTTGGCAATGCGGGGGTCCCTTTTTAGGATCCGCAAGGCATAATCTGACATGTGGGCCAATGTTCCCGGTGTCAATGATGCACTGCGAGTGCTGGGTGGAGGAGCACTTTCTGGCAAATCCACATCCCTCCAGTCACGCACAAACCCTGTACCAGACCTTGCCACGCCAACATTTTCACTTGCCCCACGAGATGCATCCTCCTCCCCTAAGTAATCATCCCCATCATCCTCCTCCTCTTCCTCTTCTTCCTCCACCTCGTCCAGGAGAGGTCCCTGAGCAGACAATGGCTGAATGTCATCAAGGATTCCCTCCTCCTCTTCCTCCTCATCAACATTGGCTGCAGACGCCTGCTCCTTAAGGTGCGTCAAAGTTTGCATGAGCAGACGCATAAGTGGGATGATCATGCTTAGGATGGCGTCGTCTGCGCTTACCAGCCGTGTGCATTCCTCAAAACACTGAAGGACTTTACAAAGGTGTTTCAGCTTCGACCACTGCACACCTGTCAACTCCATGTCTGCTCTCAAAGTGCCTGGCCGTGTATCCTCCCACAAATGCATTATGGCCTGCCTCTGCTCGCACAGCCGCTCCACCATGTGCAGGGTGGAGTTCCACCTTGTTGCAATGTCGATAATGAGGCGGTGGTTGGGAAGGTGGAGCAATCGCTGCAGCTTCTGCATACGAACGGAGTGTACAGGCGACCGGCGGATGTGCGCGCACAGTCTTCGCACCTTCTGGAGCAGGGCTGTTAACTCCGGATAATTTTTGAGGAAGCACTGCACCACCAGGTTCAAGGTGTGAGCCAAGCAAGGTATGTGGCTGAGTTTTGAAAGGGCTATGGCTGCCACAAAATTACGGCCATTATCACTAACTACCTTGCATGCCTCAAGATGTACACTGCCCAGCCATGACTCAGTTTGTCGCTTCAAGTACTCGGCCAGCACCTCGGCGGTGTGTCTGTCGCCCAAACACATCATCTGCAACACAGCCTGCTGACGCTTTCCACTAGCTGCTCGATAGGGGGACACATCGTGTGCAACAGTGGCAGCTGCAGATGGAGTGCTCGTACGACTGCGCTCTGTGGACGAGCTTTCGCTTCTGGAGGAGGAGGAGGAGGAGGAGGGTCGAACGCCTACAGCCAACTGTTTCCTATACCGTGGGCTAGGCAGCACTGTCCCACCACCGCTGTCCTCTGTGGACCCTGCATCCACCACATTAACCCAGTGCGCAGTGATGGACACGTAACGGCCCTGGCCATGCCGACTGGACAATGCATCATTTGTGAGGTGCACCTTTCCGCTCACTGACTGCTTGAGTGCATGGACAATGCGGTCTTTCACATGATGGTGGAGGGCTGGGATGGCTTTGCGAGAGAAGAAGTGGCGACTGGGTAGGTCATAGCGTGGTACTGCATAGGCCATGAGTTCGCGGAAAGCTGTGCTTTCCACCAACCGAAAGGGCATCATCTCAAACGAGATTAGTTTGGCAATGTGGGCGTTCTAACCCAGTGTACGCGGATGAGAGACTGAGTACTTTCTTGACCAACTCATAGTGTCTGGGAGGGTGAGCTGGACTTGAGAGCTGCATATGGTGGAAGTAGCGGTGGACAGGGCGGACTGAGAGAGGGTTGATGATGGTGATGGAGTTGGTGTTCTTTCTGATGGCCTAGAATCAGTCTTTCGTTGATATAACAGTGGGATTCCCTGACTGCTGTGGTCTTGCAACGACACCTCAACATTTGCTGCTGTGCTAACCGGTGGGCTTACAGTGGGGGAAACAATGTAGCGTTGCTGACTACCTTCGTTGTGATCAGTTGCACATGTGGCACTTGAGGTTTGGTGTTGTGTCCACGCTTGCAAGTGCATGCTGGTTAAATGTCTAAGCATGCAACTGGTATTCAAATTTTTCAGATTTTTCCCTCGGCTAAAGGTCTTTGCGCACTTCTTACAGATAACCTTGGCCTGATCATGAGGATTTTGGTAAAAAAAGTGCCACACTGCACTCTTCCTACTTTGGCAGACATTTTGCGGCCTAGCATGCTGTGATCTTTTGACCCTCTGGACAAGCTGTCCAGCAACTCTTTTGATGTTTGGAACCTGTCTTTGGAGTGCTCCGGGCCTGCCAGATAACAGCTGTTGCGATGTCGATGTCTGCTGTGGATGCTCCTCATCTGAGCTATTGGAAGCAGCATCCTCTTCCCCCAATGGATGCCAATCTGGGTCAACAACTGGGTCATCCATCACCTCCTCTTCTATGTCATGTGCACCTTCCTCTGTGTCACCGTGTATGGTGGTATAGTGTGCGGGAAGGGGCACCTGAGTCTCATCAGGGTCAGAATCTGGCTCTGTACACTGCGAGGACAATGTAGTGCTCTGAGTGAATGTACCAGCAGAATCATCCATCAGCGGCTGTGCATCAGTGCACTCCATGTCAGATTCATCTTGGCCTGGGTAATTCACCATTTCACTTGATAATCCAGGCATGGTATGTGAAAACAGCTCCATGGAGTAATCAGTAGTATGGCCTGCATCATCCTTCAATCTTGGTTGGGGTGAAGGACACAAGGAAAGGTGTGGTTCATGAACATGAGCCTCCAATGACGACTCAGTGCTTTTACTTTTTACAACTGAAGAAGAGGAGGCGATAGAGCTGGAGGCTGAGTCAGCAATGTAAGACAAAACTTTTTCCTGATGCTCTGGCTTTAACCCCTTACCTACAATTGACGTAATATTCCGTCCATGTGACCATGGACCTAATTACCATGGACGGAATATTACGTCATCGCGATCAGCGGCCCCCACGTGGTGAGCGCCGCTGATCGCGGCCGAGTGTCAGCTAATTATCATAGCTGACACCCGGCACAATGTGTCAGGGGCGGTCACGGACCGCCCCCGACACGCTAACCCCTTGCACACCGCGATCAAACGCGATCGCGGTGTACCGGGGGTTAAAGGGAAGCATCGGCAGGGAGGGGGCTCGCTCCGTGCTTCCCTGAGCCCCCCACGGCAGCGCAATGTGCAGCGCTGCTGCGGGGGGCTCCTTTCCTCCAGGCCCCCGAATCCAAGATGGCGACGGGGGCCTTCGGGGGCCTGAGGAAGCTGGCTTCCTCAGTGCCTGCAAAGCGCAGGCATGAGGAAATCTGCAGCAGTGCCTGTGACAGATCGCTGATCTGTCACAGTGATCTGTGATGTGACAGATCAGCGATCTGTCACAGGACAGTGATGTCCCACCTGGGACAAGGTAATAAAGTAAAAAAAAAAAAAAAAAAAGTGTTAAAAATAATTAAAAAAAAATCGCTAAATAAATTAGTAAAAAAAAAAAAAAATATTCCCCAATAAATCCATTTTTTCAAAATAAAAAAACCCAAAAACAATAAAAGTACACATATTTTGTATCGCCGCGTCCGTAATGACCTGCCCTATAAAACTGTCCCATTAGTTAACCCCTTTAGCGAACCCCTTAAAAAATAAAAATAAAAAACAAAGCAAAAAATAATGATTTATTATCATACCACCGAACAAAAAGTGCAATAACGCGCGATCAAAAAGACGCATATAAATATCCATGGTACCGCTGAAAACGTCATCTTGTCCCACAAAAAACGAGCCACCATACAGCATCATCCGCAAAAAGATAAAAAAGTTATAGCTCGCAGAATAAAGCGAAACAAAAATAATTATTTTTTATATAAAATTGTTTTCATTGCAAAAAACCGACAAAACATAAAATAACGACCTAAATGAGGTATCGCTGTAACCGTACTGACCCGAAGAATAAAACCACTTTATCAATTTTACCGCATGCGGAACTGTCTAAACGCACCCCCCCAAAAGAAATTCATGAAACGCTGGTTTTTGTTCATGCTGCGTCCCAAAAATCGAAATAAAAAGCGATCAAAAAATGTTACGTGCCCGAAAATGGTACCAATAAAAACGTCAACTCGTCCCGCAAAAAATAAGACCTCACATGACTCGGTGGGTCAAAATACGGAAAAATTATAGCTCTCAATATGTGGTGATGCAAAAACTATTTTTACAATAAAAAGCGTCTTTTAGCGTGCGACAGCCACCAAACATAAAAACCGCCATAAATCGTAAATCAAACCCCCCGTTATCACCCCCTTAGTTAGGGAAAAATAATAAAACTAAAAGAAAATGTATTTATTTCCATTTTCCCGCTAGGGTTAGGGTTAGGGTTAGGGCTAGGGTTAGGGCTAGGGTTAGGGCTAGGGTTAGGGTTAGGGTTAGGGCTAGGGTTAGGGCTAGGGTTAGGGCTAGGGCTCAGATTAGGGTTAGGGGTGTGTTGAGGTTAGGGTTGGAGTTATAATTGGGGGGTTTCCACTGTTTGGGCACATCAGGTGCTCTCCAAAGGCAACATGGTGTCTGATCTCAATTCCAGCCAATTCTGCGTTGAAAAAGTCAAATGGTGCTCCTTCCCTTCCAAGCTCTGCCATGCGCCCAAACAGTGTTTTACCCCCACATGTAGGGTATCAGCCTACTCAGGACAAATTACAAAACAACTTTTGGGGTCCAATTTCTCCTGTTACCCTTAGGAAAATAAAAAATTGGGGGCAAAAATATAATTTTGCAGAAAAAAATGTTTTTTTTATTTTCACGCCCAGGCGTTATAAACTTCTGTGAAGCACTTGGGGGTTCAAAGTGCTCTCCACACATCTAGATAAGCTCCGTGGGGGGTCTAGTTTCCAAAATGGGGTCACTTGTGGGGAGTTTCAATAGTTTAGGTACATCAGGGGCTCTCCAAACGCACATGACACCCGCAGACCAATCCATCAAAGTCTGCATTCCAAAACGTCACTACTTCCCTTCCGAGCCCCGACGTGTGCCCATACAGTAGTTTTCTCCCACATATGAGGTATCAGCGTACTCAGGACAAATTGGACAACAACTTTTGGGGTCCAATTTCTCCTGTTACCCTTGGGAAAATAAAAAAATTGGGGACTAATTGATCATGTTTGTGGAAAAAATACGATTTTTTTATTTTCATGCCCGGACGTTATAAACTTCTGTGAAGCCCTTGGGGGTTCAAAGTGCTCACCACACATCTAGATAAGTTCCTCAGGGGGTCTAGTTTCCAAAATGGGATCATTTGTGGGGGGTTTCCACTGTTTAGGTGCATTAGGGGCTCTCCAAAGGCAACATGACACCCACAGACCATTCCATCAAAGTCTGCATTCCAAAACATCACTACTTCCCTTCCGAGCCCCGACGTGTCCTCATACAGTAGTTATCTCCCACATATGGGGTGTCAGCGTACTCAGAACAAATTGGACAACAACTTTTGGGGTCCAATTTCTCCTGTTACCCTTGGCAAAATAAAAAAATGGGGACTAAAAGATGATGTTTGTGGAAAAAATACGATTTTTTTATTTTCACGCCCGGACGTTATAAACTTCAGTGAAGCACAGGGGGGTTCAAAGTGCTCACCACACATCTAGATAAGTTCCTTGGGGGGTCTAGTTTCCAAAATGGTGTCATTTGTGGGGGGTTTCTACTGTTTTGGTACATCAGGTGCTCTCCTAACGCGACATGGTGTCCGATCTCAATTCCAGCCAAAAACGTCAAATGTCGCTGCTTCCCTTCCGAGCTCTGCCATGCGCCCAAATAGTGGTTTACCCCCACATGTGGGGTATCAGCGTACTCAGGATAAATTGCACAATATCTTTTAGGGTCCTGTTACTTTTGGAAAAATAAGAATTGAGGGTGAAAAGATCATTTTTGTGGAAAAAATATGATTTTTTAATTGTACTGCTGTACGTTATAAACTTCTGTGAAGCCCTTGGGGGTTCAAAGTTCTCACCACACATCTAGATAAGTTCCTTGGGGGGTCTAGATTCCAAAATGGTGTCATTTGTGGGGGGTTTCCACTGTTTTGGTACATCAGGGGTTTTCCAATCGCGACATGGTGTCCGATCTCAAATCTAGCCAAAAACGTCAAATGGCGCTGCTTCCCTTCCGAGCTCTGCTATGCGCCCAAATAGTCATTTACACCCACATATGGGGTATCAGCGTACTCAGGACAAATTGCACAATAACTTTTAGGGTCCTATTACCCTTGGAAAAATAAAAATTGGGGGTGAAAAGATCATTTTTGTGGAAAAAATATGATTTTTTAATTGTACCGCTGTACGTTATAAACTTCTGTGAAGCCCTTGTGGGTTCAAAGTTCTCACCACATATCTAGATAAGTTCCTTGGGGGGTCTAGTTTCCAAAATGGGGTCACTTGGGGGGTTTCCACTGTATAGGTACATCAGGGGCTCTCCAAACGCGACATGGCGTCCGATCTGAATTCCAGCCAATTTTGCATTGAAAAAGTCAAACGGCGCTCCTTCCCTACTGAGGTCTGCCATGCGCCGAAACAGTGGTTCCCCCCCACATATCAGGTATCAGCGTACTCAGGACAAATTGCACAATAACTTTTGCAGTCCAATTTCTCCTGTTACCCTTGGTAAAATAAAGAAAATTGAACCTGAAGTATTTTTTTTGTGAAAAAAAGTTAAATGTTCATTTTTTTTTTAATATTCAAAAAATTCCTGTGACGCACCTAAAGGGTTAATAAACTTCTTGAATGTGGTTTTAAGCATCTTAAGGGGTGCAGTTTTTAGAATGGTGTCACTTTTGGGTATTTTCTATCATATAGACCCCTCAAAGTGGCTTCAAATGTGAAGTGGTCCCTAAAAATAAAATGGTGTTGCAAAAATGAGAAATCGCTGGTCAATTTTTAACCCTTATAACTTCCTAACAAAAAAAAATTTTGGTTCCAAAATTGTGCTGATGTAAAGTAAGCATGTGGGAAATGTTATGTATTAAGTTTTTTGTGTGCCGTATCGCTGTGATTTAAGGGCATAAAAATTCAAAGTTGGAAAATTGCGAAATTTTCAAAATTTTCGCCAAATTTCCGTTTTTTTCACAAATAAACGCAAGTTATTTGAATGCAATTTTACCACTAACATGAAGTACAATATGTCACGAGAAAACAATGTCAGAATCACAGGGATCCATGGAAGCGTTCCAGAGTTATGACCTCATAAAGGTACAGTGGTCAGAATTGTAAAAATTGGCCCGGTAGTTAACGTGCAAACCACCCTTGGTAGTGAAGGGGTTAAAAGTGGTTTGCCAACTCCTAGAAAACTAAGCGTTCGAGGCCTTATGTAGCCAGACGATGACGCAGGGTCAGCACCTCCTGCATTCGGTCCTATTTTGCTCTTGCCACTACCATCAGATCCACCACCAACACCATCATTACCAGATGCCAACCCCCACCCAATTCCACGGCCTCTTCCACCAGCCTTCCTCATTTTTGGTAGAAATGTAGACAAAATCCAACAAACTATATAGTAATGTAAAACAAGGTACAAGGTGTCTATAGGACAGGGGAGATTTTGAATTTCTGCAGACACTTGTGGACCCTGGACACTTTTGGATTGTGTGAGGCCCACTGATATCTGAGCGCTATGTGACAGGTTCGATGGCACAGCTGTGACCAAAGTGACTAGAGGATAAGGGAGATTTTGAATCTCTGCACACACTTTTGGACACTGGATGGACACTTTTGGATTGTGTGAGGACCACTGATATCTGAGCGCTATGTGACAGGCTCGATGGCACAGCTGTGACCAAAGTGACTAGAGGATAAGGGAGATTTTGAATCTCTGCACACACTTTTGGACACTGGATGGACACTTTTGGATTGTGTGAGGCCCACTGATATCTGAGCGCTATGTGACAGGCTCGATGGCACAGCTGTGACCAAAGTGACTAGAGGATAAGGGAGATTTTGAATCTCTGCACACACTTTTGGACACTGGATGGACACTTTTGGATTGTGTGAGGCCCACTGATATCTGAGCGCTATGTGACAGGCTCGATGGCACAGCTGTGACCAAAGTGACTAGAGGATAAGGGAGATTTTGAATCTCTGCACACACTTTTGGACACTGGACACTTTTGGATTGTGTGAGGCCCACTGATATCTGAGCGCTATGTGACAGGCTCGATGGCACAGCTGTGACCAAAGTGACTAGAGGATAAGGGAGATTTTGAATCTCTGCACACACTTTTGGACACTGGATGGACACTTTTGGATTGTGTGAGGACCACTGATATCTGAGCGCTATGTGACAGGCTCGATGGCACAGCTGTGACCAAAGTGACTAGAGGATAAGGGAGATTTTGAATCTCTGCACACACTTTTGGACACTGGACACTTTTGGATTGTGTGAGGCCCAATGAATATCTGAGCGCTATGTGACAGGCTCGATGGCACAGCTGTGACAAAAGTGACTAGAGGATAAGGGAGATTGGATTGCTTTTAAAAAAGCAGTTTGCAGAGCAGTGGGTAAACAGCAATGCAGGAATGTCAGGAAGCCTTAGAAGGCAGCCCAACAACCAACACCACTGATACACCACTATATAGCCTCCCCTTGCACTGCACACACAGTGACTGGTGTGTTGTGCAGGCCAAATTGCTAGCAGCAGAAGCAGTTTTTTTTTCTTCTCAGCAGGACAAAAAAAAAAAATTGGGATTGCTTTTAAAAAAGCAGTTTGCGGAGCAGTGGGTAAACAGCAATGCAGGAATGTCAGGAAGCCTTAGAAGGCAGCCCAACAACCAACACCACTGATACACCACTATATAGCCTCCCCTTGCACTGCACACACAGTGACTGGTGTGTTGTGCAGGCCAAATCGCTAGCAGCAGAAGCAGTTTTTTTGTCTTCTTCCCTGCCTAACGCTCTCCCTACAGAATCAGCAGCAACCTCTCCCTATACTAAGATCGGCAGAAGTAAGATGGCGGTCGGCGTGCACGCCCTTTTATACCCCCTGTGACGCCCACCAAAGCAAGCCAATCACTTGCATGCCCTTCTGAAAGATGGTGGTGACCCGTGCCTATGTCATCACATTGCCCACAGTGTCCGTGGATCCTGATTGGCTGAAAAAGAGCGCAAAACAAACTTTTGAAACGCGACTTTGGCGCGTAAGTCGCCGACCTCGTGGCCGACCTCATCCTAGGGTCGGGTTTCGTTTCATGAAACCCGACTTTGCCAAAAGTCGGCGACTTTTGAATTTTTTCGACCCGTTTCGCTCAACTCTAGTCTTCAGCGATTTCTGGGATTCGCCAATTACTATAGAAAATTCATCAAGGGGTTCTCTCAAGTGGTTAAACCCCTCACTGATCTCACCCAAAAGGGGGCTGATCTCAAAAACTGGTCAGATCCAGCTGTGGCAGCATTTTCTTTGTTAAAAAAATGTTTCATGGCTGCTCCGGTACTGGTTCAACCTGATTTGTCTAAACCATTAATCATAGAAGTGGATGCCTCTAAGGTGGGAGTGGGAGCTGTGTTGTCCCAGGGCCCCACCACATTAACTAACTTAAGACCCTGTGCCTTCTTTTCTAAAAAATTTTCCTCTGCGGAGAGGAATTATGATGTGGGTAACCGAGAGTTGTTACACCCAAGGCCTTGAGTTGTTACACCCAAGGCCTTGAGATCTCTGGGTTGCACCAAAGGCCTTTGTGGATTGGGTGCAACCCAGAGATCTCAAGGGTCTTCAGTGATTTCTGGGTTTCGCCAATTACTATAGAAAATTCATCAAGGGGTTCTCTCAAGTGGTTAAACCCCTCACTGATCTCACCCAAAAGGGGGCTGATCTCAAAAACTGGTCAGATCCAGCTGTGGCAGTGTTTTCTTTGTTAAAAAAAAGTTTCATGGCTGCTCCGGTACTGGTTCAACCTGATTTGTCTAAACCATTAATCATAGAAGTGGATGCCTCTGAGGTGGGAGTGGGAGCTGTGTTGTCCCAGGGCCCCACCACATTAACTAACTTAAGACCCTGTGCCTTCTTTTCTAAAAAATTTTCCTCTGCGGAGAGGAATTATGATGTGGGTAACCGAGAGTTGTTACACCCAAGGCCTTGAGTTGTTACACCCAAGGCCTTGAGATCTCTGGGTTGCACCAAAGGCCTTTGTGGATTGGGTGCAACCCAGAGATCTCAAGGGTCTTCAGCGATTTCTGGGTTTCGCCAATTACTATAGAAAATTCATCAAGGGGTTCTCTCAAGTGGTCAAACCCCTCACTGATCTCACCCAAAAGGGGGCTGATCTCAAAAACTGGTCAGCTCCAGCTGTGGCAGCGATTTCTTTGTTAAAAAAAGTTTCATGATTGCTCCAGTACTGGTTCAACCTGATTTGTCTAAACCATTAATCATAGAAGTGGATGCCTCTGAGGTGGGAGTGGGAGCTGTGTTGTCCTAGGGCCCCACCACATTAACTAACTTATGACCCTGTGCCTTCTTTTCTAAAAATTTTTCCTCTGCGGAGAGGAATTATGATGTGGGTAACCGCGAGTTGTTGGCATTAAATTAGCTTTTGAAGAATGGAGGCATTTTTTTGGAGGGGGCTGTCCATCATATCACTGTCATTACAGATCACAAGAACCTGTCTTACATCGAGTCCTCCAAACGTCCGACTCCAAGACAGGCAAGGTGGTCACTTTTTTTTTTCCACGATTTCAGTTTTCCATCACTTTCAGATCAGGTTACAAGAATGTGAAGGCGGATGCCTTGTCTCGCAGCCAAGATCCGGTATCGCCTCCTGAGCCTCCTTCCTCCATTCTTCAGCGCAGGGTGGTGGTGGCTGTGGTGTCCCCGAGATTGGAGCAGGAGATTCGTGAGGCCCAATCTCTTGCTCCTCCATCCATATCTGAAAATAAGCTCTTTGTGCCTGTTCAGTATCGATTAAAGGTGCTTCGGGAGTTCCACGACTCGGCTCTGAGTGGTTATCCTGGAATCTCGGCCACTCGTAAAGCCATCACTCGGCTGTTCTGGTGGCCCTCGTTGACTTCTGACGTCACTGGTTTTGTATCCTCCTGTGAAATTTGTGCCCGCGTTAAAGCCTCCCACAAACCGCCGGCCGGGGAATTGATGCCACTGCCAATTCCGGATAGACCGTGGACTCCTCTGTCCATGGATTTTATCACTGATCTCCCCCCTCTAATGGCAAAACCGTGATCTGGGTAGTGGTGGATAGGTTTAGTAAACAAGCACATTTTGTACCATTAACGGGCCTTCCTAATGCTGAGACTCTATCTAAACTATTCATTGAGCATGTGATCCGGTTGCATCGTGTGCCTGTCAGTGTGGTGTCTGATAGAGGGGTACAATTCATAGCAAAATTCTGGAGGGCTTTTTGTAAAAGGCTGGGCATCAGTCTGACCTTTTCATCGGCCTATCATCCCGAGACCAATGGTCAGACTGAAAGGACCAATCAGTCTTTGGAGCAGATTCTACGGTGTTTTGTCACATCCAGACAGGATGATTGGTGCTCTGTGATATCTATAGCGGAATTCACTTTCAATAATCATGTCAATCAGTCTACTGGTACATCTCCTTTCTTCTGCAACTATGGGTTTCACCCTCATTTTGGTGAATTTTCCCAACTGGATTCGGAGTGTCCAGGGGCTGATTCGGCCTTTTTGCGGTTGGGGGAGGTTTGGAGGGAGGTTCAGAGGAACATTGGGGAGGCTCAAGGCAAATATAAATTTTTTGCGTATAAATGACGCTCTGTGGGGCCGGCTTATCAGGTGGGGGATAAGGTATGGTTATCCACCAAAAATATAAGGCAGAGAATTCCCTCTGCTAAGTTGAGTCCCAAGTTTATTGGTCCGTATGAAATTTTAGAGGTGATTAATCCTGTGGCCTTTCGCCTGCTTTTGCCTCCGTCGCTGTGGATCCCTAATGTGTTCCATAAGGCACTTCTGAAGCCGTCGGTGCCTTCCTCTGATGAGTCTCCCTCGCACCCGCCGCCTGTTATGGTAGATGGCCAGACCAAGTACGAGGTGGAACAGGTGGTGGATTCTCGTATGCTCCACCGTTTACTTCCCATACTTAGTCCATTGGAAAGGGTATGGTCCTGAGGATCGGTCATGGGTGCCAGCACGTTCGGTCGATGCAGTTCGGTTGGTCCGGGCCTTTCATGCTCATCATCCAGGGAAGCCTGGGGGTCCGGGGCCCCCCATTGAGAGGGGGGTACTGTCATGGTCCAGTCTGGAGTTTATTTTCTGCTGTCTTCACTCTGGACTGGTCATGCGGGGGTTAATCTCCTCAGCCTCGTTCTGGAGCTAGCTGGGCTATTTCAGTCTCTCACAGCCTACTGACCAGTGTTAGTGATAGCTCAAGCTTCCAGTTTAGAGCCTCTGACACTTTTACCTTGGTGATCCTCCTGCCTTTGACTAGTATCCACGTGTATGACCCGGACTGATCTCTGACCCCATTGCTTGGTATTCGTCTCTGCTGCTATGTTCCCTCTCTGGCATTTGACTTGCTGGCTTGTACCCCGACCACGTATTTCACCTCACGGTTTTGGACCCCATGCTCATGTTTTGGCTTTCTGACTCTCGGCTTGGTATTTTTACTACGTGTATTGCTGCTCCTTCTGGTACGTCTGCTCCTGCTAGTTTCTGACTTGGTTCGTCGGACCATTCTCTCTCGTTACCTGTCACACCTGTGCTATTGCTCAGTGTTACTACTCTTAGTGTGTAACCTCTCTTCCCTCGCCAGCTCCCTCTGGTGGAGGTTTCACTACAGAGACAGACGTAACAGATTTTGTCCTGTGTGATTCGTGAGACATGGTGTCTTGGAGGAATGCTTGGCTGTGCAGAGATTGCTGTAGCTGTGTTAAGTCTCTGTGTAGCCGGTGACTTAAATCTCACTAGGTGGATGGCTGCAGTTTCACTAGTTCCTGCAAGCTGGATATAAGGATGTCTTTTCCCTGAATTCCACTAGCTGGATGGCCACTGTTTCACTGTTCTATCCTCACTAAATGAAGAAGAATTCATTTAGCTATACAGGCAGCTAAACCGCTATACTGGGGTCCAATAAGGAGACTGTAGTTGAATCTGTACTTTATTGAACGTGATGGTATATTGATGCGCGGTGAAACTACAAGAAAAACATATATATACATATACACTCAGTCAATACAGGGTACATCAGGAATTCATATATACATAATACATTATAAATCAACATCTGCACTAATAGCTGACCAGGGGATGAACTAATTAACCAGGCAAATATGAGACAAGAATTAGATACAGGAAGCATAAATACATAACAGCGATGCTATCACAAGGGTAGAAGATAAATGATATGCTTCCTGAATGCAGGCAGAAGGAAAATGGAGAACTGGAGGAAATGAAGGCTGAACTAACCATAATGCTTTGCAAAACCTACCAGAATGCACTGCAACAGAGGGAAAAAATACAAGCATCAAAGTGAAAGTAAAATAACACAATAACACTGCGGTTATGACTCTGGTCACTAGAGGGCGCTAAAAACACTGAAAACATTAACAAGCAGATAATTGAGGATTATAAATCAGATGTTGGAGACAGAACATCTTGTACATGAAAGGATAAATAAAGTCCTGGTACTGCCATAAAGTTGGCTAACTCTGTTACTCCAGCTTCTGGCTTCCAGGTTGCAGGAAACACCACAGAGTCACAGTTCTTTTCCAACAGTTGAACTTTACTAAACAATAAGGCATCCATCATATCACCTGCGCAGTTCACACAGTGCAACATTTCCTGTACTTTCCCTTCCTCTGCCATACAGGCAGTCCCTTTGGACAATCCATGTCCCATCTGTACCTTCAGCGTCACCAGCTCCCTGTCAGCCTTGTGTCCAGCTCCAATACGGAAAGGTGCTGGCAACACCATCTCAGATGCTCCCACCCCGGTCTTAGACCCCAAATCCTTCCTGGGGATGATCCCTTTGAACTGGTGGCCGTTTTCACTGGTCTTCAGCCGGGGGCCCCTTACTGCCATCTGCAGACTTATCTCCCACAACCTATAACTGTCTCACTGTAAACGTTCTGCCCTTGGGCAGACTGCCTGGGGATCTGATAGATACAGGAAGTATCTGTCCTATATCTCCCTGCTCTGTGCTGCTCTGCTCTAACTCCTCCCCTCTAAATATCCTGCCTGTGCCTAAACTCACACTATTATCTATCCTATTCTCCAATTCTCCATCTCTAATGTGCCCCCCTCTATTCTAACCTCGCTATTACTCTATGCTAACTTCTATCCCTAATCCTAAACATTTACACGGTACATGCAAGACTTCGCAGTACATAAACATTACACTACACATTAATAACAACGAGGTGCCGCTACCTGCGAACAATGTCAAGGGGAGAGAAGGCACGTGAGGTTCCCCGCCACATCCTTACAAAGTCACACTCCAATGTCCTCAATGCCCCAACACGGTGCAACTCACGCTCCCCTGATACATTATAATTACATGCCCCCTGCCCTTATTATTATGTCCTCTCTCCCACCATTACCCTCTATTCATAATACTTTCCTCTTTCTCACCTTCATTTCATTTACTTTAAAAAAGTTTATATTACATACCTTTCAATAAATGACTTATTCCGGAGGAATATGACAGCAAGAAAGCCATTTTCCTGTATAAACTTGTATGGGCACGCTTTACTGCCTGTGCCCACCCATTAGAATATATATATATATATATATATATATATATATGCAACATGCAACATCTTCTGTGCCAGGCATGTGCTTATCCAATTATGGGAACTTAGGACTGTCCTCAGATATTTTGTAGTAGGGGCAAGTGATTCAAGATCCACATTTAGTTGCATTCATAAGAATAGCAGAAAGTGTTCTTTAAAAAAAAAAATCTGTATATTTATAGATTTAGAGATCTGCAACTAAAATTATATGTTCTGCATAGCGGTCATTCAAAAAACAGCCATGATCTCCATGGCAACAAAAACTGTGTAATTAAGAGAAGTACAATATATTTAAAGTGGACGTGTCAACTACATCTCCCACAGTAAAGTACATCTAAGTAACACAACCATTTGATGAAGAAGTACAGCTGGTGGTGGGTCACATCTGGCTCGTCAAGCGTCTGACTAATTTTTCGTCTGAATGCTGAGATAATGCAAGAATACAGCTTAGTTAGCGAAGCCCTGTCCATGGCTTTATATTTCTCTTTGATGATACCCTGTACTTGCAGTACAGCTCAATTCAATAGATTTCTTTGTTCTGACAAAGGTTTCTCCTCTTAGATCTGTCTGCCCTGTTCTTACCTGCTGTAAAATCACACAGTCATTTCATCTTTGGCCTTCTTTTATATTCATAGTAATCTTATGTCTGCTATTCAAATCAGAATTTTGTGGGTTCTGGATTATAGAAATATAATATTGATTTTCAGCAGTGAAATCATTGTATCAAATAGGTTTTGTACATTCCTGATACTAAGGTTTTACACATTTTTATCAGCCACATAATAATAGTCTAAGGCTGGCTTCACACTAGCGTTTTTTAGCGCTGTGCTTCATGCGCGTCCATGCGCATGCGTCCTGCACCCCTATCTTTAACATGGGGGTGCATGGTCTAGCGTATACACGCGTTCGTATGCGTTT